>NC_081315.1:129716989-130354489 GCF_026419965.1 Kogia breviceps
TTTAGATACTAAATGAAAAGCATGTGTAACAGAGTACAGAAATGCACTTCTGTCCATGTTACCATGAGTAACGTCCAATATGAAATATGGGTTTTCTTGAAGTAGAACACACTACTTTAATTATTACATTCAGTTTGGAAACATGAATATTTATACAATTAGAAACTTGGAAGCATTGCACAAATTCTTTAGAGTTGGACTCTGACATAGGCATTTTTTTCCCCCAATCTGTTCTATAAATGCAGACCAAAAGATGAAATACTGTGGTAGGCTTAAATTCTAGAAAAAATGCTACACAATTGGTTACATGAAATAAAATTGTTTGTTAGCATTGAGCTCCAAAGTTGCTTGGACTGTTTTTTTCTGTGTGTGTGTCTATTTTCAATTGAGTGATAGTAGGTGCTTTTGTTATTCATGACTTGTTTTGTTCATTTCTGTGTGATGAAAATGAAATCACACAAGGGGTCTATGTGGCTTATTAGAATATTTGAACAGTGCACTTAAGACTGTAAATCAGGTCTTATTATAGTCCTCTCTTAATTGAATTTTTTCATATTTTTCCCTTTGGGTTCTAATTTTTCAGTGCAAAGATAGATCTTATATATTTTAAAAAATTAATTTGACTCATATGGAAATGAATAAAACCTATCCTCTTCACTTAAAATACACATGCATATACCTACACAAGCACACAGAACTAAAATTCAAAACATAAATCAGTCTTAGAATTTTAAGACCATGGGAAGTCTCTATCTTGTCTTCATAAAGAATTGTAATTCTGCTAAGGGTTTCATTTTAACATTTCCTAGATAAAAGTAGTTGACAGTTTTGATTCTCTGCTAGTTTGATACGGTGTTTATTTATTGATGTTAAAATAAATTTACTTGAGTTATTGTAATATAAGTTGCCAACTTTGTATAGATTGTTGCATCACGCTTGAAGATTTCTAATGAATCTTAAATTAATCGTAATTCTGTATCTGATTATCAGATTGGTAGTATTATTTAATATGAAAAAGAACTCATGCCAGACCCTGAATTTAGTGTAGTTTATTATTTAGTGTAGTTTATTAAACTGTTTTGTACCCTGTGTGAATAAAGCCTCAAATCACCTGTTCTTAAGGATAGTTTGGGGTGGTGAATCAGGAGGCAATAATCATTCTTACTGAAAATATTATTCAGTTCTATCAGTGGCTACAAATACTGAAGTCAGATAAGATGTTCTGAATACCACTCGCCCTCACTCTCTTTGCAATTTTCTGTAGTCTTTTGTTACTTGACAGTATCAGCAAGGGGAAAAGAGCCCAGAGTTCGGGGAGAAAGTTCATGCAATAAGTAGGTTATCACATGTGGTTCAGTGAACACTGAGAGCCTATGTTCTTTCAAGGATATATTATTCTAAGTCTGTGAGAGATGTTACATTTTCTCTGTCTTCACTAACCTGTCACCAAGCAGGACTGCAACTGCTGGAGAGCTTAAAAAAGTTAGGAAAAGGAATTTTAGATTTAAGTCAATAGGCAACAACATAATCTGGCATCTATGCCCTTAAAAATGTTGTCTCGCTGCGGGTATATCCTTAATATTATGGAAAACATGTATCATCTACACCAAACATTTTTGCTTTTGACTTAAGACATTAAAGAAATCTGAGATCCTTTTAAGGCTTCCTGTCTTAATCAAATGCTTTGAGAAGATTTCAGAAACAATAGATTCAAATAACTGTTCAGAGGGTGAGAGTAGCTGCATGGGAGAGTCTTCATGAAACTTTTGCAGTTGGAGGAAATTCTTTTACAAGAGGACTGAAGGAGAATCATGGGTAAAGGAATAGAAGAAGAGGTTTATCACCGAGGAGCAGGAGGCCACCTGAAACCCCGTGGCAGTGGGATAGAAGGTATGTGGGACTGGGGTGGGAGGGAGAAAGAGTCCTTCCTTAGGCTGAACCTGAAGCCGCGCTCCCTTACCTATGCTGCTGGGAATGTAGAACAGCTGCGCACCATCGATACCATCCCATTATTTAACCTGCCAACTTTTTCTGGGGGTGAAAGAATACTGATTCCTTTAGGCTTTCATCATGGTGTCTGTTTTTGTTGGCTCTTTAATCATTTTCAGAGTTTTCCTCCAACTCTCCTTGTCACAATGACAACTGGAAGCTCCAGAGGGGGACGCCGCCTCCCATTACACTGGGCGTAATGGGAACATGACTAAAACCAACTTAAAATCATCCTCCATTGGCAGGGGTAACTCACTCTACTGTCTTCCTTTGTTCCTTATATGGTGTGATTTCAGTAACTGGGTTTAGAGGAGATATTGCCTAAGGAACTGGGAGTCACTGATTTTAATTGATTTTTTTTTTCTGAAAGCAGAAATTTTAGTAGTGGTTTGTATTTGTCTCTCTTTAATTGCTCTCTGTTGTTTTTCTAGGCTATATTTTTCCATTTGTCCAATCTTTATGGGCAAATGGATTGTATTCTACTTGTTTGGGTTGGAATTAAAAGTATAGTAGTGACTCCTGTTGGCGATGACATTCATTTATCTAGTCCTTCATTCAGGCAGTCAACAAATACTTTTGAGCTCATAGCATATGAAATGCTGTATTCTAGGTGGCACAATTGAAATGGTGAACAAAGACAGACATAGTCTCTACTATTACATTCATAAATAAGGACATTAATGAATAATTGTATAATGGATTTTATAGTTAAAAATGGAAGCATGTGGGCTTCCCTGGTGGCGCAGTGGTTGCGAGTCCGCCTGTCGATGCAGGGGACGCGGGTTCGTGCCCCGGTCCGGGAGGATCCCACGTGCCGCGGAGCGGCTGGGCCCGTGAGCCATGGCCGCTGAGCCTGCGCGTCCGGAGCCTGTGCTCCGCAACGGGAGAGGCCACGACAGTGAGAGGCCCGCGTAACGCAAAAAAAAAAAAAAAAAAAAAAAAAAGGAAGCATGTGACATAAAGGAAAGAGACAAACTGTATGTGAGTATAAAATAAAAGAAACTTACTTGGGATGAGGTAAGGCTTCCCTCGAGACAAGAAAGGCACTCGAGCTGAAATGTGTGTCCAGAGCTACATCCTATGTAGAGGGAATATCATGTTCAAAGTATTTTATGTTTATCGTGTGGTCCACAGAATTGAATTTCCATAAACTTGGGCTGACTCCTTGAGATCCTTTAAGTTTGAGTCACATGTTTCCCTTCACTTTATTGTAAGGAGTCCCTCACTCGAGAGTTTCTGCTGTATGCTAATCCTGTTAAGGGAGTTGGATGTTTCCTGATCAAATACCAACATTTTGTATTGTGTTATACCATCTTTAATCTCAGAGCTGAGTGAATTGATTCATAAAAAGAAGTGGAGAATTCAAGATAAGCTTATGTAACAGGCAATCTATCTAGCTCAGGTGAATCTAAGTGTGGCTGAAACTTTACCTCTGTATTCTTTGTCTGATGTCTTTTGGTGGATATTTCTGGGACTTTGACATATGTAGCTCATCAAAAGAATTACTTTAAAAATTCATTGTAACTTTTTAGAGCTCTGCTGTGGTGTTCTTGACTCAGAAATAGCATTTAGCTCTCACCTTCAGTTGTAGACTTCATGAGTCACTTACTGAACCCTCTATATCTGTGTAGACATGCATTGTCATAGAAGTGCACTGCTCTTCCTTCTGCTTGTGGAGAATAGATGCTAAGGTTCCCAGGATCCCCCAAATTCTAAGAAAAGTTTATTGAAAAGGACAGCCTCCTTATACAATGGCAATAACCATATATGTTTCACTAACCAGATTTCCTGCTTCCGGTCCTCCTGCATATCACAGTGGATTTATAGTTCTGCTTTGATCTCTAATATCTGCCTGATTAATCAAGACTCTCCAAGTTCCTTACTTTTGCTTGAATTCCATAGTCCCTAAAATTTGACTTATTCACTCTGGCTATTGGCTATTGCTGAAGTACCTCGATCTTGAGCCAGAACTAACCATCTCTGCACAGCTATTCTTTGAGTACAGAGTAAATATTGCAGTCTTATGCACCTTGGATCTACAGTGATTGTTTACTGTATATCAAGTCATCTGTAGGGGGAAAATGCATGAGACACAGTGGAAACATAGGAGAGTCAGAGTATCTGCACCTGCTGTTTCTTCAGTGCCTTTCATTCAAAATAATCAACATGCCAAAGTGGCATTTTTTGGGGTGACATATTCCTGTTTTCCTCAATATATCTCTCTGTATATCTGTGTAAATGGTTTAATGCTTTGAATTAGAAACTTCTAATAATATTTCCTTTTGAGGGAAATTTTGTATACCACATGCAAAAAATAGTGACAGAGTGAGGTAAATCACTTTTAGAGGTATCATTATATACATAATATAATATGGCAAACTTACCTTAAGCTTGTTTCATGGCAGAATACCCCCAAATCTTTTGTTCATTTATGGATACATTCATTTACAATTAAACATTTATTAATTGAGTATCTAGGGTGTGTCGGGCACTGTGCTATGAATTTTGTGATGAAAACAGCAAGTTTCCTGTCTTTGAGGGGCTAACATTGTGGGGAACAGTAAGAAAAATTACAACACAATATCAGAAATGCTGCAATAGTTGTGAACCAGGCACTGTGGGAACTAAATCATGGGTTAGAAGTGGCATCCTGGAAACAAGTTTGCTATGTTCGTCACATCATATGTACAGTACTAGACAAATTCCAATGTAAAAATCAAAACTGAATCATACAGGTTGACATACAGTTCTCTGTGTAGCCACCAAAATAGAAGTTGCTAGTACATTTATGGCTCCTTTTAAAATCATCAAACTGTTTTATTTAACAAAAAATTATGATTATATTTTTTCCTCAGCTGCCAACAAAGACTTCTCTTTGTATCATGTTTCCAAAGGAAGTTCATCTTATTACTAAATCTGTTTTGAGGAGAAACTACGTGATTGGAATTCATTACTCACTAATTTTGTCGTTTCTACACTCTCTTCCAGCAAAATCAGGATTCCTTTTCCTGGTCATCTATGAAATCCAGTGTCTTGTTAGCTTTCTAATCATATCTCATTAACTTCCTCCGTTACACAAAAATTCTCTGCGAAACTGTACATTTAAGACCAGGATAAGAAGGGAATCATATATATTTGACATTTGATTAAATATAGTTAACATTTACTGTATGATATTTCTATTGCTTTTATTATTTCATGTGTTAAACCTTTAGCACTTTCAAACCTTAGAAATATGATAAAGTCCTTGAGGGAAAGTATTGTGGAACTTTATATACACAGTAGCTGCTCAGATATTATTGAATACAGTAATACAAATGCATTTTATTAAAAATATATCCTCTTAGAAGACTTTGCAAACAAATTACATCAGTATGACATGAAATTATGACGTGATATTGGAGGAGGTGCTCCTCAGTATTTGTCTTGTAAGGTTTTCTTCGCAAGGTCTCTAAATATACGTTTTCCACTCTATTTTTATTTTATTTTATTTTATTTTATTTTATTTTATTTTATTTTTGCGGTACGCGGGCCTCTCACTGCTGTGGCCTCTCCCATTGCGGAGCACAGGCTCCGGACGCGCAGGCTCAGCGGCCATGGCTCACGGGCCCAGCCGCTCCGCGGCGTGTGGGATCTTCCCGGACCGGGGCACGAACCCGTGTCTCCTGCATCGGCAGGCGGACTCTCAACCACTGCCCCACCAGGGAAGCCCCTCCACTCTATTTTTGACTCGAGTCTCAAATATTAAGAAAACGTTATCCAGAAGTTGGAAGTAAGGCAAAAAGTTAATGGCATGATTTTCATCAGTAAGCGATGGCATTGTCTAACAAACTCACCCAAAAGTCATCTATCTTAAGAATGTATCTTTCCTTGACTTGATGTTTAGTGGTATCCATGAGAACATTTTACAGATTTGTAAACATAAATATTAGCTTGTAGAAAACAAAGAAGGTGCACTTTTATTTTTCCCAGTAGCAATGCAATAGTTTTAGCCCAGTAAAGAAGGTAATCCAAAGATTATGATGTCTGGCCCTTAAGGAAAATAAATCGTTTTTGCTGTTGTTGTAATTCAGCAATCTCATTTGAGTTCTTTTTTTTCTTTCACTGACTCCACATGCATTTGTTAGTGTGTTTTATTTTTTCAGAAACTCCGCATTTTTTGAGATATAACTGACATATAACATTATACTATTTTAGGTGTACTTACAACATAATGATTTAATGAATGCATATATTGCAAAATGATTACCGTAATAAGTCTAGGTAACATTATTACCACATATAGTTACAATGTTTTTCTTGTAATGAGAACTTTTAGGATCTATTCCCTTAGCAACTTTCAAATATATAATACATACAGTGTTAAGTATAGTCACCATGTGTTAGCATGTTTTAGTATAATGAAGCAGCAAGATAGGTTGGCTTTGTATCCTGCCGATTTCCTTATTAAGAAGTTCAGTGAATCTGTATGAGAATTATATTGTCTTACGTTTTTGGAAATTATACGTTTGACAACAATCTTATGACCTCTTTCTTGAATTATTATAATAGTTTACCAAAAGGTTTCCTTCCCCATAATCCCTGCTGTAACTCCCCATCAATCTTGTATCCCACTTTTTTTTTTTTTTTTTTTTTTTTTTTTTTGCTGTACGCGGGCCTCTCACTGTTGTGGCCTCTCCCGTTGCGGAGCGCAGGCTCCGGACGCGCAGGCTCAGCGGCCATGACTCACGGGCCCAGCCGCTCCGCGGCACGTGGGATCTTCCCGGACCGGGGCACGAACCCGCGTCCCCTGCATCGGCAGGCGGACTCTCAACCACTGCGCCACCAGGGAAGCCCTTGTATCCCACTTTTAAACCACCTCTATAGCAAAACAAAATCATTCGCCATCAGAGCGAGCCTGGACTCACTGTGGCATTCACGGTCCTCTTTGTTCGTTTCATAGGGCTGTCATACAGAACTACCACAAACTGGGTGCATTAAAGCAACTGAAATGTATTCCTTCCCAGTTCTGGAGGACAGAAGTCCAGAATCAAGGTGTCAGTGACACCATGCTCCCTCTTCGGGTTTTAAGGGAGAATCCATTCTTTGTCTCTTCCAGCTTCTGGTAGCTGGTGGCATTTCTTGATTTCCTGTGGCTGCAAAATTCCAGTTTCCACATGAGTATTTCTAGTGCCTCTTCCTCTTCTCTGAGGCTGTTGCTCTTTGTCAAATATCCTTGTGCCTCCCTCTTATAAAGACACTTGTCATGGGGTATAAGGCTTACCCAGATAATCCAGGATGATCTCCTTATTTCAAGGTCCTTAACTTCATTACATTTGCAAAGATCTTTTTTTTTTTTTTTTTTCCTAAACAGGACACATTCACAGGTTCTGGGGATTAATATATAGACTTATCTTTGGGGGGGCTACCATTCAACCCACTTACTTATACCGTCCATTTCCAGCCCCAGCTCAGATGTCCATCCTACCTCTCAGTGCTTCTCAACAGTATTTCTATTTATTTCTTGATCTCTACCCTGCCCTTAGCCCAGGAACTCTGTTCATTGCAGCTCATTGGTTTTGTTGTTTATTCAGCTTCTCTGCCTAGCACTGGTCTCCCTCTCCCTCCCACATGTCTGGTGTGCAGGCTTCCTTCCAACAAACTCCCTTCCCACCCCCATCCCCTGCTGAGTCTGGTGCCTTCCTTCTGTGTTCACCTTGCACCGTAAACATGTATCTATAGCGTACAGAATCTTCGTGTCTTTTGTCCCTCTGTTGTATGTTTGTGTCCCCCACTGATTTTTCTGGTAAAGTATATGGACTCTGTCATCTTTGACTTTCCACAACTCCACATGGTGCCGAGAAACAATAGTCATTCACTAAGGGTGGAATAGGAGGCAGTGAGTCTCTAACTCAAGACCTATTTGTTCTTAAAATTTAGCTAACAACTTTTAAGAAATATTCTCTAAAACCCTATTCTGTTCTGTACAATCTAGCATTTGGCTTACAGATTATCTAGTGTTCTGCTAGCTCCTCTTCTATCTTGCTTATGTCTGCTTGGTTCACTTAACACATACCTTGAAGGACAGAGTTCACGTCTTTTGTGGTATATGTTTGGTAAAATGGAAATAGCTTGCTAAAGACTTGTTACCTTAATCCTCAGTGGAAACTAGAATACAAATGTATCTTGGGAGGAAGATAGCCTGGCTTAAATGTATCTTTTACAAGTTTTCCCCTGATAGGGAATCAAACTTTACTTCTCAGCAATTTACTAATGTTTTAGAACTAAGATAAATTATGTTCTTATTGGAATTTCTAGTTCCTGGCTTTAAAACAACTGTTAGCCTTCATGAAGTCATTTTATAGAAGTTCATTTTACTTCCCACCTTATGTCTTAATCACAACCACAGTATAAATAATCCATTGCTTCAAAACCTCCATTCACTCACACATTTTATCCTTATTGACCTTGGCTTATGAAATTTGGATGGAAGAAATCACTAAATAGGAAAGGAATATTTGAACTTTGATTCCATGTTACAAAGTCTTAACTGAGACCTCAGCCACATGGAAGCGTGAAATTATTCTGTGCCTACTTTGGGGAAACCACTAGTTTAAGATACAAATGAATTGTATCATATAAACTTACTCTAAGAGACTTTACTTTCTGTCCTTAAAAACCGTCAAGTGAAAATTTTCGGCAATGGAAAATTTTTGTTTTCTGCAGCCTTATGAAATCTTAGAATTAAAATCATTTAAAAATTCACCTGGTCTCAGGTGTCATTAAAAACTATATCTTTGTGCCAGAATAACTGGAAGGCTTGTCCCCAGATACAATGGGGAATTAGGACCAAGCTCTAGGCAAACTTGGGCATTTCTTTATTTTAGGTGGAAAGAACAAAATTCAATGGATTCTTGCTCTCTGACCTAGAACCAGCTAAAGTTCAACAATTTGGCTATGATTTTTTTGCTGTTGAGATTCTATATGTTTCTTTCAGCTGTAAAATGTAAACCCAGGTCGAGAGGCATATAGTGAAGCCTCAATTTTAGCAATACAAATATTTATGAACTAAAAGAAAAATATGAGACTTCTACAGAAACTTGGTGACTAAACACAAGACTTTAAAACTTAACCAACTTACAATATTTGCAAGAAGTGAACATTTTATAAAATTTTTTCTCATTTCGTTTCTCTTTTTTTCTATAGTTCTAGCTATAGAATTTTGCACAAGTTCTTCTATGCTGTGCTACGTTTTTTTTGATAGGTTCTATAGAGGAACTTCTCTTAATTTTTTTCTTTGTCTTCAATGTTATGACTCTTCAATTTGAATCACCCTTTTATCTTTTTTTTTTTTTTTTTTTCCAAAGCTTTTGTTTCATGGGGAACTTAGCAGAGTTTCTTTAAGGGTTGATTCATAGGGCACTGTGAATGGATCCAATGGTAGTGCCCTCTGAAGCTCCCTTCCTTGTGAACACTGCCGTGATCACTGTCATTGGGCAGGACACAGCTGGGTGACATGCCCCCACCGAAGGATGAGTTTCTTGTATTCTACGGGAGCAGGTCCAAGAGGTGAGGAGGTGACCTCTATCTCTCCCCTGTGTCTAGACCTCTCAGTCTTGAAGCTCACAGTCATTTCCAAAGCATTTGCTCACTGCTCTTTCCGGAATATGTTGAGCCCTTATACAAATAAAACCTCCAGAGGTCTTCCTAGACTTATCCCCAAAGCCTCTTAAAGATCCTTCATGTGGAGCTTTTCTTTCTTCCTTTTCCTTTCTTCTCTTTTCTTCTCCTTTCCTCCCTTTTCTTTTTCTAGTGATCTCTTTGATCCTATCAATGAAAATTTCCATGTCTTAGAACGATATTGTCCTCCTCTTGAAGAGAGGATAGAGGGAAGATGTCTGCCACTCTCTGTTATAAAACAATGCCCTGTTTTCTGATGAATTAGTTAAAACATCATTTGAACTGTTTTCTATCTCCCAGTATCTGTTCCTTTACGACTTATCTCCCACTATTCTGTTTTATACACTCCATGGTCTAGTTAAATTAGATTTTAAACTATCATTCATTCATTCCTTCATTCAACAAATATTTATGTTCTAGGCGCCAAAGCCATATCAATAAGCAAAACAGACACACTCTGTGCTCTCATGGATCTTGTATTCTGACATGGATATGGGCACCCCCAGCTTTGTATGTTTGCCCTCTTTGGTGGGGACTCCTCACTGTTTGCCCAATCTCAACTTTGTTCAGGATTCTCTTAACTGGTACCTGTATTTCAAAGCTACATTCAGATTTTCCTTAACCCATAAAGTGCCCTCAAAAGTAGACTTGCTGTTAACGTTTGCAAGGCCTAAAGTATGAATGAGAGCCACGTACCATTTGTCTAAATGTATAAAACATAAATCTAGCTAAAAACTTTGCTAGGTAGATAATGTCAAAATTGAAAAATATGTAAGACCACGGTGTTGCTAATATCCAAGAATCCTAAATTTACTATTATTGTGCATAGCTGGGTATTCTGTGTTGATCAACGGACACTTTTTGTTAAGTAATAAAATATAAACATAATGAATAATTATATATTTATTTCTTAAAATTTTTTTCTTGCCTTCATTTCAACAAGGTCAGTAATGCTGTTATAATCAAGATTTTTTTAAAAAAATATTTGTGTTATATTGTCAATGATGCCAATTTAGAAAGCATTTCTTCAGTCACCATAGTTCTTAGACTTTTGTATTTTTAATTTCCAACTTGGAGACCTCTATTAAGGCTATCATAACTGGAATTGTCAATAGAATTCTTTTTTTTTTTTTTTTTTTTTTGCGGTATGCGGGCCTCTCACTGTTGTGGCCTCTCCCGTTGCGGAGCACAGGCTCCGGACGCGCGGGCTCAGCGGCCACGGCTCACGGGCCCAGCCGCTCCGCGGCACGTGGGATCTTCCAGGACCGGGGCACGAATCCGCGTCCCCTACATCGGCGGGCGGACTCTCAACCACTGCGCCACCAGGGAAGCCCGTCAATAGAATTCTTAAAGCAGTATTTGATTCTAAATTACCGTAAATTTGATACACTCTGTTCAACCATTTTAATAGAGACATGACAAAATAGCATCATCACAGAAAAATTTTATAAGTATTTTAACTTCCCTGAATAAAGTGCTAGCAATAGTATATCTCTTTGATCACCTTTTAAAGCAATATCTAAATCCATATGGTAATATAAACAATCAATATCACAGGTGCTGTATATTACTTCTAGACCTACATATACTAAAATTTAAGAAAAACTTGAAATGTTTAATAGTGCAAACTGCTCCTCACCTTCCATGCACACCTATTACAAGTATGCTGATTGACTAAAGTATGAGTATGTCCAGATGCCACACCTGGAACATCTGGAGAAGAAAATGGGCGCTCAGCAACAGTTGGGAAAAGAGCCTTCATGTTGCGAGAATCTATTGCATCCATGCTGAGAAGGACAGGACCAGTTAATGCATTTGTGTTTTCTCTTACTTAACAGATTCTGCCCCTCAGGTCTTTCCCACATAACAGAGCACTATCAACTCTGAAGTCTGGTGAGGCATGCGGATGCGCTCATCTTTTGTTTCGGGGACAAACAGCAAGAGACTTGAAGAAATTATTTTTGGGGAACTGAAAGAAGTTTGTTATAAGAGCCAACATTTAAAATTGCAGGCTGGGCAGGATCAGCTCTGTCTGCTCGGTCCCAGGTGCCAGGGCATACAGGTGTCCTTTAATAAATTTAGTTTGTATGTTTATAATGGGCAGAGCTCCCTAAAGCGTGGGGCTCAAAGAAAGGTATTCTTCTTACCCAAGTGTAATACTTTCTAAAAGAAAGTGCGCTTAGGTTAGGAGTGATCTCTAATTCTGAAATCTCTAAATACTTTGCATTTTTTCCTCCGAATGCCTGAAAAAATGTGATAAGTACAATAATAGTTTGCCCACATGTTGTATCTCCTCATTGAGAAAACAAGTTCTTTATGACCAGTGAAAGATATCGTTGTTTTTTAAATCACCACCTGTGCCTAACACAGTAGATTCAAGATTGTAGAGTCTCAGATTCACTTTTTAAAATATTGAATAGCTAAACTAAACAAATAAAAGAAAAATACAACAAACTGTAAATCATAATCCTTGTGATTTTTTGTTTTTGCTTTTGTTTTAGTTAGGAATGCATTATACATACGTGTGACAGGGCAATTAACAAAACGAATACTAGACCAACCTAGATTGGAGGCTGGATCACTGAGAGAATAATGGTAGTGTCACAAACTGAATTGTGACTGTTAATTGAAGTGTGGGTGGGAGAGGAGTGATGGAAAGAGGAGTGGAAATCAGTTTAGTTTAAGGTGAAATTGGTAAATATTAATGGAAAGGCTCAGAAGGAAATAAGAGATGTAGGATTAGAATGCAAGAGAGAGATTGGGGTTAGTGAAAGATTTTTGTCTTGTGATCCAGAAATTATAATGATATTTGGCTTTGTGATGATAATCAGTATATTTTATGTGTTTACTGTGTGTCAAGCATTCTATGAAATGCTCTATACATACCAGCTTATTTATTTCTTAGAACTACATGAGATTGATATTACCATGACCCTTTTCTTTAAAATAATGTAAATGAGGCTTTGAGATGGTTACTTGCCAACATTTCATTGCTGGTATGTAATAGAGCCAGGAAGTAAACCCAGGTATGTCTGATGACATAGCTTGCTCTTAATCACCAAGGGCGTTTGAAATCATGGGATTGGATTCCAGCTTCTTGGCAGAAGGTAAAGAGAAATAAGAAAGGAAAATGACACAGGGCATGGTAACATCTGGCAGAAGGAAAGGAAGCTTTACTAATTAGTCGATTTAACTTTACTAGTGAAAGAAATCACACCTGAATTGGTTTAAACAAAAGAGAGGATTTTAATGGGAAGATAAGCTGTGAAATAGTTGGACAGCCATGACTGGAGAAAGGCCACGCTCTCTCATAACATTGGGAATCAGGGACCAGAGCGTCAGTCTTCTTTCTTTTTCTCTTAGCTGTGCTTCTCTCCCTGTGTCAAGTTCATTCTTCTCTCTTTCTGGAAGAGTTTTATTCATGTGGCAAGAATTCAGGTAGCCAAACATCCCAGAATTTCATAGCTTGTGATTTTAGCCAACAGAGGGACAATGACAAGACTCTCTGGGACTCATGTCCAAAAATTCAGGGCAGGGCTCTGATTGGTCCAGCCTAGGTCAAGTGCCATATCAGTTAGGACACTTTTTGCTGTATGACAGAGAAAATCTAAATAACCCTTTATTATACATTTTTCTCACATCACAAGAAATCTGGAGGGAGATGGCTCTGGGGCGGGTTCAGCACTAAATGATGTCAAGGGGCAGAATATCTAGGATTCTTTCAGCATTCCACTCATGATAGAAAAATGGCTGCTGTTTCTACAATAATCATATCCTCATGGCAGCATCTGAAGCAGGAAGAAAGGGGGCAGAAAAGAAAACTCTCGGTAGGACGTTCTCTTTTGGTCACGAGGGACACTACTGCATTTTAGGTTTACTGGGGCCTGAACAAATATAATCTTGGGGATCTTCTTTAAGAAAGACAGAATAATATTAAAAATACAAAATTAGGCATAGAGTCATGGCTGGGGTCGTTGTGAGTATGGGGCCCTAGGCTGAAGCTTCATTAGCTTCCAAGGAAATCGTAGCTGTTGAATTTCCTGTGCTGTCTCTGTGGCTGAACTGAGTCATGTAAGCACTCCTGGCTACAAAGAGCTTGGGAAAATGAGTATCTGGAACTTGCAGCAGCTAACTTTGGAGATAGGAGGTATCTAAGACTAGGGAAGAAGGGGAGAAGAATGGCTGTTGAATGAGGACCAAGTTGTTTCCACAGATGTCTATCATTGGAATGTTTATGCATAGCCAGAGGTATAGACTCATAGTATAAAACAAGGCTGTTTTTTAAAGTAATTAAGTGGATGTGTATGGTGGGATGAACAGTATCCCACCCAAAATTTGTCCACCTAGAATCTCAGAATGTGAATTATTTGGGTATAGGGTCTTTGCAGATGTCATTAGTTAAGGACCTTGGGATGAATTATGATGGATTTAGGGTGGGCCCTAAATCTAACGACTGGTGTCCTTTTAGAAGAGGAGAGATACACAGGCACACAGAGAATAAGGCCCTGTGAAGATGGAAGCAGAGATTGGAGTTATGCTGTCACAAGCATAACTGTCACTGAAAAAGGCAAGGAAGGATTCTCCCCTAGAGCCTTCAGAGAGTGCATAGGCCTGTTCACACCTTCAGTTCTGGCCTTCAGCTTCTAGAATTGCGAGGGAACAAATTTCTGTTGCGTTAAGCCACCCAGGCTATGGTTATTTGTCATGGCAACCACAGGAAACGGAGACAAGGGCATAGGGTAGCTATCAGAAGGTGCCGCTGGCGCCCACTGCAGGATTTACGAAAGGACTTCACCAGCAGGTTGAGCCACAGATACAGGATGAGAGTCAGGTTGGTGTATTGCTTGACGGTCATGATGAGGCACTGGGATTTCCGAGCTAGGAAGAGGTCGCGTGAAACCCAGACAAGAGAGCAGAGAGTATGAGACAGGAAGACACGTACTCTTCCATCCAGACAACGAATCCCTCAGCATTTCTACCTTTTGCTGTCTGTCCATAAATGCTCTGCATCAGAAATGTCCCTGTCCTCTCACTCTTGCCTAGGTCACTCACTTGCTTAATTCACTGTATCAGTGTCTCTCTGTGAAACCAACGGGGAAGGCACCCTTCTCCTTTTAGGCCTTCCGGTCATTGGTGTGGAGTGCTGTGTTTGTGAATATGTGTGTGTGTGTGTGTGTGTGAGTGTGTGAATACAGTGACATTCACAGTTTTCCAGTTTTAGATATTAAGTGATAAAAGCAGAATCTCTGTCTCTTGGTTTTCTTTTCTGGTGTAGAATACTCTTGACGTTATTTAAGAAGTGCTGAAGTGAAATTGATGGCATGTAATGTATATCTTATGAAGTATGAGCTTCAGAAAAATAAGAGACACTGATATTTAAATTCTTGTAAGTCTTCTGTATTTAAATACAGTCATTTAAAAAATCTGTAATTTGGGGACAGTGAGGTATTTCACATTTATTTATTTTGGACATAAAGGAAATCAGCTCTTCTGAAGGACCACAATTTCGAATTCTGTATTGTTTTGCTGTGAATACACTATAAATGTATATACACGTCCATGAATTCTTATATAGACTGTATCTTTCCCTCGATGACTCAGTGTCAATATTATGCACATCCATTATTGTCCTGTGCTGTAGTGTGATGTTCTAGGACCTCTTTCCTAAATGCCCTGGACAGTCACATTGCTGAACTGTTGCCCTTTTGTCTTGCTAGGAGCCAGCCAGCTGTGCTTCTGGTAGTTGCCAGCACACTTTCCTCTACCAAAATGCTGTTTTTCTTCAATGTGCCGTTTCTAATGCACTGTGGCCTGGGAATCCAAATAACACAGCTTGTTAGAAGTGATCTCAATGTAAGAATAAATGCCCCCAAGCAAGCATCTGTGTCCCCCAAGTGAGATTCTTTGGGAATCTAGTCTTCGAGTTAGGTGTAATCAGTTTTAGTGCATGGATGGCCAGAGTAATTTTTTCTCTGCTTCTGAACACTCAGATAGATCCAGCTGGCCGATGAGGTGCTTGACAACATCCAGCAAATTCTCAGGAGGAATTGTTTTTTCCCCCTTTACATTGTTTTCCACGTCCTAAGTTATTTTTAAATATGATATGTGTGTTCTTGTTCATTTTCAGAATATGTGTGTTCTTGTTCATTTTCAGATATTGATAGGATACTATTAACTGAAGGAATAATTCTTTACTTTTTTTTTTTTTTTTTTTTTTTGCGGTACGCGGGCCTCTCACTGTTGTGGCCTCTCCCGTTGCGGGGCACAGGCTCCGGACGCGCAGGCTCAGCGGCCATGGCTCACGGGCCCAGCCGCTCCACGGCACGTGGGATCTTCCAGGACCGGGGCGCGAACCCGCGTCCCCTGCATCGGCAGGCGGACTCTCAACCACTGCGCCACCAGGGAAGCCCAATTCTTTACTTTTAAAGCCTCCATCTTGGGGAGTTACCTTGGCCAAACTTTGGATAATGATAATGTGTGGTTTATTCTGGGCTGGTTAAGAGTCTTGTGTTGTTAATGACTGACACACAGCCCCCATGTGTATCAAAACCGGGTTAACTAGAGGGGAAAAAACTGTGAGAATAACCTGATTGTGCCGAGAAGTCATATTTTAAACATACAGCCAGCCCTCTATAATAACCGCGATTTCCTTATCTGCAACTTCAACCAAGCAGAGCCTGTGGATACGAGAGCCGCTGCCCTACACCGTTTCATGTAAAGGACTTGAGCGTCCCCGGACTTTTTTTTTTTTTTGTATCCACCGAGGTCCTGGAACCAATCCCCCCGCAGATACTGAGGGGCAACCGGACTGTACGTAGAAGTAGCAGAAGTCACAGGAGAAGAGCCAGTGTTTCCTAGGATGTCATGTTGTTTGTGAGTCAGGTTGCAGAAGGCCTTTGCATCTTGAGATGACATTTAAGTCAAAATGACAAGAGTAGGAATTTTGAGGTCCAAATCAATAAAGCATTTGGATGATAGTCATTTGATTAAAGGCAAGCGAGTCTTTAAGCAGACCTTGTTTCTCGTAGGTCCTTTTCAACTGCATTACATGCAAACTCTTGCTGTGAGAGAGTAAATGGTGAAGGGCATAGAAAACATATAAGACTTGGAAGGGCCAAGTGTAAAGAGTCACAGTCTTTAAAAATAATGCAGGTTTAAGAAAATGAGTGCTTCTATAAATCACTGGAAAACTTGATGACGATTCTAACTGCAGATGGGCTTTAAAACAAGTGTGTGAGTTTGCTGCTGCTTCTCAACTCCCAAGTGGACACTAAAAAAAAAAGGCTCTTTCTCAATTTCCTGTGCTTGTGCCTTATTAAAATTATTCTGTCGCTCTGACCCCCGCCCCCGTTTCTTTCTTCTTTTCACATCTGTGTTTGTGTGGGGAGGATGTTACCCACAGTTCCCGGCCGGGAGGAATGCATGAAAGTCATGAAGATGAGACGGTGACCCAGCTACAGCGTGTGTGAAATGAGTGATGGGAAGAGAGAGGGAGAGAGCAAGCCGTGGTGCAGGGTTATGAGTTGTACAGTTATTTCTAGCTTTGAATTGTTTCCAAATCTCATACATTCACAGACAGCCTCGCCAGAGCCCACAGCTGTCATGCATTTTCAACAGATTCCACAGGGCCTAGATGAGGTTTGAAGGCATTCCTTTGCTCTTACACATTAGCTAAAAGGAATTACCGTAACATCTGATATTGTGGAAGTGGGATCTTTGCCATCCTGACCTTGCCCCAAGCAGTCCGGAAATAGGGGTCCAAGAATGTATTATCTCATACGGCCTCTAAAGGTCACTGGGGGCCCCTCGCTGGCATTCCAACAAAACCCAAGCACCCAACACGCTCTGCTTTTGGAGAAACCGTGCTGCTTTGTGTGGACACAGTGGGCAGACACGTGTTCCCATTGTTATTTGGATGTTTGCAATAGGGAAGGCATGTTCCACTGGAGAAATTCCCAGCTGTCAGTCATGTGCTGATACACCACAGCCAATCATCAGAGGGCGAGCCAAATAAACAGGATGTTCACAACGTGTGTGATTGCATGAGTGTGTAGCAAAACTTCTGCCCATTTCACAGCCTCATAATGGGATTGACGTGCATTGCTTAAGCTGCATCTGTCTGTTTAGGGTAGAAACACATAAACATCATGGAAACAATGTGTCAGAAAGCCCTTTCTTTGGCTATATGGGCTGTTGGTATGATGGGATGAAATCTGTGTAAACTGGGAATGAACGTTGCTTCAGTGTCATGAGTTTACTTGCTGGAAAGTGACTTCAAGTCATCCAAACACAGAGGAGAGGAAATGATCAGATCATCAGTGGCTATTGTGGATCGACCAAGGGGCTGAGTCTCTACGGCTAGTTTCACCTAGCACTGGAGTCATCTTCATCCTTTCTTCTTTAAGCCACTCTTTAGTTATTTATATAAATGTACGGAAACAAGTCAAAGTTATGTCATTGCCCTTTTCTGTTTGGAAATGCTGCTACTGTTAACTATTAGTGTCTAAACATACTCGTGAGGCAGCAATTTGGGAAGGGAGAGTGGGGGGTTCTTTCAACATTCACGTACAGAGTGGGTTCTTTGAAAAATAGCATTAAGTATCCTTTTAGGTGTCAGACCTCTTACTCCTCTGGGTATGCAAATCCCCTTTGCCCAAGTTGGTACATTGATTCACGATAATAAATAGTAAGGTAACATTTATCGCAGGTTTCCTGTGTGCAATGGGAACTCTTCTAATTCTCACAAAAAACAAATAGTGTTGAGATTATTATTATTCCTTTTCTAAAGATAGGGAAGCTAGGGTTCCCAGAAGTTAGTAGGCCTGCCTAAGATTATAGAGCTAGTGAGAGCAAGTACAGAACCCATACACTTAACCGCTCCTCTGTATGACCCTCGTGTGTCTCTGCTTTATGTGAAATCTGATTCTGTTGCAGCCTCTGATGTCATGTGCCACTGAAATGTGACTCCTTGTATCTTTTTGAACAGGATTGCTGTACAAAGATAATTTTGCTATTCTAGGGTCTATTCATTTAGAACACTTCACCAACCTAGCAGGTCAAAGGCTGAGGACCAAAGCATGAAGCCTTGGTGATTATTTTTTCTATTTTGATCTTTTAATTATGGTTGTTACATGCTGCTTTTGAAACTTATTGCTGAAAATGTGCCGATTTAGGCCAAAATCACGTGTCAGGATGCCATCTTTGAAAAATTTTCACACTCTTTCATAGTTTCTACGTGATAACATAGTAGAAAAAAGAATGTACAGAATATGTGTGCTTATTTCAGTCTATGAAAGTTTTAAAAACTTGTACTATGATATCAGCTAGCAGAAGACAGTACAACATAGTGATTAGGGCACAGCCTCTGGACTTCCATTACTTACTATCTGGTGACCTTGGGAAATTTAATTGATGTCTCTATGCCCTTTCTTTCCCCCATCTGTGCAATAAATTGTAGGGAAATAATAATCATCTTGTAGGATTGTTGTTAAGATGTAATGAGAGAATACATGTAAAATGTGTAATATGCACTTTCCATAACCCATCTTTGTATTATTTTTCTCCAAGTTTCTCATCACAATCAGACACACTGGACTATATTTGTTAAATGTTGTCTCCCTAAACTGGAACATAAGCTCCACAGAACTGGGTGTGTTTTGTTCTCCGCTGTATCCTCATTGCCTAGGCCAGCAGCCTATACTAGGTAGGTCCTCACAAATATCTGTTAAACAAATGAATATTAGTTATTATTATTATTACTATTATAATCATGTTTCAGACTCAGATACCATGCTTTTATTTTTTATTTTTTTTAATTTTTGTGGTACGTGTGCCTCTCACTGTTGTGGCCTCTCCCGTTGCGGAGCACAGGCTCCGGACGCCCAGGCTCAGCGGCCATGGCTCACGGGCCCAGCCGCTCCACGGCATGTGGGATCTTCCCGGACCGGGGCACGAACCCGTGTCTCCTGCATCAGCAGGCGGACTCTCAACCACTGCGCCACCAGGGAAGCCCGATACCATGCTTTTAAAAAATTCTCAAAATACTGTTTAGGTTTGCATAGTTACTGAGAGGCTTCAGATATATTTGATATGTAATCATAGAATTTAATAACTTATAGAAACATCAGAACATATTGAGTTTAACCTCCTCAGTTTATGAGAGGACTTAAAATATCCCGTGGCCAGTGATACTAAGTGATGTTCCCTCAGTCAAGCATTACCTAGTGGCAGATAAAATCGGGCATTAAAGGCCTGTGACAGCCAATGCAGTACTCATTCTTCTGTGTCCCACTGACTCTAATTTGGGTACCAACATGGCTCTTGCCTCTCAGTGGACCAAGCCTCAATCCAGGTGAAAACTCAGGTCCTATTTCATCATTGTGTGTTACTCCAAACTTCTCATCACCTTGGTTGATTGATCATTGCTGTCTTCCACGTTTTTCACAGCGATGGAATTTCTTATTTGGATGATAAAATGTGCTTTAGCCACCTGTCATATACAAAGAAGGCTGAGAATTACAAGGGGCCAGGGAGAGCGGCTCCTCTCCAGATCACTTCGTGAAAATTTGTGCACTTTTTATCAGCTCTATTTGGAGTCCTTCCCTGGGTTTTGAGATCTCCAGGATGTTCCATCTGGGGAGAAAATCAGAATAAATAAAAGCTATAAAGGCTATAGCACTTCCAACTCCAGAGCTATCTAGGGGAAAAGAAGGTATGAATTCATCCAACAAACATTTATCAAGTGTTTGCAGTATGGTACGCAATGTGTATGCGTGTGGATGGTGTTTACAAATAAGTTTTAATTTGCATCTTTCCTCAAGGAGTTTACGATTTAGTTGAAAACAATTATCCAAAATAAATCCTATAGTACGTAACATTGACAATAGTTAGAACACGAAGAGTGAAGATGAAAATAAAAATTTGAAGGAGCTTAGAGAAAGAAAAAAATAAAATCACTTCCGGGGGTGAATGGGATGTCCTTGTAAGAGGCAACATCTTAAATAGACTATCATGGATCAGTGGTATTCTTCAAAGTCCATTCATCTTAGGTGAAATATACTTTAAAGTTGATTACTTAGGGTCTGTTTTACCTCACGACATTTTATATTCTCATGTGTGCCATATGATAGACACATGTATATGCAACATAATGCAACTACAGTAGCTTATTTCTCAAAAAGAGGCTTTTATTAGAGGTATTATTACATATTTTTTTGCATAGCCACAATTATAAACATTTACTTGAGTTTATGAATGATAGTATACTCCTAAAAGAAAGCAATATCGTATCTTGCACATACACATGTACAATATTTGGAGTATCTGTACATAGCTAAGGATTAAACAGACCCTTTTTGGACATCGATGATTTGACTCACATAACTGATTATGGTTGAAACACAAAAGTTTTGCAAACCAAAGTCAACTATAATGTAGTGTGGAGTACTAAAGAGACCCAGGAGCTGAACCTATGACTTTTACACTAAAAGTCCCAGAAAACATTTACAATTTCCTCCACAGACTTTTTTTTTTCCCTTGTGGGTGTATCTTTCTACTTAAAATAATTGTACTGCATTTATTTTAATAGTTGATCTCTTTCCTGATCCTTCTTTTCAAAAGTAAATATAATGGTGGTTAAGTAAGTATTTTTTAACATCTTTATTGGAGTATAATTGCTTCACAATGGTGTGTTAGTTTCTGCTGTATAACAAAGTGAATCAGCTATACATATACATACATCCCCATATCTCTTCCCTCTTGCGTCTCCCTCCCACCCTCCCTATCCCGCCCCTCTAGGTGGTCACAAAGCACCGAGCTGACCTCTCTGTAACTATGCAGCTGCTTCCCACTAGCTAGCTATTTTACGTTTGGTAGTGTATCTATGTCCATGCCACTCTCTCACTTCGTCCCAGCTTCCCCTTCCCCTCACCGTGTCCTCTAGTCCGGTCTCTACGTCTGCATCTTTATTCCTGCCCTGCCACTAGGTTCTTCAGTACCGTTTTTTTAGATTCCATATATGTGTGTTAGCATACGGTATTTGTTTTTCCTCTTTCTGACTTACTTCACTCTGTATGACAGACTCTAGGTCCATCCACCTCACTACAAATAACTCAATTTCGATCCTTTTTATGGCTGAGCTATATTCCATATTAGATGCCACATCTAAATAAGTATCTCTAGTTTTGCTAAATATTTTACAATGCATTAAGTGCTCCATGTTAACTAAAATTTGAAAGTTCTTTTTTATTGAGGTATGATTGACATATAACATTATGTTAGTTTCAGATGTACACCATAATAATTCGGCATCTGTATATATTGCAAAATGATTATCACACTATGTCTTGAAAGTTTTGACTAATTTTATTAATTAAACCATAGGTTATATTTTCTTTTGACCCAATCAAAAATTTTTTAAAAATGATTTATAGAGGAATGAACGACAAGAATGTGATTTGCCTCAGTTTAGTGCAGTGATGGCTCTTGATTTTCCATTCTTCCCTGCCATTTTGACTTTGCGTGTCCTACCCAGCGGAGAAGTCATTGGCTGTGGGCTCTCTGTCCTTAGCGTCCATGCCATTGACCTGTTGGTTTTCTGCCTGTGGCTTGCTCTAGCCACCCATTCTGTTTGCTGGCTCCTAAAGCTACAACTGCAGTCTTAGTTTTTTGTTTCTCATGCAGAACATGCTGACAGATGTGCTCCTGAACATTTGAACCAGCACACTTACCCTGGCTTCTTCTGAAGCTGATGAAATTACCAAATCAATTTTATGCTCCTCTGAAGAACAAAGGGAAGGCAAAACCAGAAAGATGGATCAAACAGAGCCACTATGGAAGATGTCTCAGAGTTTTAACAGAGCATAAGAACAAAGGTGTTCAGTGGCTTTGGGGGGGGCCATGTTCTCTCATGATGAGAATTGAATGAAAACAGCCTACTCAAAGCCTGTGTACTGTGTCTTACTATAATTAGTTTTTATACTACTATTGGATCTTAGAGCAGATTAGCCATTGCTGTTTGTGCAGACAAGTCAATCAAATTTTTGGAAATATCCTGAGACAGGTTTCCGGAGGTCATGAAAATATGACTATAGCAAAAAGAATGATGTATTACCAAATATTTATTGAACTGTTATTATGGGAAGGAGACATTTAAATTGTAGATATTTATGCAACACACAGTCCCTGCCCAGGGGACCTTGTACACAGTTGCTGAAACTGGTGTGGAGCCTTCTACAGCTGAAGGACATTAAGAGCATAAGCAAAGATAAGAGGGTTTTCCAGTGGCTGATAGAATATTAGATCTGAAAAGGCTTTGAGAAATCATCTACTCCTCCCATCTTATTCTATGCATATGATAACTGTAAATGTGACTTGTTCAAGATCACACAGAAATTTAGCGGAAAGTCAGATATAAACATCTTTCCTCTAAATCTGCTACGTAATTTTTTTCATTATATGGCATATATATTTATACTGATGTAAGCAAGTCAAATGCAATTGAATTTTACTTGTACTAGGTTAGAGCTTATTGTTGATTGTTTTAATTCTAACGTGCTTAATCTGTTTCTCTCTGTGTTGTATATTTTAAGGCATTGGAGAGAGGGCAAGAGAAAAACTTCTCTATTTTGCACTTTAATTTTTTCATTTTTTATTAGTACTAATTTGAAACTTTTCATTATATAAGTAATACATGCTGATGGGGTAAAACTAGAAAATATAGATAAGGAAAAAGAGAAAATTAAATTCAATTATAATCCAGTTCCCTAGAGAAAAAACACTATTTTATATATATATATATATATATTTTTTTCTTTGTTTGCAATAAAAAAATGGAATCACATTTAACCTACTATTTTATACTTCATTTTTTCATGTAACTATTACATGGGCATTTTTCATGTGAGTAAATGTGTTTAGAATATCACTTTTATTGGGACTGCAAAATGGTCTGTTTTATTCATCTTATATTTTGGACATTTTACTTATTGTCAATTTTTGAACATTTTGAGAACAAATATTTTGTTGTAAATATTCTGAAATGAAGATGCATATAGTTACATGTTTATAGGTAATTATCTCCTTTACATTTTCTGAAGTAGAGATCCTGGATCAAAGGATTCACATATATGCTAGACTTTTGATGCAAAGTGGGACCACCACCAACACCATTTATTCCTAATTTCAAAATCTGTACAGTCGTTTCTATTCAGTGCTGCAGGACTTTAAAATCTGGCAAGGGTAAAGAGGTCTGTGAAAAAAAAACCAAAAACACTCTCCAGCAAGATATGTAAGGTCACAATGGCTTAATATCCACACAGCAGGACTATCATTTCCTGAAATATATTAAATAGATGGTATCGATCAGACACTGATGATAAGTGTTCAACATAGAGGTCTCCTCATCTCTATCCTTCAAAGGCAAGAGGTTGATGATCCTAAATTTAGAGGTGGCATCAGGAGGTGGCTTTTGTTACATCTTCATACCTCCTCACCAGAGTTCTCTGACTTACGCCTGCTAAATCTGGCATGTAAACTGGATACATGGTTCTCCAAGAACTTGAAAGTCTTCAGATGTTAATTAGAAAGCAAATATCGTTACCGCTGAGAGGACACTGTGATTCTCTTACTACTTGTTTGAGTTCGCTTTCTGTGTGTGATTACTTATTGATACGAGAATAAGTAATAGTCATTATTTTTCAGCTTAGTTTGCTAAAAGCTGCTAGATGTATATAATGAAAATACTAAATTCAGTGAGATTTGCATGCATCTTTTAAAAGTAAGAATATACTTTCTATTACAAAAGCATTTTCAAAAGGAAAAATGCACACACATATTTATTTCTTGCAATGATAATCTTTCACATTTTGGTGCTTTACAGAGTACAAACTCTTTGGTTTTCTCCGATAAGAAATAGTTGAGCTAGTTTCAAGCATGTTGTTTTGCGATACCGTTTTGAGATAATGGTGTTTTGTGATAATAATTGTAGAGAGTTTCAAGCATGATGTTGAAGAATAGAAATTAACTCCTACCTCTGTTTCTGAAACAGTCTAAACATTCAAGGGAAAATATTATTGCATTTGTTTTATACCATCTGTGATTAAAATTGTTCATATCATAAATTTAAAAAATATCTCCAAAGGTGAGATTTTTTTCCAGCTAAGTATTTTGTGACCTAAGTAAATGTTTATATAACTTCAGATTATACTATAACTCAATTCATAATATTTTCAAGAAATACATGTGCAATTATTTTACCATATATCTCAAGTGTGGGTTAGTTCATTCTTTGGAATGGACAACTGTCATTTTCAATTGTTACTTTTTGTTTAGTTTGATGAGTGGATTCTGGGATAGCTCTAGGAAAACTGTTGAAATTTTATTGGTACTTTTGTGGGATAATGTGGATTTTGTACTTCATAACTACACTCATATTATACTAGTAAATATTATTTTGTCAGATAAGCTTAGTCTGCTTTGAAAACAGGAGGATACTGCAGAACTGAACACAGGACAGGCCTACTTTTATGGAATGGAGAGAAGGGAGGGAAACTTTTAAAAAAGCCTAGAGCATAGATGACTTCCAGCTCAGGGCTGACTCAGGTATTGACTGTTTGCGAGTTCTGGGCAATTATTAGGAAGAATGAAAGTCCGGAGCACCTGCCTGGGTGGGCGTTTGCCCACGTTAAGAGCCATGTTCCACTTGACCTTGATACTCCCTGTCAACCCAAATGTTTGCTCTGGATAACGTCTTTCCTCTGCTTCATCACCTCCTTTCTCTCCTTCAAGTTACAGTTTAGGGCCCACTTCATCCAGGACAATTTCTCTAACATCCGGTAACCTCCAAACCACCAACATAATTCTCGATCCTCTAGACTACTCATCACTTTTGTATCATCGCAGCTCCTATTTTTGTAGATAGAATATGTGTCTGTGCTGCTTCCCTTATTAAACTATAATCATGCAGCTGAGACCAATTCTAATCTTGACTATGTTCCCTGAAACACTAAACAAAATAGTTACATATCTGAGCATTTCTAAATAAACGTAGTCCCAAGGGGAGTTTATACCGATTTTTTAACCAGTAAGTTGAAAATATTTCTATTAGTTGGATTAAAAGGAAGGAGAGAAAAAAGGAGATGGCCTTGAGATAGTTCTTGAAGATTTACTTCGTGCTGGACATTATACTGAACTTTTTTTTTTACACCTTACCTTATACAATCCTCATCGCCACTCTTGGGGTAGATACTGTTAAATTCATTTTAGAGATGAAGACATAAAGAGTTATTTTCTGATGAGGCTCAGAGGATTCAGAGACTTCGTCTAGGACACATGGTTAGTAAGGGGAAGGACTGGAACAAGAATACAAAAATGTGTGACAAGAAACATTCTCTTAGCGGATTCTAGCATCTTCATATCCATTTTCTACTGACCTGATTCTAATGCTGTAAAGTAATGCTTTCAAACTTCTTTTCTTTTTTTAAACTTTCCAAGCTCTGGCTGGTGCTGAAAGTTGCTATTTCGGTAATTGAGTCTACCGTATGGATTGAGAATTTTAGGATGTAGGATTGCACAGTAGGTTCTTTACTCACCTGATCTATAAACATAGGACCGTTGCCTTTTTAATTTGGAAAGAACTCTAGGGATCAATGTATTCTTTAAGTCCACAGGGCTTCTCTACTTCTCACAAAATAACCAGTTGAAAACTGTTGTGAAAATCGGAGTCAAAGGTCTTTCTTCTCAGTGTAGGGCTGAAAATATCATGTTATTATTATTAATATTAATATTATATAAATCTAATATAATATTGTCTTTGTAGGCATGCCAACTAATGCAGTTACTTGGTTGTTATATCTTATATGAGGTAATAGTAACTATTATAATTTTTTTTCCTTTACAACATGTCACATATTTTTGCAAATGAAATGTGACTCAGATAGCCAATTCTAGTCAAGTAATGCCTAAATTGTAATATTTTACAATGTTAAACACAGTTTCCTACCAGCATGGTATAGAATGTAATATCTTTTTGAGATACTACTCATGGAGAAAAATGTGATGGTTGCAGAAATATGTCATCAGAGACTAAGCCAAATTAACCGATACAATACTTTCCTTCCAAATGCAAACATGCTTAACTTAAAAGAAAGATCTGCTTCATGATGTTAGAAACATATCCTTCTCTGGAGTAGCCTTGATAATTAATGCCACATATTCACGGTGAGAAATATATATGAGTTTGGTCATAAATGTTCTCATGCATTTTAAATGTCAATAAAATGAATAGCCTTTATTATTTCCGAATGATAACTTGTTCCTAGACACTGCTACTTTGCAGGGGATAATGACTGCGTTGGCACATAATGAAATATTACAGGAACATGCCTTAAGCATTTGTAAGACACACCCTTAGCTCTGAATCAATGCAGTAAAAGCAACATATAAGGGCACAAGGAATATGCTTGAGGAAATCCAACCCCTGCCTTTGCTTCTACTTGCACTCTCATAAATCAGTCTAGGTGAATATCTTAAGCTCAGTTAGAAAAAAATTTTAAAAAGACAATGCTCCTCTTTCTTTGGCTTGCAGGACCAAGTGCTCTATTCATGGTCACCCCTGCTTTCTAGACACAGCTTTTGTTTGTTTTTCAGAAAATCTCCAAGGGCTTGACTTCTGCGGGCAATTTTGTTCCACATTAAGAGAGAAGGACTTATATGTATTCTTACTTCATGGCACATTAAAAACATGTGAGGCTGATGCAATAGGAATGGATAAGAGCAGTTCGCTTGTGTGATGGGAGGAATTATCTACTGAATAGAAAATTAAAAAGAGGACTTCTGATTTCAGTTCCAACATCTAAAGGGCTTGGAAGTGGTCCCTCCAGTCTTTACAATGAAGAAGCTAAATACACTGAAAATGGATGACTTCCCTTGGACCCATCAGAGAATAGAGGCTGCAGGGCAAACTCCCACTTTGAATTTTGGCAAGATAGGCAAATCCAGAGTCACAACTGAGATCTACTCACCTGGACTGGAAGTTGCTGGTGCCATAATCTGGTAGTGACACTTACATGGTAATTTTGAGGAAATTCTGGAGGCTGAATATGAACTAGGATGAGAGTGAGAAACTTGTAGGACTGCAGCTTTATGGGTCTCTGGTGAGCTTTAAGCTCTAGGAGCCCAACTCGTCTCACAGTGAAGATCTAAGAGAGATCCTTCTGTGGCTTTGGCATGGAATGGGGAAGAGTAATCATGGTGAAATATTCCCAGAGAGTTGTCCATAACAAAGGCATATGCTTGAGGAGAAAAGACTTTACCAGAGCCTTATCCCAGCTGCGGGAAGGGCATCCTTACTCCAGCTAGTCTTCTGGTGTCAACTAAGGGGAAAAAAAGTTATACCATGAAGAAGCACTTGTGAGGGTCACAGCCCAGGGACCCAGGCATACTAAAAACTGAGATATAATGTTAAGACTACATAATGCTCCCTTCTTCCACGCTTTATCACCACACCAACGAGACTCCAATGTAGTGATAGTGGCTTATAATGCAAAGAGCTGTAAAATGCAGACAGTCTCTGAAGAAGAGTACGTAGGGAAGATAAAAACAAGTATACTAGAGGAAATTGAATACTCTGGCACCTACATTTATAGCAAACATCAGTACAACATGTCTGGCTTTCCAAAAAAAATTACAAGGCATGCCAAAAAGCAAGAAAAACACAGTCTAAAGGAAAAAAGCAAGAATCAGAATCAGATTTGGGTATAGCACAGATGTTGGAATTATCAGAATTTAATATAACTATGATTAATAAGTTAAAGACTAAAGGAAAAAGCAGACAACATGCAAGAACAGATGAGTAATGTAAGTGAAGAAATGGAAACTATAGGAAAGAATCAAAAGGAAATGTTAGGAATCAAAGACAGAAACGCAGAGTGTCTTTGATGCACTCATCAGTAGATTGGGTGTGCCTGAGAATAGAGGTACCGAGATCCAAGATAGGTCAATACAAATGTACCAAATTGAAACATAAAGGGGGAAAAAAAAAATCCCAGAACATCCAAAAACTATGAGACAACTGTAAAATTGTAACATATGCTTAATTGGAATACCAGGTGGAGAAGAAAGAAACAGAAGAAATATATGAAGTCATAATGGCTGAAAACTTTCCAAAATTAATCACAGACACTTAATCACAGATCTAGGAAGCTCAGAGAACACCAAGAGGGAGAATTACTGCATGCTCCCTCCAAAAAAATCAAGAAACTACACCTAAGCATATTGTATTCAAGCTGCAGAAAATCAAAGGCACGGAGAAGAATCTTGAAAGAATCTAGAAGAAAAAATACACCTTACTTATAGATGAATAAAGATAAGAATTACAGTGGTCTTCTAGTCAGAAACCATGCAAATAACAAGAGAGTGGAGGGAACTATTTAAAGTTTTGAGGGGAAAAAACATCAATATGTAATTCTATTCCAATACAATCATTCTTCAGGAGCAAAGAAGAAGAAACTTGCTCAAACAAAACTCAAGGGACTTTATCACCAGCAGAACTGCCCTGAAAAGAATGTGAAAAGATGTCCCTCAAGGAGAAGGAAAATGATAATGGGTCAAACTCAGAACTACACGAAGAAAGGAAGTGTGTTGGAGAGGTAATAAATCAAAGTAAAATGAAGTCTTTTACTTTTCTCATTTTTAATTGCACTAAAAGATAATTTTTTTAAAAACAGTAATAGTAACAATGTATTAGGTTATTATGGCATATGGATAAGTGAAATGAATGAATAAGTGAATGAGACTTATTCTCATAAGGAGGGAGGAATTGGGAATAACTGCATTACATATACATGAAGCGGTATAGAGTTATTTGAAGGTGGATTTAGATGGGTTAAAAATGCATATTTGAAATTCTGTCAACTACTAAAAATATTTTTAAAAGAAGTATAGTTGATATGCTAAAAGAGGAGAAAAAATGGAATCATGAAATGCTCACCTGAAACTGGAAGGGCTTAAAAAGAGGGGAATAAGGGGCTTCCCTGGTGGCGCAGTGGTTGAGAATCCGCCTGCCAATGCAGGGGACACAGGTTCGAGCCTTGGTCTGGGAAGATCCCACATGCCGTGGAGCAACTAGGCCCGTGAGCCACAACTACTGAGCCTGCGCGTCTGGAGCCTGTGCTCCACAACAAGAGAGGCCGCGATAGTGAGAGGCCCGCACACTGCAATGAAGAGTGACCCCCACTTGCCACTAGTAGAGAAAGCCCTCGCACAGAAATGAAGACCCAACACAGCCATAAATAAATAAAGAAATAATTTTTTTTAAAAAAAGAGGGGCATAAGAAGAAACAGAAAACAAATGCAATAATTAGAACAGTTAAACATGGTAGATGTTAATAATCACTTTAAATGTTTATATACATCAATTAAAAAGACAAGTTGTTGGAGTGAATTAAAAAATAAATATGAAATTGTATCAGTAAGATAATGGTAGTTGCTGTGACAAATAGTCTTTACAATTTCAATGGCTTAACAGAATACGAGCTTTCTTCTTGCTCACATAAAAGTCGATCAGGTATTCCTAGGTAGTGTTAGGGACCAAGATCTTTCTATCGCATGGCTTCATCTTCTCTAGTACTTCATAGATTATGCATCCAGGTGGTACAGAGGGGAAAGAGAGAGCAAAGGGTAAGAATTTGCAGATGTATAATTCACAATTTTTTTTCCAAAACAACTTTGAGAATGACAACTTAAAAGACATTTATATATTTGAAAGGGAAGGTATAAACCACTAAGGCTTAGAGGAAGATACCCTATGAACAACAATTTACAGCACTCTGTTATCTAAATGTAAAGTATAATCTCTAAAATGAAAGTGTAGTATTTTGGATAAATTTGCCAAAGAAAACTTGAGATTTAAAGAAATGTGGAAGAAGAGCACTTGAGCCATGTTTAAAGAAATTATTTGGACAATTTCTGGAAACCAGCTTTAATGATTTTTTTTTAATTTGGCAAAAAAAGTTTTATGTTAAGTGTTAAAAAAAATGGACCAATTTGGTGAATGTCTAAACCTAAACTGGTTTAAATGAAAAATGCTGTTCTAAAATACTTACCTCTCTTCTAAGTTTATGACCCTTTGTTTCCATTCAGTCACCACATATTTCCATATGAATGGTCTAGAAGATAATTAAACTCATATGTCCAAAATTTAAAAGCAAAACAAAACATCAGGGTCTCCACTAAAAGAACTTCCAATATTGTAAAGAGAGAATAAAGATTATTCAGTCAATTCATTAGATGTCAGGAAAGGAGAGGAGAACAAACAAAAAACAAAGATGACACAGCAACACAAAATGATAGTGGGGAATCCAAGTATACGAAAAGCATCCTAGGTGCCAACTCATTAAATATAGACCAGTTAAAGCACAGAGATTTTAATTCTTATTTTTAATTTATGTACTTCTTTGCAAGAAACACTAAAGCAGTGACACAGAAAGGCTGAAAGTAAACACATTGAAAAATATATTAGGCAAATACTATATTAATATCACACCAAATGGACTTGAAACCAAAAATAAATTACTAGAGATAAAGAGGATCATTTTATAATGATAAATCTACTACTTCCCAAGACTATGTAGCAGTTGCAACCTGTGTGCAACTAACAGCACATCCTCAAACACATGAGGCAAAATTGAAATAATTTCAAGAAGAAATGAACAAATCCTGGTAGAAGCTTTTAACACAATTCTGTGACATACTGGTATCAAGCATATAAATTTAATACATATACAGACAGATTGAATAACACAATTAACACATTCAGTCTAACGTCTATTTACAAAATCTCTCACCCAACAATACAGAGTAGAGAGGTCATTCTTCAAACACTCATGAAACTTAAACAAAAGTTGACTCTATACCAGGTTACAAAGCCAATCACAACAAATATCAATGAATCAATATGATATTGTCTGATCATAGGCAATAACATTACATTACAATATATTTTGTATAGATTGATGTAACACAGAATTTGAATTTTAAAGCACCACTCTCCAACATATTTCATGGATGTAATCATGATGATGTTTAGATGATGATGAAGGTGACAGCCAATTTCACTAGCGTGCTTGGCATGGGTTATGTACTGTGTCATGTGCATTATATATGTGTCGTAAAGCCCTAGCAGTAGGTTCTACTGCTATTATCATTTTGCTGATGAGGAAATTAAAGCATAGATCTAATGAAGGATGGAGCTAAGACTGAAAGCCCAGATAATCTGACTTCAGTTACTATGCTTTAAACCATGACAATGTGAAGAAATAAACATGAAAGTTAGAATTAAGCAATGATGAAATACTACATATCAAAACTTGTGGGGCCTTCCCTGGTGGCGCAGTGGTTGAGAGTCCGCCTGCTGATGCAGGGGACGCGGGTTCGTGCCCCGGTCCGGGAAGATCCCACATGCCGCGGAGCAGCTGGGCCCGTGAGCCATGGCTGCTGAGCCTGCGTGTCCAGAGCCTGTGCTCCGCAACGGGAGAGGCCACGTTAGTGAGAGGCCCGCGTACCGCAAAAAAAAAAAAAAAAAAACTTGTGGCAGACAGTTAAATGGTTTGTAGGTAGTTTTACCTTAAATTCATACAATAGTGTTGAAGACACATTGAAAATGAATGTTCTTTCTATGAGTTCGGCACCAAAAGTTAGAAAGAGAAAAGCAAAGTACACTCAGGAAGCAAAGTCAGGGTATAAACTCAGGAAATAAAGAGGACAGAACGAAAACATTAATTAAATACAAAACAAAGAAGCATAGACCTAAAATCTGTTTCTTTGAAAGAAACTCTTCTGACAAAGCTGATTTTTTTATTTTTATTTTTATTTATTTATTTTTTTTTGCGGTATGCGGGCCTCTCACTGTTGTGGCCTCTCCCGTTGCGGAGCACAGGCTCCGGACGCACAGGCTCAGCGGCCGTGGCTCACGGGCTTAGTTGCTCCGCGGCATGTGGGATCTTCCCGGACCGGGGCACGAACCCGCATCCCCTGCATCGGCAGGCGGACTCTCAACCACTGCGCCACCAGGGAAGCCCGACAAAGCTGATTTTAAAATAGGCAATACAATGGACTTCCCTGGCGGTCCAGTGGTTAAGACTTTGCCTTCCAGTGCAGGCAGTGAGGGTCCAGGCCTTGGTTGGGTAGCTAAGATCCCACATGCCTCGTGGCCAATAATCGAAACATAAAACAGAAGCAATATTGTAACAAATTCAATAAAGACAAAAAAAAAAAAAAAAAAAGGTCCACATCAAAAAATCTTTAAAAAACTCATTAAAAAACACAAAACAGGCAATACAAATATTATGAATAAAAAAGGACCGCGTGTATATGTAGAATACAAATGTGAAACAAATACTAAAATATTATAAATTTTATATAAATACTTGAGTGCACTGGCCAGTTTTCAAAAAAACTGTATAATACTAAAATTGAGAGAAAATAAATTTAAAAAATTAATTGAAAACCATTGTCACTTACTTGGTAGTCAGGAACCGGCCCACAATATGGGCAAAAAATGCAACGGTTTCTCAGTACAGGCTGCACTAAATTTTCAAAGGATAGATACCATGTACTGTGGGCACACTTTCAAAAACTGAGGAGTATGGAAGGTTCCCCACTTACCAAAGTCAGAGAGAAATAGAGAGAGAGAGGAAGAAGTACAATATGGGCCATGTCTTTTGTAAGCCGAGATGCAAAAACTCTAAATAAAACCGTAACACAAATTAACAAATATTATATATTTCTATAAAATATATTACATCTGATCTTCAAAACGTGCAGATGAGTGTTTTATAATTGACACACTTAAATTGTTTTCAGTCACAAAGTTGCATAATGGTGAAACCCTTTGCCAAACATCTGTTTTCAAAATGTTGTCTTGATGGCAGGAGTTATTTTCCAAAACAATCATTTTTCTCACTTCTTATTCAAAATGCCTCTTTTACGTTGGGACACATTAAGGGGGTGTGTGTGTGTGTGTTTAAATTCTGCTAAGCAGGCATTTTTAATCATCGAAAAGTTCAGAAATTTGGAACAGCTTTTTTATAAGAGAAAAACATGTAACTCCTCTTCACATTCGCCAACTTTTTAAAAAACTTTACCATGAGACAACCAGTCTCCTTTTGGTACTTGAGATTTTCATGTCAACTTCTCATTTTGGTACAAATTATTGTAAATATATTTCTGCTCAATGTAATACAATCCCGAAATTTACTATAATGCAATCTCTAAATCCCTCTGATCTATAGGTTTAATGATGGAACCAATTTCAATCTGTATATTAAATACTAGTAAACTTAGTTGCTTTCCTACTTCTTTAATTAAAAATGCATATAAAAGGATAATCTGGTGATCCTCTGGAATGCTAGCACCCCACATTAGAAACTGCTTTGATGAGGTAGGGTAGTCAGAAATCTTTCCACATTGGGTATGGCCCAGAGTGGCTAGCTTCTAGTGAGGTTCGAGGATGACTCCTGAAGGATGAGAGAAAGAAATTCCACCTCTATTTTCAGGAATCACGATTTCAAGCCAGAAGGGTACGCACTGCCACCATCTATGCCAAGCAAGCAACACTACTTCAGTGTTCTGCTCTAATGATAAATTCTTAAAATATATTTTGAAGTATTAGATTTTGAGGCTTTTCTTGAACCTGACATGCTTCTAGACACGGAAATGTATTATGTGCCTTCCAACTAATTTAAACACCAATGATAAATTCTTTATGAAAGATATAACATACAGCATTAATTATAGGGCCACATTTTAAATAGCAAGGCTGAAACACTGCTTAAGGAAATTGCCTTATTCAAGTTTCTGAGATCTAGCTCTGTGCTAGTTGGAACAGCATGGCCTTTATACACACTAATAGGAGTTTCAACTACCATAACATCAAGCCCCTCAAAGGACTTTTTAAAAGAAACATCTTTTTCTATTTTAACAGTGGAGTTGGACTCCCTGAAAATGAGTTCTATATTAGAATGTCAATTACTTTTATTTGCCTTCATTAGTGCTGGTATTGCAAACAATTTGTCCAAGTGGAAGAAAAGAAGAGACTAAAGTCCTTCAATAACCCCTCTCATTAATTCTTTGTGCAAACAAACTCTAGTTTGGGATAAAGCAAGATAACCTAATGGATGTTTTGTAGAGGATGTGCAGCCACTTTGTTTACCAGTTAAGTTTTATCAAATAAAATGGACCAAGAAAAGCCAAGAACAGTTTGCAGTTCTATAAATCTCAAGCTATATTTTGAACATTCCTGAAACACCCAATCTCCAGACTTCAGCTTTGAATAGATTTATAAGAGTCAAAGGTCACAGTTCTTGCAAACAGAGGAAACAGCACATAGAGTTTTTGTTTATTTTCTGTCTCTTAAAAAAATCAAATATGGCCATCAAGGACATAAAACACTAATACTCAACTACTGGTAGCAGAAGTAGGGCCTGTGGGTGTTTTTGTCTCCTCGGTTACCAGGAGTAACAAAAACCGATGCAGAATAGCTTTCAGGTTTCCTCCATCTTGCTTTAACCAAGGTTTTGATACATTTGTTTTAAATAATAGAGGAATTCCATGAAACATCTGCATGAAGGAAGCAAATCAATTCAGCTGCTCATGAACTTAGGAATATGGACAAGATGGCATGTGGCTTGTATAGCAGAAAGATTGCTTTGGCTTCAGGTTGAAGGACATCCGTTTTAGTTCTAAGATTTCTATTTATTAGGTCTTGGAACTTTGGAAAAGTTATGCAAGTTTGTGGAGGCTTTTATCCCTCATCTGTAACATAATTGATATCCTCTTCGTCTCATAGTGTTACTGAGATGGTTATGAGAAATTATTAACAAGGAAACTTTCTTTTTCATTTTGCTTATTTTTGCTTTTTCACATTAAAGAATAATACAGATTGAAGGTCTCACAATGACATTTTGTAGCTCTGAGTTCTCCCATTCCCAGAATTGCCTCACCTAGATCCCTGCTCTGGAGTGGCTTTCCTGCTTTGGCTGGGTGAGATGGGGAAAACCTAGGACAGTGACATCAAGAAGAGCTACTATTGCTCTATTAGCAATATTCATCAGAATTTAACTTTCTACTATCTTCAAATTTCGTTTTCGAAGACCCTATATCAGTGGCGGTAGTGGCTTCCTATGGCCTTATGTGATGAATGTCTTTATAATGGCAGTTGCACTGCTACTAAACATTTAGCTTTCCAAACGAATCAAAAGTAGGAAGTGAAAAGATCATCTCTATTCCATACTCAAAATGAATATCAATAGGTCAACCTCTCTGGATTCTTAAAAGTAGCGATTTTGCTTTCAACTTTAAATTCTAAGCCCGCAAGGTGAGTATCCTCTCTAATTCTTCCTAGTAAATTATTGATTCACAAATGTTGCTCGTGAATCATAGTTATATATAACTAATTTTTTCATGTATTTCAGAAAGAGTAATTGCTCTTAGGTTCATGTAGCGAAAACGTTTTTTAAACTCAGAACGTCAGTATTTGCAAAAGATTCTGTCTTTGTGCTAATACAACTTTTGGTCACAGGTGATTCATTGAAATGTCCCACTTTATCTTTAAATTGTCTCCATTTGCCTCTGCCTCTTTTAAAGCTATGTATATAGAAACTTTCTGATAATAGTACCCTTAATTAGGAAACTCTAAGTGCCTTTAGCGCGTTTCCTTTGGGTCCTAGTTCATTGCCAGCCAGCCTGGGAGTTGGAGGTTCGTTAGGACCGGGCTCTGGTTGCAGAGAGTGCACGCTGCAAAAATCCTGCTCAGTCCGTTTGGAGAAGTGAACTGCTTTAGGACAGAGGTCCTAGAGCAGGTTTCTAAGACTGCAGCCAAATGCATAAAATGGTGAGTCCTAGGATGACTTTAGTCTTCCTGAACTAGAAGTTTCTGGGATTAGACAGGCTCTTAAACCGACGTACCTAGCACGAAGTCCATTGATGTTTAATTTCTCTAAGGTGACCTCTTATACTCTTTCAGTTAGACAACTTTCCAGTCAGTTCCGACCTGATTCTGGGCCACTTCAGTTGGCACTGTCTCTTGCCCATCATAACATCTCAAAATATATCAATGCCTCTTGATTTCTACAGCTTGAGAAATAACAATTAATATGTTTATGTAACATTGGATTTAGCACTTAACGGAATTTAAATAATATAATGGCATCAACCATCACCAAGTCTTCTTAGGGCATTAAGAAAATGGATGTTCATTTCAGGAAGAGTCCCAAGTCTCTCAAAATGAACACGCTTTGCAAGAATGAGGGACCAAAAAAAGTGAGGAGTATTTTATTCATGAAAAGCCACTAGTTGGTGGTGGGGGTACCTTGATCCCAGGGGAGATGTCTTCCTGAAACAAGGATTTGTTCCCCCAAAGGCAGAGGCAGTTCTGGCTGTGGAGATTAACTTCTGGACTCAGAGAACATGCCGCAAAACTAAGGGAATTCTGGTTTCTGACTGAGAGACCAGCTCTTTAAGAGGTCTACAGCAATTTTTGTTTTGCGTGCCAAAGAACACAAAGTTGAATACGAAATGGTTCTTGCTCTAAATAGTTTTTCAACTGTGCAGAGGCAGCAAGGCATTAATCTTTCCCCTGAAAATTCTGGACACTCAGATAGTCATGGCAATGGCGAATGTGTGGTGCACTTTTTCCCCATCACTCGGGTAATTCTTATTGTGGCAGCAGCCAACCATATATCTGGTTATGTCCCTAGCATACAAAAGGATGTTCATTCAGGACATTCAGAATTTATTTTTCTTCTGGCCCGAGTCATCTTTCTAGGTCCAGGGAATATCTCATTTTTACTATGAATTCCTCCTCATCCTTTGGACTCTGTACTCCAGAAGCTTTGAAACATCTTTGTAATAGCACTCATAAGTTACTATTACAATTAGTTATGCATGTACTTTTCCATCTACTAGACTCTGAACTCTTCAGGCATTGAGACCACGTATTATTTGTCTTTGCTTCATTTTGATAGGTTTCATTATATTGTCAACTATACATACAGAGTTGAATATTTGTAATAAGCAAGGAAAGTTTGACTTTATTTCCATCCAAGAAAAATTTATAAGAGGCAACTATAATTTGTTATTCTTTCTTCAAATGTGTAGTTACAATAAACAACAGCGTCCTACTGTTTAGCACAGGGAACTACATTCAATATTCTGTGATAAACCATAACGGAAAAGGATATGAAAAGAATGTATATGTATATATAACTGAATCACTTTGCTGTACAGGAGAAATTAACACACCATTGTAAATCAACTACACTTCAATAAAATAAATTTTAAAAATGTGGAGTGATTGATAGTTCATTAGGTGAGGTGGCGTTTTCTTAGTGGGAGCAGGTATGACTTTTGTTTTTTAAGACTGTCTGTAATATTGAGGTTTTATAATGTAAGCACATGCTCGTCTGAACTTTTCTAAATTAAGTAACTTATTCTTGAATTCTCGGTTTGGATAATAAAAGATGAATGTGCAACATTGTATTTGCATGTTATATTGCAGTCTTGGTTTCCTGATGGTTTTTAGTGAGCATTCCATGTGGGATTGTAATTATCGGGGTACCAATCCCTGCTTTATGTAGATTATTTTATTGACTTTATGAGATAGATACAAGTTTAATTCTAATTTTATGGGTGGGAGACTTTGAGAGATTAAATAATTAGCTGGTAATAGAGCTGGTAAGTGGTCCGGCTGGATGCTAACCCAGACCACTCTTTTTAAACAATGAACTGTGTTGCTCTCTTTGTTTCTCTAATTGCTCCCTGGACCCCCCAATCTATTGACCTCAAATGTTATTCTCCCTTGTGGCAGAGTGGAGTGAAGGTCTTAGAAGACCTGGGCACATGTGGAGTGCACCAGAGGTTAGCATCACAGACTGTTTACTGCCGCACTCAGCCAGGAGTTTTCAGGACCCTGGAGGTCTCCTCTCAACACAGGAGCCAGTGTAAATACACAACAAAGGGACCACACCTAGAGAGGGGTTTTCTGTCTATTTAAGTGACCTTGTTCATGGCTCTGGGCCACTGGTGATCCTTCTCATCCGTCAGATATTAAGTTTCCCTTTCTGAAACTTCCAGTAAGCCTGTTTGAAGTTTTTCCCTCCCCGTGTTTTATAGGGTGATAAAGATGTCAAGCTCTTCAAAGACAAAGCTGATATGTAGCTTTTAAATGACATTGTCATCATAATTATATTTGTTGTGCTAATTAGAATTTTCTTTAAAAGAATTAGTTACCACTGCAGTTCCTACCCTACCTGCCAATTGTCAAAGGATAAGATAAATTCAGTGTTTACACTCTGACATTCCCAATCTGTGTAACAAGAGGCAGATCAGAAATTAGATTACTCTTTTTTAAATTGAAGTATGGTTGATTTACAATATCATGTTAGTTTCAAGTGTACAGCACAGTGATTCAGTTATATATATATATATATATATATATATATATTCCTTTTCAGATTCTTTTCCCTTATAGGTTATTACACAATACTGAGTAGAGTTCCCTGTGCTATACAGTAGGTCCTTGTTGGTTATCTATTTCAAATATAGTAGCGTATATATGATTTCTGATATACGATGTAAGCTGTATGAGGGCGGGGCTGGTTCAGACTTAACGAAGATCTTTTTCTCTTGGTCCCATATTGCATGAGTATCAGTGAATATTGTTGGATGCCACCAAGTGCTCATGCTTTGAAGAATATAAGAAATGAGTGACAAGATCCATGTACACAAGGAATTTATTATTATTAAGAAAGGTTTCCAGCAACCTCCGGGTCATCAACAGTCCGGAGGCACATTTTTGCTTTTGTAAACTGAATATGAAAACATGACAGGGAGTCATAGACGGCTGAAATTTGTTATGAGTGGTGGTGCTTGAAAGATGAAAGCTTGGAACATTTTTACTTTGGTGGACCTCCAAAATGCTGATGGGCCTAGCAGAATCGCAAAGATCAAATCTGAAATTTGGTTCGCAGTGAACACACTGCAGGGCTTGAGGATCTGAGATAATGAATAGAAATTAATCTTAAACTTGCTGACAAGAGTTCGCAAAGAGGCTGCTCACATGAGTTGGTGCTATAAAAGGCAAAGTTGACGTGTAATAGAACTGAAGTTAATTCTACCTGCCAAAACATTAGAAAAGTATGCTTATCAACTAGAAAAAAAATACTGAAGTATGTATATAAATATACCCACATGGATTTTTACAAAGAATGGAAGCAAACTAAAATAATGAACATTTCATAAGTGCTCCTTTAAAAACTACTGGTTCGATATGGATGAAACTGTTTTTCATGCTTCCCTTTCTTACGTATTTAATTTGGAGATTTATCTATCTTATTGTGTAACTTGATGTTATATTTGATAAATGAGAGGACGGATCAACTTTTCTGTATTGCAACATTTTTTGGTTAACATTTTCAATGTGTAATTTCAGTGTAGCTAATTTATAATTACAGTTGTCACTTTATTGCAGCATTTTATTCCTAATATGATGCACTTCTATATTAAAAGCTGATATTGTACACAAATGTTGTTAAGCATATAAGCTGATGGCATAATTTGCCCTTGACCTTGGATCTTGGTAGTTGCCAGAAAGAACACTGAGGAGAGAGATTTTTTGGGGTGCCACTTGGGAGACTACCAAAGGCATTAATTTTAAAACGACACTGGAGTAATTACCCTTACATTTATGTTAGAGGTTAACATTCGTGTTATTTCCTCTTATTGCCTGGCTTTACAGAATCTTATGCCCCACTGCTTTTATTAAATCCAGGTAATAGAGGAAATAACAGTGTTATTAACCTCTAACAGTGATGAAAAATTAGTCTTAAGTAAAACATGGTTTAAAATCAGAGCAATTGTGCTAGTCGTCTAGCTGTTTCCCCGACAAAGCACAGTAAGGCTTTGTGTACTCACTGTGTCCATATTTATTATTATAAAAGTAAAAACAGAGTATAATATGAAATAAATCTCTGGGGCAATAGGGATTAGATTTTAATACATACTATACTCCTACTAATAAATGTTATAGGTTTGCATGACATTAAACAAATAAGTACTGATTTTAAAAAGTACAACTTTACTATGCTTGAAAAAGGAATTAGTTTTGATAACTTGACTACTTTCACAAGAAAGTACTTAGAAATTTAATATATAATAACTGACCCTATCAGAAGTCTTCAATGCAATGCTTCTACACATAAATATGTTTAAGCTGGGTATTACTATAGAAAAATTCTCTTTTTCCATGCATGTTTGCATTTAAAACATTAATTTTTGAAGTGATTTTTGATATTTAGGCAGAGGAACATTTTGCCTTCCTGGTTATATAATATATGTGTGTGTGTGTGTGTGTGTGTGTGTGTGTGTGTGTATTACATGGTTTTGTGGGGATGGTTATTTCACTGGAGACCACAAAGTAACTGTCTCAGATAATTTTATTATTTTTAGACAAATGTGAAAATATAGACTTAATAAATAAGGTTAAGGTAATAATTTATTATGGAAAATATTCTTTACAGAAGAAGAAGAATTTGTTATCATAGTTTGTTTAGTTACAACCCTAAGTATAATTTATGTTTTGATTCATAAATATTTTATTTAAATTTAATATTAAAGCAACACATCTACTCTGTCAAGTACACCATATCTGTTTCCATCTGCGTAACTTTAAAGGGTTTTTTGATTGTTTATTTGACTTTTAAATACACCCTTCTGCCTAACTTTTTAGTGACTTGCCAAATTATTTGAAGGTAATTTTTCTCCTGTGAAATAAAACATATCTTTTCATTGTAAGCATATTGTTTTCTAAACGACACAATGAACTTTTAAAAATAATGAAGTATTGAGATTTCTTTTTTATCTATTATTTTAGCTCAAATATAGAATTAATATAATTGATTAGAACAAGTATCATTATTGAGAGAGATCATTTTGTTTTATGTCTTTATTCAAAGGTTTATGTGGGAGAACAGTAATATATTTAAAAGCATTTTTGTGAATTAAATGACATCATATGTATATAAATGTTTTATAATTATGCAAATATGAAATATTATGTAAGAATACCATTCTCATGACTTAGAGTGGAAAAGATGTATGAACATCACAGTATTCATAGCAGTTCTAGAGTATATATTTGTCTAATAGAAAACAACAAAGAAAAGTAAGTGCTGTGCTTCTTAAGCTTTGGGTGACTATGCATTCCAGGGGCAGGAAGCGTCCTATGTGAAGACTCAATAACCCATTTATCTTTTAAATTAGCAACCATTTCAATGGTTAAATGAATATTTCTAAACCCCAAATTATTCTTCCACATTACTGACTGGAAACTTAGTTAGTATCCAAAACAAGCCTGTCGCTAATGAACTGAGTCTCCAACAAAAGGAAAAGGAGGTATCAAATCTCAGCTGTGGATGTGTTCAGTTCCCTCATTCTAACCACATTAGTGCACTGTATTTTCCCACTTAGAGAAGCTTTTGTGTACTGAGCATGTGGCTGTTTAAATGCCCCAGCGGGGCCTCCAGAGGCTGTGAAAAAAGGAAAAATTATTTGGAACAATTTACATTCGTTCAAGGGCAACGTTAAGCATTTTACAGCTGCTTTATTGCTATTCTTGTGCTGTTTAAGCTGTCTTTCATGTCAAAAGTCCTTTCCTGCTTACAGATCATCAGGAAGCATTCTGCTGCGTGCTGTTTGCCCGAGTTCCTCCAGGGCTCTGGGCCTTTGATCGCGGATACCATTTGCAATCTGGTTAAAAATAGGAGGCTGCTGAGATAAGCCGGGGGCCTGGCAGTGGGCACCAGCCCTTTCCTTTTAATTTTTCAACTTTGTTCTGTTGTTTTTTAACATGGGAACACAGGATCCCTCACAGAAGAATCGTGTTCAGGAATTCGAGCACGCTTAGAGGTGTAAGAACTTTAAAGGTGAAGAGAGTTTATTAAAGATTTCCACTTCACGAACCCAGCCTCACTATTTCAGTAAGTTCAAGTTTTAAGAGACGTGGATATGTTATTTCCTTTGGGTGTAACGCAAGCAATACCCGCTTCTCTTACATTGAAGATATACTACTTGTTACCCATTTTCTAGATTCTGCTGCCAGTGTGGCTTTGAAACTAGGGGAATATCTCTTTGGTGGGAAAAAAAAAATACGATCAAGATTGTTGTTAGCAAACCTAACGTAAAAGAGCAAGAATATAATTGAAATTACAGTTTGATAATGATCATTATAAGGATCAAGTCAGAGAAAAAGGACTCATTTTAATTTTCTATTTTACTTATTACTTATCGGTGCTTTCTTAAGTTTGTCTACTTACTGAAAACAGAAGCTTGAGGATTTATTATATACGGTTTCTTATTTAGTTTCTCTAAGAATTTCAACGACCGTAAATTTATTAATTTACAACGTAGGGAGATGGTGACTTGTTCATTATTGTTTGCTTAGGCAACAAATCAAATATGCCACAAAGCATGAAATTAAAGACTTATTTGGAAATAAGACATAATCGAGGTGGTAAAAATGCCATAACTTTGAATATTAGAATCTCCATATGATACTCAGGGTGAAATAGTTAGTATGAAATGAAAGGTACTAGAAGGGGTCTTGGGAGTTTAATGAATTTCTCTGCCAGCAGGCAGGACCATTTATTTGTTCATTTACCCAAATAAAGATCTGTGCAAAGCCAAATCCTGTAATGTAAAGCAGGATATGAGGGTGCCCTCAAAGAGGCTAAAAAGGTGTTTGTTGTAATGGCACGTCCGTTCTTGGAAGTTGTGGAGCCTGTGTGCATTTTGCAGGGACCGGGAGGAATCAGTCAAAGGATGAACTGTGGGAACAAATTTGGAGAGTGGGGCTGGGGAGTGAGATTTGAGGCGGAGGAATGAGTTTATACACGTTTCAGGATAAAAGGGCTTTTGGAGCGTTACTGGGTCTGCAGGTGACGCAGTGATGCGTGGTCAGAGCGCCGTGTGGTGGGTCTGAGGAACTGGGCTGGGAGTGGAGGTTTGGGGGCAGTTTTCAGAGCTGGACGGGGCTGGATCATGGACGACCATACGTGCTGTGCACATCGAATTCTATTACTATTCTTCTCTAATCGCAGTGTAATAACTTTTGCTGCTGGGTTTTCTGTATTAATTCATATTTTTAAAAAAATTCCTATTTGCCTAACTTTCAAAATAGAGCAGAAAACTTTATAAGTTGTTTTGGTGTTTGTGTTTGACTATCACCAAGTGTGATAGCTTACGCTCCAGCAGACCCAATACTCCGGTTTAATTAGATCAAGCTTCACGTTACAAACCGTTTTACATATAACAAATGTTCCAATCCATATCTTTAGAAGGGAGGCAGTTGTCTCTGAAAGGGACATTATATGTCCTTCCTCCTGAAAGTCGAACTCAGAGGTTTTTTGAGCTTGGTGTTGCTTTGAGTACTTTGACCTGCAGAATATACACCTTTGTCACTTTGCAGTGTCCTACGATGGGCATTTTATATCTCTGTCTAGAAGCGGTAACGGAGTTAGGCATACCAGCGAAAAGGACTGGATTTCACTGAAAAGATGGACTATACATTTGCACTACTGTCTGTAAAATCAACTTGCTCCTAAATTTGAAAGGACTGTGGGAGGAATCTGAAATTTTTGCAGTACCCTTTTACGATATATTCTGGTAAAGTCATTTGGCCCCTAAGCCTCAGAAGGTTAATTGGATCTCTCGTAATGAGTGACTACACCCACTCACACATGGTTTGGGAATTCATTAATTAAAAAATTGCTATTGTTCAGGCAATAACACTGAGGTACTAAATTCAACTCTCTTTTATTGAGTGGGATTTGTTCTAAGTTTGTTAGTTTTATGGCTTCTGTAATGAAAATTATTAAAAATGGGCACTAAGAACCAACTTAAATTTAAAACAAAACCTATGTTACTCAAGTATGTTTTTCATCTACACGTCTAGCAAGTAGCTTTTATGTAAATTTGAACCTGCTTTGAGCTTTGGGGGACAAGTATAATATTACTAAATCGGGTATTTGTCATGTAGCAGAGGTAGCCGCTGAGTGGTAATTTTGTTGGTTAAAGGAGTGACTCTTAATTACCAGAAAGCTGTAGAGAAGCAGGAGGAGGGTGGGGAAGGTAAGGCTTGACACTAGGGTGTAATTAAGCAAGGGAGAGAAATAGTTTGTGAATACAATTCTGTATCTCATTTGCCTCTCCTCCTACTTCCTTCCTTGTTTCCCAGTTTTGCTTTCTTCTTTCTCTTGTTCTCCTTAGCTGTAAAACATATATTTATTGCCTACTTTAGAGCTCAATAAGTGTCATATGTATGTAATTTTCCTTAATGGAATAGCTTATTACTTTTTCTAATGACTGATCTATGAAGGAAAATTTATTTCAAAGAGGCCCATTGTATAAATGTGTCAGGAATTTGTGATATCTTACATGGCACCTTCCCAAGAAAGAGGGAGAAAGATACTAATTAACATGACTACAGCATACCCATGTACTAAAACAGGTTCTGTTAAGGGATTAAATCTTCTGCAGAAAAAGAGATAAAGGGATCCTAGAAGTGACTACTGCATTAAACCTCACAGCTGTAGAAGAATAATTTGCAAGGATGTCTTTTTCTTTCATCATTTTACCTCTTAGATTTTCTCTTCTTTTAAGGATGTTCTCTGTCTCAGTACTTGAATTCTCAGATTTTAGCATACGTGTCTCTGGGGAATGGAGAGCTGTCGAGAAGCTCAAATACCTCCAGTAAGAAGGTCTACATAACAGTTATGCGAGAGAGCACATTTAGAAGATGAGGAACTTTCATGCTAGAAAGACTGGGTCTCTCAGATGTTTGAGAGGTTGTTATATGGGATCATTTATGAAGACCATCCCCCAAATCTAGACCACCAGGACTTGAAATAGTAGGGGGGGGGGACTTCCCCGGTGACACAGTGGTTGGGAATCTGCCTGCCGATGCAGGGGACACGGGTTCGAGCCCCGGTCCGGGAGGATCCCACATGCCGCGGAGCAACCAAGCTCGTGCACCACAACTACTGAGCCTGCGCTCTAGAGCCCGCGTGACACAACTACCGAAGCCCGCGTGCCTAGAGCCCGTGCTCTGCAACAAGAGAAGCCACTGCAGTGAGAAGCCTGCACACCGCAACGAAGAGTAGCCCTCACTCACCGCAACTAGAAGAAAGCCCGTGCGCGGCAACGAAGACCCAACGCAGCCAAAAATAAATAAATAATAAATAGATAAATTTATATATTAAAAACAAAGAAATAGTATGGGGGATAGGAAACCTTTATGTAGACTTCTAGTTGTAGACACTGCATGACTTTGAGGGGAAGGCTCTAGTGCTTAAAATACCAACATTTACAAGTACCAGGTTCCTAGGAATGGTAAGATCCTTAGACAGTTCCCTGACAGTCCACTGTGGCATTCTCAGAATCAGATCCCTTTAAAAACAAAAATACATCAAACTAAAACAATCTTAAATGAATCTCAATATTGAGAGAAGAATAATATGTATACAGAATTTTCCCAAAGGAAAAAAAAGAGGTACGTAAAAGCTCCTGTGTCAGAGCAATTTCCTTTGAAATTGCTATGTGAGAGGTACTAAGAAACAGAAACCTTTTGGTCCTGGTAGATTTAGGAGACTTTGCAATTATACATCACAAGATATCAGTAGAGATTTCCGATGAGTAAAACTGCTGTAAACATTCAACATATAAAATCCTTAGACATTATCCACAGGTATTGGAGAATTCATATATGAGATAAACGTTATAAATGTGAAAAGTAAAAACCTAAGGTGAAACTCAGATATTGGAAATCATCCCAGTTGACCCAGGGAAGAAACCCTACATCTGTGGTGGATTGTATTAAGGACTTCAAAATGCAAAGATTCTTTTTTGATAGTTAGAAATTTAGTTGCTTTAGGACTTAGGGAAAGGCTCTGAGATGTTAATACGTGTGAAGAGAGGTTGTGTTCATCAGGAGGGTAGAGATCAGGAACGGATTGGTGGACTTGTGGGCAGTTGTAGTTTGGCGCTATCTATCAGAAAGAGCACAGAGTGAGGGAAATGCTTCCACTTAGAGAATATCATACTTATGGAAAGAGATACTGGGTACCACTAATATGAAAATCATCTAACTACCCCTGTCCAATCTGCTTCTATGATCATCTTCAGATTATAATTTGACTTCTATGCACCTGCTAAGTTAAAAAGAAAAACTTGAGAAGATGTGACTATCTAGTCTTTGGGGCAGTTTTATTTTTTACTCTGTGTTACTACAGTAAAAACATTGATTGTACACAGTGTCTTGTGAATTATATTATTTTGAGGTGTTCACGTGTAGTTCAACTTTTTTCACTGGCATGATTACCGCATACAACATTTTGAACTAGACCCAGGATTTTTGATGATTACCCTCTGAAACTTCGCCTGGGACTCAATGACTGGTTTGTGCAAGGTAGAGAATGTTGCCTCTTCTCTGAGTAGAGTTGGAGAGAGTGATGACAAGGGAATTGGGTGTGAAGAAGCCAAGAGGTTACTTGTGGCCACTGTAACATCACCAGGTAATAAGCAGAGAGATGAGAGAAAGCATTCCCACTAGATGTGTCCACACCAGGTTCACCTCTTCGAGGACACATATACTAAGAACTCAACTCACTTCCCTTTAGTGGCTCAAGTCTTCAGACTTCCTTTCCAGTTTTCACAAAGCGTTTGTTTCCAGACTCGACCATCAGTTGAAGCTTAGAGCTTTCCACGTGTTTTCCTAACCCTATCGTTTCACTCGGCCTTTATTTCCTGAGGTCTGTTTTTCTCTGTAGGTTTCATTCCTTTTTTTTTTTTTTTTTTTTTTTGTTCTTTGCTTGAATCAACAGCAACTTGTAGGCCGAATAGAACAGAACACGAAGTATATCCTATAAATCTATGAATGGCACAGGGCACGCCCGGTTTGGGAGCTGTTAACTGCCTTCTGTATTATTTGTTACTCATGAGTGTAACTTAGCTTATTCGTGCCTATATTTTCATACACCTTTTCCTTTCCTATCATTTCATGTTTAACACAGATCTATTCAGCATTTTCACTGGGGCTGCTTCCTCACGTTATTTCATAGGCATCAATATAAGATTTCCACTTAAAAACAAACGAAGAATAAACCTCTTCCAGATTTTCTGATAAAGATAGGTGTGAGTGGGGTGCATTGGCCTCATACCTTTGGAAATAATATGTTGGCTTATGATGATTAAAAGGGAGAAGTGGAATGGGAATAGAAAAAAGTAGCAATAGTTTGCCTACAAGAGACTCAGATGAGATGTAAGGATTCAGTTGGAGCAGGACGAGGGAGGAGGTGTGAGTATTGACGTGGGTAGAGATTTACCGACCATGCGTGGGCACAAACCGGGAGGCCAGCCAGGGAAACAGCTCAGTGGGAGATACCAGGAGAGCTAAGACCTCATTACGAAGCTGGGTGACTGCATCAGAATGGGGACTTGAATCCCGGTGTACACACATTGAAGTTTCCCAGCCCAGCTCCTCCGTTTCAGTCAAGAGTACCCCCAAGTCATTCCCCAGTGTAAGTTACCATTGCACGATCCACGGGCCTGTAAGTTCCTCAGTTATCTAAAGGTCTCCAGTTTTTTGGGAGCTCAGGGGCTAGTTGAGAAGCCTTAACATTTTTCTATTAAAAATGACACGCACACCTTTTTCCCTTCAATGGCACATACAAATCTAGTTAGCTGAATCTATTTTAGAAACAATTCTACCACTGCCACAATGGGTGATGACACACGTTTAGTAATACATGATAGTAAGATTAGTTGGTATTTGCTGTCACATGCCATTAATTCATCAAGTAAATTCCTGTTTGTTCTGAATTTCATCCAAGAACCCCCAAATATGTGATTCATGACACATTCTGTCTTGAACTTGGCAATGTCCCTTATCTGTCCTCCCTCTGCCTGGCCAGGCCTATTTTAGGATCTCCTGACAGTGGTCCAACACCCACATTACAAACCTTTCAATTCTGATCTGATGTCTTTGATTCATTCAGCTCCTACTCCTCTTTGCCTGATCTTTTCATAATTCCTTTACTCTTGTCTCCTTTCCTTTATCATCTTTCTTAGTGCCAGTCTCCTCTTCCATCCACATATAATCTATCCATCTTCACTGTCAGTTTCCTGGTCATCCTCAGCCAGAATGTGATAGTACTGTACTTCTTTACAACATATTTTCGGATTGTAACATAGAATATTATGCCAATTCAATGGCATAAAAAGATTTGTGACGCTATGCTTATTTTTCACATAGGTAGGTCTGCCCTCATCATCTTGTTGGGGAGTTGAGCAGTTTATTATAGAGATTTCCTCCATCCCTAAGACCACCAGAATCAAGGCTTTTACACACGGGAATAATAATAAATACCTTGTGCGTGGCATCCTGGCTTCTGAGTGGGGACAAAAGAGGTATCAAGCTGCAAGCCTGGTATAATTTTCTTGAAAACAGAAGAAAGATGATTTAAACAGGGTTTTTTCATCATCACAGATTCTGTATGTCTTTGTAATGCCCTGGCCAGTTAATTTCGTCTCTCCCTTTTGCTATGTAGTCTCCGTTGGATTATTCTGATACCCCCTGGAGTGAGAAAAAGCAACTTTGTCCATTTCTGGAAATAAAGAATCAGAAAGATTCTTTAGGCATCTTTACTACAGATTCCTTTTCTCTTTGTTCCTAAGCAAAGGAATGGGAAGTTTAAGATGAATCTTGAGGACATTACGCTAAGTGAAATAAACCAGCCACAAAAGAAAAAAATAACATATAAGTCTACTTACATGAGGTACCTAGAGGAGTCAAATTCATAGCGATAGAAGTAGAATGGTTGTCAGGGACTGGAGGGAGGTGCCAATGAGGAGTTATTATTTAATGGATACAGAGTTTCAGTTTTGCAAGATGAGAATAGTTCTCTAGATGAATGGTGGTGATGGTAGCACAAAATGTGAATGTATTTAATGCCACCTAACTGCACACTTAATCGTTAAGATGATCAATTTCATGTTATGTGTATTTTACGCCTATTAAAATTTTTTTAGACTTCACTTCTGACATGTGAAACTAATTATAGGTTGCCTACTATGTGCCAGATGTTGAACTAGATACTTTACATACATTTTTCCTGCTAAATATTATTATTCTCATTTTACAAGTGAAGTAACAGGAGTTTCTAGGAGTTAAAATAATTTCATGAGATTATGCAATGAAGCAGCAGAAATGAAACCTGAATCCAAGCGCTGCAGTCTTCATTACCCCACACGGCTGCTTCCCACGTGGAACTAACAGACTTGTGCAGACACACACACACACACACACACACACAGAATTCTGTACATAATATGTATTACTCCTTCGCTTAAATTAATCGTGTTAATTACCATAAACACAAATGTTGATGCTAGCCACTTAGTTAAAATGGCAAAGTTAATGCACATAATCACCTTCTAGTACAAGGCATGGACCAGTTCTCATCGCTAAACGAATCGGAGAGGAAGAAATGCCCCTGTGAACGAACAGCTTTTTTGTTGCCTCAGGAAGCGGGGAATGAGTCTGATTGCTTAGGCTTCAGGCTTTGCAATTACACCCTGGTATTTCAGAAACAGCAATTTAAACTTTAAGTTCCAAAGAGACTCAAAACCAAGTCCGTCCTCTGACATTTTTTTCTCCCACGGTTTTGGGGCCACTTTTAAATGGTATCTTGTGGAACCGCTAGAAGATTTTTCTAAGCATTGTTTTTGTTTGTTTGTTTTGTTTCTCGTTTTTGCCTCTGAATGAACTTAATATGTGTTCATTGTGTAACAGGAACATTCTGTCGATGGCAGAAATTGGGTCCCCAGTGAACAAAATGGCCTCAGCCTTGCTGGAGCGCGTATTTCCTGAGTAGTGGGCACAGATGCAGGGGAATTGGCTACGTCCTGGTTGTAAGTACAGGTATGTTAACTGCGGGCCTGAGGGGAACCTCCATTTTGGGTTGTAGTTTATTATTAGGTGAGGAAATGACTGGACACCTCCAGCTGCCATTAATCAGCCGCAGAGTCAGACTGGAGCCAAGTGAGAAGCCTGCGGGTGGACCCTCCCAGCGCTGTGGAAATACAAGAAGACAGAGACAAATGGTTTCCAGCCTAGCAGCACTAAGCTCTGCCCTTTCACAGTCCTTAACATGCGTGTTCAAATTGATTTAGTTCATTTACCCCCCTCAACCTAACCATCTATTTTCCTTGAAGACTGACAGTTTTATGTGTTGCTACCATGTTATTATGTGTTGCTGCCCTGCCGGTAGCTATAGTGTTTCAGAAACTTTTACCTTCAGACATAAAGGATGAGTGAGAAGGGGGGAGTGTGGAGAAAGGAAGGTGAGGGTGCATCATTTTAATTCCTTTTTTATGGGCTGCAAAACATGCCCATCACGGCACCGACTTTCTCTCTCCCCTCTCCCTCTCTTTTCTTTATTCCTTTTCTGTGTCAATGATTTCCATGAAATAGCCTTGAATAAAATTTCTCACTTGAGAAACACATCTGTCAGGTGATGTCAACGCCTGGCTTACTCCTCTTCCTGTTGGGTTGCAAGCATGGCATTCTCTCATGTTCCTGGAATGCCGACATAGTCGAGTGGCGAAAGCCGAACACAGGTAGGGTCAAGCTGAAAAAATCGACGGGGGCCTTCTGTCCTCAGCTGAGCTCTGGAGGGAATGGGAAGAATCCAGAAGCAATTTATTGTCCCTGCTGCTCTGTCAATTCAGAAAAGGGGGATGGTGGAGATGAAAAAACGAGACCGCAAACAGCCCCCTGTCAGCTGCAAGGACTTCAGTCAAGACATTCCAAGTGCTTGTCCAGTTGGAGACATTTGCCTCAGGATAAGCAGGAATTCAGATCTGACACTCACCCTCGACATTTTTGGAACTGGATGAAAGTGCCTTATCTGAACATGGAAGAATATTTCTGGCACCGAAGGCCAAAGACTAAAATTCAGAGTTAAAATAAATACTTGGAGAAGGAAAGGAAACAGTGAGGTTAAGATTTGATCAGATATGAACCTCTAAGCTCGCTGACTTTACCATAGCCTAGTTTTATTCCATCCGGTTTTCATGTACTAATCTATGCAACGGCACTCAGAAACACTCTCTTTTTACTCTTCCTGCTTTTTTTTTTTTTTTTTTTGCTGTATGTGGGCCTCTCACTGTTGTGGCCTCTCCCGCTGCGGAGCACAGGCTCCGGACGCGCAGGCTCAGCGGCCACGGCTCACGGGCTTAGCTGCTCCGCGGCACGTGGGATCTTCCCGGACCGGGGCACGAACCCGTGTCTCCTGCATCGGCAGGCGGACTCTCAACCACTGCGCCACCAGGGAAGCCCCACTCTTCCTGCTTTTGTGTCAAAGGGTAGAAGATGACAATTCCATTGATTTATGTTGACAAATACAAACAAAATAAGCAAAATAAAATTAGATAAGCCAGTTTGAAGTGTGTAACCAGTTAGGAGTATTACCCACTCTTTCCTGTGCACCAGTATTTAGTTGTATACAGTATCTGATTCTATGCACTAACCATAATTATTACCCAGTAATAGAAAAGGTTTCAAATCTTATCCTTAGAATGAATTTGCCATTTTATGATAAAATGGAATCTTGGAGAAGGACACTTAGTGAGATAGACACATGCTTACACACACACACACACACACACACACACACACACACACACATTTAAAAAAATACTATTGCTCTAGTACAGATTAAGCTTAAGGATCGGGGTTTTAGTCACCTAGTGACTTTCCTGGTGGGCCCTCTCTGGGTAGCTGGAGGTCACAGGGAGGAATCTGTCCTCAGCCCCGAGTGGGTGTTGAAATGGTATATGCGGTAATCCTTGCACCATAAGCATTAGATGACAGTCCCTTGTTTCCCCGCAGTTCTCAGGGTTTGCACGGTTGACTGTTCCTAATCAGAGGTCACCTCAGTGACACACGGAGCTCCTCTGAAGCAGGGTACCCGTAGGGCCTTAGGGAAATGAAGCATGTGGTTACTTTAGCCAGACATTCAGTCTCCGTCTGATGACTGGGGGATGACTTAGAAAGCCTTACTGACTTCCACAGGCCTTTCTGCAATCTCGTGCTCAAGTATTGTTGTGGGTTTGGTGCTTGGAGTATTGACTCACCCTTGCCTTGCGAGGTCCAGGTGGGCAAATGAATTACCCACACTGGCCATCTGCAACAACTGAAGCTTCCTTGATAGGATGCTGTGCCACTAGCACTTGCTAACCCAAACCTGCACAGTATGAAGATCCAGCAGATCACAAAATGACTGCAGGGAAACTGTTCTCCTGACAGCAAACTTTCAGTTCTTTAAAATTTGTTTTTCAAGGGCACGAGAACATATGTGCACAAACTACTCATTCATTGAAAAAGTTACCTTTACTGTTTTGGAAATGTGATGCAGAAACTTTTATAAAACTACCGGGAAGTGGGAGATTGTGTGACCATTTGTTGAGAATCCCAAATTGGGATATACATTGTAAAACATTAGTGCTGCCTTCCTGGGAACCCTAAAGCAGATGTTTATAATCAAGAATGTTCCAGAAAATTGGAATAAGTGATTGCCACAGTAATAGCTTAGATAATATTTTAGTCGCCGTTAGTCAGATTTTATCTGTGTCAATCTTTTCCCTAACGAAGTAAAATAAAAATGAATCACTAAAAACATCTCTACTTGAATAATCCAAGGGAATCTCTCGGGAGTCAGAGGAGAATCCAGGCAGAGAAAGAACTGATAAAACCGGTCATCTTAATCTGCCACTTTCTTCATCCTGCCGGAAAGTTAGCAGTTCAATCAATATGGCTTTCTGGTGTAGAAATGAAGCTTGAGAATGATCGGTAATGTATAAGAAACCTGTAATTAAAGACTTGGATGTTTTCTTTATTGGCTTTATCTTTTAAATAAGCACACCTCTTCAACTGTAGACAAAGCCTCTCGGTGGCTATTTTCTTTTTTTTTTTTTTTTTTTTTTTTTTCTGCGGTACGCGGGCCTCTCACTGTTGTGGCCTCTCCCGTTGCGGAGCACAGGCTCCGGACGCGCAGGCTCAGCGGCCATGGCTCACGGGCCCAGCCGCTCCGCGGCACGTGGGATCTTCCCGGACCGGGGCACGAACCCGTGTCCCCTGCATCGGCAGGCGGACTCTCAACCACTGCGCCACCAGGGAAGCCTGCTCTTTTTATTTGAATAAAATTGCGTTTAAAATTGTTTACAAATGCAAGTTTTTTTTTTAACACATTAAATCATGATTTGAGTGTGTGTGTGTGTGTGTATGGTCTTGTTATAAAGTACTCCTTCAGAAGATTTGGATCCATTAAACATGTTTGAGGGGATGGTGTAAGCGGCCTTATGCTACCAAAGAAAAATTTGTGTTTCATAGGGGTGGATGGAGAATAACTGAAAAAGAAAGTTAAATTTTATTCCCAAGTATAAATTATCATAGCACAATATGCTTATCTCTTATATTCTTTCTACCTTATAACATTTACTGAAAGGGTCAATCTTGCCTTTTCTTGTTTTCTATTTTCCTGCAGGACACTATTAGATATAGAAGGGGAACTGCTCCTTTGACCAAAGGAAAATGGCCCTGACCTTCCCTTAGGGTCAGTGAATGCAGAGAGCTAAGTGTTAGGGGTGATGTCCTATGCTTTGAAGCCCTAACGGTCCAGGCTTTCTGTTGTAGAGCAGTGTACTTCAACTTGCTTATATGGTAGTACAGTGTATAAACAAAAGAAAGAGGATCAAGGTACAGATGTCACTGCAAAAGAATATGCAATCACCTGGATAATTAATTCTTTTTAGTTAAATACTTGTGACTGAGTTATGTTTATACTACGAGAGGAGGGAAGTGATTTTGGAATACTTTCAGTGCAGACACCGCTATCAGTTATATCAAACAGCATCTGACATAGCATCAACACACTGTAAGAATACAGATTACTCTCCAGACTTCCAGAAAATACAGCCCAGGGAGAATATGCAGACAGTGATTTCTTTGAGCTATGTTAACTTTAAATCTTAAATCATACTATTCCACATCCTTCAGAATTGACGACAGCAAATACAAGAGCTGGCCGTCCTGATTCCAGCTCATTATTTTCTTCAAAGTGTGGCTCGTTTGGCTGTATATCTCAGTTTTTATTTTTAGTGAGATCTTCATGCTTGCCTTTCTATTCTGTTTACTTTTTTATTATCTTTGTTTCCCCCTAATCAATACAGTAAGTATAGGGGTAGCTCCTTTTTAAGCCTTCTCGAATGCTTTGGTGGCCTCTTGTATCCTGCAGTAGGACTTCTGGAAGGGCTGAGTTAGAATGAGGGAGTTCTTTAATATACTTTTTGGATTTTGCCTCAGGAATTTAAATCCTGAACTTTCATAGTCTGACATATGCAATGCTAAAATATTCATCAATAATTTGGAATAATTTCTTCATTCTAAACCACACAATTCAAGAATGAAAACTTGAGAGTTTAATGACAGAGCAGTTTGATATACACGTATGTATATAATTTGTGTATAATGATATATAACTGCATATATATCATTATACACAAATTATATAAAAATATGTATGTATAATTTACATATACACACATATAAACACTTGCTTTCCCTTGGTGTGTGAATGTATAATACCAGAAACAGAGTGAAACAGATTTCCCTTGTGCTTAAAAGTTACCATGCTGAATTTTGTTTAATTCAACAAATATTTAAAGAACGACAACAGTATACTAGATATTAGCAACAGAGAGAAAGTAAGATAGATAGATTTTTGTCCTTAAGGTACTTATGGTATAATTTAGGAGACTGGAAATTAAATAGAAAATTTTTGTGTGTGACAAGGTAAGCAGCAGAAGTGCTATGATAAAGCCTGTCCAGGCTGCTACAGGTACACAAACTGGGCTAGAGGGTTTCAAAAATGTACATATAGCTGATAAGAAAAAAATTTGACCTACAAGGTTGCATTTGATTTGAGCTTTTCTTTGTAGATGATCATCAAATTTATACAATAATCTTAAAACCCACCTTGTTTTTCTTAATTATGTTCCTGACTAGATATAAATTTTTTTCCTTTGCAATTCTGACATTTTGTCATCCTGTCATTAAAGAAATTTTATGTAGCTGCTGGTTTTGTAAGGAGTACAAGATTTAAAGAATAAACAACACTCCCCTTATTCCCATCCCTATTCTTTTTGTTGTTGCCAACTTTGGTGAATTTCACAGAACTTAGCCCTATCTACTTTAGAGACAGTTTTAGAAATTTTGTGAATCATTTATTAAGTTATTACCTTGGTACTCAACTTTGATGTAATGATCATTACATAAATTAATGCTTTCAAAACTGCTGAGTTTTGGTTAAGTCTAGATTATAGCAATGTGAATTATGATGTGTTTTATCTTCTATTTAAGTTATCAAAACCATACTGGATTAGCCTACAGGAAATCTGGTCAATTTTCATGATAAATTGACTTGGCCATATAATGCATAATTCAGCTGAACAGCTGTACAGTCTGGTGTGCTCTCTGAGGGATGTAACTTTACTGCTTTACTTGTAGGTTTGCAAGTCAAGAAAGTCTACCTCGCTGTTTGATTTACATCTCAGAAACATATAAATATGTGCATACTAATTTTTAACATAAAACCAAATTATGTATTTTATTGTAAACATTGCATGTATTTTTTTTTTTTTCTAAAGTTCACATGCCAGGTTTTGAAGAGTCACACGAAACTTTTGTGGAAGTTTGTTTTTTTTTACATCACTCTTGTAATGGAGCCCTTATTTAGAAAAATCCCATTTTCTTTTGGTCATAGTTCAAATCAAAGTGTTCTTCAGTTGGTATCTAAAGTAGGTGTTGAATTTTTTATTATGAAGAGGCTGGATGGCATGGTGGCTTAAAGCATGTGTACTGAAGTCATAGGCTATAAGTATTGCTTATCTGTTTTCATAATTGCCCGAGGCTATAAAATGAACAAAACCAATATATACAAATGTATGTTTTCTATCATCCCTATCTGTGATTGAGATAGAACAACAGGGGAATGTAGAAATCACTCTAGCATGAATCCAATCCCCAGTGAAGCTACCATTCTGGTTTAACTTAGAAACGGAATACATACGTAGCAATAAGGACAATGGGTTAATCGCAAGACTTTACGACAATAGAGAAGTGAGTTTGTGACAATAGATAAGTGACTATGAAGCCGTATGGACTCAGTTTGATGACAGGACTGATTCCTAGAGCTAAGACAGGTGTGTTAAGTGTGTGTGGGTGTCGGGGGTTGTTCGATAAACCTTAGAAAAGGACACCTCTTAGCCATGGACAGCCCAGGGCATTCTATGAACTGGAAAAGCCCTGCATCGGTATAGCTCCAGTGTGGAGACTATCTGTTCCACAGTCATTGAAATAAAATTTCTTCATCAAGCTTCAGCCTCCTTTCCTTTAGAAAGGAGGAAAAGTAGTGTTTCCAGATGTTGGAAAAATATCATTTTAGGCAGAACATTTAGCAAACGAGTTTTTACTGTAGTTGTGCTTACTTTAGAGGAAGTTCAGGAATTTCAACTTATATTGTAGATGTGAAGTCCATCTTGAAATTTAAGTTCAGGTGAGTATTACTTTCTATTTAATTTCCTCTTTTAAAGGACTGGTGACATAGAAATACACTGCTAAACCTGCTGGTATATTTCAGAGACGGTGTTGGACACAGAGCAAGCTAGTTGCTAAATACTGTCAAATTCTTGCTTCTGCTGTTTTGCCATTCATGGCAATTGTCATTAGTCACAATCATCAGAAATAATGAATGGAAATTAAGATGAAAGTAATACTGTATTTTATTCCTTATTAAAATACCGGGTAATTATTTGACAGGGAGACATTTGTATAAATTAAATGTCAATTATACTTTCAAGATTTTATACAGATGCTTACTATTACATAATCATTTCTGTGGATGGGAACAAGTTAAGGTTACTGGGTAAATACCAAGTAAAGATCATAGTAAATGCTGCAGAACTATTTTATTCATTTAACAGTATTATAGATAGATAGCTGAAACCCAGATTTTGGTGTGCTAAATATCTTTTAAGGATTATGATACCATTAGAACGTAAACTGTAAACTATCTTTCTAAATTTCACCGATATTTCAAAGTTTTCAAGTGGATTAATTTTATGAATTCATGATTGTTTTATTTATCTAGCACAATTTTTAAATGTAGATAATTTACTAAAATGTAATTAATGATTTTCTGTAATCTGTAATTCAGGCATTTTGCTACATACTTTCTCTATTTCTCCCAATACTCTAAAACTGAGGAAACTACAGAAGATTACTACCCATTCATGCAGAAAAACCCAAGCTGGAAAATCAACAGCACAGCTGGAAAGGCTAATGAACTTAGCATTTAAAATGCTTATAGAAGCTCACAATCTATCCCTAGATCCCAGAGGTGGCTCTTTTGATATAATCAACCCAACTATGAACTTCAGAACCATTTAAATATCACATGGGTGATACGTTCGTCCATACTGCAACTTGCAGATCTTTCTCATGATCGTCTCTCACCAGTCATCGTTCGCTTCCGACAAACTGCATTTCTTAAACTCTCTTTCAAAAGACAAGTTGCTAATTGACCAGTAAGGTAGCTTGGCCCCGGTTAGAACTCTGTTATTGAATTCCTGTAGTGGGAGTGAAAACAAAAATACTGATGGATACCCATGTTATGCCTACAATTAACAGAGTAAACATCTTAAGAGGCATAGAAGACACAAACAGATGTTCTAATTGCATGTCTGTGAGAAACTGATGTTTACTAGTTCCACTCTGGCTTGGCCTTTGAGACCTCAGGAAGTTTCCCTCCCGGTGGGGATTTCAGTGATTTATTGATTTCAGTACAATGAATATTTCAGAAACTAGCAGGATTTTTAAGAGGTTAAATACATCCTTACAAAGGTTAGCATTAATTCATGCTTGAAGGGAATGCTTACTCTGTTTTAACTAGGGTAAGAATGGTCACGTTTGCCACATTCTTGCCTAAGTGGGAAGAAACATGGACAGGGTAACGGAAGGGATTTCTTAATGGAGAATGTGGAAATAAAACATTAGCACATTATTTCTTTTCCCCTAAGCTGAACAAAAATGAGGGACGTATGAATAATAGCAAACTCCTGAAAATTCCTGGTTGAAACACTGATTAGTCTTCTTTTTTTTATAATTAATTTTTATTGGAGTATAGTTGCTTTACAATGTTGTGCAACTTTCTACTGTATAGCAAAGTGAATCAGCCATATATTTATATATATATATCCTCTCTTTTTTGGATTTCCTTCCCATTTAGGTCACCACAGAGCAGAGTTCCCTGTGCTATACCGTAGGTTCTCATTAGTTATCAATTTTGCACATAGTACCAATAGTGTATATATGTCTATCCCAATCTCCCAGTTCATCCCACCCCCCACGTTTTCCTCTTTGTATCTGTACATTTGTTCCCTACATCTGTGTCTCCATTTCTGCTTTGCAAATAAGATCATCTATATCATTTTTCTAGATTTCACATGTATGCGTTAATATACAATATTTGTTTTTCTCTTTCTGACCTACTTCACTCTGTATGACAGTCTCTAGGTCCATCCATGTCTCTACAAATGACCCAATTTCCAGAATTCAAAAAGACATATGCACCGCAATGTTCACTGAAGCATTATTTACAATAGCCAGGACATGGAAGCAACTTAAATGTCCATCAACAGAGGAATGGATAAAGAAGATGTGGTACATATATACAATGGAATATTACTCATCTGTAAAAAGGAACAGAATTGGGTCATTTGTAGAAACACTGATTAGCCTTGATCAAAACAGTAAAGATATAGACTTGTATTTGAGACACTCAGAGCTGAATAATGTAATAAGGCTCAGAAACCTGAAAGGTATTTAAGTGCTTAGGAAATGCTCAATTGACCACTTACCTTCTTCTTACAAATATTTTCTGTTGTAATTATTTGGCCAGTGTTTACCAGAAAGAGTCTAAAAGTAATTGATGGGTACTTTGTACTCTTGTGCTTTCTTTCTTCTTAGTCACATCATGGATGTTGATAAACTGATATGTCTTCCTTGGTATTAATAACAATATTCAATACTTATCCAGAATCATGCCAGATACTGTGTAAATGCTTTAAACAAATTATCTCATTAAAAGAATGCCATTACAACCTACACAGGATACTTGTGATTTAGTGAGGTGATGTATATATGGTGCCTGATGTGAACTAAGTGTGGTAGACAGTTTTGTTTTCCTTTGGGCACCCAAACCTTGTTTATCCTCAGCCCACTCAGCTTAGATGGGGTTTGCCTTAACCTCCAACTCCAGAGATAGTGCCATAACCCTGGTCACATGGATTGGTTCAAAGGAAGACATGTGACCTGGATGGACCAATCCATGCCTTCTCTGAGACTTTGGCTAGAAATATCAGGAAGAGGCCTTCTGAGATGATGGGTGCCAAAGGCCATATAAACACCGAGCTGTTGTTGCCACCTGGTGGGAAAGCACTTTCCTGAGAATGAAGCCAACCCAGAGGAAACAGAGCCAAGAGAAGGGGGGTGAAAGAGAGTGTCTGATAATACTGAATTTCTGGATCCTGTCATGCCTTGACTTTTCCAGCTGCATGAACCAATAAATTCTCTTTCTTTCTCTCTCTGGCTTGAGCTAGCTTAAACTGGTTTTGTCACTTGGAAGTGAAATTTCTGTTTCACTTAGTAGATGTTTTAAAATGGCAAGTCTTTTTTAAAAATTGAAGTATAGTTGATTTACAATACTATATTAGTTGGAGATGTACAGCATAGTGATTCAATATTTTTATAGATTACACTACATTTAAAGTTTTTATAAAATATTGGCTATACTCTCTGTGCTGTACAATATATACTTGTAGCTTATTTATTTTACACATGGTAGTCTGTACCTTTTAATCCCCTACCCTTATCTTACTCCTCCTCCCTTCCCTCTCCCCACTGGTAACTACTAGTTTGTTCTCTGTATCTGTGAGTCTGTTTCTATTTTGTAATGTTCATTTGTTTGTTTTATGCCACGTCTTGTTTTTATTTAAATGTTCAGTAAGTGATGGAGTGAATAGAAATAATAAATGCTTGTAAAATGAAAAAAAAAAAAGAATGCCATTCCATTAGATGAATAAGTATGAAATCACTGATGGACTATTATTTCATAATAATGCAAACAGTATTTTCATCTTCTTAGCTTCTCTTTTGTGTTCAATTATTGGTTATTTGCCATAAGACCTGGATACTTTTTTTTCTTCTTTAGATCAAAAAAATTGCAGAATTTTGTAATGCAACATGCCTTCTGCTTGAGAGTTTGAGTGCTGTAGACCAGCACTGGCCCCATGTGGCTGCTGGACATCTTAAGAGTGGCTGTTCTGAATTGCTGAATAGAAGACTAGGATGCAAAATTTTTAAAAATATTACCTTTATGTTTTCATTTGATTATATGTGAAAATGGTAATATTTTTAACATACTGGGTTAAATAGAATATATAATTAAAATTAATTTAATCTGCTTTTTTTCTCTTTTTTTTAATATGGTTACTAGAGAGTTTAAATTTCAATAACCAGAATTACTTATCTCTTGGGCTATGTTACAGTTTCTCAAGTCTCGGAATCAGACTGGTTACCACCAACTTCATTTCCTTTTCCACACTGATTTTTGCATGGTATTTGCTTGTTATCACAGCAACCGTAGAAAACCCATCTTCACAAAAATATGACATCATCAAAAAATGTAATGTGATCTAATCTTGAAAGTGTGAACTACCTCGACCTAGCATTTCTCATTGTGTCTAATACATGTTTTGTTATAAATTCCTCAGGTGTTTAAAATATCCAGTGTCACCTCTGAATGCTAATTGAGGTTTCTTGGTGTGCTTTGGCACACAGTTTGGGACCATGAAACCAGAAACATGACAATTTTTGGCTCTGTGCGTACCTCACATCTCAGTAGAATTATAAATTGTACAGTGTTATCAGAATACAGAATCAAAGTCATCTTTAAGTCTATCCATTCACTTAGTCATTATTTAATCATTCAGATTTTATTTAAAATGTGCAAAACAGTGAGTACTGGGTGTTGGTGATACAGTGGTGAGAACACAGACAAAATACCTGTCTCATGGAGCTTGCATTCTAGTAAACAGAAACAAGGAAACAGATGAAATAGCTCCAAGTAAACAAATAGACAAGGTAATTGCAGGTGGTGACCAGTGCTATGGAAGAAGTGATCCCACAGAACACAGCTGGGGTGGGAGTGGGGGATGCCGCTTGAGCCGGGGTGGCAGACGAGACAGCTCTGGCGTGACATATGAGCAAACACCGAACACGGGGAACAGCCAACCTGGAACAGAATCTGAAAAGAGCATTCCGGAAGAAGCAATAGCAAAGACCTTGAGAGTGGAGATAACTTGGGGTGCTTAACGGCAGGAAGGCTGACATTGTGGCTGAGCGAGGGGAAGGCTGAAATGAGAAGCTGGAAGGGTTGACAAGAGCCAGATCTTGCAACATTTTATATGCTATAGTCATTAGTTTCAATTTTTGTTTTCCAAAAGCCAGGCTTAAGGCACCTAGCAAAACGCTTTGCTTAAAACAGGTGCCAAGTAAATGTTCGTTGCATTAATGCAGATAGATGAATATTGGGTGCCTCAAATGGATACAGGGTCCAGCTTAAAAAAAGAAAATTGAGAAACCTAGGACACAAAGAACGTTATTGCATCTTTCAGGCCAAGAATATGCGTAGGTCAGGTCTTTTTGGCCTGCCCTACTAAAAAAATCAGAATTATTTTTCTAGTTTTAAACTCTTCCTGCTTTGAAGCTGGCCTTTCTTGTCTACCACAAACTATTCCCTCTTTGACCTTCAATTTCTACTTAGATAAGTCTCAATTCTTGGTAATCCAAGCAGTATGCCTCTTATGGTTTCTAGTTTCTATTGAAATAAAACTATTTCCCTTTCTATATCTACTTCTTCCTACTCAGCTTTCTAAGTTTCTTTTTGATTGATTTGATCTTCTACTCTTTCAGAAATAGACTTGTTTTATTCCAGGAAAGATAAATGACCAATTATTTATTTTCTCATTTGAGATTAATCATGATTTACATATATGAGGTTGTGGGGTTTGAGAGGCTCCAGCTGGGGACCAACCAAGACTGAGATCCTGTTGTCTGGAGAGTTACTTTGATTCCAGGGTATCCTCCAGGTGCACTCTCAGGCAGATCATTCCAGAGCTCGTGAAAGAGAAAGACATACCAAAGGTAGATGCTTGAATCCCTATGTTTACTAAATAAATTACAAATGTACAGGGATAGCAAAGGAAAAGGGACTGATTAAACGGATACACTTGGAATAGGGAGCAAGCAAATGGAAGGCGCATCCTACCCAAGTCCTAGGTTATGTCATGTTCACAGGCTGTGGCCCTCTCCACTGGTAGTGTGGGTATAGCAGGTGTGGTAGCCAGAATAGCCCCCAAAGATCTTGATGCACTAATTTGAGAAGCTGCCAATATATTGTCTTACCTAGCAAAAGGGATTTTGCAGACGTGACTGTATTAAGGACCTTGAGGTGGGGAGACGATACTGGATTATTTAGATGAATCTAATCTGATCGAACGTGTGCTTAAACATTGGAGTACATTTCCGGGCTATAGTCAGAGGCAGAGGTGAGGACGAATGTCGGGTCATAAAGGTGTGATTGTTGCGGACTTTGAAGATGAAGCCAGGGACCGCTGGGTACAGAATGCCAGTGGCCTCTAGGAGCTAGAAAAGGCAAGAAAATGGCTTCTCCTGTAAAGCCTTCAGAAAGCAAAGCAGCCCAGCCAACACCGTGATTTTTGCCCAGTGAAATTCATGTCCGACTTGCAAACCCACAGTACTGTAAGATAATTAATTATTGTGGTTTAAGTCACTAGGTTTGGGGCAGTTTGTTATGGCAGCCATTGGAAACTCATCCAGGAAGCGAAGCAAGGGCCCTTGGCAACTGAAAGGTGCCTTCAGCCAACGCACACTTCTCTATCAGAGAGATGCAAGAGCTGAGGATCTGGCCAGCATCTGGCCACGGTTGTAGCTCACTGCGCATCTGTAGCTTTTACCTGCATTCCACAAGTAGAGTATATCTGGGGAATGAATGGGTGGCTGCACCCATGATACCATAGCTGTCACCGAGGCAGCATGAGCTGTATCTTATGAATATTTAAGGCTTTCTTGGTCTTTCCATGCCTTTCTATCTCAAAATAAAACTCTCATTTGTTTCATTGTTTCTATTTATATTAAACACCATATATTCCATTTATGCAACCCATATGTAATACGCTTTACTGACTGACTGACTCTCTGCCATTTCTTATGAGTTTTCTCCATTCCAATTTTTTTTCTTGACTTCTATAGCAGAACTGAATACTCCCAAACACATGTTAAGAATCCTACCCAAAGCGATCCTCCACAGGTATGAATAAGTTGGATGTGTTCAGTTGTGTGCCTTCTGTTGAATATGTACAAGGATGACTTATTATCTTGATGAGCCTCACTTTTCCCTCCCACCCCCAGTGGACATGAGGAGGATGTCTTGAGAATTTTCCAGCACTTCAGGCTAGACAGACCCAAAGTAGATGTGTAGGCTTTTTCTATTCGTGGAGAACTTGTAAATTCCCTGTTTACAGCCTGAAAGTGAAGTAAACTGTTTAGTTATGGCAACTCATTGGTGAAGGCTTTGTGTGTGAGGGCAAACTACATCTGTAAACCTTGGTTACACATCCTGTACAGAGAAAAGAAATCAATGTGCACACTTGAGGGCTCACAAACGATGATAATTGTGAGAGAAGTCACACAGTTTAAGAACTGTATTTGGCTTGTGTTTCAAGTTTCAAATATTAAAAAATAAACGATAGATCATTATGTTTCCAAAGTAATGGCAGATCAAGGAGGCTATTGTCTACTTACCTAGTTCAGAAGAATGTGGTTTTTGATAAAATTCTGAACTCAAAATTAGAGACCAGGCTACTTTGACTATGTTTTCACAAACTCTGCTAATAAGTGATTGGGTTTGCCTTTGCCTTTCCTCGCTTGAAAATTGCAAACAGTGGTTGAAGACGGCCTGAAAGATGAAGTATTTTCCTGATATGGAGAATCAGTTAATGTTCTCTTGAATCAAAATATTTATGGTAATACAAGTGAAGCCAGGTTCCCTGTTTCAGGAATCCTTGGCTAGTAAGAAGTACAGCCCATTTCTAAAGGGTAAAACTCACTTGAGTTAGCTGAATTTAATTCATTGATTCCATATTTTTATTTAGAAGTTCCTTTTTTTTTTCTTAATTTGTATTTGAAGAGTGAAAAAGTATTATTAATATTTAGTTATCTTAACAAGGCTTTATATCCTAATACAGAAAATAGCTTATTAGGCTCTCTTCAATTATATAGGAACTATTAAGTCAATTTTTTCTAAAAGTTAGTCTCTAACTAGAAGTTTTGTTAAAGAATTGATCAGTGGCCACTATAGTAAAATTGTTTTCTTTGGGCTGGAAAAAATCAGTTAAACGGTTCAATTTTATAGGAAGAAAGCAGTTTTTAAGCAAATGTTATGATAATTGAACTGGATAGGTACTAATTTGATTCATATTTACTATTACCATCCAAGTGGCCACTCTTTGCTACTCTGTTACAATGGGGGCTTAACATTGAGTTTTCTGTTCATTGTGTCACCAGGTTGTAATTTCCTTGGAGATCAGTCCCCAGAGAATTAAATAAAGGCCATTTTAGTAATTAGTCCGCGAAGGTGATAAAATTGTCTTATGGCCCATTAGTGACACTTTGATGTCCAGCATCTATTAAATAAACCAAGGTTTAGGCGGTAGGGAAGAATGTAATGGAGACTTCATGGCTACTAAGAATAACCAAAGATGACAAAAATGCATAATAAGGTTTTCTAATAACAGTAGTAACACAAAATCTGCAAATTATTTTAAAACGTCATTTAAGCACTTTTTATTACGAGAAGATGTGGGAAATAGGAAGGAACAGATTGAATTTTAACTCATGGTAAAATCCGTGATGCAGCGTGCACGTGGGCCCGCCCACACTCCAAATAACCACCACCCATAACCAAATACAGTACAAATATCTCTGTATCACTATTATGTTACAGACTCGATAAAAAATTTGAAGAGTATGAGAGCCTTAGCATTAGGTCTCAAATTTAAAATTCGAAAACCTAGAATTTATAGCTAACTCTTTCATTTTAAAAATAGTCAGAAAGCTTAATCCTCCCTAGAGCAACTGTAACTCAAACTGGATTGAGTAGAACTTCACATAAGGGGCTGCAGGTGTGGCTCCTGCCTTGAAAATAGTGAGGACCACTGCCAGCAGTCCGCATGGCTTCTTACTCTTGTGTTAGTTTGGGAAGATGTGAGGGTGGAATTGAGACAGGCTGGGACCTGGGACACTTGGCTGGGACCCGGGACCATTTGTGGCAGTGCTGCAATGCTTGCACCTGGACACACCTCTCCTTGAGCAACGGATACAAAGAAACTGTATAGGACTAAAAATAACTGCATGCATGCTCAGTTGGGACAAATTCTGAACCCAAAAGACACAAAGAGACCGAAAAACCCAACTGCCACTTTTGAAGAGCCTGGAGCAAAAACAGGGTGTTGGAAGCAACAAGTACTATGCATGCCCCCTGCACACACCACCACCTACGGGGTGGGCAAACACCTAAGCCACCCCTCTGGAGATGACCCTGCCGTCACCCTATATAAGGAACAAGTCTGCCCCCGCTCAGGGAGTGAGCCGGCAAGGGAACCTGTTGTTTGCTCTCCCTCCCCCTGCTGCAGCAGGGGCCCCCATAAAGCCTCGCCTGAATTCCTTGTCTGGCCTCTAGTCAATTTCTATTGACTGGGGAAGGTCAAGAACCCTGGTGGGTAACAGAATGGAAAAAAAGAGGCACCAAGTCCTCGAGCTTCTGTACTCTACTATCCCTTGCATCCATCCCGTGCTGCTAGTGCATGTTGTATGGACAAATGCAGCAGCATCTGAAATCGTCTTCTCCCTCCTACTCTCTTCCTAATACGGACAACGCCAAACTCATTTCCCGAGTGAAGCTCCCAGGCTATTTTTCTCCTGTTCCAAAAATATCTTCCATAACTTTTTACCTTGTACTGAATCGATTTAAATGATTAAATTGACTTCTGGCATAAGATTTTTTTTTTTTTTTTTTCGCGGTACGCGGGCCTCTCACTGCTGTGGCCTCTCCCGTTGCGGAGCACAGGCTCCGGACGCGCAGGCTCAGCGGCCATGGCTCACGGGCCCAGCCGCTCCGCAGCACGTGGGATCTTCCCGGACCGGGGCATGAACCCGTGTCCCCTGCATCGCTGGCATAAGATTTTAAATTGACTTCTGTAATAAGATTTTCCCCCTTAATTTCCAGTCATCAAGCCCTTGAAGTGCACTCCCCAGTCTTTTAGGTATGTGAAGGGAGTGAGTTGGTAGAAAAACCCTCAGCTAAGACGAATGCATTGGAATTACCACTGACGTGACACACGTGTGGGGTTACATGAAAATGAATTTCCATCTAAGGTTTTAGTAAATTTATATATGACGTTATTAATATCAATTCTATAATGTGCTATCGCGGTTGTGCTTGCCTCGCACATACGAGGTAAGAGCCTCTATTTTGACTATCATGGTTGTTAGCATTATGGGAAAGCTCCCAGGGGATCCACTGTAATTACAGAGCAGATAACTCTTGACTCCTGTTTCCTCCTCATATACTGAGTGGTCCCATGATGCCTTTAGAATCCAAAGCTCTGAGAGCATCTTAACCGTAGAGACACCTAGAATCCACTCTCCACAGGGAGCAGAGGGGTTTGGCCAGCACATCTGCAGAAGCCTTACTTCTGAAAGAGCACCCGGTGTTTAAATGGGATCTTATCTGGCCTGATAAACAAGCAACTTTCAGAATGTAGACTCCTTATGTTCTAATATTGCCACTCTATGCTGTGTAGCTTTGAGCAATTTCTGAATCTCAGGTCCCGTCTTTGAAAAAGTAAAGTAAAAACCAGGATTAAAGGGATATTTGAATAAAAATATCTGCATATTGAACTGAAAGAAACTTCGCCTACAGTTTTTTGTTTGTTTGTTTGTTTGTTTGTTTCTGGAGAACTAATGTAAGTCAAATCCAGGGAAGAAGAGGTAGCATGGAGTGAAGGAATTTGTATCTTGGCATTTATGAAGACAGATGTTGATGATTGAACCCTCACTAAAGACAGTTCTATGAAAAGACACTCTATGTAGATTCACAAATGCCTTGCAATCACTTAATTCGAGTTCAACATTTTTCTAGTTTGGGGGAAGTGGCATGGAAAATGTATTAACAACCATGAATTAAGAATGGAGGTTATATAAGTGGATGTTTCTGCTTTGAAACTACAAATATTACCTCTCTCATTCTGAAAATAGGTAGAACATAGCTTTTAAATGTTACCTGATGGGGACTGCCTGATAAATAATACTTTGATGCAAATACTTATACTTTTTATAAAGATAAATGATAAAAAAAAAAAACAAGCCTCTGTTTGGAGGTATCCATTAGGTGTTTAGAAACATATTATTTTCTTTTTTAAAAAAAAACAAAAAACTAGCTTATCTACCAGCAGAAACGTAAGTATTATTTAGCACCTGCTAGGTGTTTTGTATGATACCAGGTGTTGTGAAGGATACAGGGACATTTAAACCTTAACAAATATAGTAAAAAATGGCATTTAAGCCCCAATTCCCCAGAAAAGAGAGCCTGTGGTGGAGCTTATGTGCTAATGTTTTCTTGGAGGAGTATAATCCCGAGGGAAGCGAGGAGGAGGGGAAAAATGGATGTGAGTCAGAGAAGGAGGAAAACTAAACACAAATGTTATATTACTGTGTTGGCCGGAGCTTAACAAGGAAAGACGGAATAAATAGGGTGTTTCTGGAGAAGTAACATGGCATGCTGTGCCCTGAAATAGCTGGGGGGGGAGGTATAACGGAGAATTTGTCAGCTCCGCATCTTTGCCCTCCCTCCCTCTCCTTCTGTTTCTTGAATTCCCTGCACTTCCAGGTCTGTCCTCCAGCCCTCTGTGCAGTCCCCCCAGGTCAGCCAGAATCTCCGTGAGCACCGCTGGGTAGGACTTAGGTGCTGGGGATTGTTTGGCTCCAACTGTCCAGGTGCAAAGGAGACCGTTCTGCTGGAAGATGAGGTGATGCCGGTCTGGGTGTCCAGGCTTTGAACCCTGAGGAAGCAGGGCAGGTGACAGAGGCAAGCGGGGGGCAGATGAGAATAGGCCCATCTGGGGAGGTGTGTAAATTGGGCCTCCAGAAAATGGTGTTTTCTACTGGACGATGGTTTTAAAAAGTGCTTTAGGTGTGCAGAGAATTGAGAGATCACTGGCTCTTTTGGAATTGTTTTTGAACCTTTATTTTAAGAAAGAAGAGGAAACAAACATTGAAAGTATGCCTGCGTGATGCCAAGACTCATTTGTTTTAAAAGAAAGTTGGAATAAACACCGGATACACAAACTTTGTAGTGGAGAATACAGCATATTCAAAAAGAAACTAAGAAACTTGGAAAGGAAGAGTGAAGGGTCATATGTACCAGATACTAAAATGGATTTAATCACATTTAAAGAAAGATTTGTACAAATGGTTGGCCAGATAAGATAATTTATATCTTACATTTCATATTTCTGGTGTCAAGAAAAGATCCTCGTTTATCACTTTGACAATCACTCTTAGGACACACAAGAGAAAAATACAAAGTCGACCCAAAATAAATTCCTCATTTCAAGCAAGATGGTGAACAGAAATAGCTAGCCTTTGTTAAGGTTTCTGATTTATTTATGGACTTCTCTACATCATGGAAAACACTTTGGCTACTTTCTTACTGTTCCATAAGGAGAGAATAGCACTAATAGATTTATAAAAATGGTAACTTCAAAGAATTATCTGAGAGGGTGTTTGGAGAAAAAGCTCCAGAGACCCAGGCAATGTTACAAGTAAATAATTAATTTAAATGGTCCTAAATGATAAAAATAACAGAAATCATATGTCCACATATTTTATGTCACCTTTGTCTTCCCAGAAAATTTTGTATTCTATCCTCTAAAACAGCACTTCCTGCAGGGTAATGCATTGTTTGATGTTGAAGTATGTAGCAAAATCTGTACAAAAAGCATTTCGTAGGGATAAACAGGAAGTCATTCACTCTTTAAAAAAGACTTGTAAAACTAGCTGCTAATGGCAAAAAGAGCGGAAAAGCTGTGACTTTTGTTAGTTCTGCTTCTAATGAAGCAGGCCTTGTAGGTTGAGGCCGAGGGAGAGCAGGGAGGGCAGCCTGAAGTCTGTCTCGGGTGAGAGCATAGCGCTCTCTCTGCAGTGAGCGTGCAGTAATAATTATTCATCTAATTATCTGTGGTTTCGGCTTCTCAGGGAATGCTGCTTTTTTGGACTTTGTATAAATCCTGTGTAGGATTACCTTCACCAAATTGGAAACTGAAGGTCAAGGGTTCTCAATTACTTTTATGCCTCTGAAGTATTCGCCTGAGCAGCACACCCAGGGGGTGAAGGGGAGGGTGACATGGGTCCCTTGGAGGGCTGGTTGACAGTCTTGGAACCTCATGCTTTACTTTGACAGACTGCCTCGAGACAGTGGTGCGTTCCTTCCAGCCCCTTCCAGTTGAGCATATTTGTTGTAAAAATCAAAGAAACTCTTTAAGATTGTGCAGCATAATCTCGGCCAGTTCTGAACATGAGAAAGCTAAGTGCCTCTGAAGCTTTCAAATACATAAAACAGTCTGTGTGTAACCTCTGTTTGCAGAGCCAGGCTGTTTGTGGAAGAGTCTTTCATAGAACTTGTCTCGTTCTGTAATGCGACTTCACCGATCTTAACCGATCATCTTGGGGTCTCTATTAGGTTTGGAATGACTGAGCCTCTCTAGGTATCGTTGTAGCTCAAGATCCTAACAGTAGTACAGCACTTCTATACTCAGTAGAACTTACAAAACGTAAATGTAGCAAGTCTTACCCCAGCTTGAATGAGCAAGATATTTTGCAACCCCTAAAAACTCATTAACATTACTAATATTTGTTTCTTTAGGACAAAAATACTCGATGTTATTCACTTTCACTAGGCATACCCTAGTACGCCCTCAAGGCTGGACGTCCTGCTGTCAATGTGTTACTATAAACTTTTGTTGAACATTTTATTTGACTCCACATTAGGTCCAGGTATATAAAGATAACTAAGTGAAAATTTAAGAAGAAGCAGAAAGCCTACCGGACACAAAAAGAACCAAATAAGATAAAGTATAACCATATTTTAATGGAGGGCCAAAGAGTTCAAGTCATATCACTAGACTTTGAAGGCATTATATATTTAAACACAATAATTTCTGAGCCTGGGATATCAAGAAAACTATAATCTTTTTAAGGCATATTTTGTTTAAGAAGGCATGGACAGGCATATACAGGTGGATAATCCACCCAGTTGTAGACATAAGATCTATGTACTTTTTTGCATGTAAGTTATAACTCAGTTACCAGAAGGAGGTATATTATGTTACATCCAACGTCATTAAAAAATGGAGGGTTCCTTTGGGTAATCCCTCACCTATTTACCCATTTATTCAGGATATTTGTTACTCAGGGGTTCTGTATAGCTCGGGCTTTCTGCGTTTTAAGGTATAGTCTGCATTAGTACATCATTAAATTTGTCTCTATCTCATTACTTTTGGTGAGTAATTTAGCTTCTTAAGCATGATCATTAAGTACCTGCTCATTTACCTAATGTTTTTTCAGACATGTACAATATAATTCGCATACTATATTAGTATCACATTTTTCAGTCTCATGTGAGAGACTAAATGCTATAATTTTAAAAAGAACTTCACATGTGTCATGCTTTGGGGATTTTCTAGAACACTGGACTAGGTCAGAGCAATTTTCACAGTGGCCACAGATCTAGAACAAATATTCTCGTGCTCTGAAAGCCCTGGCAGCACCCCAGAACTCCAGACTCCAGGGTTGCAGATCCCAGTTTTGAACATTATGAAACTTCCTCCTAAACAATAGAAAAATCGATTCTGTGGTTAGAAAGCCTGTGATTAGCTATAAGGCAGGCTAAAAATTTGAATTTATGCAGTTTGGAGAAGGCATAGAGATAATGTCAACTTTAATTACTGTTTTTTTCCAAACACAGAGAATATGCCAAAGGTCATGAGTGGAAATTAAAGAAAAATGGAAAACAGATGTTAGGGAAGCTCGCTATAGGAATGGAAACACAAGCAACACTGAATACTATTAAGGAAAAAAAAAGACCACTGCAAAAAAACCCCAAAAACCAGAAAGTGAGGATCTTATGAAAGTTCTATTTTCATAATGGTATGTTTAAAATAGTTTGACTTTTAAATATTTTACTAAGTGATTTAATTTCATGTATTCTTTTCCTTACATTTAGAGACATAATGCAGGAGCAAAAGATCTTAAAACCCATTATAAACGCTGTCTGAAAAGATGATGCCGACAAAAAGTCTCTCCTTAACAACTGAAAATCCAGGCATTCCTCCCCAGCCCCACCCCAAGTAGCAAACTTTAACAAATAAAAGTTTTTCTTTTCTTTCAACTGACAGTGGTAGTCACTTTTTAAAGTACATTTATTCTCAAATCATCTTTCCATTAGGACACTTGAATAAGTTTCCTTGACATTAACAAAGCTATGCAGATTTACTATGGTGAGAAATAGGTACTGAGGCAGAGATTCATTTAGATTATAAAATACATCATAATGACTCTCCAATGAATTGCTGACTTTTTTGGTATATAAAGAAGATCTATGTGTTTTGACACGTTTATTTTCGTTGATCTTGCAACATCTTTAGCTAAAGTAAAGGAAGATTTGCAAGATCAACAAAAATACATAAATGTGAGTATAATGTCTTGAAATCTTATAAAGAAACACACAATGGACACCTAGAGTCTGTCCTGAAAGTTCTTCCTTTGTTATCTTTTAGAAAGTCAGATAAGAGTCATAAGAATTAAAAAGAGCTATTGTAAGTTGGTTAAAAAGGAATTTCCAAAATTTAAAAGCACGCAAAAAAAGAAGAGAAATTATTCAAAATACATATTCCTCAGCATATCTTTTCACCCAAAAGCCCCCACTGATGATTTTCTTATGTCTCTATGTATTAGTTTTGTCTAGTATTAATCAATTGACTTAAATGTTGACAAAGGGGACTTGGCATGAATCTGCAGTAGGTATGTAACTAAGAGGATGTAATTAAGGAACACTGCCGGATGCATTTACATTAGAGATGTAATTATGAAGAAAGAAAAGTCAGTGCAAGAGGCAAGGCATGAATGCCGAAGGTGGACTTGGAAACCCAGAAACTAAAATGAGTTCCTTTGTAGGAGGAACTTCCGCAGTCATCCCAGACCTGTGCTCTGAGGGCAGTGACAGCAGTGGAATAAGGAAGCGCCTGGGAGCCACCATGTCCAGCCTCATCAGCCTCTAGCAAATCATTTCCCTTGTCTTCTCTTGCTCTCATCCTAGCCTGCCAAATGAAATCCACGACATACCGTTTTTATGTGCATTCTTATTTTCTTATGAGTAGACACATTAACATGATGGGTTTAACCGTAGTTCATCTTATTTATGAGCCTCCAGTTGAATGTTAATAGCCTGAAGTCAAATATCAAGCACAAGAATTTAGAGCTAAAGATCTTGCAAGCCCTTCTTGCTAACGATCCAACAGGATCACGATCCAGCCAGTCTTGTTTCTTTAACTGTTTTAATTTTATCAACAGTGAACACTTACCATGCTTATTAAATGCTATTAAATGCTAGGCACTGTCCTAAGTGCTTTAGATACGTTAACTCATTTAATTCTAATGATAGCCACATGAGACAGCTATTATTATTATCGTCTCCATTTTAAATTTGAGAAAGCTTAGGCATAGAGTGGTTAAGTAATTTGCCCAAAGTCACACAGCTAGTGCGTGGCAGAGCTGGGTATGACTCTGGAATCTATGCTCTTAACCACCATACCACTGCCTCAGGCTTTCCACAGTTGTCAAATGAATCATTTTATGATCATCTTTTATTGTTGGAAGAGGTCAAAATTATTGGATTGGGAGTGTGCTTAATTTGTTCATGTTGTACAGACAGTGATGGGGAGTTTCCCTTTACCCATAAGTCTGTTCCATGTGTTGAATACACCACTTGCACCGCGCCACACATCTCTAGACATATTATCTAATATCACCACATAAATTCATCATCATCCTGTCTGTAGTGTGAATAACTCATAGCCTCAACATTAGAAAGATAAACCGATTCATAATAAAACAAGACAAGATTAAGTTTGAAGACTAATGAAAAACAAGGAAGCTGATCTCATGTCCATTAAATTTCTAGTTTGGTCTGTTTGGAAAACATCCAAAACGTTAATGTGTGTCTTTTACTGAAAAGTAATAAAAAGTCAGGACTGGTGGGAAATTAGGTAAGGGTGAAAAGAAAGGAGGCGACACAAAATATGAAACTGAGAAGACTACAGTAGAATTCCTTTGCCTCACATTATACAGAGCCTTCATATAGAGGAAAAGGTTAACCTTAGATCCATCTTGCCCAGCCTATCAGTAATCTTTATTATTAAGACACAACAAGTTACTTCATAATTATTTTCTTCCGGCCAACCAGCTGTGGTTACTCAAGGCAGATTAACTAGAACCTGATGGATTTCAGCCCCTGTTCAGCAATGCCAGCCAAACACTATAATTACACAGGATGCAGGCTGAGATAATGTTGACCTTGTACTTCGAGATAGACCTAGATAAGTTGAACTGTCGGATTTGCAGGCCAGGCTTTTCAATCACTGGTGCTGTATCTGTGAAGAGAAAGCGACAGGAAAGAAAAAAAAAAAAAAAAAAAAACCAAACCTCTCATCGTTTTAGCTGTCCCGAAAGAAGGTATCTAATAAAGGCTAAGCCTTCAAGAGATAGGAGTAGATTCACCCGTTTAGAGCTTAGAGAGCTGCGGGGAGGATGTGCCTCCCTGTGGTGCACGTAATCCCGTCTTTTCTGAGCCCGTACATCCTGTGGATAGGCTGTGCGACAGCCTATCCATTTGGCAGTTTGCACGGCGCGCTGCTCATGTTATGAAATTTACATTAAGTTGGAAAAACAGTCCTTGTCATACTTTATCCTTTTGGAGGAAATGGATTTCCTTAATAAGAGCACTGCTTTATTTCCCCCATGAATTCCGATAGGGAACACATTCCTGGATGGCGTTCTACCAAACAGACAGGCTGGGAGGGAATGGCTTATTATTCTAAAAAGTTTAATGACCCAGAAGCAAAATATTTTTGGTTCTTACATTATGGGCATAAATGCTTATTATCCAGTGCCAAGGCCTCTGAGATACAACTGTTGGAAATCAACCAAAGATGAGGGATCTGGGGGGGTGTGTGGGGGGGGTATTTATTAATGGTTAATGAATAATTCCCTAAATCACTTGGTTATTATTAACTAGTTCAAAATGCCTCACGTCCGGGTCTTTGTAACCATATTAAACTATGCAGAAGTTTCCTTGCCTTAATAAACTTAGTTAAGTGGGAAAATATTTCATACCTATCAGACTTTCTGCCGTGTTTTCCTTTTAGTTTAGTGCTTTCTGAAGCTCTTCATATTGAGATGTTTGTGCTTTTGCCCATCCTTTCCAAGGGGTTTCCATACACTTTCACTTGGTGAACTCACACTCATCTTTCAAAGCCTGCACCAGGATTCCTCCACACCTCTGCCATTTTCACTATCATGTTCCTTTTCCTTTCTTCTAGTAATTAATTGCTCCTTCACCTCGGGTTCCTAGTATAATATCCCTGCCTCTATTACCCCATGTACCATATTATTACTATGATGATTAGTTAACAGGCTATTTCTCCAGCTGGAACCCTTTAAGGACATAGAGGCTGATTTGTCTTTGATCACTAGCACAAAAGCAGCAGGAGCACAGCAGGCATTTAATACATGTTTGTTGACCGTACCGGTGCGTGAGTAAACAGTAAAACAAGTCATTCTAAAGAAAGAGATTAGTCTTTAGGACAGCTGCTGGCTTTTGATTCTTTCAAAACAGCAGTGAAGCAGGACTGTGTTTTCTCATAGGTAAAGCCCATCGTAGACTGAGAGGCACCTAAGAGAAGGCATTACTCTTAAGAGAATATTAAGACTCTCCTTCCCTGGTCTTCATTTCCTCCTCATAGAGAGGACAAACATTCCTCTCGGCTCTCTAGAAGGCTTTGTAAAAGAAGCATATCTAGCTTCTCTCCACCCCCTCACTCACTCCCCTCCACTGATTGTTGAAAATGGGGAAGGAACAAAGCAGAGCTGGCTTAATGTTTTCTGGGTCCTCACGATATTGCTGCGGCTCTGCTTTTTACCCTCTGGCAGCACCACAGGGTAAGCGTACATCTTTTGGGGGGGTGGGGGGTGAGTATTTTTCATGCAGTGTTATTTATTAGGCCTGCAGAAGAATGCAGCTTATCAGTAACAAAGCTGTTCATCTTTATTGGTAACAAAGGTGCTATTTGACCTCCATTTGTCTGTCCATGTTTCCTAAGTAGATATTTATTGCTTCCCCCCCCCCCCAGATAACTCCAGTACAATGTCTCTAGTTGTGCTTTCCCAGAATATCGTGGAATTATAAAATTTCAGTGAACTCATTATAATAAGCATACTGAACTTAATTTAAATTTAATATTTAAAAATACAGAATCACAGCAGAGATATCAAATAATCTTATTTCCTCAAAAACTATTTCAGAATCATTCAAAACATGTCTTTTTTTTTTTTTTTTTTTTCACAGAGTGACATCAGATTTACAGAGGTCTAAGCCCTCATCCGTTACAAATATTGAATACAGCCCTCCTTCTGGTTGATTAGACCATTTAGTTTCAGCTCGAATCTAGTAATGGGAAACTTACTAACTCTTGGAACTTCCTGTTTGGTTGTTGGATAATTCCAGGAATTAGAGAGTACTTTATTTTATTAAACAAAAATTTGCTTCTTTGTAAATTTTTTACTAGTTCTACTCTCTAGTGGAATAAAAGCAAATCTATTTTATACTTTTTCCATGATACATCTTTAGATATTTAACATATTTCCTTGAAATCAAGGACCATATGTTTTTTATCTGAATACCCCCTCTCTGCTTAATATTAATAAAGCAAACATCTTTTGAGCACCAGGCAGTATGCCTGGTGTCGGTCATAGAAAAATGAATAAGACATGGTTCCTTTCCTCATAAAGCAAACATGTACATGTAAAGAAGTGTTTCCAAATCATTGTGTAAATTGCTGCAATGAAAACATGTACAAAATGCAAAGGAACTCAAGAAAGGGGAGATCTCATACAGCACAGGAGAAGAGGCTATGACATAGCCATAGAACAAAGGGTATTTTCATGAATCTTAAAAGAAGAATTTTCCAAGTAGAAAAAGAAGGGAGACATTTTCCAGTCAGTGATAACAGCATGTGCAAAGGCACAGAGGAAAGAGAGATTGTAGTCCACGTAGTGAACATAAGAGTCCAAGGTGGCTGAAGCATGGGTGAGTGTGTGAAGAGTGGTAGATGAACCCAGAAATGAAGATGAATTCAGAGTACAAAGAGCATCTTGTACCCTTGAGGATATGGATGTTGACCTACAGGTGAAGGAAAGCCATTGTAAGATTTCAAATAGGAAAGTGACCATATTAGACATTTCAGAAGGATCACATAAGCTGTTGTATAATGGAAATGGTATGAAATTAAAAGCAGGAGAGCTATTTAGAAGGTTTCTGTTTGTTTCCTCTTTTAAGTTTTGCAGTGGTCCAGCTGACTGCTGAATAAGAATCAGTGAAAATGGAGAGAACGGAAAACGATGGATATGGATATTTAGCCTGTAGAATAAACAGGATTTTGTGGCTGGATGAAGATGGAGTGAGGGAGGGAAGAGATTTAGGAAATAAGTCTGGCTTTGAACAGATTTGGTTTCTTTGGGGTGTTCAAGTGAAAAAAATCCCGAATACAACAGATATTATAGCAATGAACCTTGGAGGTGTATGCTGAGACTGATAATATCAAGGATTGGAATTCTTTAACAGATGAGTAGTGCTTGAACCACGGGAAAGCAGAGTGCAAGACAATGCTATGGTCAAGACCCTGGGGACATTAACACTTCAGGGGCTGCCAGCAAAGCAGACTTACAAGCATTGCTCAGAGAGGTAGGTAAGAAATAAACCAAGAGGAAAGAGTTCTACAGAAGAGATTTTTCTGTAAGTAGGGATGATCCCTCATCTTCAGAGGCTGCAGAAAGGTCATGTTAAACAAGAACTATAAACTAAGCCATTATTGATTGCCCTTAAGAGTGATTTGAGCAAGTGGAGATGGTGAGAAAACAGAGATGCTGTTTTCCAGATAGTGGCTTGACCAGGTGTTCTATAAATAGATATATAAAAATATATGAATATTTGGGCATCTTAGGGTCCTCTATTTGTCTATTTGGTTTGTTGTTTTGCCTCACCACCCTCTAAAAACAATGTTAGGCTCAACAGATTTTAATACCAGACTTCATATTAAGATGGGAATGATTGCTGAGCTGTGCGGAGGACAGGCTCTTGGTGCTCCAGCCATGCTTCAGGGCTGTGCGACTGAGGTGGGAGAGCCAAGTTTGGGACACTGGTCCACAAGAGACCTCCCAGTTCCACGTAATATCAAACAGTGAAAATCTCCCAGAGATCTCCATCTCAACACCAAGACCAAGCTCCACTCAAGGACCAGCAACGAACAGTGCTGGACACCCTATGCCCAACAACTATCAAGACAGGAACTCAAACCCATCCATTAGCACAGAGGCTGCCTAAAATCATAATAAGGCCACAGACACCCCCAAACACACCACCAGACGTGGACCTGCCCACCAGAAAGACAAGATCCAGCCTCATCCACCAGAACACAGGCACTAGTGCCCTCCATGAGGAAGCCTACACAACCCACTGAACCAACCTTAGCCACTGGGGACAGACACCAAAAACAACGGGATCTACGAACCTGCAGCCTGTGGGAAGGAGACCCCAAACATAGTAAGTTAAGCAAAATGAGAAGACAGAAAAACACACAGCAGATGAAGGAGCAAGGCAAAAACCCACCAGACCTAACAAATGAAGAGGAAACAGGAAGCCTATCTGAAAAAGAATTCAGAATAATGATAGTAAAGATGATCCAAAATCTTGGAAATAGAATGGAGAAAATACAAGAAGTGTCTAATAAGGACCTAGAAGAACTAAAGAGCAAACAAAGAGAGATGAACAACACAATATATGAAATTAAAAATTCTCTAGAAGGAATCAATAGCAGATAACTGAGGCAGAAGAACGGATAAGTGACCAGAAAGATAAAATAGTGGAAATAACTACTGCAGATGAGAATAAAGAAAAAAGAATGAAAAGAATTGAGGACAGTCTCAGAGACCTCTGGGACAACATTAAATGCACCAACATTTGAATTATAGGGGTCCCAGAAGAGAAAAAGAAAGGGACTGAGAAAATATTTGAAGAGATTATAGTTGAAAACTTCCCTAATATGAGAAAGGAAATAGTTAATCAAGTCCACAAGCACAGAGAGTACCATACAGGATAAATTCAAGGAGAAACACGCCAAGACACATATTAATCAAACTACCAAAAATTAAATACAAAGAACAAATATTAAAAGCAGCAAGGGAAAAACAACAAGTAACACATAAGGGAATCCCCATAAGGTTAACAGCTGATCTTTCAGCAGAAACTCTGCAAGCCAGAAGGGAGTGGCAGGACATATTTAAAGTGATGAAAGAGAAAAACCTACAACCAAGATTACACTACCTGGCAAGGATCTCATTCAGATTTGATGGAGAAATTAAAAGCTTTACAGACAAGCAAAAGCTAAGGGAATTCAGAACCATCAAACCAGCTTTACAACAAGTGCTAAAGGAACTTCTCTAGGCAGGAAACACAAGAGAAGGAAGAGGCCTACAATAACAAACCCAAAACAATTAAGAAAATGGTAATAGGAACATACATATCGATAATTACCTTAAATGTAAATGGATTAAATGCTCCAACCAAAAGACACAGACTGGCTGAATGGATACAAAAATAAGACCCCTATATATGCTGTCTATAAGAGACCCACTTCAGACCTAGGGACACATACAGACTAAAAGTGAGGGGATGGAAAAAATATTCCATGCAAATGGAAATCAAAAGAAAGCTGGAGTAGCAATTCTCATATCCGACAAAATAGACTTTAAAACAAAGACTGTTACAAGAGACAAAGAAGGACACTACATGATGATCAAGGGATCAATCCAAGAAGAAGATATAACAATTATAAATATTTATGCACCCAACATAGGAGCACCCCAATACATAAGGCAAATACTAACAGCCATAAAAGGGGAAATCAACAGTAACACAATCATAGTAGGGGACTTTAACACCCCACTTTCACCAATGGACAGATCATCCAAAATGAAAATAAATAAGGAAGAACAAGCTTTAAATGATACATTAAACAAGATGGACTTAATTGATATTTATAGGACATTCCAGCCAAAAACAACAGAATACATATTCTTCTCAAGTGCTCATGGAACATTCTCCAGGATAGATCATATCTTGGGTCACAAATGAAGCCTTCGTAAATTTAAGAAAATTGAAATCGTATCAAGTATCTTTTCCGATCACAATGCTATGAGACTAGATATCAATTACAGGAAAAAATCTGTAAGAAATACAAACACATGGAGGCTAAACAACACACTGCTTAATAACCAAGAGATCACTCAAGAAATCAAAGAGGAAATCAAAAATTACCTAGAAACAAATGACAATGAAAACACAATGACCCAAAACCTATGGGATGCAGCAAAAGCAGTTCTAAGAGGGAAATTTATAGAAATACAAGCCTACCTTAAGAAACAAGAACCATCTCAAATAAACAACCTAAACTTACACATAAAGCAATTAGAGAAAGAAGAACAAAAAACCCCCGAAGTTAGCAGAAGGAAAGAAATCATAAAGATCAGATCAGATATAAATGAAAAATAAATGAAGGAAACGATAGCAAAGATCAATAAAACTAAAACCTGGTTCTTTGAGAAGATAAACAAAATTGATAAACCATTAGCCAGACTTATCAAGAAAAAAGGGAGAAGACTCAAATCAATAGAATTAGAAATGAAAAGGGAGAAGTAACAAACGACACTGCAGAAATACAAAGGATCAAGAGTGATTACTCAAGCAACTATATGCCAATAAAATGGACAACCTGGAAGAAATGGACACATTCTTAGAAAAGCACAACTTCCGAGACTGAACCAGGAAGGAATACAAAATATGAACACACCAATCAAAAGCACTGAAGTTGAAACTGTGATTAACAATCTTCCAACAAACAAAAGCCCAGGACCAGATGGCTTCACAGGCGAATTCTATCAAACATTTAGAGAAGAGCTAACACCTATCCTTCTCAAACTCTTCCAAAATATAGCAGAGGGAGGAACACTCCCAATGTCATTCTACGAGGCCACCATCACTCTGATACCAAAACCAGACAAAGATGTCACAAAGAAAGAAAATTACAGGCCAATATCACTGATGAACATAGATGCAAAAATCCTCAACAAAATACTAGCAAACAGAATCCAACAGCACATTAAAAGGATCATACATTATGATCAAGTGGGGTTTATCCCAGGAATGCAAGGACTCTTCAATATATGCAAATCAGTCAACGTGATACACCATCTTAACAAATTGAAGGAGAAAAACCATATGATCATCTCAATAGATGCAGAGAAAGCTTTTGACAAAATTCAACACCCATTTATGATAAAAACCCTCCTGAAAGTAGGCATAGAGAGAACTTTGCTCAACATAATAAAGGCTATATATGACAAACCCACAGGCAACATCATCCTCAATGGTGAAAAACTGAAAACATTTCCACTAAGATCAGGAACAAGACAAGGTTGGCCACTCTCATCACTTTATTCAGCATAGTGTTGGAAGTTTTAGCCACAGCAATCAGAGAAGAAAAAGAAATAAAAGGAATCCAAATTGGAAAAGAAGAAGTAAAACTGTCACTGTGTGCAAATGACATGATACTATACATAGAGAATCGTAAAGATGCTACCAGAAAACTACTAGAGCTAATCAACAAATTTGGTAAAGTAGCAGGATACAAAATTAATGCATAGAAATCTCTTGCATTCCTATATACTAATGATGAAAAATCTGAAAGTGAAATTAAGAAAACACTTCTATTTACCATTGCAACAAAAAGAGTAAAATATCTAGGAATAAACCTATCTAAGGAGACAAAAGACTTGTATGCAGAAAATTATAAGACACTGATGAAAGAAATTAACGATGATATCAACAGATGGAGAGATATACCATGTTCTTGGATTGGAAGAATCAACATAGTGAAAATGACTATACTACCCAAAGATTCAATGCAATCCCTATCAAACTATCACTGGCATTTTTCACAGAACTAGAACAAAAAATTTCACAATTTGTATGGAAACACAAAAGACCCCAAACAGCAAAAGCAATCTTGAGAAAGAAAAACGGAGCTGGAGGAATCAGGCTTGCTGATTTCAGACTATACTACAAAGCTACAGTAATCAAGACAGTATGGTACTGGCACAAAAAGAGAAATATAGATCAATGGAACAGGATAGAAAGCCCAGAAATAAACCCATGCACATATGGTCACCTTATCTTTGATAAAGGAGGCAAGAATATACATTGGAAAAAAGACAACCTCTTTAATAAGTGGTGCTGGGAAAACTGGACAGCTACATGTAAAAGAATGAAATTAGAACACTCCCTAACACCATACACAAAAATAAACTCAAAATGGATTAAAGACCTAAATGTAAGGCCAGACACCATCAAACTGTTAGAGGAAAACATAGGCAGAACACTCTATGACATAAATCACAGCAAGATCCTTTTTGACCCACCTCCTAGAGAAATGGAAATAAAAACAAAAATAAACAAATGGGACCTAATGAAACTTAAAAGCTTTTGCACAGCAAAGGAAACCATAAACAAGACCAAAAGACAACCCTCAGAATGGGAGAAAATATTTGCAAATGAAGCAACTGACAAAGGATTAATCTCTAAAACATACAAGCAACTCATGCAGCTCAATATCAAAAGAACAAACAACCCAATCCAAAAATGGGCAGAAGACCTAAATAGACATTTTTCCAAAGTAGATGTACAGATTGCCAGCCAACACATGAAAGAATGCTCAACATCATTAATCATTAGAGAAATGAAAATGAAAACTACAATGAGATATCATCTCACACTGGTCAGAATGGCCATCATCAAAAAATCTACAAATGATTAATGCTAGAGAGGGTGTGGAGAAAAGGGAACCCTCTTGCCCTGTTGGTGGGAATGTAAATTGGTACAGCCACTATGGAGAACAGTATGGAGGTTCTTTAAAAAACTAAAAATAGAACTACCATATGACCCAGCAATCCCACTACTGGGCATATACCCTGAGAAAACCATAATTCAAAAAGAGTCATGGACCAAAATGTTCATTGCAGCTCTATTTACAATAGCCAGGACATGGAAGCAACGTAAATGTCCATCAACAGATGAATGGATAAAGAAGACATGGCACATATTTACAATGGAATATTACTCAGCCATAAAAAGGAACAAAACTGAGTTATTTGTAGTGAGGTGGATGGGCCTAGAGACTGTCACACAGAGTGAAGTAAGTCAGAAAGAGGAAAACAAATACCGTATGCTAACACATATATATGGAATCTGAAAAAAAAAAAGAAAAAACGAAAATGGTCAGAAGAACTTAGGCGCAAGATGGGAATAAAGATGCAGACCTACTAGAAAATGGACTTGAGGATACGTGGAGGGGGAAGGGTAAGATGGAACAAAGTGAGAGAGTGGCATGGACAATATATACACTACCAAACGTAAGACAGATAGCTAGTGGGAAGCAGCCGCATAGCACAGGGAGATCAGCTCGGTGCTTTGTGACCACCTGGAGGGGTGGGATAGGGAGGGTGGGAGACGCAAGAGGGAAGAGATATGGGAACATAGGTATATGTATAACTGCTTCACTTTGTTATAAAGCAGAAACTGACACACCATTGTAAAGCAATTATACTCTAATAAAGGTGTTAAAAAAAAAAAGATGGGAATATTTGAATCACATACTTACAGAAGGGTTTATCCTGTGGATCTGTTTTCAATGTCTCATTTTATTGATTCTTTGGAACTGAGTGAGATTTGCCACTGTCCCAGTCCTACACTGTACCAGCTCCATCCTGCCTATGGTTTGCTGGAACAGCGATCACTGGCCTCCCACCTGGAAGGTCTCCAAAATGTGAGCCACAGAAATATCTTTCCTGAATATAAAAACCATAACATAAAGTATTAGAGTGAAAGTTTCCAGGTGCCTGTAAAATTCTTTGTGGAAAAATATAGGTAGAAATTAAAGAGAAAAAACATGATACTATCTAGGAAGTTTAAAGTATCAGTCTAGTAAACTAATACTACTTTAAAAGCAAAAAATCAACAATACTGAAAAGATTAAGGAATATCTATTCTGTGCTTTATAGAATTATTTGATTGGAGGATCCTATCCATGGCTTGATAATGGCAATAGAAATTTCTGCAAATGAACTGTGTTTGAAATAAATACTGATATTTGTTCCAATTGCTAAGTAATGCTCAACTTTTCATGTTTATTTTGGGCTTTGTCAGTTGGGGGAAAAAAAGGACAAATTAAACTTCCAGAAAATTAGGTTTTGTTAAAAGTAGCGTAATTTAATTATCTTATCATCGTGCAGACTGATATTCAAGAAAAGGGTGTGCCATGTAAGATGTTTTCCTGGCTATTCTGCAACTCAATTACAGCCACCTTTAAAAGGCTAAGAGAGATTGGTCAGAGTTATATTTACTTTCACTGCAACTTTGACTTGTACTTATTTTCAGCCAGATTCGTAGGTAGGAATTGGCTGGAGCTATTTCAATGCAAACGATCCTTATTTTTCTTTTCTGACCCTATGATCTCTTCTTGAAAATAAATCTCTTCAATGACAGGCTCATTTAGAGTTGGTCTTGAATATTTTCCGCATTGCCTTGCTCTTCGATTGGAAATCTGCCTGAATGGCCCCGGGGAATAACAAGCTTCTGACTGTTTTACAAGATCACTCTTTTTCGGAAATATATTTTGGTAACCATAGTTTTGATTTCCTATTAAGCAGCTGATTTCCCCATTAAGTTATATATCTGTAATGAGAAGATACTATTTTATTTTGTAGAAAATCCCTAAGGCAGGGCTTTCATAAGATAGATGTTCATTTCTCAGTTAGGAAAGGAAATCTGGGGGTAAGCACTTAGGGTGAGCAGGATGGCACTGCATGGTGCTAGAGACCAATATTCCTTTGGTCTTGCCATTCCATCACCCTCAGCGTTCTACTTCATGTTTCTACCTCATGTTTCAAGCAGGCTACGTTTGCTGCTCCCATCTTGTCAGCATTTCAGCCAGAAAGAAGTAGGAAAGGCTGAAGAACGGGGAGTCCCCTTCCTGCTAAGGATGTTTTCCAGGAAATTACACACCATGTTCTCAGGTTTACACTGCATTGGATAAAACGTTAACCATAGGACCACACCTACTTGCAATGGAGTCTGGGAAATGTAGTCTTTATTCCAGGTGACCACATACCTAGCAAAACGCTGAGGGTTATATAACTAGAAAAAGGGGGGAGACTAGATCTTGCAGAACAACCAGTAGTCTCTGCCAGTTTTCTTCTTCCTGCTCAGCCTGTCACACAATCCCCTCCATTAAATCTCAGTTTGCTACCCTCCTACTGCACTAGAGCTTTTTTGAATATTAGCCATCCCTGTTCTTCAGCTGTTAGAAAAATGACTTCTATATTGTTGTCTTTATATATTTATATTTCTGTTCATGATGTTTTCCTCATCTATTAAATAGTATTCCTTAAGGACAAGGGTTTCAAGTATCCCCAAACCAGTGCACGATTACACACCCTAAAGGTATTCCATAAAATCATGACTGAAAGTCAGAGGTACAGAAATTGGAGATAACAATAAATATGAGGTGGCATTATTTTTGCCAGAATAAGGTTCTTTTAGAAATATAAAATCTATCATATCTTCCTGGAAAGCTGTTCTGCTCCATTAAACAAGTTTCCTGTGTGCTGGACTGTGGAGCTTCAGAGACACTGAGTTTTTCCACTCATTAGTGAGGTCAGCACAGGTCCTGTGCAGCCTGGAAGGTGAGACCTGAGGGACAATATCCTTGGATATAAACCAGCAGCGTGCTTGGAAATATCTGTTCACCATAGCAATGCTGGAACATCACCTTTATGAGCGGATGAATAGTTCTTCACTCTCTCAATGTACTGGGGAAAGATATGAGAATGAGAATAAATGTGAATGAGTTGGTAACCTGACTTGTACATTTAATAAACTGATAAATGGAGGAATCAAGCATCTAAAGACAATGGCATAGCTAAATAGAAATCACTTTTCTGGTCTTGTTGTCTCTGCTGATAAGCTGTTAATATTTATAAAGAGCTCTAAACTCCTAACATACACTTTAACATGTTTCTTTGTAATATATTTTTAGGAATATTTATTGATTGATATTTCCTAAATCAAGATATGACTGTTTTATGTATGAGTTAAAAGCCCATGCTTGTGGTACACATTTTAATAATGGCCATTACTTAGTGCTGTAAGACAAAATACAGGATGCCCAGTTAAATTTGGAATCAGATAAACAATGAATTTTTTAGTATATGTTTATCCTGTGTAATATTTGGGACTCATTTACACCAAGAATGTATTGTTTTTCTGAAATTCAAATTTAACTGGGCTTCTTGTATTTTTATTTGCTAAATCTGGCAACTCTCCCCTTAATGACTCAAGTTTCCCTCTGTCCATGCCACTGTGTCATACGTCACTGCTGCCCCTCTCTCAAAAGGTAGATCCTATTTCTCCACTCTGTTGAACTGGGGTTGGCTTTGTGACTTGCCTGGATCAATAAAATGTGGAAGAAGAGACTTGTGCAAGCCGTGGCACCCAGGTCTGGGCTTCTTCCATGGGACTAAGCAATTGTCCAAGAACCATCTATTGAATGCACAACATTTTCTCATACATTTTCAATTAACAAATTTTTATAAATGCCTGGGTCTGTTTCTGCATTTTAAGTTCCATCACTTCAGCAATATTATATTGTCTTAAATGATATAGATTTATCATAAGATGCAATATCTAATAGAGCCAATACCTCCTTGAGGTATTGAGGTATCTTCTAAAGCAAGTCCCATGCTTTAGAAGACTCGCTTATCCCAAATACCCAAACACAAAGGTATTTTGTTTTGTTTTCATCTTGATGTTCATAAAATATTTTTTTGAAGGTTGACTAATCATTGAGCAGAAGAGAATTATGCAAGGGATTTATGAGCCAAAACAAGCCCCCAAGGAAGATAAGGGTTCAAAAGCCACACGTATATTTGTGGGAAGGACTCTGCTTTGTCCTGAAAACCATAGAACAAGTGTCTCTTTTTGTTTAAAGTGGATTGCTCCAAATCACTCAAAATAGTTTTCAACCAGACTGGATTCCCCAATTAACTATACTTATTCCTTCACTTTTCTTGGGAAGTAGCTTTGAGAAGACCTGCCTGGATAGGCTGAAGTGGGACTTGAGAAAGGAATCTGTCCACCTTGTGATACAAAGTAAAAACTCTACGATCAGTTCTCCAAAGTTTGACCTCTAGAATCTTATTCTAAGAGGTACCCTGGGTTTATTTCAATCATGTACGGTACGATACACAGACATGGAAACGATTGTCATGAAGGAAGAAGTTTATATTCACAGATCCCCAGAAACAGGAGGCATGGCACGCCAGGCAGGGCCACATGGGGAAGCACCAGTGTTGGTCACGAGGCTGAGGAATAAGGGAAAATGCGGGCCAGAGACATCACTGTGGTTTTCAAGAGAAGTAATGGGCAAGGCAAGATAAGTAGGCGAAACAGGTTTAGGATTGGCTAGAGTGAATAATTTCAACAGGTTCTGGCGTGTAGGGATAGCCCCCAGTTGCCTGGTGCCTGGCCCTGAGGTCATACTAGGACAGATGGATAGTGGCTCAACCTGTGAGAGTTTGATAAAGGAGGTAGTAGGAGAGTACACCCTCTGGATTGGTCGATTTGCACGTGAAAGCCACATCTCAGGGCAGTCGTTTGCTAACTCTAGGCATTAGCTAATCCTGGGAGGGACAGTCTTTGCAGTATCAGCAAGGGCCCAAATTTCAAAGCATCATAAATTTTAGAAAATAAAAAACCCTATTAATACAAGTACGTATGCTATTGTTTTCTCTCAACAAAATCTTACGCTTAAAGGTGTATCTTTCACAATTTTTGCACCTTAAACGAGCTTCAGAAGATTATTTGGGGAGTTTAAAACTGAACAAATAATTGATCCTGTCTTGGCTGAGGTTAGCCCTTTCCGTGAAGCACGTCTCAACCTGAGTGGGTAGAGAGTTTTCTGAATGATTATGAATGAAAAATTCAATGGATAATTTAAAAAATATCATTCCAAAATAAAGTGACTTTAAACTATGATTCCAATAAAAGCAAATGAAAAATTATTCACTGCATGTTATGGCTTGCTTTATTGCTACTAAAATGTAAGTTATATGCACAAAGATAGAACCCAGGCAAAAAAGTCACCTGCAAATTGAATATGATGCTGACTGCAAGTTTAATATGGTACAGATAATTTTGTGCTTGGTGTGCTTATAATGCTATATGACTCTAGGGCACATATCATTGGAAAATATTCTTATAGGTAGTGTTATTCAACGGGAAAAAAATTAAGGGTCAGGATCATATTCAATTTTCAGGACTGCTTTGAGGAGTAGAAACAGGAATCATCTGAAGGCTCATTCATTCAAGTATCTGGTCCTTGGCGAGGAGGACTGGAAAACCAAGACTGTCAGCCAGAGTGCCTATACTTGGCCTCAACATGTGGCTTGCCTTCATAATAGCATGGCAGCCTCGGGGCACGTGCTGGCTCAGGACTCCAAAAGCATGAGTTCTAATGAGGTAGAAACCATGGCATGTAGTCGAACTCTTTCATTCACAGATTAAAAAAGATCTAGGGACCTTAAGCAAATCCACTTCTGGTAAAGAAACAAAATGGTTTTTTTAATATTCATAGGTGGATGGATAGATATATCAAGTAATCAGACGAGGCAAACCTGCAGACTCCAAGGCGGAAGAGAAGGACACAGGAATCAATGGTCATGTTCAGGCCAGGGTCCAATTAGGAGGGCAGAGGAGCAGGTTCCAATTAGGAAGCCAGGTTGGAGCAGTTCTGAACAGTCAGCCACTGGAGAGGGGGTCTGAGAAAAGGAGGAGAGGCTTAGTGTTCAGGTTTGCTTCTGTTCTGTTATTCCTGTAGGAGCACTGTCACCTATGGCCTACAAAACCTAAAATAATCTAGATTTTTATGGAAGAATGAGTTATGTAAGGCAAGGAAGCGCTACCCATCCAGAAAGGGAAAGTTTAGCTAGACAGACGAGAACCAGTACTCTCTAAGCTAAGCAGGCCCGTTTTATTTCAGGCAAACGTTAGCCCTGAAATTTTCTGGGGTGAAAAGTATGGTCTCAAGTAGTGTGCAGAGAATATATCTGAAAAGTACCTAGAATCAGAAAAATGCATAGCTATCGCTACGCGATACCTGTCCACAGGCAGAAGCACCTAACTTTGGAACTGTTTTTCTGGGTTAGACTCCATCTCTTGTGCAGGAGGAAGCTCAAGTTAGAGGGTGTTGCAAAGATGAAAACAGAAGCCTCAACCAAAGAGCAAGTACTACTTCTACTTCTTATGACCCAGGTGAGTTAAACAAAGAAAAAAATGATACTACAAAGGTAATTTAAATCATAAGAGATTTGTATGTCATGCTAAACAGTAAAATTTGGCTGTTTGACAAACCACCTCTAATTTAGCGATGTAAGATGACAACCATTTTATTATTCTCATGAATTCTGTGGGTCAGGAATTTGGAAAAGTGATGGCATGGAAGGCTTGACTCTGCTCCGTAATGTCTGGGGCTTCAGCTGGGAAGATTCAAAAGCAAGAGCTGCCTTTAAATGATGAAATCTGGCAAGTGATGATGGAGAAAGAGGGAAAAGTTGAATCTCTTTAGTTAAGTAGGTATTATAGAAGAAAAAGAAAAATGTAAGAATGTGGGAAATGATTTTCACCTCTTATTTTAATCACTTTCCTTCTGTGGCACTGTTGCAATATGAATGTATGTAGTAACAGGGCCACCTTTTCTGACCGAGCCTCTCAAGTCGCACAGGTTATCTTGCGTCTCGTTCTGTTGGTTCCAAGGGAGTGTGAAGCCCACCCATATTCAAGGAGGTGGTTCATAGACCCCCCTCCTTTTGATCAGTGTAAACGTTATGTGAAGATAAGAACGTGAGATAGGATAGAGTTTTGGAATATCCGGTTTGCCACACTCTCTGATTTCTAGCTCTCCATGAGATTCAGCTACTCAGGTTCCATAATTCAGTGTGACTCAGGAATATTAAAAATAGAATCTTAGCATTTACCTTCCTCATTCTACTTTCATTTTCATCCCTGTGGTCCTTCACTTTAGCCATTTTCTATGGTTGTAAGGCTAACAACCCAGTGGAATGTCAACCTTCATACTTATATAGCTTTGTGTGTGTGTGTGTGTGTGTGTGTTTCCAGAACTGAAGAAGAAAATGTACTCTTATAACTTTAAAGACTTTCTGCTGGATGTCCAGATGCTTGGGACAGCACAACTGAATATACAGAAAGGGTATTGCTAATCAAATCAGCATGTTACATTTACTTTGACAGAGAGTTCGATGATCAAGAAATATTTTCCCCTTTAATTGAAAGTAATAATCCTGGCTTAGATTTCAATGAAAACAGGAGTCATAATAAGCCACTTAAAGAAATTATGTAATTTTATGATTATGTTTCAGAATATGAAAAATGATTTCAGGAATGTAAAGTGATTTATCCAACTGACGTTTGCTGCAAACCACCTTTCCTTCAGATGGTATGTTGGGTATTGGGTCTACGATGGTCAATCAAACCTAAAATTGTGCCCTTTTGAAAAGGGAGCTTCTAGTCTACCTGGGTAGGAGATGTGGGAGTGGGTAATCAGAGTCATCATATAAGTAAACACATATGTGAACATACAATTACAAGTTGTGATAAGTAAGGGGAAACAGAAAGACTGGGCACCCCATAAGAGAGACTTAAAAGAAAAGTTCATTTATATTAGATGAATCAGGGAAGAAATATTTGAGAAACTGACATTTACTGATATCTGATGATGGTAAATCATTGCTAGATTGGCAAATTGAGAAGGAAAAGTGTTTTGATAGAGGGAAGAACTTTTTCAGAGGCTCTGAGTCAGATAAAACTTTGTTAAATTTTATTTTCCTTTCCTTTCCTTTATTGCTTTATTTTATTTTACTTTATTTTATTTCAGGAACTGTAAAAGGAGAAAACACTGATGAGTTTTAAGCAGAGAAGTGAGATCCTCACATTTGCCTTTAAAAAAGCTCCCTGGTTGCTGCTGTATAGAAAATAGCCCAGAGCAGCACAAGAATGTAATTGGTTTCTGCTAATATGCTTCCGAGAATTAAAAAAAGCAAAACCAAAAAAACTGGGGAAATAATTTATCACGAAGAAGAAAAAAGAAGAAGAAGAAGAAGAAGAAAAGGACCTTCTCAAATTTCCTCATTGCTTAGAAATCACTCAACCCATAATCTCCTCTGAGAAGTATGAGGATAGTAGGAGTCTATACACAATACCACGACAAGGAAATTCCCCGTGCTACTTCTTCTTGCATACTTCCTGAGATTTTACCTCCTGCTTTTGCACTTACTGTTAATTATAACTCTGGAGAAAGCCCTCCTCTCTTTAACTGTCGAAATCTTAACCATCCTTCAAGTTGCAGAATAAATGCTTCCTCCTCCAGGAAAGGCTGATGCTCTAACCAGGTATTTCCTCTTTCCTAACTCCAGCTCTGTTGGGCTTACTTTTAAATGTTTCCTCTGTCATTTGTCTATTGAGTACAGACCTAAATTTACTTGTGTAGTACACTATTCTGGGTTCCATTCCCTGTTGGAGACCCCAGAGCCTACACAGTGTCAGAAGGAGAGGTGATATTCAATAAACTTTGGATGAGTGAATTAATATACAACTGATATTTACATTCTGAAACTTAATCATAAAGGAACACGATTTTCTACTTTCTTAAAGACCGAATTATTATAATTACTTTTTTCATAAGTCATCTCCTACAATCAACTTCCTAGTATAAATATGATATTTTCAATTTATTTTAAGAGTGATTAACTAGGCTTTACTCAATAACACGCACTCTTTTCTATTCTAAAGGAAAATTTGTATTGATGAAACTGCATTAAAATGATACCAACTCAAAAAGCAAATTAAGACTAATTTTAAATAATATTTTCTATTCTTAGTTACCACTTAGCCAAGTAAATTGGTTAAACTGGTGCCCTTTTATGAGTTTAAGTTATCATTCTATCAATCTCTTAATGCCTTTAAGTCTGTTTTTATTATTTAAATTTTCAGTTCAACTGAATTATTAAGGGGATTACTTGCAAGTCTAGAGTTATGAAGTATTGTGTAATATGAGTTGGTGTTTAGAATTCAATCAATACACATTTAAGAGATTAAAAAATAAATGACAAACCAAGTAGTACTTTAACAATAGAAACAATACAAAGTATATTGTATTTAAAATAAAATAAGATGTTTAATTCAGGAAGATGTAAAATTCACGTGCTTGTAAGCACTTTATATGGTCCATAAGGAGCTACGACTAAGTGACCCATCCATAGGGAATCTTATAAATGTTTGCTCAGGGCTTGTTCAGTATAAGCTAAGCACCACAAAGCTTCTCATAGATACTGCCTTGAAGTCTACTGTTAAAAGTGTTATGAGTGTAACTTATACGTCCAGTACTCACATTTTCTACTAAATTTATTAAACTTTAAAAGAGATAGTGCTCATGTTTGTTCAGTAATGTAAGCAAATGAATAACGAGCTTATTCGGATTTAGAATTGCTTCCTTTTGCATAAGTGCTGTTTGTAATAAGTAGGCATTCAGATCATAATTTCTAGTTATAGCCATTTCCACAGTTCAGCTTGGTGATTTTATAATGGCTTAAACAGAGCAGTACTTAGTATGGTATAAAAAGAAACAGCTATTTAGTGGAATAAAGGTTGAAGAAAACAATGTAATAAGTCACAGTGACTCAAATCTCTTCCTGGTTCCCTCACTCCCAATTATGTAACCTTGAACCTTTTTTTTTTTCTGTAATAAGAAAGAACACAACATAAGAAAACCTGTTTTCTTCTTTTGTCAGTAATCATGTTGATGGGTCAATTAATCTTGTTTTGTTCCCTCCTCTCTTTCCACAGGTTGCTTCCAAGTGTAAGAAATGACAGAATAAACATTCCACTGGGTCACTAGCAATGCCTTAAGACTTATGTCAGTGAACTTATTGGGTGATTTGCCTTAAAATTCTGGTTATTATTGTTTTATTTTTATCTAGGCTAATTGCAGATTAGCATATATAGAGGAAGGATTAAGTAATTTACCTGCTTGCATCAGAAGTATGTAAAGAGAACTCCTGGATAATATCAGGTAATAGATAATTAGTTTGGCACTCAACCAGAGTGAGGTCCAGGCATGAGTATTTTATTACTTACTAACACAAGTGAGCATTCAGCTGTTGGGTCAACTCAGATACCTGAAAAACAGCTAGTCTGGCACATTTACAACCTTGTGAACAAATTTGTGCAATTTTACATCCCTCTGTTGATTTACCTGGAAAGACCATTATATAAGATAATGAATTTAACAGATAAAAATCAGTAAATGCTTTCACATACTGTCACTTTATATTGTAAGGAAAGACTTGGCATTTTCTTACTTAGGCATGTCCAGCCTCATGTGATCTACATGTTAGAGATGTGAACTTTCTTTTGGGTTGAAAATTTCCCTTGGTTAGTTTTCCTTTGAATATTGTATGTATTTAACCACAGTATTTCTCTCCTGAGTCAAGTATAGGTATTGGCCAGATATCTTTGAATAGTCAGGCTAAAATGGCAATGCAAATACAGAAATTATTTCTTTTTTCCTGTATTTGCACTTTAAAGGATAGATGAAGCTCTAATCAGAACATTCCCTGACATAGGGTTGGGGTAAGAGTGGAGGTTGGATTTGGAGTGAATAAGGAAAGTAGAAAATAGAGGATCTTTTCTTCTTTCAATATCTTGTACTTCTTCTGGATTCAGTTAGACATTCTAAGATTCACCAGTAAATCTAAAGTAGCTAAACAAACACACTTACTGAGAAGGAGATCATTGAAACAAAGTGAAGAAAAGACCAACTAGAAAATAAACTAAGAGGAATCAAATAATAAAATTTCCAGAAGAAAATAACCCAACATACATTCATAGCAATTGAAAATTCTTGTAAACAGATGATAACTAAGTGTAGGAATGTGGAGGAAAGTTGAAACAGACACTGGAAAACTCCATAGGAAAGAAAAGGGTGAAGACCAAAGAAGGAATCAGACAAAAAAGTTGAAATTTTAAGATAGGCTCAAGTTACTTTGTTAGAGAGTGGCATTGTAACATCTGTTATTGGGACTGTTAGCCCTTTGATTTCATATATCAACAAACTACCTTGTTGATATATGAAAATAAAATGAGATTTAAAAATCATTTTGATATGTCTTATATTAAAAAAATTCTTGAATGTCATTCTTAATTTTTGTACTTTTTAAACTATTACAGAATAAGCATTAAGAGAGAGAGGTCAAGGAGACAAACTGTTGGATATGAATCTTGGCTTTACTACTTACCATCTCAAGAGATGAGATAAGCTCATATGCCCTAGTTTTCTCATCTGAAAAAATGAGGAAAAAATGGGGTATAATAATATCATCCATCTCTTAGAATTACTATGTGCTTTAAATGAGTTAATACATGTTAAGCTCTTGGAAAATAGTTCTTATGACGTAGTAAGTATTCTTAATTGTATTATTTTTGGATGAAATCTTACCCAAGACAGTGTATATTACTGTCCCTCTCTTAAGACTCAAATAAATTATTTTTTCTTTATAAGGAATCTCAAGGAACTTATAAGTTGTAAGGTATTTCCTTGTTTTTTTGGTCATGTTTATACTTGAACTGAAGGGAAGATGGTTTTTATGAATTATTTAAATTATGGAGATGATGAGACAATCATTTAGAGGAGTTTTGTTGTACATAACTAGAAACAAAAGGAGATGGTTTGGTATTGTCAGCATAAAATTTTCATTGTTACATTCTCTGAACTCAGTTTTCTTTATTTTAAATCCGTTTGCCCAAGAGTGGTCAGTGAAAATGCTCGGAATGAGTTTGATCAGAAATTGAAATAAATCTCCTGAAAATCTGAAATTCATGTTGGTTTATCATATCCTTCTATAATCTAATGTGCCTTAAGGAGTGATACTGGGTGATTAGAATGGCTGGTTTATGAAAGCAGCTGGTGTGGGTTTAACAGTTTAAAACTGCACTGAGAGCAGAAATCAACAGCACATATGTTTTGGCTTAATCACATATGAGTTAGCTTAATCTCTTGATATGAACTGAACTTATTTGGAAAGAGTTAATCAGAAGTCATGATGCATTCATGTATGCAACAGTGATTGGCCATAGCATTAACTGACAAAGAAAAGTACATTATTGAGAAAGAATGTTGTATGCAGTTTTGGTTTCTGGAATTCTCCATGTGACTAACAACAAAAAAGTTTTGCTTTTTCCCACAACAATAGTAAAAAAAGGCATGATTATTAATACTATTATCTTTGCTACTATTACTTCCACCCAACTAACACTATGACAATAATAGCCTTGATTGATTAAGTGGCTACTGTGACAGGCCCATGTTAAGAGCATTCAAAATATAATTTCACATGTCTTACAAAAACTTTCTAAGGTCGTCACTAACAAGCCCATTTTGGGTGATAAAATTAAAAATAAGAGCTGTTATTAAACCAAAGTCATCCAAATAGTAAGTAATAGAGTTGGAAGTTGAATCCAGTCTTGTGTGATTACCAAACCACATGCACTTTCTATTGTACCAAAGATTCCCATAACTTTGTATTTCACAGATCTTTAAAATTTCATTATGGAGATTGATCAAGCTGGCAGAGCAGGAGGATGTGGAACTCACCTGCCCCCACGAACACATCAAAAATACATCTACATGTGGAACAATTCTCATTGAAAAGTAACTGGAGACTGGCAAAAAACTCTTATAAAACAGGAATGGGAGAAAATACTTGCAAATAATATGAACAGTAAGTGGTCTACATGCAAAATATATAAATAGCTCATACAACTTAGTATCAAAAAAAAAACCTAATTAAAAAATGGGCAGTGGATCTGAATAGACATTTTTCCAAAGAAGACATATAGTTGGCCAACAGATACATGAAAAGACACTCAACATTGCTAATTATTAGAGAAATGCAACTCAAAACCACAAGATAGTAACTTATACCCGTCAGAATGGCTGTCATCAAAAAGTCTACAAATAACAAATGTTGAGGAAGATGTAGAGAAACGGACACTTGTATACTGTTGGTGGGACTGTAAATTGGTGCAGCCACTATGGAAAACAGTATGGAGGTTCCTCAAAAAACAAAAAACTAAAAATGAACTACCATATGATACAGCAACTCCAATCCTGAGTATACATATCCAAAGAAAATGAAAACACTAATTTGAAAAAATAAATGCACCCCAATGGAAGCAACCCAGTGTCCATTAACACATGAATGGATAAAGAAGATGTGGGATGTGGTATATATATATATATATATATATATATATATATATATATACACACACACACATATATATATATAGTGGAATATTACTCAGCCAGAAAAAAGAGTGAAATTTTGCCATGTGCAACAATGTGGATGGACCTAGAGAGTATTATACTTAGTGAGATAAGTCAGACAGAGAAAAACAAATACTGTATGTTATCACTTATATGTGGAATATAAAAAAGAAAACAACAAATATATGTAACAAAACAGAAAATGGCTCACAGATATGGAAAACAAACTAGTGGATACCAGTGGGGAGAGATAAGGGGAGCAGCAAGATAGGGGTATGAGAATAAGAGCTACAACTACTATGTATAAAATAGATAAGCACCAACGATATATTGTACTGCCCAGGAAAATACAGACAATATTTTGTAATAACTCTAAATGGAGTATAATATATAAAAATATTGAATCTCTGTGCTTTACACCTAAAACTAATATAACATTTTAAATCAACTATACTTCAATTAAAGAAACAATCATCTGATATTAAGGATATTATAGAGGTGGGACTTCCCTGCTCGTCCAGTGGTAAGGAATCTGCTTTACAATGTGGGGAATGCGGGTTCGATCCCTGGTCAGGGAACTAAGATCTCACATGCCACAGTGCAACTAAGCCTGCACACCACAACTATTGAGCTCGCACACCTCAACTAGAGCCCGTGTGCCACAAACTACAGAGCCCAGTGCTGCAAACTACAGACCCCATGTGCTCTGGAACCCGCATGACACAACTACAGAGTCCATGCGTCCTGGAGCCTGTGCGCCACCACTAGAGAAGAGGAAACCCCACAACTAGAGAGAAGCCCGTGCGCTGCAATAAAAGATCCCGCATGCCTCAGAGAAGATCCCAAGTGCCGCAACTAAGACCCAACACAGCCAAAAAGCAATTAAAAAAAAAAAATCTTTTAAAAAAAGAATATTATAGAGGTAATTTTTAAATGACCCAGAATAAATCTGTTGATTATTAATGACCAGTCTAATGATAAATCAATTAATAGATAAAGTAATCACTAAGTTCCAGATTGAGAAAAGATTTGAGGTTATCTCACACGAGTCTGCTAGTAAAACTTAAAGTGAAAAAAATTTTCATTATTGTACACAGAAAGTGTTTTCCAAAGTGCTCTCTATATAGATAGAGCCTAGTACATTTTTATGATTTTGATTTTCTGATTTGTTCCTAGATTTTCAATATAGTATTTCTTTTTGTGTGTGTGTGGTACACGGGCCTCTCACTCTTGTGACCTCTCCCGTTGCGGAGCACAGGCTCAGCGGCCATGGCTCACGGGCCCAGCCGCTCCGCGCTGGGATCTTCCCGGACCGGGGCACGAACCCGTGTCCCCTGCATCGGCAGGCGGACTCTCAACCACTGCGCCACCAGGGAAGCCCTCAATATAGGATTTCTATGTTCCCTTCTACCATCAAATATTACTACATGGAGTCAGCGAAGTAACTGGTCTTTCTCAGAATAGAGAAGTTAAAGAACTAAGCTGTGTCTACCAGCCTAAGGCCAGTATTATATATGACTTAGATACTCCTAATCTCTCCTCAATATACCCCGGTGTGGACTGGATGTTTTTGCTCACCCCCTAAAGTTCATATGTTGAATCCTTAACCCCTGCTGTAATGAAATTTGGAGATTGGGCCTTTGCGAGGTAATTAGAGTTGATGTAGTCATGGGATCAGGTCCCTTACAGGAAGAGACACCAGAGAGTTTATTCGTTCTCTCTCTCTCTCTCTCTCTCTCTCTCTCTCTCTCTCTCTCTCTCTCTCTCTCTCTCTCTCTCCCACTAATGTGAGAACACATGCAAGCCAGCAAGAGGGCTTTCACCAGAATCTGACCACACTGGCACCCTGATATCTGATTCCAGCCTCCAAAACTGTGAGAAAATAAATTTCTGTTGTTTAAGGCACCCAGTTTGTGGTATTTTGTTCTGGTGGGCCAAGCTGGCTAAGTAAGACAACTGCTAAAATCTGGCTTCTTCTAGCATCCGAATGTTCATTAATCTTAAACTATCCTAAACTTGGGAATAAAAAACATTAAAATAAACACTGCCAAGAAAAGGTCTTAAGACAGCATAGGGACATCTTCAAACAGCAGAGGCAACTAAGAACTGGAGTGTTAGCCATTTACCTCAGACTGTGATAACAGCAAAGTTACCCACTTAGCCAAAGCTCAGGAGTTAGTCAGCAAACCTGCTTAAAACTTGTATTTTCATCTCTTAAAATCTATTCATTAGGAATGAGAAAGATAATATTAAAGAGAATCTTAAAAATAGTGAAAAAGCTTTATTTTATTTTATTATTTTGGAAACTGGTATAGTTTAATGGCTAACGGTAAGCCTTAGGAAATTTCAGGCAAGAACCAAACTAGATTTCCATATCATTTATTATATGAAAATGGTCTTGATATATCTTTAAACAATTTTTTTTAAAAAGATGTCTAAATTTTTAAAATGCAAGGCAATTAAAATAACAGGTAACACCTAGCTCTTTTTTTTAAATGGATTAAAACAGCACAACTTTATTATCTTACAGTTCTATAGGTCTGAACTCCAACAGTTCTCACCGGACTAAACTCACTTTTGTCAGGGTTGCTTTCCTTTTTGGAAACACAAGGGGAGAATTCATTTCCTTGTCTTTTCCAACTTCTAGAAGGCTCTCTCCAGTCCACGAACATAACCCCCTACATCTCAGAATCAGCCACAAGGCATCAAATCCTTCTCACGCTGCTATCACTCTCTGACCATAGCCAGGAAATGTTCTCACTTCTAAGGACCCATGTGATTAGATTGGGCCCACCAGATAATCGAGAGTTATCTCTCCATCTCAAGATACATGACTTTCATCCATCTGCAAAGTCCCTTTTGCCATGTCAGGAAGCATAGTACATGTTGCCGGGATTAGGATGAGGACATCTTTGGGGGCTATTGTTCTACTTACCACACTTCTCGGTGTGCTGTAGGCACTACCTATAGATTAGAATTTGACCTGTGAGATCAAATCTATTTATCCTGTGAGATCAAATCTATTTATCCTGTGAGATCAAAGTTTTCCCTACTTTAGAGATCCACCAGAAAAGAAAGAAAGAAAAAAAAAAAGCAAAGCCAATCAGGGGATAATTGGAATCAAAAGAAAGTACCTGCCACATGCTAAATACTTAAAAAAAAACAACAACCATCTGCCAGGATTCTCTTATGCCACAGTCAGGAGTAGAAGTGGTAGCAGACCAGCCCTCAGCAGCTACAGAAGGGGGAATGTTCTTTTGGGGTTGCCTTTCTACCAACGGGGTCCTAGAGTGCCACCTCCAGGTCTCTCAGCTTGGGGTCCCCTTCATGTGGGATCATGTGTGCTTGCACATTGGACTAAACACTTTCTAAAAAACAGCTTCATTGAGGTATAATTGACATATAACAATCTGTACATGTTCAAAGTGTAAAATGTGATATGTTTTGACATGTCTATACCTGTGAAACTATTACCTTATTCAGGATTATGAACATATCCATCCTTACCAAAAGTCTGTTTGTGCCCCTTTGGAATCCCTCCCTATCCCCACCTGTTCCCAAGTAACCACTGATCTGAGATTAGTTTCCATTTTCTAGAATTTTATATAAATGATATCGTACAATAAGTACCCTTTTTTGGTCTGGTTTCTTTTAGTTAGTGTAATGATTTTGAGATTCATCCATGTTGTATGTGTCAAGAGTTCACTGTTTTTACTGCTGAGTAGCATTTCAATGTAAACCACAGTTTTGTTTATCTTTTCACTGACTATCAACATGTAGCTCTTACTATGTTCTAGGTATTGTTCTAGAAATTTATATATATTTACTTTTCACCGAAATTCTTAAGAGATAGGATTATTATTATTCTCATTTTATTTTATTTCATTTAGATACATGCACCCCAATGTTCATTGCAACACTATTTACAATAGCCAGGACATGGAAGCAAACTAAATGCCCATCAACAGACGAATGGATAAAGAAGATCTGGTATATGTATACAATGGAATATTACTCAGCCATGAAAAAGAATGAAATAATGCCATTTGCAGCAACATGGATGGACATAGAGATTGTCATACAGAGTGAAGTAAGTCAGACAGACAAAGACAAACATCATATGATATTGCTTACATGTGGAATCTAAAAAAATGGTACAAATGAACTTATTTACAAAACAGAAGGAGTCACAGATGTAGATAACAAACTTATGGTTAACAAGGGAGAAAGGGTAGGGGAGGGATAAATTGGGAGATTGGGATTGACATGTACACACTACTATATATAAAATAGATAGCTAATAAGGAATTACTGTATAGCATAGGGAACTCTACTCAATACTCTGTGATACCTATATGGGAAAAGAATCTAAAAAAGTGGATATATGTATATGTATAACTGATTCACTTTTCTATACAGCAGAAACTAACACAACAGTGTAAGTCAACTATACTCCAATAAAAATTAATTTTTAAAAATTCCATTTTATAAGTGAAGAGATAGAGACCCAGAGAAATTGAGGAACTTGTACAAGGTCATGTGGACAGCCAGTGGTGGAGCTGTGGTCTGAACTGGGGCACTCTGGCTTTACACTTTGTGCTTTTTTTTTTTTTTGACTTGTAGTTTTTTATTCTAAATTTTACTTACTATATTCATAAAATATTCATACCCCTGTATCACTCTACAGGTATTCTAATTGTAAGACTATATAGAGAACTTTATTGGCCATTCCAGAGATTTTCAAGGATCATTTTGAGCATGCTCGATTCCATCCTAAGCAGAGCCCTTAAAACCCACCCACCTTCTGAGCTGTGACTCTACTGTATGTCAGTGGAAACCCGGAGACCGTTGGGAAAGGAGAACCCTTTTAAGTATTCGAGCATAAGAATGATGACAGGATAAACCCACAGCTGGTCGGTTTAGCCTGGTAACAGGGAACAAGAGATAGCACACTCACACAAATATACACGGCCAGTCCACAATGGAATTCACATAAAGAATGAAAATAAAAAAGTTTGTGAGACATTCCCCAGTCTTTTAAAACAACTAAAATAGTAAGAGCTTGAGGTCATAAATATTTATAATCAACTCTTATAAAATCGAAAAGAAACAATGTTAACACATGGGCTTATTCTGACTAAAGGGTTATCATTTTCTTATATTTTCCAAAGAGTATTTAAAAAGAACACCAAGTTAAGAAAAAAAAATCATTTAAAAATTTTGCAATAATTTTACTCTCTATACATTAATACCAAACCTTTAACCCTGAAAACATTCTTCACTTGTACAATGTAAAAAAATTTTTGACAGTATGTGACTAGAAATACTCCACTACCATAAAGCTACAAACAGATTTATGTTCCTAAGAGCAAAGTTAGAAAAGCAAAAATAATATTAAAATGGTGATAAGCACCAAGACAGAACTTCTTTGCACTTAGGGCCTGACTGGTTGTACTTAAACATAATCTCTACCAACAAGGGACCAAAATGACACCTTATTTGGCAAAAACAAAGAAAAGAAAAGGATAAAAATATACATACAGAGGTCTGGAAACTGAAGAATGCCCACTTTAAAACAATAAAATCAATCATACCTGTTTTTTAACTAATGTGACATTTGCAAAATATATCCATGTCACTTTTCTTCCTCTTCAGTTCACTTTATACAATTCAGACTGCTCCATTTTTGTTAATGTGTCGTCACACTAGTGTAAATAAATATTCTGAATTATAGGAATTTGCTGTAATGAACCCAGACCATTAGAGCCAGACCCAGTAGTTCAAACGATCTTAGTTGCAACTCATTCCAGCTAGTGAAACAGATTATCTGCGTAATTTAAAAAAACCTTAGCCTCTCTTAGATGAGATATTGGGTGTATAAGACATCGCGTGCGCGTGCGTGTGTGTGCATGTGCATGTGCGTGCGTGCGTGTGCGTGTGTGTGTGCACGTGTGCGTGCGCGCGTGTGTGTGTGTACCCATACAAGTTTGCCAGGGTAGTGTGAGAGTGAGTGCATCCCAAAGAGGAGAGTGATATACAAACAACCGTACACAATGGACCGAAAGACTTGGGTAGCCAGACACTGAATTTCCCCCCAAACAAACGTGAGGCTGAGCGATGGGGGAGTTAAGGGATCTGTCCTCACAATGTGGAATCAGTGACAGGTTCGGAAAACGAAGGCTAAGGCAGGATGCCTCTGCCGCAACATTCCTGTGATACTGGAGGGTACGAAGCAGCGACAGGGGTCAGGCAGGGATCAGGGATTGACTCTAGCTGCACTTGGAGGGATTCCCTGGGTCTGAAGCTGAGGATCCTTGGATCTTTCCCGAAGGGCATTTGCAGTGGCCCAGGCAGTGACCCTCCACCTCTTAGCGAGGACGTCTCAGGGGTCCCAGGGTCTGAGCCTGGGTATCGCTGCCGCCCGGTCTCAAAGCTTCTCTCGATACGGATACTATCCCTTCTAGAGGCTTGGCCAAAACCCATCACTCCCTTCCACTGCCGACTCAGTCTTAAAAAGGGGGTCTCCTCTGTCCCTGTGGGGTCCCTGAGTTTAAGGTAATGCCAATGTACCATATGCTGTATAGCAGTGACAAAGTCAGGCAGTCCACTGGAAAACTCAAGCGATCTAGATTCAATATATTAGCCCGTTTTTGTTATCTCAGTAATAGTTTTTAGTGAGATGGTTTCTCCATACAACTTACAATGTGTGGGGTAAAGGAAAAAAATATTGCTAGAATATGATAGAAAGATTTTTAAAGTTCAGCATTGGAGCCCATTCCTTGGGGAAGGAAAAGTAGACATATTATGTTTCCACTCTCCGTTTTCCTATCCTTGGCTTTGAGGTAAAAGAGCACCACCGTCCTGTAAAGCGAGTTAAAGGTTCTCCCGGTCCCTCCACCAACACAACAATAGACTCTGTGCTTTTCACTACTATATGTCTTGGCTGCATCTTTGGTTTCCTTTTCCCTATGCTATGCTGTGCTCTGACATGAGAGAAATGCTTGCTAGGGATTCCTCATATTCCCTCTGAACATGTTCTGTTTGGCACCAGCATCTTGATTCTACCTTTTCCTATATGCTACTTAAATTTCTTTATAAATACTGCTTTTCATCATTAAAAAATTTTTAAAATATTAACTGGACTCTAATCCTGTTTCTGTTTGTCACTCACTTCGCATAAATTTTTTTATTTTTTGGCATCTTTATTGGAGTATAATTGCTTTACAATGGTGTGTTAGTTTCTGCTTTATAACAAAGTGAATCAGTTATACATATACATATGTTCCCATATCTCTTCCCTCTTGTGTCTCCCATAAATGATTAACTGGTAATAAGTATTGAAGGGCGGAGCCATCCCTACTGAAGAAGTAAATGTGGAAATGAACTTCAACTATTCCACTCTCATTGGTAAGCCATTCTCTGTTGTGAGATGGATCAGGACATGTTTTCCTGTTGCCATTAACCATTAGATTTTAGAACTGTCTTTGTTCTATGTCATGATCATCACTTGTAAATTTGGGGCTTTTTGTTTAGGAAGATTGGGTCAGTCATCCTGCTCTCTGCCTAGGGAAAGAGGATGCCACACTGACATCAGGGTATTGCAGTTCATGTTGCAGTTACTTATCATCATAAACTAATTTTAAAAGTACCTGATGATGATATGAACTTCCAAGTAGGTGTGTCTAATAACAAAAATTATAACAGCAACCAAGCCATGGGTTGTTGTGAGGACTGAGGGGGTTAATCTATGTGAAGTACTAGGCAGTGTGTGACATGGTAAACACTCAACCAGTAGTGTCATTAACATTGCTGTTATTGTGGGGAGACTGGCTGGTCCAGTGACTTTGAGTGTGTTGGTACCTTTGACAGCTTTTTGTTTTCTTTTTTAACCATGCAATGTATACATTGCTATTCTGGCTTTTTTAAAAAAAGATTTTAAAATAATTTAATTTTTCTAGTAGTATATAGGCGTATGTTCTACATAGGTTATTAAGATCTTTTGAGACCTGGGTATCGTCATTGCAGACATTTCAATAACACTGGGGGAAGATATAACAAACTCATATGAACAATAAACACTGTACTTGAGTATATAATGAAATTATATATTGTAGTCTAAGGATTGTGTGGTGTTCAGAAGAGATAAAGCTCAACTGAGGTTGTAACATTCGTAAAGATCTTAGTCACGGTAGTGCTAGCATACTAGGTTTTCTTTAAAGAAAAGGGACTATCTAGAAGAGAAGGAAAATCATTGGCATAAATATCTACATAGAAATAAGTGTGGTATATAGTTGTGGAATATTTGTAATATTAACTGGTAAATCATCATTGATTCTTATGCCTTTTTATTCTTTGCTTATAACAGGCACCAGGCAAAACTTTTCCCCATGTATGAGAACATAATTTTCAAGCAAATCCCAGATCATTGTTTCTGTCAGAGTCAATGTTACTTTCTAAGTAAATACTGAAACTAATGGCTTTATAATGATATTTTTACAGACTTTACTTATTTAAATAATCTCATGGCTATTAAATTACTACATTGGATCTGGCAGATGAAAGTATCTGTGTTTTGCTTTACAAAGTTGTTTATATCAAAGGCTGCCTCTTCAGAAAAGAACAATGACCTTAGGGTGGGCGGTCATGTCATCCTATTCTTAATAGGTCTATGTTTCTCACGTACAAATTGAAAGGGCAGGGCTATGGGCTTAAATGCAGAAAAAGTCATAATTCATTCTGAAACATCTAGGCTAGCATTCATTTGGGAAAGTATACAGGGAAAAAACCAACACTGAAACATTTACAAATGAGAGGAGTGCTTATACGGAGTGGTAGTTTAGGTGGGTACAGACAGATTTACAACTTCTCCTCTTCCTCCTTCTCCAACCCCTCCTCCTCCTCCTCCTCTTTGCTCCCTCCTCCTTCTCTTGTCTTTCCTCTTTGTGTCTTATCTAAGTTACTATTATCTGAACATCCACTAGTTTTATTGTTGTCAGAGGTTAACCCCACAAAATGTCCCCCTGTTAGATCTGAGAATTCCTCAGGCTGTGGCTCTCTGTGCTCAAAAACAGACTTCCAACCTGCTGTGCTCCTGCCATCTTGCCTTACCATTCTTCCAAGTAGCCAATTGGAAAAGCTATCTTCCATCATTAATCACCAGAGTGACTACCATCTTGGTTTTGGAAGAAGAAGCACTGTTATCCCCTGGAATCGTCCCCTTTTCTGTAATTTCCCACACATTGAGACCAGATCTAATTTTTAACAGGGTTTATGGAAGGTTAAGTGATAGTAGAGAGAAACTATATTAAGACAATAACTTATAGGCCCAGAGCCATGTCTTGCCACCAAACTCTCTCCATGTGACAGGGGCTGCTCACCTCACATGCATGGGACTAGTTCAAGAAAATCGTGGTAGGGAGTTGGGTCCAGGAGAGACCATGCCAATCTCAGTCTAGTGTCTTTCCCATCTTTATTTACCAAAGATTGAAACAACCCTGGTGTCTAGACTCATATACTTAAAGTTACTTAATACATGTTTGTATACCACTGGATTCTATATAGAATTTGAGGCCACTTAAAAACCACATGGGCAATCTAAAGCAAAATTTAAAAATCAGGCTAGAGAAAACAATGATAGAAATAGGAAATGAATGAGAGCAATGGGAAAAATAGTACACAGATAGACACCCTATAACTTCCCAAGGTTGAGCCACTAATTTGGCCATGAGCTTTCTCTTTGGCAAAGAAAAAATGGAAACACAATTGTCAGTTATTGAAGCCTTAAAGAGTTTACTTGCATGGATATTCCTAAAGAGAACCCTGAGTAACAGAGGAGTAACACCTAGAATGCAGGAAATTATGTCTTTAAAAAAATGTATTTATTCATTTTTGGCTGCATTGGGTCTTCGTTGCTGCACGCCAGCTTCTCTCTAGTTACAGCGAGCGGGGGCTGCTCTTCGTTGCGGTGCACGGGCTTCTCATTGCGGTGGCTTCTCTTGTTGCAGAGCACGGGCTCTAGATGCGCGGGCTTCAGTAGTTGTGGCTCACAGGCTCTAGAGCACAGGCTCAGTAGTTGCAGCGCACGGACTTAGTTGCGGCGCACGGGCTTAGTTGCTCCCTGGCATGTGGGATCTTCCTGGACCCGGGCTTGAACCCGTGTCCCCTGCATTGGCAGGCAGATTCTTAACCACTGCGCGACCAGGGAAGCCCCATGAAATTATGTCCTTATTAACATCCTTAAAATAAAGTTACCATTTCCCATCTCCTCCTCCAGCAACACTCTAGTCCTAGACGCCCCCATCTCATACCTGGATTACATAACCTGTCTTCTAGTTAGTCTCCCTTTGTCTACTCTTATAATTCATTATTTATAAAGCAGCTTTTTAATAGTGTCTTTTTCAAAACTTCAATTAGATCTCATCAGTTCTGTATTTAATGGGAAAACTTTCCAATGGCTTTCCATTGTGAGAAGAATGGAATCCAAACTCTTTACATTGCCTCAAATACCCCTTATGATCTAACCCCACTTACCTCTCCAGCACCATCTCCAACTCCATCCCCTTCACCCACTCTGTTATGGCTACGCTGTGCTTTATTCAGTTGCTGGAGCATGCTAAACTTGCCTATCCTGAAACACTAAGTTCCTGTACTTACACAGCATGCCCCAAAACCAAGGACACATAATTTAGGTTTTTATTATGATAGCACCCACATTTGGGTACAGAAACTTTCCAATTATCTACTGCTACATGATCAATCCTCCCAAATTAGTAGTCTAAAACAACAATTGTTTATTTAGCTCAGAAATATGCAATATGAGCAGGTTTTAGCGAGGAAGGCTTGTCACTGTTCCATGCAGTATAAGCAGAAAAAAGTTGTGACAAAATTCAATAACAATTTTACACTGAAAAATGTTCAGCCAACAAGGGAAGGAGTTAAAGGAGCTTCCTTACCTTGATAAAGGGCATCTGTGAAAAAAATATGTCTAACATACACTTAATATTGAAATAGTAAAAACTTTTCCTCAAGGATCAGGAAGATGACAAGGATACCCATTCTCACCACTCCCATTCAACATTGCAGTTCTAGAAAGTAGAGCAGGGAAAGAAAAAGAAAGAAAAGACATGACAATAGGAAAAGATGAAGTAGAACTACGTTATTTGCAGATAGCATGATTGCTTACATAGGAACCCCTATGGAATCTACAAGAAAAGTGTTAGAACTAGTAAGTGAATACAGAAAGTTCACAGAATATAAGTTCTAAAGACAAAAATCAATGATATTTGTATATATTTGTAACAAAAAATTAGAAAATGAAATCTTAAAAATCATTTTCTATTGGATCAGGAATTATACAATGCTCAAGAATAAATGAAAGATCTTGTGGCAGACACAACCTAAGTTGACCCCAATGTGCTGTGCCCTGTATAATTCCTCCCTTTCAGTGTGGACAGAAACCATGGCTGGCTCCTCAGGTCACTGTCTTGCCTGCATATACTAGAATGATTCTCCTACTGGTCTTAGAGAAGCAAACAGCCATGCCATGAACTGCCTATGGAGAGGGCCATGTGGAAGGGAACTAGAAGCAACTTCTAAGACTTGATCTAATATAGTCAGAACAAGTTTGACAAATAAAACACAGAGTTAGAGTACTTACCCTATTTGATTTTAAAACCTACCATATTCCTATATTAATCACTAGAGTGTTGTATTGGCACCAAGATAGAGACCAGAAATCAACTCCCACATAGGTAGTCAACTGACTTTTGGGAAAAGGTACCAGGGAAATTCAATAAAAAGGATAATATTTTCAAAAATATTGCTAGAACAACTGGATATCAATATGGAAACATAAATCTTAACTACTATCTAACTTCTTACCCTCCAAATTTTTGAGGTGGTTCATAGATCTAAACATAAAATTCACAACCATAAAACTTACAGAAGAAAACGTAGGAGAGTATCTTTGTGACCTTGGGAAAGGCAAATATTTCTTCAACAAACAAAGAAACAAAACCCAAAGCCACTAACTTTTAAAAGAAACATAAATTGAAAAATTATGCTCAACAAAAACATCACTAAGAAAATCAACAGACATGCCACAGATGGGAAAAACATTAACAGCACATGTATCAATAACTGAAGAAGTACATCCACAATATATTAATTACACCTACAAGTCAACACATAAAATAATCCAATTTAAAATATGTAAAATATTTGACTAGATATTCTATAAAAGAATATGTGTGATGGACACACATGAAACAGTGGTCACCACGACTAGTCATCAGGAAAATTAAAATTAAAATTACAACGAGCACTTCCTCTTCTTTTCCCTTCTTGAAAACATTAGCCCTAAAGCCATTAGATCAGGAAGAGCACAGAAGGCATCCAAACCAGCAGAGACTGGCGAGAGCCACAGTATCCCAGAGCAGAGGTCAGAGCCCGGGCAGGGTGAGGAGGCACTCATGTAATAGGGTGACCTGGCATAAGAACCCAAGCGGGGTGAAGAGGGCATCTACAAGAAGGGAGGCATGGCTGGAGATAATGCAGCATAAGTGCGATGACCATATGGAGGTAACCTTTGTGTTATGGGAGTTGGGAGCCCAAGTGAGGTGAGGAGGGCATCTTTGTGAGGGAAGAGGTGTTGGCAGATGGGTGACTGGTTACATACAGGGGCATGACTCAAATGAGGAAATTTATTAATGAAATGGGAGCCAGGTTTCTAGCCTTTGGAGGAGCGATTTGCAAATATGGATCGTGGCTATGAATGTGTATATACAATTTTAAAATTAATTGAATGGAGCAATTAAGATCTTTTTTATTTTGTTTGTATCTTAATTTTACTCCACCGATTTTGTTTGGGTAAATATTTAAGTCAAAGCATGTGAGTGAGCCAGGGAAGTCTAAAATAGGCTATCTATGCTTTCTCCAGCTGAAGTAGTCACGTGTGTTGGGGAAGGCCTATCAGAGATTATAGATAGTATTTTCAGTAGAATATTGTAATGCTAATTAATGCAATTATATAATGTTAAATAGTTAATTCTGTGAAGACTTTTTGAAATGGATAAATTAACAATTATTATAACTGGTTAAAATTTATATTACCCTATTATTTACAAAATAAGAACGAACAGTCAAAACACAAGATCATGTCATAACATGCCCTAAATTAAAAAACCCAAAGAAGAATACTCTTCTGTTCTCTTAAAGGCTTAGTTGGTAATGTAGAAAGAAACAGGTGAGTCTAGAATTCAGGAAGATGACTTTAAAAATTTTCAATGATCTTAATTAGATAGCTAAAGCTATTATTATTAATGAATACTAATTTATTAATAATACTAAAACACCAAAGACCTGTTTTAGGGCTTAGTGGGGACTTTGTTTCAGAAAACGGGAATGTGAAAGGAATATCAAATAAATCAAGCAACCGGATTTGGGAGATCTTCAAGTTTAGGATTAAAGTTAATTTGTCATGCATGTTTTAGTGTCAGTCCTAAATGGAAGCCAAACAAAGGACGATGGCCAGCACGACTCACCTCCCAGCACCTCTCTGCTTGTTTCCTATTTGCTGCACCATGGGGCTCTCGGCACAAGTGCCTGTGACTTCCACTGTCATGTGGGATAATGTTCAGGAACACCCAGTGTTTGGTAAGGTGGCTGCTCTGTTACTTACCATCCTCGTATGCTCTGAACAGAGACTCACTCATTACTGCAGCCCCAACATAACAGCCTGGAGCTGGGAGCATATTAGGCACTTAATAAATACTTGTGGAGTGAGTGGCTGAAATATTAAAAAGTAAATAATAATGAAAGGTAGTGACTTTTGAAAAGAAGTTGTAATTACGTTACTATTTTATTTCACTTTTTAAAATATTTATTTATTTATTTGGCTGCGCCAGGTCTTAGATGCCGCATGTGGGATCTTTGCTGTGGCACGTGGGGTCTTTAGTTGCAGCCTGTGAACTCTTAGTTGCAGCATGTGAGATCTAGTTGGAATTAGATCCCACATGCATTACTATTTAAAAACAGAGTTGTTTGAATATTAGTTATTGTTAATAATTTGAGAGCTCTATTGCAGTTCTGCTACTGGCTTGCAGCATTATCTCGCATAAAACGTCAAACTCAGACAAGAAAGAGAGCTATAGTGGATTATTTTTTGTTTGTTTGTTTTTTATTATCTTTATTTTTCCTTGCAGTTCTAAAATTTTACAGCTCTTTTACTTCATTTGGCCTCCTTTTGGGAATTTTACTATGTATAGCTTTAAAGGCTTACTTACTCTGTCCCTAGATAGGTAAGAACTAATTTAATGATCTTGTTATTTTACATTTATAAAAACAGAGAAGTTAAATGACTTAACTAGGTCAATCATGGTGAAGAGGAACAAGACCAGACAACAGGGTGGCCATATATCTGACAAGTACTTGGTGTTGTTCTGTGGTTTTTCTAGCTTTCTTCTCTTACTTTAGGAAAAGAGCATTTTTACAATTTCCTATTTAATAAAGTAATATATGTTCAGTTCAGAAAACAAAGAAAACAAAAAACACAACTGAAAATGTATTTATACTTCCACTACACACAAATAACTACTTTTAAGGACTTTACTGTATCTTTTCTTAGCCTCTATCTTTGCAAATATTTATAAAGTGCATATTTTTGCACATAGAATTTGCTATTTTTGTTTAGTTAGAATATGTCAGCAATGTTTTCATGTTATCAGATATTTAAAGATTAGTAAATAATTCTTATTTTTAAATAATTCAATTAATATTATTTAGTTATAATCAATTATAAAGATTATAACAATCCACTTAAGTAAACCTCCTACTTTTGAACATTCGGGTTGCTTTTAAGTTTTCATCATTATAAATTATTATTGCATTTGGAAACTGACTTCCTTCACATAAGGGATTATTTTTAAAATCTTGATAGTAATTCACAGGTATACATATTGGGGATGTACCAAAGTTCCCCCCTTCAACTTCTGTATTTGGCCAAAATTCGATTTTTATTTTTGGAAGGCCAGATGTCCAAATGCTTCATTTGGAAACATCATTTATGGTCTATCTGAACTTGGGCATAAGCAGTGATCTCATAGATTACAACTACATCTTCACGTTCTCCTTTCTTTCTGGCTTAGAAAATTACTTATTGAGAAACTCGGCTCGGCACTGCCAAACAGGGAAATAATCACAAATGTAACCCCTGCTCTGGGTACCAGTTACTCCCAACCATTGCCTGGTTATTTCTACTCATTTCAATCAACTTGAGAATAATTTTGCCTTAGTTCCCAAAATAGGCCATTTGGAATTTTTATTAAAATTATATTCCATGGGGATGTAATGTACAGCATGGTGACTACAGTAAAAAATACTGTATTGCATACCTGCAAGTTGCTGAGAGAGTAGATCTTAAAAGTTCTCATCATAAGAAAAAAGATTATAAAAGTATGGTGATGGATGTTACCTATACTTACTACTTATGTAGTGATCATTTCGCAATGTGTACAAATATCAAATTACTATGTTGCACACCTGAAACTAATATGATGCTCTATGTCAATTATACCTCAATAAAAAATTATATAAATGTGCTATTTAAAATAGGAAATATTCCTATGTATTCCTGAGCCTATTTACAAACACATCACCTATAAACCTATAAACATCTATCTACATAATATCCGTAAACGTGGAATTTCTGAATATATTCAAGTCACTTAAGTCCTTTAGGAAAATGTTACCATTTCCTTTTTATAGGCTTTATAAAGAAATTGCCAATAATTTTCAATTATACTATCAACTACTCAGTGATTACTAGATGCCAAACACTGTGCTGAGTATTTTACATGAATGATCTTATCTAATCCTTTTAACAACCATATAAAGAGGGAACAGTCATTATCCAGAGATGCAGACATGGGGAAACTGAGGCTTGAAGAGGCTTTATATCTTGCCCAGGGCAATACATCTAGTAAGTGGTGGAAGATTTTGAAACCAAGTCATTTGGAGATTTTTGAGTAATTTTAAAAAATCAAGTCTAACATATGTAGAGAAGTGTGCAAAATAATAAATGTACAGCTCAATGAATTGCTACAAAATAAATACACTCAGGTAATGTGCATCCAGATAAAGATAGAGAATATTACCAGGACCCCAGATGCCTCTCCAAGGCCCCTTCTAGTCATTAAGTCCCTCTAGGGTAACCGCTATTCTAACTTTCCTCACGGTAAACTAGATTGCCTGATTTTGAAGGTCATGTAGCTGGAATCAGAGAGCATGCATGTTTCTAAGTCTGGCTTCTTGTGCCTAACACTATATTTCTGCTTTGTTGTCAGGTTCAGCTATAGTTCTTTCTAATTGTTATACAGAATTACATTTTATGTATAAACCAGTTTACTCGTTCTACAGTAGGCAGCATCTGGATCGCTTTCAGTTTGGTTGCCCTAAACATACTTTTATGTTTAGATTTTTATTTTAGATTTTATGTTTAGATTTCTGTTAGCTCTGTATTGAAGAGTGGAATTGCTGGGAATGTGTATGCTCACCTTCACACATATCCTAGATTTCCAAAGTGATTTACCATTTTCCACATTTAACTACAATTTATAAGAGTTCCTGTTGCTCTGGACCTTTTGCCCTTGTGTTTTTAAACTGACAATTGCTAGTAGAATAGAAAACTATTTTTTTCCCTCTATTTGTTCATTATATATATATATATAAAAAATATATATATTTTGCTACATACCTTTTATAACTTAAAAAAATGCTCTACAGCCCTAGTTATACCTCCGTTTTTATTTCTAATTTCATAGTCATACATTTTCATTACTATTACACTAATAGTTTTGTCTATTACTGGTTTGATTCCGAGCAAAATGTATATGGGTATTATTTTTCATTCTGTTTTTTGCAGTTTAAAAAAATCAATACTTTCTTCTTTCATCTTTATTAATTCCTAGTCTTTCTTACATTTATTTTGTTTTATTTTCCTAACTTTATTAGCAGAATGTTTATTTTTATTGTATAATAGTAAGTTGTCTCTGCTGATGGAATGAGCAAGCTGAAGAGAATTCTGCTGGAGGGATTTTGATTATAAAAGATTTTTTCAGTCAAAAAGAAAAGAGAGAGAGATGAATAAGGAATTAATTATACTTTTCCTTTCCCAGGACATTGCCATGCCTGCATGTGTGGATGATAAGTGTGATTTTAATCTTGCAACCAGGAGGGGATTTAGCCACAGGGAAAATTGCAGAATAGAAGATTAAAGATACCTTGGTCTCTTCTGACATCACAGAGTCATTGCATGTCTTTCAAACTTCCTCTTATTAAAGACCAAGAAAAAAGAAATAAAGAAATGTTTTTCCTGATTTTTATACTGTTTTGAGTTCTGCTTTCTGTTATTGGCCAAAGTATCCTGATTCTCTACCCACGTATTTATTCATTTTTGTTTTGCTTGAGCTAACAGGGACTGAGAGTTATGATGAAGTGTCCTACTAGTGTTGCTATTTTCATTTCTTTTTTGAAACCAGTTTTTGATTTGTGTAATCCTGTATATTATTATTCAGCTTGAAGTTTTATGAGTTATAATTTCATGTCATAAATTTACATTGTTCTCTCCTATGAGATCCTTTAAAAATATAATCTATGATTTTGTTCCCAGCTTCTTAAAGTATTATTTTCATATTATGTGATGGCTCGATGACTTTTCTTTCAAATATTGTTAAAATGTATATTCTAATATATTTTGTTATGTTTTGATGTTTAATAAATGTAATACTCGCTTCTGTTCTTACACCATCATTTCCCTTTCCTGTGTACAGAAATATCTTGATAGAACCCTTTCTTGAGCAGTTTGGCTGTTCTTTTCCAGGACAAACATATGGGTGATATCCTTTCATTACTTTTACATGTGAAGCAAAGCTTGGGTATAATAGTAACTTGGGTGAATATAGAATATGAAGTATTCATATAACTTGGGTATAATAGTAACTTGGGTGAATATAGAATATGAAGCTCAAAATTTGTTTCCCTGATGCATTTGTAGTTATGTTCTCCCATTTCTTCTGCATTTAATACGGTACAGAAGGGGTCCTAGTTCGGTTTAATTGCTCTTCATTGTAGGTTGCATTATTTTTCCCAGCCTCTAGTCTGTTGTCTTCTTACTCTTTCCACCAGGGTATATCTACATGTTGGTATTTTACCCCTCAAATGTTACCTCTTTTAATATTTAGATTCAACTCCAGTTTTTCTACTAATGCTTCTTTTCAGTATTTTTTCTGTTCTCTTTTAAAGAATCATTTATCAAATTTGGGTCCCACTGTGCTGTCCTCCAGTTTAATACATCCTCTGTTATTTCATCTTCGCTTTCTTTCTTCTGCAGTCTGGCAGAGAGCTTCGAAGTTGTTCACTTAATTTTCTACATTAACGAGTTTTCCTTGCATTCTTCTAATTAATATTAAATTAGTTTTATAACATTTATAATTATAGCATCTTTTTCTTTTTCAGCTCCATTTTAATTTTCTCCTGTTTGCCAGCACTTCTTTTTCTTCTTCCTTTGAACATATACTAACCACATACTGAAAAGAAGCATTAATAGAAACAAAATTTCAAACTAAAGATTTAAAGAGGTTACACATAAAGAGTAAGACCCGGACATCTGGATATATCCTGGTGAAAAGAGAAGGAAGACAATCTCTTTTCTCTTCTGTCTTTTGTTTTGGAGCTAAGTTACTTTAATTTTGTTGAAAGAAATTTGATAGATTGTATTATTGTTCTCAATTCTTCACCCTTCTTGCATCTATTCCCTTGCCACGGCCTCATTGTCATGGATGGCATGTACTTCCTTCATCTCATCTCTAGGCTTAGCTTGCTGACCTACTTTGGACAATGATATATGGATGAAAGTCACAGTGTGTATTTTAAGACCAGGCCTTGAAGACCTCACATGTTTCTGCTTTTTCTCTTCCATCTCTGCCAGTGCCATGAAAAGAATACATCATGGATATTCTTGGATAGCCTGTTGGTCCCCTGAGGCGGATAAAAGAAAGATGTGGAGCACAGGCACTCCAGCTAAATAATAGACGTATAGTGGCAAAAAGAGCTTCCCAACTGAGCCCAGCTTAGGCCAGTCAGATTCCAGTGGATTTGCAGATGCATGGACAATAAAAATATATTCTTACTCTTATTGGGATAATTTGTTAAACAGCAATAGCTAACCAATACAATAATTTTTCTTCTATTTCCTCCAGCAAATCATTTTTAAAGTAACACAAATAAATGTTGGCAAAGATGTGGAGAAAAGGGAAACCACATACACTGTTGGTGGGAATGTAAATTTGTGCAGCCACTGTGGAAAATAATACAGAGGTTTCTCAGAAAACTAAAAGTAGAATTAACATATGATCCAGCAATTCCACTTCTGGGTATATATCCATAAAAACCAAAACCACTAATTCAAAAAGATATGTGCACCCCAATGTTCACAGCAGCATTATTTTACAATTGCCAAGATATGGAAATAACCTGTGTCCATTAACAGATGAGTGGATAAAGAAGATGTGAGATATATATATATATATATATATATATATATATATATATATCACAATGGAATAATATTCAGCCATTTAAAAAGAATGAAATTTTGCTATTTCCAACAACATGGATAGGCTTGGAGGGTATTATGCTAAGTGAAGTAAGTCAGACAGAGAAAGACAAACACTGTATGGCATCACTTATGTGTGCAATCTAAAAAACTAAAACAAACTAGTGAATATAAGAAAAAACCAAACAGACTCACAGATATAGAAAACAAACTAGTGGTTACCAGTGGAGAGAGGGAAGGAGGGAGGGTCAAGAGAGGGGTAGGGGATTAAGAGGTACAAACTACTATATATAAAATAAATAAGCTACAAGGACATATTGTACAACACAGGGAACATAGCCAATATTTTATAACAACTATAAATGGAGTATAACCTTTAAAAATTGTGGATCGCTATGTTGTACACCTGAAGCTTATATAATATAGTACATCAACTATACTTCAAAAAATTCAAAAAAAGTAATTCTGTCCTTCTTGCTTAATATTTTTTCATAGATCTTACTTAAAAAATATATTCCTTATTGCCTTGAAATCTTTATTGATAAGAAAGTTAATAGATTTTTCCTAAATTGTCTCCCTTTTACTGTAGGTGAGGCCTGCTCTCTTAGACCTCAATTGAGAAGATTAGATGCTTTCTTAGCATTCTGGCAACCTGGAGAGAATGTGGGGCAAGCAACACCCTAATCAGTAGAACTTCACCCTCGCATAGTTTCTTCTGCTTGTTTGCAAACCTGCTCTGCTAGTAAACAGATCCAAGCGTGGCAATATCTTCTAGTGCCTCCCCTTCGTGCTCTCAAGGAAGACACTCTTTAGGTTTTTGTTTTGTGCTTGGACTCTTCAAAAGCAAACGTCCTGTTTCTAACTGGCCTCATTACTGGTTCTACTACCTGCTCTCCTAAAGAACAACTCTGCTGCTTTGGGGAAAGCCCTCAGCACTGCTGCCAATCATCTTATTTGCTCCACCTCTGTGGAAGAGACTGACTCTCTGCTCACAAATCTCACTTTGTCTCCCCGTTGGACCTCCAGCTAGACTGTATTTATCAGGTTCCTTTGTCTGTGGCCACATGTTTGGTTTCTTGGGAACAGAATGTGGATAGAAGGGATATTGTCACTTCTAGGTCTGGCTTACAAAATGTTTCCATTTTTAATTCCTCCTGTTCTTCCTCCTTCTACCAGCTGGATGCATAGGATTCTAGTGGCCTAAATGAGTACAGATCCACAAAATGGAAGGAGTCTTGGTCCCTATGTGGCCATCAGCAAGGCTGCCCACTGAGCAGAAACAACCAATGTGACTGCATAGGAGTGAGAAATAAACTATTATGCAGAGTCACTGAGATTTAGGAGATCATCTGTAACAGCATTAGTGTCACTTAACTAATTCAGAAATCAGTAGCTTGAAGTGGAGAGCTAGAATAATAAAAACTCTAAAATTTGTAGGATTCGTTTTCAGGTTCCAAAGATAAAAATGTAGCAAGCAGGATTGCTTGAGAATGCTCTGAGGCCATGGCAAAACATGTGGTAAAACTGATGCCTGTGGATAACCTGGAAGACAGACCATGTGCCTGATAGGAGATCCGATTTGTAATAGTTATAGTAATGCCTATTGTTGGCTGCCTTTGGTGATTTGTGAAAAGAAGGAATTGGCTGGTTTGCAAATAGAGATGAAAGAAAATGGAGATGGTCCAGTGGTCAAGGATTGCTTCTGACCCACTACAGTTAAGAAATAAACTTTAAAAATTATTAAAAGAAAGACTCAGTAAGATTTTTCAGTTAAACAAAGTGAGTATCCTTGCTGTAAAGATCAGATTAAGGGAGGTCTAGAGGTTTCCTGGTTATAGCAGGAAGTATGTATCACTTAACCCTAACTAACATGCCCAGTGTACATTAGGCCTTTCAACATAATATCCTTGAATTTAACTGAGGTGTTTCCATGTTTTGCTGGCTGTTACATCAAGGTAGTTCCTATTACTTTTGTGGAATGTTCCTCCCATTATCCACACTCTTACATGGCACTGCGTTCAGGTCCCAATGGCTTTGGATTCCTGTTAAAGGGGGTGGGTAAACAGGTTTGGGCAGAGGAAAAAGTACAACTGTGATGCACCAGAATGGCAAGGTGTTCAGGAGTAAGAATTGCTATCCAGACAGTCTCCCTTCTGGGGCCAAAACGGCTGGGCCTTTGTGCCCTGTTGGGCTGAAAATTATGCCTTTGCATTTCTGCCTCATTCAGTCACCCCAGCGGCTGCTCCGAAATGGGAGTGATCATGGCCAAGGCAGGTCTTGACAACTGAATAAGATTGTACAGATGCCAACAGGTGGAGGCCATCTGCTGACCTCACTCCTAGGGACTGGGCGGTGACTTCTACCAAATTCATCTCCTGAAATCACCATATCCTCACACACACCTTTTTCTTTCCCTTTCTCAATCTTTCCTACCTTCTAATATGCTGTTTTTCCCTCCTGTAATATCTGGTATGACTCCAAACAGTTCTGTTTTCCCTTTCATTGAAAGAAACTGGAAGTGCTCAAAGTCTGTACAGAGTAGAAGAGGTGCCTTGAGACAAATAGCTTTTGCTCATCAAGTAATTATTTAAGGGGTTGGTTCCCTTTAGTGGTCAAATTTCATTGGCATACCTGACGTACTAGACAGCTGAAGTGAATCATTTGTTCACATCCCCTCCTCTATTTAATAAAATTACCTTTAATAAATTTTACAAGTGAAATAAATAATAATAGATTTTAATTTTCACTTTTTAAATTTGAAATATAGCTGATGTGCAATGTTATGTTAGTTTCAGATGTTCTACATAGTGATTTGACATTTGCATACATTATGAAATTATCATCATGATATGTCTAATAGTCATCATTAATGGACAGAGTTTTAAACTGAATTTCATATGTATAAACATGTCGGCTTAAAAATATAACTTAAAAATTAAATAATTAAAGATAAAGCAAAACAAAGGAAAAATAAAAATATACGGAAAAACAAACATAAATAAATAAATAAATTATAAAGTATAAAAAAGAACAAAAGCAAACTAATTCAATCGTTTTCATAGTTACAAAGCAGTTTGAACTTTAAACTTTTATTTACAGTCTTATGATAATTATGTGAATAATTGTTTGGTAACTAATAAATAAATTATACTAAAAAAATCTCTAAAATATAGGCAACTGCTAAGTCATACCCCTGATGTAACATTTCATTTTTATGATTTATTCATTATTTTGAAAACAAACAGTACAGTTTCTTAAAAAGTTTAATAAAAAATTAAATATAAACATGACCCAGCATTTCCACTCCTAGGTATTTCAAAAATGAAAACATAGGTCCACCCAAAGACTTGTACACAAATGTTCATAGCAGAATTATTCATAATAGCCAAAGAATAGAAACAATCTAATGCCCATCAACTGGTGAATGGATTAACAAAACTTGGTATGTCATACATGGACCATTATTTGACAACAAGAAAAAAATTATGTACCAATGCATGCTACAACATGGATCAACTTCCAAAACATTACGCTAAGTGAAAGAAGCCAGACGCAAAATACTACATAGTGTATAATTCCACTTATATAAAGAGTCCAGAAAGGCAAACCTTTAGAGTTGGAATGCAGATAAATACTGGCCTGGGACTGGGGGTGGAGATGGAAATTGATTGCAAATGGGCACAAGAGAGCTTTTAAAGGTGATGGAAATGTTCTGAAATGAGATTGTGATGGTTACACACCTCTGCAAATTTTTAAAAAAACATTGTATACTTTAAATGGGTCATTTTTATGCTGTGGAAATTATATCTCAATAAAACTATTAAAAAAGCACACAGGGCTTCCCTGTTGGCACAGTGGTTGAGAGTCCGCCTGCCGCTGCAGGGGATACGGGTTCGTGCCCCGGTCCGGGAAGATCCCACATGCCTCGGAGCGGATTGGCCCGTGAGCCATGGCCGCTGAGCCTGCGCGTCCGGAGCCTGTGCTCCGCAACAGGAGAGGCCGCAGCAGTGAGAGGCCCGCGTACCTCAAAAAAAAAAAGCACACAGACACCTATTAAAAATAAATGAATTAAAAATTTAAGTAATTAAATTTCATTTTTACAGTCACTGTGCTATCATTACTTATTTTGAATCTACTATTGAAACACAGAAATATGCAGCCAAGGAACTGAAGACATAAATGGCAGCTGAAATGAGCATAGATGGTTCTGGACCATTTGAACTTAAGCTTTAAATGAATGCAGGATGCTGAACCTGCCTGTGTCCAGTAAACTCTATTACTGACATTTCTCTGACTTAAACTTCTTGTAGAGCACAATGTTTATCAAATGACAATTAAAACGTGCTCATTTAAAACTTACATTATTAAAACACAACAGTTTTCACAGCAAATGGTTTATAACTTACAGTACATCATGTTAATAGATAAAAAGAGAAAGAAAACATTTCAAAAAGAATTCAGAATATCATTTTTAAATTGAATTTGGTACCCTGATTTTAATATGTAGTATAATAGGAATATATGGCCATGACTTTAATATAAAAAATAGTTTTGTCTCAAAAGTTAAGTCAACATTTAATGCTCATTCACTGAAAGAACCATTATTTTAACTTTTGTGATGATACTAGGAAATGCAATTGAAAAAAATGAACAAAAGTATAAGGTCTATCTACATATATATTATATAAGCTAGTATTATTTCTAGATCACAAAATTGGATTGTTAACCAGAAAATCTAAGAAAATCAACAAAATAGTCACTGGGAAAGTTCAGAGCAACAGCTATTTTCAAAATTGTTAATCAAGAAAAAGAGTCTCTCTATATGCAAATAATAGCCTAGTAGAAAATATAATTGGAGGAATTGTCCCTTTACAGTTCGAACCCCAAACACAAAATATCTAGAAATATGCCAAACATGAAATGTGTAATACCTAAATGAAGTAAAGGTAAAATCTTTTCTGAGAGACATAAAGGATCACTGAAATAGATACAAAGATACTCTATATTCTTGAGTAGGAAGAATCAGTATTGTAAGACATCAGTATACCTAAAGTTATTTATTAATTCAATATGATCCCAAGTATCAATATAATTCTTATATGATATTTTACTGATAATCTAATGTAAAACTCATCTGGAGGAACTGATATGAAAGAATATTCAGAATTCTGAAAAAGGAAACTAATAACAAGGAACTAGCCTTACTGTTTCTAAAATATGTACAATAAAGCAACAAAAGTTAAAATTTCTTAGTCCTTATGAATAAATAGCAGCAAAACACAATCCAGGAATAGTTCCAAACACATGGAAATTTAAATTTATTACAAGTGACTAAGTATTTAGAAAAAAATTAAGTAAACCTGGATATCTATCTCATTCCTCATGCCAAATATTTAAACATTTAAAATAAAAACACAAAATTTCTAGAAGAAAACAATAACTTTATTATTTTAGAGCAAGAAGGGACTTCTTACATGTTCTTGAACCTAGAATTCATAAAGTGTCCATGAGAATCCAAAGAAAATCATTCATTCAAACAAAATAAACTTCTGTCTGATGAAAAGAATTGTCAACAAAGAAAACACAACTGACATTTTGGGGGGAAAAACTGCAACACATATGGTAGAAAAACACAGACTAATTTCCTTGATTTATAAAGCCCTCAAACAAATGTCATCATTGCAATCAAATTTAGATCATTTAAGTGAGCAATAAATGAGTGGTATGCATTCAATTAAAAAAAAAAATGGACCATGACAAAAGAAGGTCCCTAAAAATGTTAGTAATGATCACTTTCATTGTATTCTGCATTATGCACCAAAAAATTTTACTCTTCATCTCAGACTGCTTTCTTTAAAATGTCCCCGCTTCCTTAATTTTTTGAGTTGCTACTTTCTCATTTTTGTTGCTGATTACAAAACAACTGAAGGATAAGAAACACATTTTCTCTACGATTGTTTTTAATTAAACTTTTGGTAAGACAGAAATGATTGTAATTACTCTTTCATTATCTTTAAGAATCTTCTCAAGCTTCCTCAGTTTCTCAGATCATTCCTGGGCAGCAGATGAACAAGAAAGAGGAACTTTATTAGCTGATGGCTGGCTGGCTGATTTGGAGCTGCCTGGGCTCTGTCTGGAGGGGATTGTTTAAAGAACAGATTCAAATCCTTTATTTTCAAAGCAAACTTCCACAGTCTGTTTGCCATTGCCTTATCTTCTTCATATTCCATCTCTGAAATCTCCACCCATACAGTAAGGAGTATGTACTTATAAAGACTCATAGATGTCCTTCAGGAGACCCAGTACCCCACAATTTTATGTAAACATTTGGTGCTCTTTGTTTCTGTTCATTTCTTTTCCCCAGGGGAAAGGAATCTGATGCTTTTATCAGTTTCTTTTTTTTTCTTTTTTTTTTTTTTTTTGCGGTATGCGGGCCTCTCACTGTTGTGGCCTCTCCCGTTGCGGAGCACAGGCTCCGGACGCGCAGGCCTAGCGGCCATGGCTCACGGGCTTAGTTGCTCCGCGGCATGTGGGATCTTCCCGGACCAGGGCACGAACCCGTGTCTCCTGCATCGGCAGGCGGATTCTCAACCACTGCGCCACCAGGGAAGCCCTATCAGTTTCTTAAAGTTGTCTTTCACACTCCCCTCTCCAACCCCTAAATATCAATATATTTAAGAACGCTACTTAAAAGTTTGAATCAGAAGTGTGGCTCCAGACTGTGTTCATACCTTACAGGCCGCTGGGTCTTACCTAGGGAAATTAAAGTCTCCACAGTGGGAATTTGGAAAGTTTTGGAAGAGTTTTTTTTTCTCCCCTTGACACAGTGTTTAGTGGCATGCTACGGGCAGTTATTAGATGCGGTCCTGGAATACTAACCATCCTGCAGTGAGAGGGATAGTCTACATGAGAAAGAATTCTCATATGTTCTGACTGACACTCAAGAGTCCCACTGGATATTATTGTCGGTGAAAACACTGTTTGTAACGATCTGAACCTCCATCTGTGTTTTGCATATCTACATAAATTAATTTTTAATGTTTTAAATTATACATTGAATATATGAAGAATATAACTGTATTTTTGCTGCACAAGTTGCCATACACTTAGCAGCTCATAACATATTTATTTATCATCTCACATAATAAAGTGAGATAATAAATATATTTCCTGGGTCATGGGTCAAAAGTCTGGCCACATTTAGCAGATTCCTTTGCTCAGGCTCTCACAAGCCGGCAATTAAGATGTCGACCCATCTAAAAATTGGATCCTCTTCCAAGCTCACATGGTTGGTGGCAGAGTTCATATCCATGCAGCTGTAAGTCATAGCCACTGACTTCTTCAAGGCCAGCAAGAGAATCGCTGCTGCTTTGCGTCTCTCTGATCTCTAAATTCATTTGAAGGGCTCCCCTGCTGAGGTTATTCAAGATAATTTCTCTTTTGATGAACTCACAATCAACTGATTAGGGATTTTAATTACATCTACAAATTCCCTTCATCTCAGCCACCTAGTGAAACATAATCAACAGATTGATATCTCATCACTTTTGTTGTATCTATTGCTTAGTAGCAGGAAGGTCACTCAGGTTCTATCCACTTTCAAGGGTGTGTCTGCTACAGCAACCAATGTATAAATCAGAAAAAGACTGGACTCTTGTTTTGTTTGAAACGTTACTAAATTTGTTGGCCATTTTGAAGAATGATACTGGAGAAGCAGTGCCCACCTCTAGTGGTCTGCACTCACAGATGCTCTAGTTACCATGATTCCACAGCTGACTGCTTCACTATGTCTTCTAGAGCCTACAACTTTCTATAAACTTTATGTGAATTATTCTCTCTTATTTTCTTTATATTATGCTTAATGCATTTTATAGACTTTAAAATTCATGTGTAAGTAGTTTGTGTTGCCTATGAAGTTAATTTTTGAACAATACAAGTGGCATTACAAAATACACGTTTAAAAAGGAAAGGGTGTATCTAATTGGGTTGAAATTCGTTGTGACACAGAGTTATAGTTTAAAATCTTTTTTACATGATTGAACTGAGACTCTTTCAGCCATAACCTTAACCCATTAGTACAGAATCCTTTATCAGATTAATTTGAAGGCATGGAAGCTCTGCCCTTGAATGGATGCCCTTAAATCCGATGAATGCGCCTAAATAAAATAGCTAAATTTTGGAACTGGGAAACGAAGAGAGTATGTACAACTAGATAAAGAGGGCAAGAGAGCCCAGGCAGCCATGGGCTTCTCTGCCAGGTAAGACAGAGGAAGCCGGGCAGTGGACCCTGAATGTGGGACTTGTAGGCAGATACGGAGTCCTTGCAAAAGACAAAATAGTGGACTTTGTTTTTTTGGCTTAGGCTTAGGATGACTCCAATTAAAACGAGACTAATTCTGCAGCATGAAATGTTGTATTTATTGAATTTTTTTGATAACCAACTTATTCTGAAACTAAACAGATTACATGCATACTGATGCTAATTGACTGGAATTATTAAAAGGTTATTTCCCCCCAAATAACAAAGAATCTCTCTCTCTCTCTCTCTCTCTCTCTCTCTCTCTCTCCCACCCCCTCCTCCATTTCTGGAAAGAAATCAACAGAGAGTAGCCAACAAGTTGACATTCGGACCAAAAAGACAGTCTATGTGATGACAAATTCAAAGATTGGAAAATTGATTGTGTAAAGTAAGTCAGCAACAGTACTGGCAGACGCCTATGGGAATTAGGATAGGTAGAGTGTGTGTGTGTGTGTGTGTGTGTGTGTGTGTATGTGTGTATACATCTCACTCACAGAACTTAAGCAGTTCTCAGAGGCCACACACTCTTTGAAGCTCCTCAGAATAAAGAAGCTGAAGGGATATCAGCATGGTTAGCCATGACCCTCATGGGTAACAGCACCCAATCTGGCCAGTGGAATTTAGATCTAGATTAACTCACCAAAAGCCCAGTCACCAAATGACCAAGCTACAATTCACACTCCTTTCCTAAGTGCTCTGGCCCCTCATTACCTCTCTGACCTCATTGCTCTGCTCTAGCGCTCCCAGACCCCTCATGACTCCTGACACACACACACCAGGCATATTCCATCTTCGAAGACTCTGCACTTCTGTTTTCCCTGCCTGAAGTGTTCTTTCTCAAGACACCTACATATTTTATCACCCTCACCTTCACCTCTTTTCTAAAATGTCATTTTCTCAGGGAGAACCTCTCTGATGATCTTGTTTATATTTGCCACCCTTGACCCTACATTCCCTACTCCCTTCTTTACTTAATTTTTTCTCCTTAGCATTGTTCTAATTGTATCTAATGCCAATATAACCTATTTATGTATCTACCATCTATGCCTGTCTGTCTGTCTGTTTGTATCTATCTACATCTATCTAGTTTATTGTGTGACTTCCTCAGAAGAGCGAAAGCTCCTTGAAAAGGTATTTATTTAGTTGTTTATTTCTATATAACCAGAGCCTAGAATAGTCCCTGGCTCATAAATGCCCAATTACCCTCCATTAAAGGAAGAAATTGCTAAAACATCTATTGGCAGCCCTGTGTTGGATTGAACTAGTTTCTCAGCTCACCATTGCTTTCCATGAAAGAGGACTCTCAACTTCCCTTTTTCTTTCTCTCTCTTTGCAGAATCAATTCCTTTACTTGGCTTAAGCAAAGCAGTTTAGACATAATTTTGTAGCTTGAGGATTCCCTTGGATTCTTACCCCCAACTCCAAGTATGTTTTTCAAGTTTTTCTTCAAAGCAAAGATCGTATCTCCCTAAGAAAGCTAAACCTTCTCTACTTTCATAGTATGAAATATTAAATATAAATAGTTAAGTAAGTTGAACCAAGTCAAAGAATAGTGAGAAGTAAGGATTATATTAATTTCCAGATTCCAGATTAGGCCTCTAAATAAATTCCTTTTTCCAAAAAGTTTTTCTGTGTATGTATTTTAGAAAAGCATGGAATAGCCCTTTACAACATTTTATCTCCTGGGAACAGCATATAAAATGAGATCATGTTGAATAACTTTAACCATGGTACTTTAAAATAGAATGACTAGTGCAAGATATTCCAAGAGAATATTGAGACGCATCCACAGAGACTATATTATGCAAAAATATTATTAGAATGGTTTGAGGGAAGATAAGGTAGAATATAAGTGGATTTAACAAACGGTATTAAATTGTGTGGTGTTGTAAACATCACACAAGTTAGAGACCTAAGGCAAATGGATTTTAGAGAACTAGAATACAGACAGGAAATTTATACTCCAACATGGACAAAATGCAGATAAAACTAAAGGGATAAAAGTCATACAGATGTCATCTATTTAAAAATTAATTCATAGAATATCTTAATTCCAGGGGCGTCTTAAAATGATAGCATTAGAGTGAACTAGAAATGAATTTTCAATGAAAGTGTTCTGTATAGTGGGAAAAAAGGACAGTTCTGCCTACAAAACAGAAAAGAAACTTTTCATATATATGTATTGAAATGCAAGCTAATAGAATTTTTAAAATTTAGTAAATATGACCTTGGATTATGAACTTTATTCGGTGCAAGAAAAACATCACTTTGACTTCTCAAGTCTTCTTCAAAGGCTAAAATGCAGAGAATGCCATGGTAATTGTCAGTTTTAAATGGAAATTGTGGGAAAAGATCTAGATTTACTTTACTGAACATGTTTTTCATAATTAAAATTATGTTTCTAGACTGCTACAAATGTATTTTCTGAAAAGATAACAGAGTGATAATTATCCCAGTGGCCTCAATTCTGTTCTTTCATTAGAGTAAAAATTCTTTCTAAATGTCCTAATAATAAATTGGATTCAATTTTGGACCAGAATAAATGTGGGAAGAACTACAAATTTAGGTGGAAAATCAGGCAATCTGAATTATATAAATCAATATTTATCCATTAGTATGAAAACAATTGCAGGAACAATGTACTTAGAATAAACCTTGTCGCAAAGTAATTCTGGGCAAGAAGAGCCTTTTCTTCATAGAAACCCAAACCACAAGAATTCCTAGTTCCAAATTCTTTTTCTTTTGTGGCTAATACTAATTGAAGAAGTCCAAGGAATGCAGAAAATGCTATTTCCTGAATAGACTTATTTCTTTTTTATTTTAAAGAAATATTTATTTTTTAATGTAGATACATATCTGGAAGATCAGAAAAAAGAGTTTTAAAGACGGATTATTAACAGCAAATGTGACTTCTTTGCCTCTGATTTCAAATAGAAGATGCAGATGAATGACACCAAAATACGGTCTTGTTAAATTCAAGGGTATATTCTGCGGATGTCTTCTGAAAGATTGTTCTTTACATATCTTTTCATATGACTTCTAAATGTGATGTTTTTCACACCACAATACACAATTTACCTTCCTTCATACTTAACTAGAAATTTGTTGTGTTTGACTATTTAACATAATAACATTAAAAGACACTGTTCTTTCTTTGCCCCACATTTAGGATGCAGTTAATGATTATTTAATTCATGGCAGCACTTGAGCTCTTAGGTTCATTTAGAAAAGACTGAATCTCACAACTGTATGAATATCTGGCGAATGTGCCTTATCAGAGCGTCTGCGTTTTTCCTGTTCATTTCCTTGTGGTAAGATTCCTGGGCAGAGCAAGTCTTCGGAAGTAAGCCCACAGGGCTGCCTGGCAAGTTTATTTGGGGAAGGAAATAATCAATTTAGAGCTATTACTGCAAGAGTCCTTATCGAGCTCATTTCCTCATCTAATGCTTCACAAGCTAATATTACATGTTTAGTAGCAACTTCAAAGGAACAGAACTGTGCTTTGTAGGTTTTATTAATGTGAAATTTCTCTGAGGGCACCAAGTGTTTGCCATTAACGTGACTACAATCCACAGACTTGCAAACATAGGTCATAAAAGCTGTACCAAAAACTTGTGCTGCTGTAGCCCAGGACACTATTAATGCGGTTGTTACTGTTAAATTACAAGGGCTTGGGTTGGGGGGTGTAGTACCGTGCCGACAGTCTTGATTTTTCTGCACTCCTTCTCTATTATGGTTCAGTGTGTTGAAAATAGGGATTTAGCCTCAAAACAATAGCGTCAAAACAACGTACTGAGAACGTCTATTCTACACCCAGGTAACAATAGAGGAATTGTTTTTTCATTTTTTTGTTTGTTTGTTTTTGTGTGACACATTGAAATGTAAGCTCTTGGCCACACAGAGAAGCATTTAATGTTCCACAGTAGAATAGCAAGAAACAAAGCAAACATTTAGGCATGGCACGTACAGGCCCTTGAAAGAAGAAAAGAAGAGAGCTAGCTTCAAGGAGACAGACTTCATCCTCCCGAAAATTCTTAATTAGAAACATGAGTGATTATATATATCTGCCAAATCAAGATATCTTGGTGCCCATTTCGAGACATTGCAGTATAATTGCCTTTTGACCCTAAATTTGAAAATATTTTCCTTTGTTACATATTTGCCTAGACCCTTAGAGTAGACTAATCTCTTTGTCAGCCAATAGTAAACCCCAGTTGGACAGAAGGAGATCATTTAATTAAATGTTATCTTTACTTGTCTTATCTAATTATCTACTTGAACACAACTTCGTTTCCATTTCAAACTACTACCATTCTGTTCCCTTACAACTACCTCAGGAGGGTTTTTATTTTTTATCATATGCTGATTAAATGAGTCTCAGAAAAGTCACGAAGAGAAGGGCCCGTTGTCAGGGCGGGTTGAGCTGTGTGGGCACGCCTGAGGCAAATGAACTGCAGCTGCGCAGGCTAGAACTCGTCCTAATGGCCAGAGTGAGGGAACCAAAACATCCCCTGGAATTTGGCTAGCGCTTTAGGAAAAGTAGGATAAAAATACGGAAATTATAGGAAAATCATTAGCAGTTGTTTGGTTATTTTTCTGTGTCAATAGACTTTTGTTTAATATTTTAGATATTTGAGCTGTACTGTAAGAGCCTTTGTTTAGTTTCCTTCACATTAAAAATAGCAAGTTGAGTAGCCAACTTTTCAGAGTAGGGTTATAAATTAGGAAAAGAAGAGAGAAGAAAATGATATGGAACCTCTAAGTTAAATAAATTCTCTTATCCAATTTAAAGTTTGTAAAGGGAAGAGATACATTATAAGGGAGACTTTGTCTTGCAGTTAGCTATCGAAATACCTCTGTAATTAATATTTGTTTGGAACTCAAAACCTTCTTAAAAGGGGAATATTTTTAGAGGGGAATCTTCCTTCCAATTAAAACAAAAATTGCAAAATCCTAAACAGAATCTATGACAGGAAATTAAAGATAGGAAAGCATTTTTTTTTTTTTTTTTTTTTTTTTTTTAACAAATCATTGTTTTAAATTTCCATGATACTTTGAAGGAGGTGTTTGGGGATAGTTGTTCTGGAACTCAGATGCCGTAGAACCCTAGTATTTTATGAACTAGGTCAAGTTATTTTTACGGTAAAAAATCAAGTAAAGGGCAATTATTGAGTAGGAAATATCAAAAATGAAGTTATATTTTTCAATAACGTTTTTCATTCCCCTACACTCAAATCTAATGCAATATTTGATTTAGCACAGACAGGCCTTTATTTAAGCTTAATAATTATTTGGTTTAATAATCCACATTTTATGGTGTTCTATAAAATGGCTCACAACATCCAGGTAGGTGCTCTTTCACCTGAATGCAACTAGGAAATGAGTGCATATGCTAATCTCTCAGACTATCTATTTCTTGGACTCCATTATATTTTAATCTCATGGGGCTTGTAAAGAAATAATAGTCTTGAATCACAAAACTTCAAATCCTCCAGGGACAAGCAGAGAGCAGTTTGAAAAGAATCACCACCTAAGAGCTCAGGTTTGAACCTAAACGTTCCCCAATTCTTTCAAAATTGTTGACTTCTTCTTGAGTTTACTTTAAATCTTAATATTACCACCCCTCATGAGCTCTTCCTTTCTTATATTTTTTAAAACGTATATATTTTTAAAGATGTAGTTATTTTTCAGAAACTTCCTCTGATGTTCTTATTCCTCTTTCCATCCTTTTCTCTATTTTTATCCCTGACTCTTTCTCTTAGCTCTAGTAAAATGCATATAACTCTTATCCTATCTTTTCATAGAATGAGAGATTTATCCCCACCTAGTGCTTCCAGGGGTGCTAGGTATGGGAGAGATGATACACATTTTCCACCAAATATAGAAATAATTAACATATAATTTTCAGAACTGGGTATGAAGGTCATTTTCTAAATTTGTTAAATGCACTACAGGGGATATTAGGCTGCTATAAAAATTGACATTTTTAGGGAAAAAATAGCCAAATATTGCCAGGTTCATTAATTATAATATCACATCTGCATTTATCACAGATGCTATATTGATTTCAATTGTTTTTCAATTCAACAAATTCAAAAAACATACGCATCTATTTTGAAACAAATATACTTAGAACCCTCCCCATCCTAGCTTCCTGAAAAAACACACTAAATATAACTAACATCGTTTTAGATGTTTAATTCCCTGATGTGCCATTTCACAATTGCATATGTTTTTTCTAAAACTTCAATTGCTTTCAGTTGTTACCCTAAATGGTTGGAAATTCATAACATCGCTTGCTAATTTTAGCTAAAGTTTAGTATACAGATACTTGAGAAGAAAGTGTATATATTTTACAATGAGATAACTGTGAATGCTTTAGCATCATAGACTGGCCTTTCTGATGATGCCACATTTCAGCAACTTAATGAGAAAAATCCAATTGTTCCCAGCAATATTCTTTGTTCCCGATAACACCTGTACCAAGCTGTTGTGGAAATAGTTTACAAAACAATCCTTGAAAAAAGATTCTTGTCTCTTTACCTGAATGGAAGGAACATTTCATCCAAAGTGGAAAGACACTGCTTATAAAGCCAAACCTACTCATTATCTCACCTACATATTTAATTTTAGTTATATTAGTAAGATTAGTTACTCACTATAGTGAAAAATTTTCATGTGCATAGCACACTGAGAATTGAACCCATGGCTCAGTATATCTTATATCCATGTCATTTATCACAATATATTCACGAGTCCATACATTTCCTACTCTTGAAAGAAAAATAATTTAAAATATTTTCGTATTGGTATCTATATTTGCAGTGCCAGATTATTATGAATAACTTCATCTTGGAGAATGGTCAAAAGTAATTTGTGGAAGTATACTAGACCCATCCATCCATCCATCTGTCCTGTCCATCCTTCATCCATCCTTTATTGTGATTTTTCTCTATGTGGAGATATTTGAGACAGAGGATCTGAAGGGAACACATCACATTTTCTGCAGAGTTGAAGAAAAGACAAGTGGGTTGGCATTAGACTGGGAAATGGAGGTTGGAACATAATTCTACATTGGTCTCTTGAAGGATGTGGTCGTTAAAACTCAGGAAAAGGGGAAACAGAATAAAACACATCATTTGTTGAAGGAAAGCCCACTTAATAATGAGAATTACTGCAATTTTACTTTTACAAACAGATGTGAAATGCATCACAGAGGTACTCAATAATTATATCCCTCCAGAAATAGTCAGTACGCAAGACAGAAGCCCACTGACATCTGTCTCTGCTTTTCTAATAGGAAATAAATCTTAGTAATAGCTGAGAGATAAAGGAGGAATTATCAGAAGAGACTAAATACCCAAATCAAGGTCTATAGAATAAAAAAATAAATACAGAAAAACTAAGAAGATTCTCTGGCAAAAAGAAAGAAAACAGATGGAAGAAACAGCCCACATTTTAAAATGACAATAAATATGAGATTGATTCAAGAAGGGATAATATAGAATTTGGACTTAGAACTGGGTAAGAAATGTCTAACTTGGTCTACATTTGTACACTCAGTTAAACTATTTAAATGTATTCTAACATACATATTTTCAGTTGTCAAGTGGACCTAAATGTTTTCTTGTGAAGTGAATGAGATAATACATGAAAAGTAATTAGGATTTTGTCTGAAAATGCACTCACTGTTTATTAGATTTCTTCCTCATATTATTTTTGGTGAGAAACTCAGGACTCCTAGTAAACTTTAGTCAACATGATTGAACTGTTAAGTACTCTTCATAACATTATTGAATCTTCGGGTTTGGATTGCCATATAAGTTCATACTTTCAAAGACAAATTCAAGTACACCAATAACTTCCTTCCCTAACTTCTTTCCCAGTCAGCTTTTCCAATTAAGGGTATATATGTTTACATTGGACAAAGGATAAGAATTCAGAGTACTTTCTCTTCTTGCATTCCTCATTTTGTTCAGAGTGGAAAAGAGAGGCAGTAGGAGGAATTTGAGAGAATTCTAGCTTGAAACCTCAAATGGAGGCTGGCTAAGGAAAAGCTAAGATTTTAACATCTTCCCTTTAAACTCAGCCCTGGAGCTGAGTCAGAGAGAGCAGAATAGAAGCTTTAAAATCTTTGGTCCCCTCTTGTTCCCACTTCCTCTTTACCTCAAGTCCCAGTTCATCTCTGGCTGTGGATTGTGATGCTTTTCTGATCACACCTTTCTCTATTTTTTCCCAACTCAAACGCTACTGACTACTGCAACACATGTTTTTCGCTTTATTAATAACGTTAAATTGTCTAGTACATTTTATATTTATGAAAATTATTTTTCTAAATAAACAGAATGTCTTTCCAGGCTTCATCCATACAGCGTTCTGTACATTGTATGAAAATGTAAATATTATTCATGGTCTATTCATTCTTACTTGACAATATAAATATATGCATCTTGGGCTTCCCTGGTGGCGCAGTGGTTGGGAGTCCGCCTGCCGAGGCAGGGGACGCGGGTTCGTGCCCCGGTCCGGGAAGATCCCACGTGCCGCGGAGCAGCTGGGCCCGTGAGCCATGGCCGCTGAGCCTGCGCGTCCGGAGCCGGTGCTCTGCAACGGGAGAGGCCCATGTACCGCAAAAAAAAAAAGAAAAAAAAAATATATGCATCTTTTCCTCATTTTCAATTTAATTTGGATTTTCTTTCTTGATCATATTTGGCATTTTATTAGTTTTCTTAAAGAATCAACACTTTAGATTTATATATATTTCTGCTTTACAATTTACCAATATTTTCTTTAATTCATTATTTCTATTGTCCTACTTCACTGAAGATTGCTCATTGTTTCTTTTAAAATTTCTAAAATTGATTGCTGGTATACACGTGTTCATTCTTTCTCTTTTAATCATCAAAGATTTTAAAACTATGGCTTTGTCTTTAAGACCAGCTGGGCCCAGTCCCCTTAAGTTCCCTAAAAGTATTCTCACTTTTAGGTTTTAGCTTGAGCTTTCTCCTTTATTTATTTAGTTTTGGTTTTGTCATTTATTGCATTGTGGCCAGAGGAGAAAGACTGTGCAAATTCCACTTTAGGTCATTTATTTGAGATTTCTTTTCTGTCCTCCATGTGTATTTTCTATCTATGCATATACTGTACTGTCCATATTCACCAGATTCTTGTCATTCTCTTATTCAATGTTTATGATGTTGACATTTATGAATGACCCTGAAGTTACATACTATATATAGTATTCTTCATTTTTTCTGAGACCTAAATTTGAGCTTAATGTGTTATAAAATTAGAGGGCAGGGAAAGGGAAATTAGGAAGTAAATAGACCTAGTTGTCCACCGAATATCCTGACTTCAGCAGAGGTGGTAGCTTTCCGAGGGCTGTCGGGTTTGTGAAGTTCTTACTCCAGAGAGTAAGAACACTCTTGAAATTGTGTGTTTGTAAAATAAATCTTATCAATTTCTTATAATTTTTTAAGTTTATATTTGAATTTTTATTTGCTCTACAATGCTTTAGATATTTCAGACCTCTCTCAACCAAGAGTACTACTGTCGATTTTTCCTTATTTTAAATTCTTTTTGTTTCATGGATAAGGACCTGTATGACGCATAAATGCACATATACAATGTGTTGTTACTTGACACATTGCTTCCTGATTGACAATTTTTCTTTTGAGAATTCTGACCTTTAACAACATAAAATAACTCTTTTATTCTAGATTTTGGAATTTGGCCTTAAATTCTACTTTGTCTGATTCAATACTGCCTCTTGTGTTTACTTTTTTAACCTCATAAATATACTAGTGTGCTTTTCTTGGTAATGATTTGTATTTATTTTCAAAATATAGTTATTTAAAATAATTGATTTTGTTTTAAAGATTAATCTGAGTGTTCTTTTTTTAATTTTAAATTAAAATATTTTAAATGAGTGATGCATTCAAACGGCACAAAATCTTAAAGGTACACAGTGGTAGACAGTGAAGAAAGAGCCTTCCTCCTAATACTACCTTCTGGATCCAGTTTTCCCTTGTTAATGCATGGTTATCAATTTCTTGTGTATCTTTTCAGAGATAAATTATGACTATATAAGCCAATGTACAGACATTACAGTATTTTGCACACACACTGTTCTGGGCCTTGTTTTTTTTACTTAAAATAAACCTTATAGATTGTTCCATATCAGTACATAATGAGTTTCTTCATTCTTTTAAATGGCTGCTTAGAATTCTCTTTTATATGCAGGCACAATTTATTCACCATTCCATGGATGTACCTTAGGTTCTTTTCAATCTTTTGATATTACAATTTTGCAGTGAATAACCTTGTATACACTCCCATATATATGGCTAATATATCTATAAAATCCGAGAACTGGAATTGCAAGATCAGTGGGCATTTATAATTTATTTTTTAAAGAATGTATTTTATATTTTCCATTCTTGAGTAGGTAATACATCACACATTATAGAACTCAAAGGAAACAACAAGGTAGGCAGAATAATTGTCTCTCCTCTCCCTCCCCAAAAGATGTCCACATCCTTATCTCAAAAATCTGTGAATGGGCTTCCCTCGTGGCGCAGTGGTTAAGAATCCACAACAAGAGAAGCCACGGCAATGAGAAGGCTGTGCACCGCAAGGAAGAGTAACCCCCGCTCGCCGCAACTAGAGAAAGCTGCGCATAGCAACAAAGAACCAAAAAGCAGCCAAAAGTAAATAAGTAAAAATAAATAAATTTATTAAAATAAAAACCCTTCTGAATATGCAACTTTACATGGAGAAAGGAACTTTGCAGATGTGACTAAGGTTAAGGACTGGGCCTGATCTAATCACATAAATCCTTAAACTGGGGAGCACTTTTTGGCTAGAGTTAGTGGGAGACTTGGAATGTCCGAGAGATGTGATGTTGCTGTCTTTGAAGTTGGAGAAAGGGGGCCACAAGCCAAGGAAGACATGTGGCCTTTACGAGCTGGAAAAGGCAAGGAAATGGATTCTCCCCTGGAGCCCGCTGAAAGGTAAGCAGCCCTCCTGACACCTTGCTCTTAACTCAGTGAGACCCTTCTCAGACTTCTGACCTACAATATTGTAGGACAATAAGCCTGTGTTGTTTTAAACCCCTAAATTGGTGGTAATTTGTTCAAGTAGCACAGAAAACTAATAAAGGGGAAAAGAGGAGTATTTCACATGCTCTCTCTCCTAAGTAAACTAGCTCGTTCCTCTCACTAGATGGAACCATCAACCTTTTAACCATTTATGCACCACGTCATGGGTTCTAAGGTGCAAACTTTTTCATTATTTAGGTGTGAAATTGGGGTGCATCTTACAATCAAGCGTTCTTAAAACTGAGTTCTTCTGGAGAGCACTTACATTCGCTTCTGCCAGTCACCCGAGGTGCTCCCAACCTGCGACTCCTCCAAGTTAAATTATCGAGGTTAAAACTCTTCAGTTTTTCGAACCACATGAATGATGTGAACTCAATTCACAAACCTTGCATGCGTACTGGCTTGTGGTTCACATTCCAGGAGGAGATGATTTTTCTCTCTCCCACTAGTGTCAAGTTTGAGACAAGCTAGGTATTTCTCTGCCTAGTCGATTTACTTTTCACTTACCCTTTAGCGAGGACGTAGCAATTTGGTGACTCAGCTGTATGTGTGTGTCATCAATTAGATTCTCAGTCTTGATTGTTCATCCTTCCTGCTTACATGAACTGCAAATTGCAATCGACGGCTCTAAGATTTGATGAAGTGTGCAATATTAGAATTTCATTCAAAGGGAAGATGTGTGTGTTCTTCTATGTTATAGTCTTTTGGGATCAAAAGGATTGCCAAGTTGTTGGTTAAAAGAGAGATGGCAGGCATCACTGCAACCATTCATGTTAGGAACATTCTTTATTCTCCACCATTTAATCTCAGCTATAGGCCATCACCAGTATGAATCTCAATGACAATGAGGACTATTGCCTTCCGTGTGCTTGAATGTTGGCACATATGAAAAGAGCAGGGGGCTTTGCCATGAAACTGGACTTGTTACCCCCTTCAGAATCACCCAGGGCATTCTCTTCCCGTAGCTTTCTTCCTGTTTTGGATCCATGTTTACCATTGCTCTTGTATTTCTCTTTTGTGCTCAACTTCATGTTGGCAGACCATCCTGCTGATGCTTATTGGGAGAGGAAGGTTAAGACCTTTCAAAGATAATTTAAGGCTCAACATGTCTTTACTGTACTCTGATCTTCCTCTATTTGACTGGTATTTTGAATGAGTATAGGAATCTAGAATGGAAATAAATTTCCTTCTGTATTTTGAAAGTATTGCTGCATTGCTGTTAGTTCCTGGTGGTGATGGTAGAGAGTAGAAGCCATTCAGATTATAGATCCTTTAAATGTGACTTGCTTTTTTGTTTGCTAGTTGTTTTTTTCTTTTTTCTCTGTAACCTATTAAGTTCTTGTCTGCATTTTTGTACAGTTTTACAGTGATGTACTTTGCTTTGGTCTGCTTGCTTGTATTGTGTTGGAGACTAAGTGGAAACTTCCATTTCAAACTCATGTCCTTTGATATTGTGGCATTAAATTATTTTATTAATGATTTTCTCCCTCACATCACTCTGTTTTTCTACATTCCCTTGCTTACTTTGCAACCCCTACTCAGGTGTTGAACCTCATCCCAATTTTCTTGTCTTCCTCTTTTTTTTTTTCGAATCTCTGTGTCCTTTTGCTCTACGTTCTGGGATAATTTGCTTAACCTTATATTATTTACTTATTTTTAAATATAAGAAATTTTAAAATTTTACGCTGTTTTGTTTATATATTTTATTTTAAAATCTTTTTCTATGGTGCTTTACATTTTAAGAGCTTGTTTTTGTTCTCTAAACATTTCTTGGAGGTTGTCCATCTTGCTTCATGGATATAATTTAGTATCTTATCTCTCGGCTAACATCAATAATAGTTATTTTTAAAAGAACTATCTTAAAAATATTCCTGCATAGTTTCCATTCCTTCCAAATTTACTTTATTCTTTTTGGTTGGTTTGGTCTCTATCGTACATAGGAAAAGCTCTTCTAAGATGGTAATTCCAGGATCTCTGGTCATGATTATGAACGGGGGCGTAAAAAGTAATTGGAAGCATCGGACATGTGCACGAGACTGCCACCTTCAAACTTCATTGCAGGGTGAACGAGGAGGGCTAATGACAGTTTGCATGTCACATAATTCTATATTTGCATTAGGTACTCAAGTGTTTATACCTGGAATCCTCCTTTCCAGATAATTTCTATTTTACACCTAAAGGCGTGGAGTAGGAGAAGGCATCCTGGCCTTTAGGGATCCAACTACTCCTCACCTTTCTTCCAACTTTCATCTTATTTTAACACCATATCCTTCACTCCAGTTTTAAAGTTACTCTTTACTTTTTCTGTAGAGTGGCAGGCTGATCATGATCCCCAAACTTATGGCCATGTCCTTATGTGCTAAATACATAATTTTGATTCAACTTTCAATTGGCAATAATGTGCCTTCAAGTAATATCTTCTTAAGGGTTGGTGGCTAATATTTTTTTAGGCACTTAAATATTTCCTAATTTTGTTTTCAGTGATGAAATACAATTAATTATTAATAAAAAGCTTAGATTAAGATACTTTTCCTTAAAGTCCAGTAAAACATTAGTTTCTTCCCTTTGGCATTCCATATAACAGATAAAAAGTATGGTACTCCACCAATATATATATTTTTAACATCTTTATTGGAGTATAATTGCTTTACAATGGTGTGTTAGTTTCTGCTGTATAACAAAGTGAATCAGCTATATGTATACATGTATCCCCATATCCCCTCCCTCTTGCATCTCCCTTCCACCCTCCCTATCACACCCCTGTAGGTGGTCACAAAGCACCGAGCTGATCTCCCTTGGCACTGTATATATGTCCATGCCACTCTCTCACTTTGTCCCAGCCTACCCTTCCCCCTCCCCATGTCCTCAAGTCCATCTCTACGTCTGCATCTTTATTCCTTTCCTGCCCCTAGGTTCTTCAGAACCTTTTTAAAAAATAACCCATATATATGTATTAGCATACAGTATTTGTTTTTCTCTTTCTGACTTCTGTCACTCTGTATGATAGACTCTAGGTCCATCCACCTCACTACAAATAACCCACTTTCTTTACTTTTTATGGCTGAGTAATATTCCATTATATATATGTGCCACATCTTCTTTATCCATTCATCTGTCGATGGACACTTAGGTTGCTTCTAAGTCCTGGCTATTGTAAATAGAGCTGCAATGAACATTGTGGTACATGACTCTTTTTTTTTTTTTTTTTTTTTTTTTTTTTTTTTTTTTTTTTTTTTTTGTGGTATGCGGGCCTCTCACTGCTGTGGCCTCTCCCGTTGCGGAGCACAGGCTCCGGACGCGCAGGCCCAGCGGCCATGGCTCACGGGCTTAGTCGCTCCGCGGCATGTGGGATCTTCCCGGACCAGGGCACGAACCCGTGACCCCTGCATCGGCAGGCGGATTCTCAACCACTGCGCCACCAGGGAAGCCCATGACTCTTTTTGAATTATGGTTTTCTCAGGGTATATGCCCAGTAGTGGCATTGCTGGGTCATATGGCAGTTCTATTTTTAGTTTTTTAAGGAACCTCCATGCTGTTCTCCATAGTGGCTGTAACAATTTACATGTCTTTTGGTTGGAGCATTTAATTCATTTACACTTAAGGTAATTTTCGATATGTATGTTCCTATTACCATTTTCTTAATTGTTTTGTGTTTGTTATTGTAGGTCTTTCCCTTCTCTTGTGTTTCCTGCCTAGAGAAGTTCCTTTAGCATTTGTTGTAAAGCTGGTTTGATGGTGCTGAATTCTCTTAGCTTTTGCTTGTCTGTAAAGCTTTTAATTTCTCCATCAAATCTGAATGAGATCCTTGCTGGGTAGAGTAATCTTGGTTGTAGGTTTTTCTCTTTCATCACTTTAAATATGTCCTGCCACTCTCTTCTGGCTTGCAGAGTTTCTGCTGAAAGATCAGCTGTTAACCTTATGGGGATTCCCTTATGTGTTACTTGTTGTTTTTCCCTTGCTGCTTTTAATATTTGTTCTTTGTATTTAATTTTTGATAGTTTGATTAATATGTGTCTTGGAGTGTTTCTCCTTGAATTTATCCTGTATGGTACTCTCTGTGCTTCTGGACTTGATTAACTATTTCCTTTCCCATATTAGGGAAGTTTTCAACTATAATCTCTTCAAATATTTTCTCAGTCCCTTTCTTTTTCTCTTCTTCTTCTGGAACCCCTATAATTTGAATGTTGGTGCGTTTAATATTGTCCCAGAGGTCTCTGAGACTGTCCTCAGTTCTTTTCATTCTTTTTTCTTTATTCTGCTCTGCAGTAGTTATTTCCACTATTTTATCTTTCTGGTCACTTATCCATTCTTCTGCCTCAGTTATTCTGCTATTGATCCCAGCTAGAGTATTTTAAATTTCATTTATTGTGTTGTTCATCGTTGCTTGCTTCCTCTTTAGTTCTTCTAGGTCCTTGTTAGACACTTCTTGTATTTTCTCCATTCTATTTCCAAGATTTTGGATCATCTTTACTATCATTATTCTGAATTCTTTTTCAGGTAGGCTTCCTGTTTCCTCTTCATTTGTTTGGTCTGGTGGCTTTTTACCTTGCTCCTTCATCTGCTGCATATTTCTCCGTCTTCTCATTGTGCTTAACTTACTGTGTTTGGGGTCTCCTTTTCGCAGGCTGCAGGTTCATAGTTCCCATTTTTTTTGGTGTCTGCCCCCAGTGTGTAAGGTTGGATAGTGGCTTGTGTAGGCTTCCTGGTGGAGGGGACTGGTGCCTGTGTTCTGGTGGTAGGGCTGGATCTTGTCTTTCTGGTGGGCAGGGCTGCGTCCGGTGGTGTGTTTTGAGGTGTCTGTGAACTTAGTTAGTATGATTTTAGGCAGCTTCTCTACTAATGGTGGGGTTGTGTTCCTGTCTTGCTATTTGTTTGGCATGGGGCATCCAGCACTGGAGCTTGCTGGCTGTTTGGTGGAGCTGGGTCTTAGCATTGAGACGGAGATCTCTGGGAGAGCTCTTGTCGATTGATATTATGTGGCGCTGGGAGGTTTCTGGTGGTACAATATCCTGACCTCGACTCTCCCACCTCAGAGGCTCAGACCTGACACCAGGCCAGAGCATCAAGACCCTGTCAGTCACATGCCAGTTGAGTGGTTTATTACTGAGGATATTAAAGCACAGGAACCACAGTCAGATGAAGAGATTCATAGGGTGAGGTCGAGAACAAGAAAAATAACTCCACCAATTTTTGTTTCATTATTGATAGCTTATTATTTTATATTGTCCTGGATGCTTGAGAATTTTTTCTCAATGTTCAAAATCTAAACAGTTTGATTTTTTCCTCTGTAGTTTGGAAGGACTTTTCAATTTTGTCCTCCATTTCACTGACTCAATTTTTTACAAAACAAATTTAGACTCCAATACTCATTTTATCTGAATATTGTTTTTATATCTCAGCTTTACTGAGATATAATCCACATATGACAGTGGGTAAGTTTAAGGTATACAATATGTTGATCTGATACACTTATATGTTTCAGAATGATTACTACCATAGCATTAGCTAACACCTGCATCATGTCACATAATTACCATTCCTTTTTTATGGTGAGAATATTTAAGGTCTACTCTCTTAGCAACTTCCAAGTATACAATACAGTATTATTAGCTATAATCACTATGCTACACATTAAATCCCCAGAACTTATTCATTTTAGAGCTTAAAGTTTGTACTCTTTGACCAACATCCTTCCCTTTCCCTCAACCCTCCCAGCCTTTCTAGTCTCTGTTTCTATGAGTTTGGATTCCACACGTGATATCCACATGTAATTGACATCATACAGTAGTTGTCTTTCTCTATTTGACTTATTTCACTTAGTGTAATGCCCATAAGATTCATCCACGTTGTCACAAATGGCCGGATTTCCTTCCTTTTTAAAGGCAGAATGATATTCAATTGTATATATATCACATCTTTATCCATTCATCTGCTGATGGACATTTAGTTTGTTTTCACAGCTTGGCTATAGTGAATAATGTTGCAATAAGCATGGGAGTGAAGATATCTCTTTGAGATTCTATTTTCATTTCCTTTGGGTATATACCCAGAAATAGGATTGGTGGATCATATAGTAGTTCTATTTTTAATTATTTTGAGGAACCTCCATATCATTTTCCATAATAACTACACCAATTTACTTCCCACCAACAGTGCGCAAGTGTTGCCTTTTCACCACATTGTCATCAATGCTTGTTATCTCTTGCTTTTTGATGACAGCCAGTCTAACAGGTGTGAGGTGATAGCCTATTGTGGTTGTGGTTTTGATTTGCATGCATCTTCCTGATGATTAGTGGTACTGAGCACCTTCTCATGTACCTGTTGGCCATTTGTATGTCTTCTGTGGAAAAATGTTTTTTCAGTACCTCTGCCCATTTTCTATTTTTTTTTTTTTTTTTTTTGCTATTGAGTTGTATGAATTCTTTACCTATTTTGAGTATTAACCCTTTATCAGATATACAATTTACAAATATTTTCTCCCATTACATAGGTTGCCTTTTCATCTTGTTCATGGTTTCCTTTGCTGTGCAGAAGCTTTTTAGTTTGATGTAGTCCCACTTATTTATTTTTACTTTTATTGCCCTTGCTTTTGATGTCATATCCAAGACATTACGGTCAAGACCAATGTCAAGGAGCATATTCTTTATGTTTTATTCTAGGACTTTTATGGTTTCAGGTCTTATGTTCAAGTCTTTAATCCAGTGTTTCTTTTTGTGATATAAGATACAAGTCCAGTTTCATTCCTTTGCATGTGGCTGTCCAGTTTTCCCAACTTGCTGAAGAGACTATTCTTTCCTTTTTTTTTTTTTGCAGTACGCGGGCCTCTCACTGTTGTGGCCTCTCCCGTTGCGGAGCGCAGGCTCTGCAGCCATGGCTCACGGGCCTAGCCGCTCCGTGGCATGTGGGATCTTCCTGGACCGGGGCACGAACCTGTGTCCCCTGCATCGGCAGATGGACTCTCAACCACTGTGCCACCAGGGAAGCCCCTTTCCCATTTTTAAATATTGCATTTTTGGGGTTTTTTTTGCAGTCTCTTCTCACCTCATTCTCTTTAATGTCTCTTAATTTCTCCTTATTCTCTTCTCATAGTATTTTCATTTCAATCTGTCCTCTCTACAGTTTTATGCATTTGTCACATAGCAGTTTTTACATTTCCTTGTTTCCTACTGGGGTTGAATAAAATTCTCTAACATTTTTTATTGGTTTGGGTTCCTTCAGTTAGTAATTTTCAGAGTTTTGCTAATCTTTTTATATTTTCTTCTCCTCATCAATTTTTCCATTATCCTCAAGTACATATTTTATTTTTATTCTTTCTCAAATAATATATGGCAGTCTTAATTTGCCATCAAAGAGTATGTATGTCTATTCTTGGTCCTATTCACTTTTCTTTTGAGTGCAGGTTGTGTCGTCTTTTACCATCCATAAATGGATGATATGCTCCAAGGTTAATTACCCATACTTAAACTCTAGAGCTTAACAGTGTTTGTCAAATAGATGGGGGCTCCTGAACCCTCCCTGCTGTGCTTTCTAACTCTGGACAAAGTTAGTATGAAAAAGCATAATCACATCATCAGAACTCTTCCTTTCTCTGTTCCTCTGGATAGCTCTTCAATGGCAAGATCTGCACATCATTGTCAATGTGCCATTGACACACATGGTGTCTAACTTCTTACCCTGTTACTCTTTGGGTTTTCAGTCTCTTATGAGAGAGATATAAAGGAGGAGATAGTCAAGGTGGTATGGGATAGAAGTACTCTATCAATCTCAAAAAGCAAGACGCATACCTGCATTTTTTGTTTAGTTCAGCTATTGCCTTTCTGATTCAAAGGATTGAGAGTGTGGTAAGGATGAAGGATTTTCTACCTCCTTTCAGCCATATATAGGCTAAGTGGGCAGTATCATTATTTTTTCAATCTATTTCTATCAAGCTTATGAGTAGAAATTCTTCTTAGAATCTGGTAGCTATTTGATTGCTGGCCCTAGGTTTTGATTAATTCCATTAATCTCATAGTACACAAAAATAATTTAGTGAGAAGTTGGGAGATGTTGTACTAGGACCTGGCAAACAAATTCTATAATAAATAGGTATTTAGGATCCTTATATATGCATAAGTTAATAAAATCAAATACTTTTCCCGATTCTATCACTACTTCATGCCCCTAACAGGAGCACATCCCTCATATTAGTGGACCCATGGAATGTACTGGTACAGAATTAAAGTGAACCCCAACTAGGAGGCTTGTCAACATTCCAGAAATAAATAATTATGTATAGTGTGGTCTCAGTTGTTCCCAGCCCCTTTGCTATTGAATCATTGAACTATGGAAAAATAGATTTGAGGCACTCCCTTGTTTTATCAATACATAAACTGAGGTTAAGAGAGTTTAAAAGAAAGATGGAAGGAAGGTGTTTTAGCTAGTTTGATATGGAAGAGACTGGAAGTTAGAGCTCTTCACTGCCTATCTAATATGCCTTTCACAGTGCCATGGTGTTCATTGTAAGGTGGGAAGCAGAAGAGGGAAAGCCTTGCTTGAGGTTTCTTTGTAATTGAAGCAGAGACTTCTTACTCATTAACTAACCCAGCGTGGGATTCTCTTTTCAAGTGGATGAGTGATGACTAGAAGATGACAGTCCATGCCTTCAGACCTCTTTACTGAAGAAGGGAAACCTAAGGGCTTTAAACTCTTTCCCAGTGGGAACCACTCTAAGACAATTCAGGGATGCATGGTGCATGTCTAAGAGAAAAGTTATGGGGGCTCAGCTTATGGATCTCCGTGTTGAAAAATTATCTCATATTTTTCCCTTCTAGTCTGCTGTCCAATCGACATATTCAGAGCATTGTAAATGACATCATGCTTTGCACAGAACACCATGAGTCTTCCAGTCTGAACCCCTACTCCTAAATGCTCAGTTGAGCTTCAATATATTGTTTGTGAAAGAAAGTCAGTTCTAATTTACCCTGATTTACCTTTGAATAAACTTCAAAATTGCCAAAGCAAACTTAATGATAATTTTACTACAGATCATTCATGGAGATTTGCTAAGAGGTAAGGTCTAAAAATTAGATACGTCCGGCTCAATTTGTGCATGTTTGTTTTGTTATCATGACCATCTGCCCATCATGTTCAAGATTTAGAAATAAGAATTGATTCCTCTTTCAGGAGAGGAAAAAATTAAAAAGGATGCAGTTAGAGTGTATAATTTACAGAAAGGGAATAGAATAAGTAATTACCAGAAAATAGAACTGAAAGATAACAGTTTTAACATTTCTGTTGCTGTTATTTGTTTGTTTGCTTTAACCCGAAGGCCATTTGACTGGATGGAAAGGTTTGCAGATCTGAATGACTGAAAAATAAATTTGGCAAATACAATTTTAAGTGAAGTCATTTAACTCATTCTCTTTTCCTCCACACGTTATTTTCCAAGGCCTTGCTTATACGGCCATTCAGCAGTCTATGGATTATAACAGGCCAAATCTTGATTCCATTCCATTCATAGTTTTTAATTAGAAATGTGCATTCTTACATTCATTTTCACAAACCTGTGTCCTGATGGAGTACATCATCATACGGGCCATATGCTTTCCTCAGCATATAAATTTGGCTAATATATACCTCCTTCCTGAACTAATTTATAGTCCAGCTAGGGAGACAGATGAACAGATATTATGATATGCAAAGAACTTTATCTGTTCTGTTACAGCTTCAATTGTACATCACAGAAAGTGGCTTAAGTGCAAAATGTCATTTTGGAGGCTTATGTAAATGAAATGTTCTAAGGTGTGTCTCCTTTTCATGCGGCACAGATGCATTCACATGAGGCCACCATCTTTGGGTCCCACAGAGTAGTCTGGTTTTGCCAGGCTCACATCATCATCACAGGACATCCATAGGAACATAGAGACTCTGCTTTCCCTGTAGCCCAAACAGGACCCAAGTATCATCATCTTGAATTGGTCTGATTTGTTTTAAGAATGCCTCTGTTAACCTAGCACCTCAGTTGTTGTGCCCAAGCACTGTAATAGTACTGTAATGATACTGGTATGTCTTGAATGAGTTGTATGTGTGCGCGGTATCAAATCTCTTCTGCCTTACAGTGTAGTCAGGCAGGACCTGGGCAGCCAGAGACCCAGAATAGTCATCTCTGGCAGTGAGTAGCTTCATTTTTTATCTCAACGTGGCATGCTAATATTTTTTTTTTTTATGAACCACACTGCGGACAAAGATTGGGAAGCGATGACTTGAGTTTTTATCACCAGAGAGATAATGGTGCTTTGCTCAGCCCATCCTGAAACTGGAGGATGTCAATTTTATATGAATTCTCTGGGTGGAGAGTGGGGAAAAGGGTATCATTCCTCTAGGACACATTTGACAGGTTGTGAGAAGAATTAGGGAGCATAAAACAACAAATGGCCACTTAATGCAGTGGTAGAGATCTGACTCTTTGTTTCACTGTCAGGAAATTGGAGCTTTTCTTGTGCTCTAGAAATAAAATACCACACAGCTTAAGTCTGAAATGTTTCTCAATGCATATGTTGGCAAAATATTTGTAAGACTGCCGTCTTTTATTTATTTTTTCTTTTTTTAAATTATTATTATTTTTTTCTTTAAGACTGCTGTCTTTTTAACATTACAGTAATTAGATCTTAGGACAGTCTTCAAGAAAATATGAGTTATTAACTTGCAAAAAAAATCACCAATTTGAGTTAAAAAAAAATAAGGGGACGATAAAGAGCAGGAAGGCTGGATGTGGAATTTTTCAATGAAAGGTCACCCCTGTGCGCAGAGGCCTCTGCTCCATGGGCATGACAAATACCGTATGATTTCCGCATTGCCCTCATTTACAGGCCTGGGACATGCTTTTAACAACCTGAGGGACTGCTAAGAAATTGGTTCCTTAGGGTTATTGCAAATAAGAAGATCTGATTAGTCACTTATCCCTTTGTCTGGAAGAGGCCATTAAATTTGATGAAGGAAGCTGTCAGTGCATTAAAAGGTACGACTGAGTGTAAGGTGAGAACAAATGCTGACAAGGATGGTAAACATAGGACACACCTGACAAGGCACAGGACAAGCTGAGCAAATGGCTCCTAAAGCTGATTTAGCAGAAGGACAGTAAAATCCTTCCTTTCAAGCGATTTGACTTTTTACTAAGCATTCGTATGGAGACAGGGTCTACTAAGGAAGGTGGACGACACATTTTGACCAGATTTTGCAGACATCAGTCTTGTATAATCATTCTTTCTTGCAGCACTAAATCTATTAAGTTCTTATCGTCTTTTTCCCTTTACATAAATAGTTTTTCCTACTAAAATCAGATATTCACTCCTCTCAACCCCAATAATTGTTTCTGACAGGTTCTCTTCTATATCTCTTTTAAAAGTCATGCGGAATTGAGTTTCTGTTGTAGCAAAGGCTGGCATAAGGTAATGATTTAGAAACCACGATGAAGAGACAGTGGCCTGAGAAAGACCCAATAACTTCCCCCTCTACTAAGAAATTTTATAGCTACCGCTTTATAACTCCTCTTGTTATAGATGATTTCATTCCATAACCACTCTAGGAATAGTCCTTATGAACACAAAGGCCTCCAAAGGGTTAGAGATTTATTTTGTTTATAAATAAGAGCCCAGACATTTAGATGTTTATTCAAAGTTTATCTGAACTTCATTGGTCTGGAACATGCTTAAATTTGTGAATATTTAGTAGCTTCTTGTAAGATTTGTAGCTTCGGATTGCATTAGAAGACACTGAAACCAAGCTTCTTGGTAACTTTTCACAGTAGTCTGATACTTTCTCATCGTACCGTCTAATGAGACATCTACATGCCCATTGTTTTTTTAAGGCTGTGTTCAAATGTTGAGTTATTCCTTGTGGCTTGGCCATCATTGTGACTCGGCAAGGGCTGCTCTCTAATTTATACCCTTTTATTAGTAATGTAATGCTAGCTGCTGAGACAAATAAAGCCCAGATTCTTTGCGGCTTAACATAATAGAAATTTATTTCTCACTCATATCAGGTCTAAGTGGCTGCAGGGGATCTATTCCCTGCAGCACGTAGGGACCAGGCTTAGGAAACAGTTGGTGTCCACGGTGACTCTCAGCCTCAAATCCAGCCTGCAGGCAGGAGAAGAGAGAGAGTGCAGAATCTCATGGCAGATTTTTCTTTTTTTTTTTTAATATTGCTTTGGCCACTTTCTACTTGCTGGAACTAAGTCTCAGGGCCTCACCCAAAGTAAAAGGTGTTGGAAAATGTAGTTTCTTACTGGACAGGGGCTTCTCAGACACAACTGCACACAAGAGAAGAAAAAGTACAGATATTTGGTGGGCAGGTAGCAGTCTTTCCACAACTTCTGCAGGGCACAACTATGGAGCTGTGGATGCTTATGATGTATGTATCTGAATGACAGACTGCCTTGGAAATAAATCTTCCCCACCTTCAGTTTAGAGAGCCAGAAAAAGGTCCCCCCCCCATTCTTTTTATTCCCCAAATTTAGGTACAGTGAAGAGAAAATCTTCAAATTCCCAACTGCTGAATGGTCTTAGGATTCTATACAGCCTCTGAAAACATTCCATCTTTCGTACTGAGCAACCTGCATGGCAATGACCACAGTCCCAGTGGGGTATGGTTCACCCACCGCTTGGGAGTGCTCTGGGGTTTTTCAGTGGCCCAAATGTCTCCCTGAATTCTTGCTCTTGGCCGGCATGTGCTGAAGATCTATGTTAAAGAAATTACTTTTGGCAAACAAAACTAACACCGTAAATTTTAAAATTGAAAATGTTCCTGAGCCATGGAATGAGCTTTGTGTTTCTTCTGTGTGTGTGTGTAAGCCATATGGCTAGTTTCTAAGCTCACTCAGTAATAAGACTAATATTATGAATAGTAGGAGTAGGACCATTTACCCAGGGCCCTGCTCCAAGTGCATTACAGGTATGAAATAATTTAATCCTCACTACCAAGCTGTGAGATACCAATATTATGTCCATCTTACAGATGAGAGAATTGAGGTGCAGAGATACGCCCAGTGTCAGACCTCCGGGGAGTGGGAGAGCCCTCATTCTGACCCCACGAGTCTGGCTCCAGAGTCCCAGCTACCAACCACCACACTGGACTTCTTTTCCCTTGCTTCCTTTATAAGCTGGTTAGATCAAACTCATTGTTAGAGTGAACATTTGCTTTCTATTTTATGTGAAAAAAAAAAAAAAAGTGTGCTGAGCTGGGCCCCATGATTAATAGAAGGCACTAATATTTTACTCTGGGGCCATAATTATGGTTTAAAGGATTTGGTGGGAATCTGGGACTAGAAGTTGCTCATCGGACATTTGGCTGGAGATAGGCAAGATGATGTCAATATACTGTCGGGAAAGGTCAGCTAAAATATATGTGCATATACAATATAAACAAAACAATCATTGGCAGGATGCTATAATTCCCTAAAGTTAAGGCTGAGAGCACATGATTCTCATCCCCACGGCCCCAGCTCTTTACATCAGTTGGATCACAGCCTACCTATCCCCTCTCTGTCCCTTTATCCACACCTTACCATGGAATATTTTTCTTTCTTTTTCTCTCCCTGCTTTCCAGTCTAGCCCCTTCGCAAAGTACTCTGCTGCATTTAGGTGTCTCTTTCTGTTGAACACCTCTATGATTTATTTAGAAACTATTATTCAGATGTTATTGTCTAAAAAATAGAAATGTTCATGTTATTTCTCTCAATCTAGATTCTAAATGCACTGGGGGTTGTGAATACATCTTTTATTTCCTTTTTAATCTTCCCACTTCACTTAGTGGGATACTTCATTCCTATGTTAATGAAAACCATGATTAAATCTATTTACAGAGATCCATGTAGCGTGAAAAACCTTACCTGGGTTTGAGCCCTATAAAGATGTTAGTTTACCTGTCAGTTCTTTGTAAAATTCTTCCTGGATTATAGTTTCCCTTGATTCAGTATTATCAGTGCCTTTCTCAGATGCCTGAACCTAGAAAAGCACACAACTCAGACCAAAAAGTTTTCTAAGTCAAATTGCTTCACCACTGTTTACTCTGTTGACGGAAAATGTTCTGATTCAACCATGAGGGCATCTCTAATTGTCACAGCTGTTAGAAGCAGAATAAATGAATAAGATCAAGATGCTTGGAACTTTTGCAGGATCTTGGAGAGGACAGGGCACAGCAGAGCAGTGCCTGAGTGACCACATGTGTGCTGGGAGGTCTTGGGCACTCCCTGCCACACGGAAAGTGGTGTGACCAAGTAATCACTGCCAGCTTTGTCCCCACTTCTCCAAACTGGGGATGAGATTCAAACACTTGTTTAAAATTACAGTAGATTGTCCTATTTAAATTTATTTTTTATACTTACATTTCAGAATGTTATTTGACATGGAAAATAGCTGTATACATGTGTATATATATATATATATATATATATATATATATATAATTTTTATATATAGTTTTTAGTCAAGCAAACGAACAATAAAAAAAAGTGCAACACCCTGGAAAACATCTGTGAGTGTGTTTTTCCTGCTGGGTGGTTATAGGACAAAAAGCCAGTGTACTTATTACAGCGATTATCTAGAGAATGTTCTGGAAATACTATACTGATGGAATCAATTACTCATCTACTAATCTACGACTTATCAGATAACAATTATTCGGGGAAACCTGGGACACTATTTGGGGGATTTGTCACTTGACACATTTACAACATCATTGGTTATACACATCCTGAACCACTCTCTTCAGCTTTTTGATAGCATGGGATTCTGAAACAGGACTACCCATTGATATATGTCACAATTCCTTAAGAAAAGTTCACCTTCTTCCACAAGTTTTATTTTGTATTTGGAAGTTAAAGAACTATAAAAAATGTCAATATTGTTTATTTTTAGAAATTATTTCTGAGAATATTTTTGCATGTTTATTTCCAAAATTATCTGCAACTCTATAAATCAGAAAGTTAAGTCAAGAGTTATTTGGGCAACAAAAATTCAATTTGCTTAAAACTCTAAGGTCATTTTTTTTTTTCCCCAAAGGGTGGGCTTTTCCCACACATTCATTCATTCATTCACTTGATAAAACAAATATTTATCAAGTTCCTACCATGTGCTAGAAACTGTTCTAATTACATGGGGTACAGCACTGGAAAAGCAAAGGCCTCAGTCCTTGTTGGGTTGATCTGGTAGCAAGGAGAGATTGGCTATAAACGACAAGCATTATCAATTGTAAATTGTAAATTGTGGAGTCAGTTAGAGGGTGATATGTGCTATGGAAAAAAATGAGTGGAGCAGGTAAGAGGAATCAAGAGTGAATTGCTGGGCGAGCAGTGTTACAATTTTAATAGGGAAGAGTGCTCTAAGCAGAGGTTTTATGCAGGAGCTTGCCTGGCAAGTTCAAAGGGCAGCAAGAAGTTCTTTGTGGCTGGGGCCAAGTGAGGAGAGAGAAAGTTTGGAGAGGTAACGGAGGGTTGTGAGGTAGAGGGCAGCTCAGGAAGGGCTTTGGTTCTAAGTGAAGTGGGCAGCCAAGGCAGTTCTCGTATTAGCGTCACACGGCCCCCTGGTGCAGGTGTGTGAAGTATCACTTCATCTTATGGATGAAGAAATGAGATGCTGAAAGTTGAGGTAACATGTAAAATAATCTGCTCTCAATAATTTGATTTCTTATAGAAAATAAAGGAAAACATTTGCAGAAGGCCACTTTTGGACAGACATAATTCTTTGAGCCTGCCACTTTTCCAATTTTCATTTCCTTTTAATTCTTACAAATAATCATATAAAATAGATATATTTCCTGTTCAGTAAGTGAAAAAGGAGGTTTAGAAGGTGTGTAAGTTTTAGAAAGTTCACACAGCTAGTGAACACAGATTCAAGGTTAAGTCTCTGAATCCTAACACAAAATGTTTTGTAAAGTTATATTAAAATGGTTTTAAAATGCTGACTAAGAATTATTTCAAACACAGAAAATAAGACAAAATATAAAAGCATCCACAGACACTTCCAAGATTCAAAGGATATTAACCTTTTCCCATGTTTACTATAGGTCACATTATTTTTTGAATTTAGAAAATAAAACAGAATTTTTTCCCATTTGATGGAGGTAAAATGCTATGTTGTTATTATTTTAATTGGATTTTCTTTGATTATTAGTGAAGTTAAAAATGTTTAGGTGTTTTTATTAACCACTCAGTTTACCTAATATTTTGTGAATCACCAGTTTATATTCTTTTTTTGTTTGTTTGTTTTGTTTTTGTTTTGTGGTACGCGGGCCTCTCACTGTTGTGGCCTCTCCCGTTGCGGAGCACAGGCTCCGGACGTGCAGGCTCCGTGGCCATGGCTCACGGGCCCAGCTGCTCCGCGGCATGTGGGATCTTCCCGGACCGGGGCACGAACCCGTGTCCCCTGCATCGGCAGGCAGATTCTCAACCACTGCGCCACCAGGAAGGCCTCCCAGTTTATATTCTTAACCTATATTTCTATTTATTAGTTTTTCCTTATTCACTTGAAGAGCTCTTTATATTCAATATACTGTATTCTAGTTACTATTCATTCATCTGTTCTAATCCTTGCAAATATTTTCATGCAGTCTATGGCTGATTTTTTTTACCAGTTATTATACAATGCACAGGTATGCTTAAGTCATTCTCCTGATCACAAAGGCAATATTTCAATTTTTCCTCATTAGAATATGTTACTTTTAGGTGTCTGGTAAATAGCGTTTATTACACTAAGAAAGTTTCTAAAATTGGATGTTACATATTATCAAATGTATTCTTTGCTTTTACGGAGGTGCTTAATACACTGATATGATGACTTATACCAATTGATTTTCTAATGTTCCAACAATTTAGCATTCCTGGGATAAACCCAAGTTGCTAATTATTGTTTTGGTACATTTTTCTATTACTTTTTTTACTTTGTTTGTTTTTTTAGTATTCTGCCTCAATGTTCCTGAATGAGATGGTTAGTAATTTTCTCCTAACTTCCTTTTCAGATTTCTTATAATAAAATAATCTGGGGGGGCATTCCTTCTGTTCTTGTTCTCTGGAAGTATTTGTGTCATACTGGACTTAGTTGATCCTTCTTTGTTTGGTGAAACTTGCTGTTGAATCCAGCTGGACCTGGAGTTTTATTTATGGGGAGGTTTGTGACTCTTATTTAATTTTTTTTAATGGACATTCTGGTTTTTTGTTTCTTCATGACTCCATTTTGGTAAGTTATATTTTTTTAGGGATTAGTTTACTTTGTTGAAATATTCCACATTTTGGGGCATGAATTTGTTCCTAATATCATCTCATCTCTTTAATGTGCATATCAATAATAATAATGTTCACTTTTATATTATTGATATTGATTGCTTTGTGCCTTCTATGTTTTACTTGATTAGTCTTGTCAGAAGTTTGTTAATTTTTTAAAAACCAATTTTTAGCTTTATTGATTCTCTCTAGAGCATGCTTATTTTTTATTTCATTAACTTTTGCTTTTTACTTCTTTATTATCCTTTATTTATATTTATTCATTTATTTATATTTGTTATATTAGCCTTTTCCTACTTCACTGAGAAGATAATTAATTCATTAATTTTCATTCTCCTGTGTTTTTTTTTTTAACGTATGGTAAACTATCGACTTTTCTTTAAGTCCTGCTTTGGGTGCAGTCCTAAGGTTGACTTGTATTTCTGTCCAAAATTTTTCTAACTTTAATATGAGCTTTAGGATGAGTTAAAAAGGAAATGTGTTTCCTAATTTCCAACATTAGGGATAATTCTAGGTTTGTTTGGTTTTTCATTGATGTTTAATTTCTAGTCATAGAAAATGGCTTGTGTGATTTAAATTCTTTGAAATTTGTTGAGCATATTTTTTAGCCCAGGATACGGTCAGTTTTTATAAATGTGCACATTGCATTCTAAGGTTGTTGAATGGAATGGTCTATAAAGATCTACTAGATCAAAAATTTTTGAGATCGAAATTTTAAATTGAGCTATTCAAGTTTTCTATGTCCTTATATTTTTCTTTTTTATTATATCCTTACAAAGAAAATTGTGTTAAATCTCTGACTATGATTTTTGATTTGTATTTTTATTCTTCTAGTTTTATCCAGTTGTTTTTATTACAGACAGTAAAGTTTAAATTTTTATAACCTCTTGGTGACCTGTAATAGACATATTTCTCATTGTGAAGTGACCCTTTTGAAACACAATAATGTTTTTTTGCTGTAGCATCTCTTTTTTTCTTGATATTGCTAGAAAGTCTCATTTTTGAGGGGGATTAATATTTATGTGGTATATCTCTTTCCAACTTTGAAATTTTTATTATTTCTGCATTCCTATTTTTAGTATGCATCTTTAATAAAAAGTGTTTATTTGATTTTTGCATTTTTAATCTATTTTATCTTTGCCCTTTAATTATGGCTCATTCATATTTAATATAATTACTGATATTAAATTTTACTATCTTTTTTGGTGCTATTTGTACAACCTATTTTATATTACTTTTTCTTATTTTTTTTGCTTTCTTTTGTGATTGTGTTATTTCTTGTTGCTGCACTTTTTCTATCCTCTAGTTGGAATTTATAACTTTTTATTCTTTAGTGGCTACTGTACAAAATACATAGCATTTCATTAAACAAATACAAAATTATTGAATACATTTTTCTCTGAGGGAGAGTTGGGATTAAAAATCAGATAGCCTCCAGAGTCTATTCTTCTACCACCTACATGGCAGATTGAGAAGTAAGTTCACATCATACAGCTGAAGTTGAACTCCACTTTTCTGATACCCTAGGTCAGGTACATTCCTGATTAAACTAGAACTTACCCCAGAAACCTCACAAAATCGTGAGACTAAAATCCATAACTTTGGGTATCAAGAGGTTCAAAATCTCTTATTTGATTCGTTATAGAATTACTTCAGAATCCCATATGTTGTTTTGTTTGAGTAAAATCTGAAATATATTAAAAAAATACCTACTGCTGTGTTGCCTATTTGCTTTACTCTTTTTAAAAGTCCTATTGAGAAGTGCTGCAGAAATTTTGTCCTGACATGCGGGGGCCCAACTATTTCCTGCCACACTCAGCTTGGGGGACATAGCCTCTGGGTTATACTGTTTTGAAATTGTCCTGCTGAAGTGCATGTTTTGATTTTTGGATTTTCCAGATGCCTCATAAGCAGGTCCCATGTGTTAAAATTTGTGGAAATTCAGCCTGTTTCTGAATGTGAGGCATCTAAGTAGTTTACAAATTTAGGGCAGTTGGTCTATTAGCTGTGATGAGAGGATCGCTATTTAATTTTATTTCATTCTATTGTTTACATATTATATGTTTATTCTATGTTTTATTTTTCATTTTGTCTGCATTTTAAAAAGTCTCTACATTTAACATTTTGAGCAATTTGATTTTTACATATAATTATACCCTCTGGCTACTTAAATTGAAAACACATTATAAATATAATGCAAATTAAGATGAATAAATGCACAATGCATTCACTTCTGACAGGAGTTATCCCTATACTAAGATTTTCTGTTTATGTCTCAGAATTATAGCATCACATAATGTTAAAACTGGAAAGAAATTTGGATACCATGTCCACAGACATTTTCATTTAACTGATGAGGAAACTGAGACCAAGAATGTTTAACAGATGGGTAATAGCTGAATTAGTCCTAGAACCCAAATTTCCTCATTCCGGATATCAATCCCAGAAACACATGTCATATGTCTTAAACATAATGGTTTCAAGCATTAATGAAGTGTGATTCTAAAATATCATGATGTTCATATAAATCTAAAATTTTAGTCTTTGCTTAGCTATTCAAACAGTAATCTTGTTGTCTTAAAGTTTCTTACTGGGGCTAAAGCACTTGCTGGTCACTTTGAGAGGCACCAGGGATTTAATGGTGAGAAAAACAGATGTGATCTCAACCTTCAAAAAGTAACGAATCATAGAAATAAATGTAAAATTGCAGTTGATGCAAATATTCACCCTCTCTCCCTAACTCATTCCAGTTTCCTCTTACAGATCTTTCAAACCTCATCCTGAATTTCCCTTCTTGAGAGAATCTTTCAGACTAGGCTAAGTCTCTAGCCACCCACCCTCCTGTTACTGTACCTGTTTTTGCTCACTCTTTGGGAGGCCACATATATTTGAAGTGTGTGAATTAGACCATGGAGGACGTTATAGGCCATAGTAAGGACTTGGGTTTTTATTGTTACATAATTGAAAGCTTTTCAAAGGCTTTAATAATATCTATGTGTTTAAAAAAAATTGATTGGCTGTGTTCTTCTAAGGCAGCAAGGACAGTTAAAGGGAATCTAGTTAGAAAGTTGCCACAGGAGTCCCATGGGAGATGATGGTAGTTTATTCTAAGGAATCTCCGTAAAGAAAGAAATGGATGAATTTGAGAGATAATCAGGTATTACATAGAAAGAACATGGGTAGAGAAATACTGTGTGTGTGGTAAATGGCAAAATAGTGACAATATTTGTAAGTCTTCCCAATAAGAAGTGAAGCCTTTCTTTCTTCACTCTATTGAATGTGGACTGGCCTTGTGACCAGCTTTGGTCAATGGGACACCAGCAAACAGAGGGTTAAAAAGCATTTGAATATTGGGGAATCTCTCTCAGTGAGCTTAAAACTGTACCACGTGGACAATCAGGCCGACCTGCTGGAGGATGAGAAACCATGTAGCAAGAGGGTCCAGTTGATCCAGCTGTGCCAGCCAAGACCCTTGAAGGAGCTTATCTGAGAACAGTCAACCTGGATCATACCAGAAGGATGCCAGGCTGAACACAACCCAAACTACTAGCTGAATGATTTTTGAGCTAAAAAAAATGGTTGTTGCCTGAATAAACTAAGTGGCAGGGTTGTTTGTTACATGGAAAATGCTAACTGGTCCTGTGTAAGAGAGAAGTCTATGAAATGAATGGTATTGATATTTTAAAAGAGATGTATATTATATGAGGATTCCTAAAGTATAAGCTCTATCTCCTCTCATCCTTGTTTGAGTAGTTCAAATGTAACAGACCCATCTAGTTAACAGCTCATTTTATATAAATCAATTCCATTAACCTAACAAGTTTTTCTTCAAAGGTTTATTTTCTAATTCATCCTTTATTTGTTGCAATTTTTTTCCCGGAATACAGGATTTTTTTTTTTTGTATTCTTAGTTGGTGGTTAGAGACCATTAAAAAATTCAGATGTAAATATCAATGATTGGAAATATGGAAACTGCTTTCAAATGTAAATAATATACACTGTCTAATTAGCAAGGGGTTTTATTATTGAAAAGCTTGGATGTGGGAATCCTTGATACATATTGTTGCTAATTAAAAACATCTTTTTATAAATCTGAATGATGGAATACAACTGCTTGACATGATTGGAACTTCTGAAAATGTTAGGGATGCTTTATGTATCTAAATGTAAGAAAAGGCATTGTGCTCATATTAGCTTTCAAATTACTTTTAGATCCCACATGAAGAGTAGAGAAAATTTTGTCCTCTGAAATATATTCCTTGCAGATCTGGGATAATATCAGTCAGTTGTTACGTCTGAGACAAATGAATGGTTTATCATCATACGTAATAAGATTTAGCAGGAGAAAATTAGATACCAAAATTAGTATTTTTATTTAAAAAGATGTTATCATTTTTGTGTTAGGTAGGAAAATTTTCTTCACCATAGAAGGTCAAACTGATTATTTTGGGACACATCGAAAAGTTATCAAATTGCTATTTCTTTTTAGTGAAGTGTAGATTTTTCAGCCCTTCACAGGAAAAAAAAAAGAATTTTGGAAAGGAATATAGGTATCAACCCTTAACTTCTTTGTGATTTTGCAAGGTCGGTGATATTGACCTCGTTGATAATTTCATAGTATTAAGAAAATATATGTATATATGTATATATATATACATATATACATATCTATACATATATAGGGATTTCCCTGGCAGTCCAGTGGTTAAGACTCTGCACTTCCACTGCAAGCAGCATGGGTTTGATCCCTGCAGGGCACTAAGATCCTGTATTTCTCGGGGTGTGGCCAAAAATTTTAAAAAAAGAATATATATATATATATATATATATATGTATGTATATATATATATATGTATATAACTGAATCACTTTGCTGTACACTTGAAACTAACAAAACTTTGTAAATTAACTATACTTCAATTAAAAAAAATCTAATTACAAAATCCATCAAAGTTTTAAAATTTTTCTTTGGCTCTAATACAAACCTCCTCACTCCAGAAATGGTTAAACTAAAATATGCATTTAATGCAGATTTCAATAATGTGACAATACTTACCTCACCTTGAAATGACAAGACAACTTCAGAGTGTTATTTATTAAAATTGGTTTTAAAATTGCTAACTGGCAAAGTTTGAATTATATGTGGGGTCTGGTTATTCTGAACTCAAGAACACATTCTTGAAGTTCTTAAGGTCATTCTGTTCAAAAAATGGTCTGTGAACCTACCTTCCATATAGATACCTTCATCAAAAAAATTCACATCATGCATCATATTAAATAAAGTTTGAATTTCGGGAGTTATGTTGTTTTGAAAGCAAACTGCGATGACAACAATAGTTATCATTTACTGAACACATATACCTTATGCACTGTTACTGATATATATATATTTTTTTAATTTCACAACTATAAGGTGGATTCTACTATTATGGATGGCACACTTGTTGGCCAAGTAGCCTGTTTGAAGTGACATAGCCAGTGAGTAGTGTAGGTGGAAGCACACCCAGGCATGCTGACACCTTAGCATGGTTCTCACCTTGAAAGATCATTACAACTTATAATAAGTGACACTATAGTCTCTGTCCAGTCCAGAGTTGAAGAAATGAGAGGCGTGTGAAGTTTCTACTCTGCTGTATGGTATATATATTCTTTATGCACATATTTAAGTTCCATTATAACAAAAATAGTTTAAATCAACACCAGGGTGTGGGTGTGTGAGCTTAAATAACTTTTTCCTTTAAGAGTGCCCATATATTACTCAGTTTTCACACACACTGTACTGGTCCCATCCAAGTTCAATATTCTATGATTATGTGATTTCGTTGGCTGTGGGTTTTGGTCTTATAGGAACCATTTCAAATTACTTCAATGGATGTTGTGTAATCCTACTCTACTAGGAAAGAGTTATGCTCTTTATACACCGGAGACCGGGTTTATTAAACCCATCCACACCCTGTGGTGTGTTTTTATGCACACTCCCTTTGTCTTCTGAAGGAAGTTTCTGCATGTGGGAGAGGGGTGTAAAGGAAAACAAAATCCTGGACTCTGTCTGTATGATGATTACAACTGAGACACAAAAACATCTGCTAGGTTAAAGGCACCAGCTGTTGGCCATGCAGAGTAATCACATTCACTGCTGTTGGTCAGGAAATTAAGAAAACCATGGTGTCAGTGGATCAAACTGTGAAGAATCTTGGAAAGACTAAATATTGCTATACACACTGACATTTGACCAAAACAAAGGGCTTAAATAAAATGTACTTATTTTAGGACAATTTCCCTCTCATTCCCTCTATTTTTATCACTGATTTTAGATAATTTTGAGTCATTCTCAGAAAGGAATGAGCTTATTGCTGTGTTAAAACCCTGACCTGCAATAAAAGAGGGGCTTTGTATCTTTAATTCACCGGTGTTTTTCTTATCATCCCCAAAGAAGGTTTGCTGATATCTCACATAAGAAAACACTTTTGAAACTTGTTTAACTTTTAACTCATGGCTATTGATCATCCCTTCCTACTTTCTTTTTATCTGTAGCTCTGATTAATGACAACACAAAGTCTAAATTTCAAAAAAATATATATATGCACCTATTTATTTTTAGAACTTATCAATAGTATTTTTGTAATGTTGTATTGACAGAACACCTATGTCCCTGAAGGGTTGTCCTGTAATGTGCCATCATGGGAATTCACATTTGATTGATGACTCAGAGTGGAACAAGTCTTATAATTCCTTGAAATATGGAAGGCTTACATTTTATAAAATAAAGGAATGATTCTGAATTTATTGTATTTGATGTGTTATTTGTGTTTAAGTACAAATAGCTAGAGCAGAGAAAACTATTATAATTGAACAAATTCACTTAGCTTTAAGCCTCTTAGAAGCTCTGGAAAGGGCAAAAATATAAGAGATTATAGAATGAACTCTCTAATTAGTCAAAAGCAAAGAAATACTTTTTTTTTTTTGCGGTACGCGGGCCTCTCACTGTTGTGGCCTCTCCTGTTTTGGAGCACAGGCTCCGGACGCGCAGGCTCAGCGGCCACGGCTCACGGGTCCAGCCGCTCCGCGGCACGTGGGATCTTCCCGGACCGGGGCACGAACCCGTGTCCCCTGCATCAGCAGGCGGACTCAACCACTGTCCCACCAGGGAAGCCCAGAAATACTTTTTTATGTGTCTTAAGTATTTGCGTAGAAATACAAACCTCTGAAGCCTAATATCTTTATCCGTTTGGAGGAACCTCCATTAGTGTAACACTCCTGGTCCTTTGGCTCACCCCTACTTCTCCCAGGGAAGTAAAAGGGATTGCCTGATTGGCGGGCATATGTCATTGGTGCACTGCTTCTTGGTTCGATGGGGCTAATCTATTAAATTCTTGCAAATGGGGGCCTGGTATCTTATTTCTCCTTCTCATTCCACCAGGTTCAGAGAGAGGCAATGACTTGGGTAAGTTTGTTTGCTCTGCAAATTTCAAAATCTCCTTTACGGGCTTCCCTGGTGGCGCAGTGGTTGGGAGTCCGCCTGCCGATGCAGGGAACACGGGTTCGTGCCCCGGTCTGGGAAGATCCCACATGCCGCGGAGCAGCTGGGCCCGTGAGCCATGGCCGCCGAGCCTGCGCGTCCGGAGCCTGTGCTCCGCAACGGGAGAGGCCACAACAGTGAGAGGCCCGCGTACCAAAAAAAAAAAAAAAAAAAAATCTCCTTTGCCTAAGTTTTCCGAGACCGAAGCAGTTAGGTTGCCTTACCAAATGACCTCCTGCAGCTTAACACGTGTAAGACGAGAGTTTGGGCCTTCATCGCAGACTCTTGGTTTATTTCACAGTGGGCACAGAACCTAAGTGGATGAGAAGGATGCTCTTTATTAGGCCACCTTCACCTCCATCTTGAAATCTTTGTTTCATTCTTTGGGAACTTTGTGAAATAGAAGTCAAGGCACGTTATTTTCAGACAAAAACACATATGAAGAGACCCAGGGAAGGGTCAGGGATTTGGGCCTTGGATTTTAGTAGGAGACTCTGTGTGCCTTTAATGTGGACAGCACACTGTGGTCTATGTTGTGGAGTGCGGCTGGGTTTTGGGGTGCTTTTAGGATTTAGGCATAAGCCTTGTGAGATTTTTCCCCTGAAAGATCATTGCAGCTTATGGTAAGTGAGACTTTTTTACGACAAATTTTGCCTCATTTTCTGTAGAGGTGGCGGACCTTAAGTGAAGGAGCAGATGTTAGTGAAGGCATAAGACTTTGCAAACATAGGTGGGTTTTAAGAGCTTCAGCACACAAAACATTGGCTGGGCAGACTGGGATAGCCTGTGAAAATATTCAAGGACCATTGAGACCTTAGCCAGGATTTCAACTTGGTTTCAAATGCTATGAATGTGATGATCTATGAAAAGGCCTGGGATATATAGGAGAGTTTTCATGTACAGGCAGTCAGGGGTAGAGCCACCGTTGGCCGTGTTCGCCATGTTTTTCAATCACACATGCGGGACACTTGTAGTGCCAGCTCTAGGCAGGAGGCACTGTTTACTATTGCTTTGACTTGCCTTTGAGCTGAGAGAGGGAACAGGGAAAGAATAACCTGGGATTCAGGAGACCTGTACTAACCCAAGAATCACTTCCTACTCCAAGGTCCCACATTGCTCTGGATTTGTCACTTACATAAGCTCTAACCATTTCAGGAGATTTTTCAAGACCCCAATAATGACTTCTCTCAACTAAGAGTGATATATTTTATTTTTAACTCAATAAACAAAGAGGAACCTTTATCATAATTTAGAGATTGAATCCATTTTAGAGCTTCCTAGTGGCAAAATCTCCACTGACCACCAGAGCTTCTGGAGGACATCCAGTAGAGCAGGGCTTTCTATTAAGGGAGAGACTTCATGAAGGATAGGAGTAAGAGTGTCCTGATCTCAAGTTTTATCTTTAGTATTTAATTTTGTTTCACATAAAATGCCTTATATTTTGTCAATAATTATGTGAAAGCATCAGCTGTTTTTACACATTAAACAAAAATCATCAGAATTGGGTTAACAAGTTGCATAATAAGATTAACAGCTTACAGATTCCTGTTTTTAAAAAATTATTATTTTGGTCCCTTTATTGAAGAGACCCACAATGATATTACTGTTTCCAGATACGACCTGAATCTTGATTTACATTTTCGAGCGAGGTGTGTATTAACATTTGGAACTGAATTCTTTCTTTTGGGATGTGACTGAATTTATCCGACATCTGCAAACAATAACTTAAGTCCCCAAAGAGGACAAGACTTGATGAATTTTGTGGCCTTGCAGAATAACAAAAGAATTTTAAGGCATTGTTCTCCAGCTACAGGAGGGCCTATTAGTGTATTCTGCTTTGAGGGGCCCTAACAATAGTGGTGCTATTCCAGTCCAGAGTTTCCAGTCCTGAGTTCCGTTAGCAGGGACACCAAAGCCAAAAGGCACTAATGACCTGTGCCATCTGGCTTGTCAACAACCAGCTTCAGTGAAGTGTTAAGAAATGCAGTCATTATCTTGGCTCTATTATTCTTTCTGATATATTTTCCCAATGTTTCCACTGATTAGTCAAGATCAAGATCCTGCCTGAGTCTTCTTGAACATGTCATTTCTGTGAAGGTTTTAGCTGAAGATCATTTTGTAGTTCATTTGAGTAGAAGATTCTCTGCCTATGAAACAAATGATGTCTTTTCAGTAATTTGGTGAGCTATTTAAAAATGAACTACTTAAATTATTTCATAAAGTCCCACTGTGGTTAGGTTAATGTGTGGATTTAAGATTGGAAATATTTGGAAGCAGGAATAATACAAAATGCGAAAGTGGCCTATTTATTTTGTACTTTCTAAATTGTACTCAAGCTTTGGTGTGATTGGGATTGATAATCACTTCCTTCTAGATATCTAAAAGTAGTCTGAGAATTCACCCTTCTTTTGAAAATTACAGTCTCATTCTTAGGGCTGGAATGAATCTAATCAGAAGGTAGGAGATTTTTCTTAGGGCCACCCATTTTTTTAGAAATAGACTGATCTGAAAACTATCATTGGCTCCCCCTAGATTTCCTTTGCTGGGTACTTCTTTACTAAACTGCCTTTAAACTTGGGATTTTTCAACGGGGCAGATCCTCATTTCACATTTCACCATGAAGAAATAGAGGGACAAAGAGGGTAAGCTACTTGCTCAATGTCACACAGGTATTAAGTAGCAGAAGTCCGATTTGAATTGAGGCTTCATGAAGTTTCAGAGTCTTTGATGGCATAATTTCCCATGCACAAGCCTAGACCCTTTTGAAAGATTCTTATTCAGTAAGTCCGAGTCTGGCTGGGCAATCTGGTTTTTAAACAAATAACCCAAATGAGATGATTTTCCTCATCAGCAAAGTTCAGGTACTCCAATAAATAAATGTAAATGCACATCTTAGATACAGCAAAAAATTTTTAACAATTTTGGCTTTGCTTAGAAATGAGGATATACCTATGCAAACTTTATGTATGTTCTATTCTAGGTTCCAGATTCTTACACAGCTCTTTCTTATGAATAAGCTAGGAAAAGTTGTTTTTCATAACAGTTCAGGAAAATAACCTGAGACTAATAAAAACAGCCTAATAGAAATGAGGCAGTAGGTCTGAAAAAACTGGCCAAGGGCAGCTTTGTAAGAAAACACTGAAAAAGGAACCAGCCAAGTTAAAAGGATAGAGATTTCTTCCTTTGTTTAGAAGCTTCTGTGACCTGCTGGACTGAGCCAAGAACAGGAAATAGGAGTCTCTGTTTTCTTCCAGGACTCTCTTTGGCCCACTGGATACACAGGAAGTGGTAAAAAGCTGTATGGTGGCTCTGTAGGAATTGAAAGTTCTTGGGCAAATCAATCAGACCTGACTCTCCACATCAGCAAGCCAGGATATATTGGCTAAACTTATTTGAATCCCATCTGGCTTTACTTACTGGCAAGTGTAAAGTGTTTTCAAAATACCAAATAGTATATAGGGCATCCAAGCAGCTTCAATTTCAGCAGCCCCATCCTCTCCCTTCCTGCACTTCAGTGTACATTGCTCAGTGTGATGGGATATAGTAAAACCTCAAATCACTGGGCTCCCAAGCCCGTGCCTGACACTGTCCTTACATGCTGCTCCTGCTGGCCAAGCCTGCTTTCAGGCCACCTACTCTCTATTGACTTCCAACAACTACTCTGGCAATCCTAAAGAAAATTTTGTTTTCAGCCTTGCTGATATCAGAATAAAAACAAACAAATACTCTGAAAATACAAAAAATTACAATTGCTACTGAAAAATTTTAACTTTCCCAGTACACAGTCGGGAACTATTCCCCACCCTCCAAAGCCTACGCCTATCAGACCATGCTAATTAGGATACTTGAGAAATAGGTGTGCCTCTCCTGTTTTAATTTGGTGGGCATTACAAATCTCATAACTGATCTTAGATCCCTCTTTGCACTGACTGCTAGGAGAGTCAGGGCTACATGTGTGGCTTACATGGGGACTTGATACACACTTATTTGGCTTATATAGTTCAATCCCAGCTTCATCTTTTACTTCCTACTTTGCAGTTCCTTTTCCTCATTCAATTAATATTAACATTATGTTTAATGTGTCTTCATGTTGTCTTAATCACTTTCAGGAATAAAAAGCATGGTTGAAGAAGAATTTACTTTAAAAAACTTCTTGGTTGGGCTTCCCTGGTGGTGCAGTGGTTGAGAATCTGCTTGCCAATGCAGGGGATGTGGGTTCAAGCCCTGGTCCGGGAAGATTCCCACATGCCACGGAGCAACTAAGCCTGTGCACCACAACTGCTAAGCCTGTGCTCTAGAGCCCGAAAGCCACAACTACTGAGCCCACATGCCACAACTACTGAAGCCTGTGCACCTAGAGGCTGAGCTTCACAACAAGAGAAGCCACCGCAATGAGTAGCCCCTGCTCACCGCAACTAGAGGAAAGCATGTGCGCAGCAATGAAGACCCAACACAGCCAAAAATAAATAAATAAATAAATGTATAAAACAAAACACAACAACAAAAACACTTCTTGGCAAATCCTTACATCCATCCTCTGGATGCATAAAAATATTTAAAGACTATCTCTCGTTTTCTTACTATGTGTATTTTTTCACTATATAACACAGAAATCCTTATTTCTCTACTCTTTCTGTATATCTGAGAAAAGCAACTTTGTGCATTTGTAATAAATGTCCTCAGATTTGGTCTTTTTGGGACATTTCAAACCTTTTACACGGAATTTCTCATGTTGATGAACTCAAAATACACTTGATTTCTGTTCTCTAGGAGCATTTTTCCTAAGCAGAAGAGCAAAGGCAAAGAAACACTGATTTTCTAAAAAAAGCAAGTGAATACAGGTTGAGGAAAATTCTACTTTATGAAGTACCTCCATTTCACTGCCTCATTCTCAGAGCCTATTCACTACTTGGAAAAATTCATTACCTGGCAAAATAAGAGCATTCAGTCTCCTCCAGGCTATAAGCCAAATCAAACCATTCTTTTTAATTACAGGTGAATAATAACACCCTTAAATTTCTTAAAAATAACGTCAGCCTCCTTTGCTTTTTGACTGATGGAAGGTGATGAATGAAGACCTTTTAATTCGGCACAGCTGGATGTCTTTTGTTGCACTTCCTCTCAAAGGTTGCTGTGCAGATCTGGCCTATTTTGTCAGATGTGCTAAAAACAACCTGCCTGACTGGAGGTGGAAACAGCCTTCAAACAGAAGACATTTGCTTGATTGAATACTCTGTCGGGACAGCAGCTGTGGCAGTCAACCAATGAGGTGGAAGATATGCCATTTGTTTGAGGGCATGTGCTTGTGTGAGCAAGTGTGTTTCGATTTGATGGTTCTCCCAGGACTAGAGAAGGTCCCTCTCGTCAACCTTTGGAGCTGGTATGAAAGTGACTTTTGTACTGCTGCCAGTTTTGAGGCTGCCCTGTAAAATACAGGGCTTACTGCCTGGACCTAAAGTCTTTGTTCCTGTATGGATCTCAGAATGCCCAGTAAACCAAGCTTTCCTTGAGCAATTCAGGAGGTCTGTGAGCTGTAGGACTTGGTGACATCTGGATAAGGAGTTGACTTGCTGCAGGTTGCAGTTTATCCAACCTCTTCCAAGAATGAACTCAATGCATTTCCCTGGGAAGATGGGGAAAGATTCAGTGGCCACTCTTTACCATTGCGATTGCTCACTGTAGGTTTAATTGAAACAAGTGATCTGTGACAGAGTGCATCTGGACCTTATCTCAGTAGTGTTGAACTATGTCTCCAGAGGCATGAGTTCAATTGCCTGTAATAGACAGCTCAGCACAGGCTTCAGTTTACTAGGCTTCAGTTTACTATCCTTCATGCACAGGAGCCAAGTCACAGGGCCAGTAAACTACATTCCCAAGGTAGTACAAAGCCTTGGACTGGCTAAATTCTTTCTTCTGTCCTAGACTAGGTAGAAGGTGTTTCTTAACTACCTTATGAAATAGGTATTATCTCCATTTTAAAGACTAAAAAACAAAAAGATAATATGAGGCTTGGAAGAGAGCTGGGAGGACAAGTGTGAATTTAAGAAGTGATAGATACAGAGAATCACATCCAGGTTTAATTTGAAATCCTGTATTCTTTTCTCAAGTTTACTTCCTTATCATTTTTATCAGAGCGTCTAATAAAGCTGAAAGAGATCATTTGAAAAAGGAAAGCATACATTGTAGAAATGTGTAATAATTTTGTGCAAAAGTGTTTAAATTATTAGGATTTAATTAATACACAAGCATAATTTGCTAGATTTGCATGAGTCTACTCTTCCTAAACAAAGATAACCCAACAATGATTACTTGGACAATATTTTCACACCAGGAGAGAAAGAAGTAAAAGAAGACAGTTGGTAACGGAGATTCCCTTGTTTGGAACTCTGGATTCTTTCCAGTTGCCTTTAAAGTCCTCACGTGAAATTACATAACATAATTAAATCACTCAGCAAACTCAGTGATTGATCATGAGCTAATAAATACCTTGTATGAGCTTAGAGAGTTTAAAACTTTAAGTCTGAATATAAAAGTTGTGTTTGGAGGAACTTCAAATATGGTAAAGGAATATCCTTAATTAGCTGAAACTCTAAGTAACCAAAGTAAGCCCTATATGTTTAAACTTCATTGCCATAGCCCTATAGATATTTGCAATGGATAATTATTTGTGTAGGGGGACTGTCCTGTACAGTGTAAGATTTTCAGCAGTATTTTTGGCCTCTATCCACTAGTTGTCAGCTGCACTGCTCTCACAGTTGTGAAAATAAAAAATATCTCTAGATATTGTTAAATGTCTCCTGGGAGTCAAAACTGCCCTCGATGGAGGACAACTTCTTTAAAAGATGTATGACCGTATAAAACAAAAATTAAATTTATTTTGGATATATAGATCTACTGGTATGTATACAAATAGATAGATGGATATAGATATAGATATTTGTATATATATCCAAAAAAGCACAGAGAATATGGGGTGGTAAATTGAATTACATTCTTACAAGGCTCCTGTGTATTTTATATGAAATAGTTCAATATTGACTCTACGTAGTTTGTAATAACTTAAAGATAGATACTGTAATTCCTAAAAAAAAAAATTGCAAGGAGATATGTTGAAAAGCCAGTAGAGAAATCAAAATGGAATACTAAAAATGGATTAATGCAAAAGAAGGCAGGGAAGAAGAAAGGAAAGGATAAGGATAAGGAAAAACAACGACAACAACAACAAAATCATATGAGGGGGAATAAAAAGGGCAAAAAATGGCACACCTAGATCTAACTGTATCAGTAGTGACATTAAATGTAAATGGACTATATTTCCAATTAAAAAGCAAACAGTGTTGATCTTTATAAAGCAGCAAGACCCAACTATATGCTGTCCCTAAAAGATGCATTTTAACTAAAAAGGCACAAAGAGCTTGCAAGTATAAAGGATGAAAAAGTACATATCATATAAATACTATTCATAATAGAGCTGAATTGCTATCTAACAAGGGTGAATACATCAGGCAGAATTAATTTCAATGTGTATATGCTTAAAAACTGAGTTTTGACAAAAATGAAGCAACAACTGATACATAAAAAGAAATAGGCAAAAACAAAATCACAATCATATTTTAACACATCTGTCCCAGTAGTTATAATAAGTAAACAAAAATAATCACAGTAAGAAATGAAAAATTATAACGAATACTATTTTATTAGTAGGGTTCTCCAGAGAAACAGAACCAATAGAATATACATATGTATGTGTGTGTGTGTGTGTGTGTGTGTGTGTGTGTGTATGTGTGTATAGGAGGAGATTTATTATAGGAATTGGCTCACATGATAATGGAGACCAAGAAGTCCTACAGTCTGTTATCATAAGCCAGAGAACTTGTAAAGCTGGTGTTGTAATTCAGTGCAAGTACAAAGGCCTGAGAATGGGTGGGAGGGGAGTTGGGGGTGATGGTGGTTGATGGTGTAAGTTCCTGTCTGAGGCCCAAAACCTGAGAACCAAGAGCCCAGATGTTTCAGGGCAGGAGAAGATGGGTGTCTGAGCTCAAGTAGAGACAGCAAATTAAGCTTTCCTCCACTTTTTGTTCTATTCAAGTTCCCAAAGGATTGATTGATGCCCTCCTGCATTGGTGAGGATGATCTTCTTTACTCAGTTTACTGATTCAGGGCTAATCTCTTCCTAAGACACCTTCACAGATGTGCTCAAAACCAATGTTTTACCAGGTCTCTGAGTACCCTTTAGCCCAATCAAGTTGACCCATAAAATTAACCATCAACCGTCTCTACCTCACAGACATTCAAAGAACATTTAAAACAAGTTCAGAATGCACATTCTTTAAAAGTGTACATGAACTATGATCCAGGATAAATCATAGTGAGCCATAAAATAAGTGTCAATGAAATTCAAAGGACTAGACAGCATTAGTAATTATATTCTCTGAATATATGAAATTAAGTTGTAAATCACTAAGATATCTAGAAAAGTTCTAACTTCTCAATAACACATGGATCAAGGAGGAAATCATTAATTAGAAAATATTTTGAACCAAATGCTGATAAATATACAACATATCAAAATTGGTGGCATGCAGCTAATATAGTACACAGAAGGAAACTTATACCATTAAATGCTCATATTAGAAAGAGAGAAAGGTTTGCCATTAATAATCTAAATTTCTACCTTAAGGAGCCATTGTGATTACCTTAAGGTTATCATAATATTATTTTAAGAACCTCGAAAAAGATAAAAATTAAATTTCATATATGGAAGAAATAAGAGAAGAAATCAAAGAAATAGAAAAGAGACACAACCGAAAAATTTTGCAAAACCAGGAGTTCATTTTTTAAAAAGGTTAATAGAATTTATAAACTCTAGCAAGAGTAATGAAGATAAAAAGAGAAAAATCACAAAATTCTAATATTAGGATTGAAAAATAGGATATTACTCCAGATCCTACAGAAATTAAAAGGATTTTAGATGCTATGAACAAATTTATATGAATGAATTTGGCTTGGTAGATAAAAGTGACAAATTCCTTAGAAACACACAACTTACCAAATATGATACCAGATGAAATAAGAAATATAAATGCCTTATATTCATCAGAAGAACTGAATCATATATCAGAAACTTCCACATAAAGAAAATACTCTGCCTAGATGGTTTTAATGGCGAATTCTCTCAAATTTAAGGAAGACATAATATCAAACATATACAATTTTTTTTCCAAAAAATAGATGAAGCACACTTCCCTACTGGTTTTATGAGGGCACCACAACTGTGATGTCTGACAAAGATACTGCAAGAAAAGAAAATCATGAACCAATCTCTTTCAAAAAATCCTTAAGAAAATATTTGCACACCAAATTCCACAATAAAAACATAATACATAATGACCAACCAGGTATTAATTATCTAGACTATGTTAGTTACTTCATGGACTCAGCTTAAATGATTGCTTAGTCTTTTACTATTTCAAATTCCCTGGTGCCCGGTCAGGTATCTCATGCAACTTTGTCATTACCAGTAATTCGTAGTGTTATTCTCTGCTCTTTTAATCCTTTTTTGGTCCATTGTGGAACATCTGTTTTTTGTATAAGGTCAAGCTCAGGGAAAATAAAAATACTTACTAGCTTTATTTTTTTTTTTCTATTCAAAATGAATAAACCTTTTAAAACATTTTTCACTCCAGGAAAATGTCTTCTTCCACCATGTAGACTGTCTACTTTATTCAATAGAAAAATTCCAGTGAGAAAACTGGCAAGGCTTTCAAGCATCATAATGCATTTCAGCATTTTATTTGAGAATGAAAACATGAACATAACTTCCTACTATTCATCCCTCACATTCCTAAAATGCTGTTTCGATGATAAAACAACCCATTTTCTCCTTGAAGCTTCCTCTTGAGGCAGGCATTATTTTCATCCACACTATATGGCGGAAGAAAGTGAGGTTCAGAACAGGGTAAAGGAAGCTCACAGAGGGTTACAAAGAAGGCAAATGACATATTTGCCAAGGACCTATTGTGTATTCAGAACTGCACTAGTCTCTGTGAAAGTAAACATCAGTAAGATGCTGTGGAATCATGCTGTATTTTCTCTAAACCTTTGAATTTATTTTTCTAAAACCAATTCTCCAATTGAACCATCATTCCCTTTCTTGTTTATTGATTCTAAAATCATATGAATTTCCCCTCTGGATGACTATTACTTTATTGAAACAACCAGAACAAACCCAGATTCAGAATAACTTGAGTGTCAACAACAGAAGAAAAAACAAAAGGAAAAACATGATTGTCAGATTCAAGGAGAAAATATAGTTAATAAAAATAAATATGAACCATTTATAATCTTATAACTCAAAGAAATGCAACTTAACTAATACCAAGAACAATTTTTGAAACATAGTAGATAGTCAATAAATATTGATTAAATTAACAAATGAGTAGAACAACAGTGAGACAAAATTTTGCCTATCAAATTATAGGTATATAATAGAAAGATAGATAGATAGATAGATAGAAAGAAATATATAGAGAGGCAATATGACCCAGTGCTCTTAAGGATATATCAAAAATGGCATTCCTGTTTGTTGTCCTTGGCATCGTAAATTCAAATAATCATTTTAGAATGAATAAAAAGAGTACTAATGATGTCATATGCTTAATGAGTAGGTTTATTGTGGATAATATATCCAAAGGTAACCATCCAAAATAAGGAGGAATTATATCATTTCACACCTGTCAGAATGGCTGTCATCAAAAGGAACACAAGTAACAGATGTTGGTGAGGATGTGGAGAAGAGGAAACCCTTGTGCACAGTTGCTGGGAATGTAAACTGGTGCAGTCACAGTGGAGAACAGTATGAAGATTTCTCAAAAAATTAATAATAGAACTACCATATGAACCAGCAATTCTATGCCTGTATATATCCCCCAAAGCCCCAAAACACTAATTTGAAAATATACATTCACCCCAATGTTCATAGCAGCTTTATTTACAATCACCCTAATGTTCATAGCAGCATTATTTACAATAGCCAAGATATGGAAGCAACCTAAGTGTCCATCAACAGATGAATGGATAAAGATGATGTGGTATATGTATACGATGGAATACTACTCAGCCATAAAAAAGAACGAAATTTTGTCATTTGCAACAATGTGGATGGACTTGGAGGGTATTATGCTTAGTGAAATAAGTCAGACAGAGAAAGACAAATACTGTATGATATCACTTACATGTAGAATCTAAAAAAATGAAACAGACTAGTGAATATAACAAAAAAGAAACAGACTCCCAGATATAGAGAACAAACTAGTGGTTACCAGTGGGGAAAGGGAAAGGGGGAGGGGCAAGATAGGGGCAGGGCGTTAAGAGCTACAAACTACTATGTACAAAATAAATAAGGTGCAAGGATATATTGTACAGCACAGGGAATATAGTCAATATTTTATAATAACTATGAATGGAGTATAACCTTTAAAAACTGTGAATCACTATGATGAACACCTGAAACTTAAATGATACTGTACATCAACTATACCTTAAAAAAAAATTTAAACAAACAAACTAAAAAACAAAAACAAGCAAGCAAAAAGCTTTGAAACGGTAAAACCTATACAGATACATCATCACTATTCTTGGAATTGTATTATTCTGTTCTTATCCTTTTTGCATATGGGTAGCTAAAATAAAAATCTTAATAGTATAAAAAAATAGAGAGTTATCAATTTATAGAAAAGTGTTCAGAGTAGCATAATTTATAATAGATAAAAACGGAAAACAGTTCTTTCTCTTCACTTGGTTTCCTATCTGTAATTATCTCCCTTCTCTTTAAATTTAATTTTAAAGCTTTGAGCTCAGGTCAGCTGGAGGGGCGTCAGCCAAATGTGATCTTCATAGGTCTTGTCAGATGGTCTTTATTCCCTGCTAAGAAGGCATTGCTCTAGTTTCTTCAAGCACTGCCCACAAATCCAATTCTTGCTCTTCAGAATCAGTTACTAGCTTTCCATCTCTTTATTTTCTTTCCAAAGAAATCAATTCCGGGTGAAGAGAGTGAGAACACCCTGTCTCTTTCTCTAATCCATCCACTTTCTTACTCAGTTTTTCTAAGTTGCTAGAGCTAAATTTCACATTTCATTTTGGGTTGCCACGTAAATGAGCAAAAGTGAGCGGTTTTTGGTCCAAAGCAATGTTGTATGAATTATCATGAGGGTTTATACAAAAAGAATAGTGGTAAGCAGAAGCAATGTCAATTATGAATGTATCTGTTGCTCAGTAGGACAAATTGCTTACCACTATTCGATAGAAAAGGTTTACCTGTTACACAGTGGGTGTCGTTTTCACCGGGTTTTGGTTCCAAATGAGAGATGGGTCAATCTTCATGAAGGGAAGTGTTAAGTAGATCAGACGTGTAAAAAATGGACTTCATTATTTAGGGCAGTTTTAGGTTCACAGCAGAACTGAGCAGAACGTGCAGAGAGGCCCCACTATATCCCCTGTCCCCACATACACAAGCCTCGGCCCCTATTAACATCCCTCACCGCGGTGGTTCATGTGTTACAAGTGATGAACCTAAATGGACACATCGTTGTTACCCAGTCTTTAGTCACACGAGGGTTCACTCTTAATGTGGTACATTCTATGGGTTTTGACAAACGTATAAGGACATGTAACTACCATTATCAGGTCCTACAGAATAGTTTCACTACCTTCAAAATCAGTATCTCATTGACCAAGCAACGAGAGTGGACAGGATGCAGGCTGACCATAGGGCATGCTGTCCAGTTCTGATTACTAACAGCCTCAGTGCAGTGATGACATTTTGAGGAGCATGTCTATGGAAAACAAATATCAATATATTAGGCCCATTCTCAATTATTCTTGTCACCCACTGTCCAGTATCCCTCTTTCCAACCTCCTAGTCGTTTGCCAAACTGTTAGCCAATTGCTTATGACTCAGTATGGAACTGCACCTTATGCCATTTCTCCTTTTCCAGGCAAAAAGGACAATGAGATGTGGTGTTTTATGTTTCCACCTGCGGGGGAAGATTCCCCCCCCCCCACCGTCCTTTAGGGTCACCCTGAGTAGGCCGTAGCACCATTAACAGTTCACTTATTGCTGGTAAGAGCCATCTGGAAATCGGGCTTGTATTTTTCCCTTCTCAGTCAACTTGTCCTAGGGCATTTTCTGTGAGAGCATAGATGTGGGCTGATGAGAGGTAAGTGTGGGGTGGGGGGAGTAGGGGCAGAGGGTGGTAGGTAGTACGGCAAGAAGTTGATGGTAGATTGGCTTTACTGCACAAGTGTGGGCAAGTGGACCTAAGTTTGGTTCAGTAAGGAAGGGTGGAGGGTAAAAGATGTATGCCACCAATTCACTCAGCAATTAATGATAAATTAGTCTTCTTTTTTAAATCAAGAAAAAACTAGCTTTCCTGAGACCCCCACCTAGTATTCTTCTGCTTTCATCTCATTGGCCAGAATTTTGCACCTGGGCCATATCAACATGCTAGAGAATCTAGGGAAGTGATTAGTTTTAAGTGGGCACATTGCCATGCTGACAAATATCAAGGTTGTACTAGAAAGAAAGAGGGAGAAAGAGACGTTGGTTGGCACCAAGTAGTATTATCAAAGCTACCTCCCTGAAATAGATATAAAGAAACTGCTACAACTCTGAGATGGTAAAAATCTTCCATATCTATTTCAGTAAAAATTAAGCAGTAAAAAGTGGCAATAAAAAAATTGCAACCATTGTTTTGAAATATTGCAAAAGAGTAAACTGAAGGAAGAATTTTAAACTTGGAGCTAGGTACTAATTAGGCACTTTTTTTTCTCATCCCTTCCACCTTTCCTTCTAAAATTATAAATGTTTACAGTCTCTTTTTATTGCCTAGTGCATTGTTTGTCAAACTGTGTTTGAGGCACCCTCAGCGCTCGCCACAGGGAAGCTGGACCCACAGCTTGGGCTCTGAGAGCGACTCTGCTTCAATCACAGCAGGTCTGCTATGTGCGCATTTCAGTCAGGGTACTTTAAACAATTGTTGTATGGATAAGAGACTTGGAAAACCACCAATTCAAGTCTAACTCTCTAATTGTACAGAAAAAGAAACCAAGCAAAAGTTAAGAAAATTGACCAAAGGCCCAAAGGAACATCAGAGGTGAAGCCTTGCTTTTATTTATTTTTCTTAATATTTCCACCAGTCATCTTCTAACTCATCTTTAGCAGGTTGTTAAAAAGTTATCGTCGTGCTTGTTATTTAAAGAGATGGGCCTTTTAAGGGGCTGGGAATAGAAATTCACCCCCTGAATTTTTGTCCAATTATTTGCCATATAATTAATATTTAGTAAAAAAATATTCTCACAACAGACTCATTATTTCAGATTGTGGTTTTGCTTATGCAAAAAGAAATAGTATCTGTCTACATTTGACCCATTTCTCCAAGAATCCCTGCACATTCAAGTTAGGGTGTGTGATTTATGTATGTAACAATACGTATTGCAAAACTATATGAGCAGACACTGTGTTAGGTGCTTGTGGCCTCTGCTCGGTGAGCTCACAAACTTCTTTTGTTAGGCGCCTAAGAGGGTACAGTATCAAATACCTGGTCATCTAATCAGAAAACATTTTTCTGCGTTTTCACTAATTCTCTTCAGGATTTTGGGCTGAAGTAGTGAAGATTTTGTTATGAGGCACTATAATAATGATGGCACTGGTAGGGATATTTTCCTCTAAGAAGAAAATAATTGCATTCACTATTTTCAAATCTGCACTGGCCAAAACAATTTCTGCTTAAAACCACAATGATGAAGTTAGGTAGTATGACATTTTCAATGTCCCTACCAAAATCAGTTCAGTTTATAATCTTGTTTTGAATTTGATATGTCTTATTAGGATGAAATTCTTGATGATTTTAATTATATATTCATTTTTATAACAGCTTGTAACTGTTTAGAATTTTATCAGGATGGAAAGCAAGAATATATGTATCCCTTAATAACATTTGCTCTGAATTCTTTGTTTATTACTTTTAATAGCTTCTTGAAAATCTTAATCAGAAAGGAGTTATAGAACAAAGAACTCCAGCCTTGACCATAAATGTCAGGAACTGATTTTATTTTTTTAAATTTTTTATTTTTTTTGTGGTACACGGGCCTCTCACTGTTGTGGCCTCTCCCGTTGCAGAGCACAGGCTCAGCAGCCATGGCACACGGGCCTAGCCGCTCTGCGGCATGTGGGATCTTCCAGGACCGGGGCACGAACCCGTGTCCCCTGCATCGGCAGGCAGACTCTCAACCACTGCGCCACCAGGGAAGCCCACAAGGAGGAACTGATCTTAGCACTCTGAAAATATGCTCAAGGATGAGCCCAGCAAAAATAGGATGGTGCTTCCACAGACTCCCTTCTCTAAACACAACAGCTGGATTTGCCTGTTGCCACTGGTGGGGGGAGGGTAAGGATGGAAGAAACACTTTTTTTTTAGCGTTGCAAAGTGTTCAGTGAAATCATGATGTCACCAGGATATGTTTTGTCTGTGATTGTAATTTGCATAAATTCCTTCCCATGGAACTATGTAACATACAAAGGAATGTTTTATGGTACATTCTATGACTATGGTGCCAATACTTTTAAGAGTGCATGAAGGAGATACCATGTATGAAGAATTTGTTTTGTAAATTCTCTCAAAGGAACAACTAATGAGAAAGAATAGAAACAGGGCTTGCAATTAATACAACTTCACATCGTACTCATAGAAAGACTGGGATTGTTTTGCATTCCTGATCATTGACTAATATTTTAACTTTGTACTACATACTTTTGAGAAGAGGATCCTCATTTTCTTTCATACTTAACGGCTTGAGATAGCTACTCATTTTATTATTCTGCCTCTTATAATTACCTCAGACATTTTGCCAAGTTCCTGTCTTTGAAAGATTTTAATCATCAAGCAAAATGTATTTGGGACGCAGTTTTAGAGATTTATTTTGATATCACGTTAAGGAATGTCTTGCAATAGAGCAGAGATATTCAAGTATCAAATAAAATGTCTGGAAATCAAGAGCTATTGAGTTTTTAGCATTCCACACAGGAATTTTAATTCCCAAAACACCATTTGAACGTTGTGTACATTGTTCAAGTTGGCTCATCAGTCCCCATGTAAATCAGAGGATACAAATAAAATAATGGGGAGAGGGGCGAAGGCAGGTGAAGTGGGTAAGTATTGATATGCCAGGTACATCCATCTCTAACCCCCTCAATACTTTTGCACATTTAATATTGATAGTATTTTCTTTTGCATATATTGGTGACCTTAATTTTTGGTAATATGACTGATAGTTATTTGAGCAAATACTCCAACTGAAAACAAGTTAAATGTTGGGTAAAATATTTTTTTAAAAAATCCTTAAAAGAATCAAATAACCAAAAACATAAGAAGACTTCTCAGGACAACGTCCAACCAAAAGCCTGCTTTTGGTTCACCTGGAGCAGTAAGGCAGTGACTGAAGCTACTTTTATCCTGAAGACCTTTGCTGAATGAGGTGAACTTGACCTTCAGTTCTGAGGTCTGCACTGAGATATAAAGCGCTGAATTCAAGGCTCAGGGTCTGCCTAGAGTGAGGAGTCAGGAGCAGCCAGTCCTGGAAGTGGCAGCAGCCAAAAACTGTATCCTCAGGATAAGAGCGAAGGGGAATTAGGCCAACCCCTTTCCTCTTTACCCCCAGAAGAATGTAAAGAAATATGCCTCAACCCTGAGCCAAACTAGAAGGAAAAACAACTTCCTGAGAAGTTGTAACCAAATGTCAACTCTCTCATGAATCTGTAGCATTAGTTAATACTACCTGTATTATCATACACATCTTACATTGTGAATTTAATTTTAAATGATTCTTTAAGCATTGAAGTGATTGGTAGTATTCTCCAGTACCTGGCAGGAACTATATGAATACTTACTGGAGGAATCTACCTTTGTCTTAGGCTTTAAAAATTGTCATAAGTTTTCAAAAAAAGAAAAAAAAAAGCATGTTCCATAATCAAAAATAAGCATATGTGGAAAAAAATTCACATGAGCAGAACAAACTGAAAGAACAGACAACTCAAAGATACCCACCAAAAAACCACTCCTATTTTTGAAGTAAATATGAGGAAAAAAAGAGTGTTCTGAGTCTTCCTCTTCTTATACTCTCTGGCAGAATATAATCATAGTATTACTCCTTTCCATCACTTTGTTTACTCGTCTCTTGGTTTACAAACATCTTCCAGTCCTGAAAGAAGAAGATCGACTAAGGGCCTCGTTATTTTCTCCTTGAGAAAAAGAGTGGGACAAGAAGAGATATTGGGAGGCTTTTGAATTTATAATACAGGAATTCAACTGATTTGTGAACTAGGAACTATTAGATTGAACCATATAAAATTGCCATTTTTCCAAGGTCAACAACTATTGAATGAACATCAACAATTTCATATGGTTCAGCCTAATATATTAGTTGAGTAAGCCGTTGTTTCAAAGGGACCTTAAACACAGGGGATGAAACACTATCATTTAATTTTCTCACAAGTAAGTCCAGATGTGATCAGCCTGTGATTGTTGGAGTGACTTTCTCATTTTCAACATGTCTTTCAAGTTTGCTCTAATTTTCCCCATTTCCTAGCCATTAAGCAGAGAAAAAGATGAGGCCCAGGACAGGTGCCAGAAGTGGAGCACATCTAATTTGCTTGAAATCCCAATGGCCTGAAATTAGTCAAACATGGCCACTCAGTTTTGAAGTTCATGTTCTCAGTAATTCTCTCATCTTCTGTTCTCCTTTCTTAAAGTTTCTATTCTGGTTAATTTTTTGTTTGGTCAGAATTCTTCATCTAGTAATTGCTTCCAATGGAGCACACCCCTTTTATATTTTTTGAATCCTTGCATATCCACACATATCTTTTTTTTTTTTTTTTTGACACTGGTGAATGATCAATTCTCTTCTTAACTCCTGTGTAGCACATAAGAAGTTCAATGCTAAATGTCTTTGTTTTTCCTTGCAAATAACCACTTCTTCTGTTTGGAAGCTTATTAAGATGTGTCCTTGGAATTCAGGAATTTTATCAGGATAGAAGTAGTGTTAACATGTGTCTTTTCTGATAAGCCCTTCCTGGAACTCACTGAGCCCTTCTAGTCTGAAAATTCAAGTCTTTTCTCTACTGAGAGAAATTTTTAAATGTTAGTGGTTTAATGATTTCCTTTCTGGCATTTGTTGCTTTTCCTCTTTTCTGGAACTCCTATTTTCCTGTTTTTGGTTTCCTTGCAGGATGATGGGTCCTATAGCTGGAGCCTCCTATAAACCCCTGGGAAACTGCACAGCATTTGAGAAGGTAATTATATCAAGTTGTGTTAGGCTGTGCAGGTTGTGAACATGCCTGAGAAGCTGTCTCAAGGCAGAGTATTGAGTATGGACCTGTAGCAATCATATCACGCATTGTGTACCTCAAGATTAATGAGGTGCACTTGACCCAGGTGAGGAGGTCTCCAGCAGGTTTCCAGACAAGGCTCCACCCTGGAGCACTCTAGGCTTACGTGTATCAGGCCAGCTTTAGAAGAGGAAAGGTGTGCTCTCAGACAGTCTGATGTGAACTTGATTGACTTGGATGCTATTAACTGCAACTGTGTAGGCTTTACTAAGACCTTTGGAAGAAAGGCGATTTGAATCTTCCTCAGAGAATGTTGATCTCTCTTTTGTGCACTCTGACTCCTTTGATGTTCTACTGAATCCTTTAGACAAACACAACTTGTCGGAGTTACCCAAGCAGTTATGGCTCTGCCTGATCTTTCTGTCAATGATACTACTTGTGGATATTTATCACTAGAGTAGCCGTGTTCTCCTGAATCTCTCATCCAATTCTTGTATATTTTTTCATAGTTTTGCCATATATTTGTATTTCTTCCTCTGTATTATAAGATCTCTCATCCACTTGGTCATTCAGTTTTACTGTACTTGTTCCCTCTTTAATTCACCAACATTTTTTCAAAATTAAAAAAACATGTTGTTGTTTCCTGAGTCCCAGAAAGGTTGTAGTGTGTGTTTGTGTGTGTGTGTTCACGGGCTATCATTAAGTTTTCTTATATGTTTTGTGTTTTTGTTATTATTTTACGGACCAATTGTCTTCTCTTTCCTCCAACACTTCAGCAGTTCTTCCAATGGTATGAGCACCATTCTGGCGAATGTTCTTATTCTGGACCCTGTGCCTGTTCTTCCTCTAGCTGGCTACTGCGTCCCCTTAGATGCATCACAATTGTTCTTCGCCTGTTCACCAGGCATAATGCTGGAGCCAGAAGTGGCAGCCAGCTTGCAAATGGTGGTAAATGTGGCAGCCCTTTCTACTGGGGGCAGGTGACGTATTGGACAAGGAAGAACATCGAAAGGTGTGAAGTCACTTTTCTAGTCATATAGTTGGTAGTCACTCATTTGGGACCAGAATTCAACTTTCTACACTTCAGATCTCACTTCAAAAAAATTAAAACCATCCTGCTTCTTTACTTTTTTTTCTCTTGGCTAACAGTCCAACTAATCTAATTAATACCCATACCTCACCCAGACAAGACTCTAAAAACTAGAACATTATAACAAAAATGATAGCCTTTTCTGGCCCTAATGACTGCAAGCAACACATTCAGGGTTTAGACTCTAAAAACTAAATTAACCATAGGAGAAATTCAATATAGCTGATAAGCTACAATGACTTATTTCTAAAAAATTTCTACAAGTGTTAACAATCAAACTCCAGTGACAAATGACTACTTAGGAAGGGAAGGTCTTTTAAAACTCAGCAAAAGTAAAAAGTTTTATGACCACCACAGCACCATTTATTAGCAGATTGCTCACAGCAAAACTAAGGTTAGTTGTGGTTGCATACAGCTAAGGAATTGTTTCTTTAGCTCAGTGTTATTTTTATGATAAATGTCTCATGCTATTCATTCACTGAGTATTTTAAACAGTATTTTACTGCCTCATAATCCTTCTCCATTCAGCTGTGTTTTAAGATACTTTAAAGGAAGTGACAACACAAATCTCATTCCTGTCTTGTAGCTGAATACCCTTTCCATTCTTTCCTTTCTGTGCATAAAATTTCTTAGGTAAATGCAACTGAGAGGAAATAGGTATATCAAAGGGGCCTAATTCTGCTAGTCTGGGGACTTGTGCAAAGGAGGGTTGCTCTCTTTGAAAAAGAGTGTCTGGAAGACAAGAAGCTTTAGGCTAGGCCACTCGCTGGGTAGGACACACAGGGAACAGCCTCACAGTTTCCCATCTCCAATGGCTACCAGAAAAAAGCACTTCCTACCCAGCTGCCCTCCCTTTGTTACAGCTCTTTAAATGGTAGTGCAACTATGGTTTCAAAAATGCCTATAGCTTGAAAGACATACCCATACTTCAGAACAGAAATTTTGCACCTAAGAACCTATGTTGCAAAAATATATCTTAAAGATTTCAAAGAAAAATGATAGCCAAGGCTTTGAGATATATGAGAAATGTGGATGAAGTGCTGGTTTGCCAATATTGGTTAAAGTTAACACAAATCCAAGTCCCTGACTACTACATTTTTATGCCATAGTTATCTGTATACTAAGAAGTGTCAAAAGATTTATCCAAGGTAAAGATTAATTACCAGACGGTGAATCTAAACCACCCAAAAGGGAACCCAATTTTAATGTTTACGCTACTAATCAGTTTTCTCTTATCAATTTCAAATATATTTTAAATGTTGGTGGGAGTATTAGTTTTCTAGTGCTGCTATAGCAAAATTCCAGGTGGGTGGTTTAAACGACAGATTTTTATCTTCTCTCAGTTCTGGAGGCTGGAAGTTCAAGATCTAGGCGTCAGCAGGTTCGGCTTCTCCTGAGGCCTCTCTCGTTGGCTCGCAGATGGCTACCATCTCACTGCATCCTCGCGTGGTCTTTCCTCTGTAAATGCACATCCTTGGTAACTCTCTCTCTTCTCATAAGGACACCAGTCATATTGGGTTAGGGACCCACCCTCATGGGCTCATCTAACCCTGATTACCTCCTTAAAGGCTTTGTCTTCAAATACAGTCATATTAGGGCTCAGGTCTTCAATATACTAATCTGGGGAGGACATAATTCAGTCTGTAAGAGTGGGCTATTTTTGCTCGCTGGCCTATCAGAAGAGATAAATCCCACGTGCTGCCAAAATTTCTTCAGAGGTTATTTTTGTTAGGAGATATTTTACTGAGTTTTTCTGTCAAGGAAAACATGAAAGGATCTTGCCTACTGACTGGGAGATGCACGTATGCTTTTCCTCCCATCATTCTCTTTCATGTAAGTAACACTAAAAGAGATTCAGTGACACTTGGAATTTCCATTTGTAGATTTTTGTACTTGAAATAAACCTTTCGTCATTGCCTTACCTCACAGATAATTATTTTGAATCTTGGAGATTTATTTTTGTTTGTACGTTTTGTTGGTTTAAATGCTAAATTGTATACATTACATAAAAAAATATTTTCTGGTTGTGGTGCCTGGTTTCTAAGATGGCTCCCAATGATTTCTGCCTCCTCGTTTCGTGCTTGTGTGTAATCCTCCATATTAAATCAGGTTTGTTCCTATGTAACCAGTAAAAAGCAGTGAAAGTGATGGTGTGACTTCTGAAATTTGATCATAAAAGTCACGGCAGCTTTTGCTCTGGCCTCTTGGATTGCTTGCTCTTGGGGAAGCCAGCCACCCTGTCACCAGCCAGACATATTCAGACAAGTAATGGAGAGGTTCTTGTGAAGAAATGGGGTCCCTAGCCAACAACCAGTACCAATTACCAGCAATGACAGTCAGCCACCTTGGAAATGGAGCTTCCGGCCCCAGACAAGTTTTGGGAAGACTGCTGTTCCAGCTGACATCTGACTGCAATTGATAGCCCTCCAAGCGAATCCCCTCCGCCAAGCTCTTACAAATTCCTGACCCACAGAATCTGTGAGTGTAATAGACGGTTGCTTGTTGCCATTAAGTTTGGGGTAATTTTCTGCATAACATTAGATAACTGAAACAGGTTGAATGTTGTAAATATAGTTGAACTTCATGATTTTTTAAAGTTATGATCATTACTTTATTAATTTAAAATTTATTAAATGTTATTTCTCTGCTTTAAGGGCATTGAGTTTATTATACCCTGAGTATTTCCCCTGCATTTTTTTTTTTTTTTGTGGTACGCGGGCCTCTCACTGTTGTGGCCTCTCCCATTGCGGAGCACAGGCTCCGGACGCGCAGGCTCAGCGGCCATGGCTCACGGGCCCAGCCGCTCCGCGGCACGTGGGATCCTCCCGGACCAGGGTACGAACCCGTGTCCCCTGCATCGGCAGGCGGATTCTCAACCACTGCGCCACCAGGGAAGCCCCTCCCCTGCATTTTAATTCTCAGTATGTCTGAAAATATTCTTTTCTCCCCTTTCTTTTTCCTTTTGTCACTTTCTTTCTCTCCTTCCTTTTTCTTTGTTCTCTTTCCTTCCTTTACCAATTCTTTTCTTTGTTCTACAAATATTGATTTAACATCTTTGATGATTAAGAATGAGCACAAATTTACTGCAATTCCTCCCATCAAGAGTTAGAGTCTGTTTCCCCACCTCCTTCAATCTCGGCTGGCCTTACGTCTTGCACTGACAGATAGAAAGTTGTGGAAATGGCATGCCAGTTCTGATTCTAGGCATTGAGAGGCCTTGGAGCTTCTATTTTTGCTCTCTTGCTGCTTTGAGGTCACCATGTGAGGAAGCCTAGGCTAGCCTTTTGGAGAATAAAGTTGGAAGATGGGTCATCCCTGCTCAGTCCCCTAGACCAAGCAGCCCCAGACAACCCACAACTGACTGTAGCTTTGAGTGACCTCATTAATTAGCCAGAAAAGACTTAAAAAATCACTTTCCAGCTGAGCTCACTGAATTATGAGCAAATAGAATTGTTGATTATTTTAAACTCACCGTGTTTTGGGATGATTTGCTCTGCAGTAATAGAAAAATAATACTCATGGAAGTCATTGCTGCTATTCAATCCCAACATCCATAATTTCTCCTTCCTGAGTAAAAGAATTTCAATTTTTTTCTGGGCACTGACTGCTACCTAGAATAGAAGGTCCTGCAGAAACTACCAGAAGCCATAGCATTAGGGGAAAGAAGAGGGAAGATTCAGTACGTTATGGTGGTTGCCTTGACGCATTTAGCAAAGTGCTACAGAAAGGAACTCAAGTTAGAGTAATCACTCAACAAGCAGAAACAGAGGACATGTGATTTTGCAGGAGGGAGGCAGTTATCTGACTCTGCTTGACGTCTAAATTGCCCAAGTGTCCTGTAATGTGAAATCTTGTTGGGTCAAAAAATTCAACTGTTTTTGTACCCCAAATTGAAGCAGTTGTAAGGAGCGAGTGTAAAACTATGGAGATGAATGTAAGCTGTAAACAATCTACTGGCAGAGATGAAGTTAACTGTACTGCCTTTCCAGTCAAAACCATTATTTCAGAAAGCCTCGAATCAGTAGTGGTTATGTGGAGCAGCTGGGAGAATGAGAGGACACAGTCCATTAAGTGAAAGACAAGAGGCTTTGTGTTTTAATTCCACTTCCAGAAAGACACTTGGCTGTGGTTATTCAAACATGGAACTGAGTTGAAGCCAATTTAAAAGAAGTGTACTGAATTTTAGAGAGAATTACGGTGCCAAACAAAACCAACCAAACAAAAACAACAAACAAGCCTGGAGCCTGGCTGAGAGTAGCTGGACTCCAAGTGTAGAGCTGCAGGAAGGAGGTTTAAGAGGTGAACAGCCTCCAGACCCCCAGCTTCACCCAATCCACACCTCAGTGTGGACAAGCAAGAATCTTCCTCAGGGCAGAGCCACTGGTCTCAAGAACAATTAACAAAGGAGAGAGTATTCGTTTTCAATGGTGTATAACAAATTGTTGCAAACACAGCGACTTAAAGCAACATACATGTATTACTCACAGTTTCTATGAATCAGGGGACCAGGTGTGACTTAGCTGATCCATGGCTCAGAGTCTCCAAAGGGGTAGGCTGGACTGTGTCATCTGGAGACATGACTTGGGGACAATCTGCTTCTGAGCTCCCTCAGATTGTTGGCAGAATTCATTTCTCTGTGGCCGCAAGACTGATGGTTTCAGTTTACTGCTGAAGCCAGTCCTCACTTCCTAGAGGCTGCTCACGATTCCTTGACATGTGGGCTTCTCCAAGTGGCCATTTATTTCATGACAGCTTGCAGTGGAGAGAGAGAGAGAGAATAGAGAGAACAAGTCAGTCTGCTAGCAAGAGGCAGTCATATATAATGCAATGTAATTACAGGAATGACATCCCATCACATTTGCCATATTCTTTTGGTTCAAATCAAGTTGCAAGTCCTCCCCACTCAAGGGATGAGGATTATACAAGGGTGTTACCACCCAGACGTGGGATCATGGGGGCCACTTTGAAGCTTATTTGCCATAGAGAAACTTTCCAGAGAAAGTAACCAGGGCTTCTAGATGGGCTAACTAAGGAATTTACTCCACCATTAGCGGTTGGAGTCTTTGCTTTCCTGCCTAGCAAAATTTGATAATTGTTATGGATCAGAAACTAGTGCACCTACTACTTTACTGAATTTAGACAGTGTCTTTACTAAGATTATTTTGTTCTTTCTCCAGCGTTTTGTAGTGGGTATAATTGGAGACAGATACCTTGCATTTTTGTTTATAAATCATCAAAACACAAAAAGCACTTTAGGACTGGAGATCTCCGAACTGGAGCTGAATGCAGTCACTGGATAGACTTCAGGGTTGTTTCTTGGGCATGGAAGGAGTGTGTTCCAGGGATGGGAAGAATATAAATGTCTGTCTGGGTAGCCAAAGGGGCAGGTTTTGTCAAAGAATATTAGTTCTATGCCATCAGATCCATTCTCATCACTCTTTCCTCTCAATTTTTTAGCTGGGCCCATAGAATTGGTCATGAGACAATGAGTAGTCAATACAAGATATTAATCAGGGTTGCTCCATGTCCTGCAAACACAGGGCTGTACTGCAAAACAAACAGTTGTCCCATAACACTCATTACTTTCAAACGTCTCCCCTTGCATCCGTGTGTATGAAAAGCCTGTTTACAATTATCCAAGCCTAATATCTAGCCCTAGCTAAAAATAATCTCGAATATTTTTCCATGTCTTTGATATACTATGTGTTATCCAGAAATGCAACAACTGTGTAAACTGAGAAATGACTGCATTTTGTTGAGTTTAGAACTTTACCAAGAGTAGATTATCATTTCAGAAAATCACATCACTGACATTGGGGTCCCTTTTGCGTTAAGGTTGCCAGCACTGCTTCAGTGGGTACTCCTACCTGATGCATTCATACTATTCTAAGTGTAGAAACAAGCATTTGACTGTTTCATCATGTCTTCTAGTGTAGCCATAATCATACTGACATCTATAATATGGACTATTCTTCACATTACAGATTGCATTGAAATTATTCATGAAGATAGATTATATTATCTAGGAAGTTCACTTCAGGATAGAAAAGGTGTTATAAAGTGTTTGTTATAAAAAGGGAATATTAGGCCTGACAGAGTTGAACTGCCTTAAGTAAAATGACAGCCCAAATGCTTGTGGTATTTACCTCCACAGGCATGTGGAACAAGATCATCTTTTGGAAAAAACAAAGGCAGAATCCCTGTAAAAACAAAAGTAGCAACATAGCTCTAGTGCACACTTTGTGCTGGGTACTCTGCTTTATACACATTGTCTCAAGTAACCTTTACCCCAACTTGTTAGAAGGTATGTGGCACTGAGCTACTAATCAAAAGACTCAGGTGTAAGTCCTGGCTCTGCCACTTACTGTCTATCACTTAGGGAAGTAATTTCTTTTTTAAGCCTAATTTTTTGTTGTTGATAAAATGGAGGAAAATAGTAAATGCAACTCGAATGGAGGAAAACAATAAATTGATTGATGTGAGGATTAAATGAGATGGCACTTTGAAGATGGCATATCTTGTGAGTTTCTTTAGATATTATATTTTAGATATTTAAGATAAATTGAAAGGTACCATATAACATATCTAGGTATATATACTATTGTCCAACAAATCCTTATTTCTCAAAGTGCTATTTGAAATCTCTGGACTTGAAAATGAATATTGAAAAATTTCACAGAGTTTCTAAAAATTTGAAATGAATAATATTTAAGAAAATTGGAAAAGATTGTAACTATCTTATTACTTTAATATTGAGATATTATTGCTAGTAAGAAATAAATCTATTGGCTAGTATCTTTGGGGGGAAATGAAATAATATATTAAGAATACACTTGGGGCTTCCCTGGTGGTGCAGTGGTTGAGAATCTGCCTGCTAATGCAGGGGACAAGGGCTCGAGCCCTGGTCTGGGAAGATCCCACATGCCGCGAAGCAACTAGGCCCGTGAGCCACAACTACTGAGCCTGCGCGTCTGGAGCCTGTGCTCCTCAACGAGAGAGGCCGCGATAGTGAGAGGCCCGCGCACCGCAATGAAGAGTGGCCCCTGCTTGCCACAACTAGAGAAAGCCCTTGCACAGACATGAAGACCCAACACAGCCAAATATAAATAAATTAATAAATTTTTAAAAAGTACACTTGGATTAAACAACTTATTTATGAATAACTTACAGGTTACAGATGATTACACAATGGAAATTTAAAAATAACTTTGAACTGAATGATCGTGAAAATATCACATGTTGAAATTTATGGGAATAGCTAAAGCGGTGATTAGAGGGAAGTGTGAAACTTTAGATTCTTCTAAAGAGCAAGGTTTAAAACAATTAGTTAAGCTTTCACTTCAAGAAGCTGGAAAAAGAAGAATAAACCACAGATAGATGTAGATAGCTGAAGTTAGATATAGATAGAAGATATTAATAAGCGTAAAAGCAGAAACTAATGATGTGGAATACAGATATGCAATAAGAAAATCAACAAAGTCAAGTGCTTGTTTTTTGAAAAGATTTATAAAATTGATAAATCCAAAGCAAAGGTGACCAAGAAAATAAGAGGGAAAAAACCGCCAAAATTTACCAAAAAAAATAGTGTGATAATGACATTATTCCAAATCCTAAAGACATAGGTAATATGAGGCTATTATGAGCAACTTTATGTTACTGCCCAGCAACTGACATAACATTTGAAAATTTCTTTGAGAAATATTTACTAAAACTGACCCAAGAATAAACATAAAATCTAAGTAGATGTATATGTATTATAGAAATCAAATCCATAATTTAAAACTTTCCTACAATAAAACCTTCTAGGCACAAGTGGCTTCACAGGTTAATTCTAATATACATTTACAGAAAAAATAATAACCTCATTTAAACTTACTGAAAGAAAAAAAGAGAGGGAATATTTCTAGTTCATTTAATTAGGCCAATATAAACCCAATACCAAAATCAGGCAAGGATATTACAAAAAGGGAAAAATGCATACCAATACCCCTCATAGACACACATAGAAAAAAGTTAAATAAGGTATCAATAAATCAGGTCCAATTATATTAAAAGAGCAGAAGTACATCGTGATTAAGTTGGTTTTATCCAGTGGTATGATGCTAAATACTTAACGACTAGCTTTCCAAATTCAAAAAAAGAATATATGGTTATATGGAGATAAATATATATATACACACACACGCACACACACAAGTTCATTATAAATTTACTGATATAAAGCATATTTACTACATGATCTACAAATCATAATATATATTACTTTTTATTGTAAATTCCATATAGCTAATTAGTCTCATTGACTTTATTGACTTTTACTGAACTACATACGTACATAACCTATGGTTGCAATTGATGAGTAAATGCAGTTTCACTATGAGTGTTGGTTAATACTTTGGTTTATGTTAATGAGTAAGACAAAAGTGAAACAACAAATAAATGTAGTAGGACTTCACTCATTCATAAATAATATGAGCAACTTCTTTGCTGAATCAGTTGATGGTTTTCAAATACTGGAAGTTAGTTTAATAGGTTTTGTCTTATTCACAATATAGTAAAGATAGGCTAGAAACAAACACACTTTTAAGTTAAATCAGCATTATTAGCTCTTTCTCCCTCACTTTTGTTAAGTATAGACGATCAATAAAACAATAAATCAAGCTTTGATTTGTAGCATTTGCTAATTTTCATGGTATAAATACTCCCAGCATGAGAGTTTAAGCTATCATTGTGATAGATGACTGAACCAGAACAGGAAAGCAGACTATTACATAGTATTTCCATCATACAGATAAAATCGATTATGAATAACCTCAAGAGCATAGGTAATAGTAAAATGTAATAAAGTAATTAGGAAGTGATGAGCTTTGAGTATTTAGTTCCTATGCTTTTAATATATTCTCTTTATAAGTTTATATAATTTTATAGTTAACAATGTCCATATTTTAAAACTGGCTAGTAGAATTCCTGAAAATTGAACAATCGGCCCTTAATGGTTGTAAGGGCCCTTACTGGCCCTTACATGCTGACTCTAGCGCAACACTGGTTTTATCCTAGGAATGCAAGACTAATATTAAAAAAATGAGCACTGTAATACACAGTATTAATAGAATAAAGAAGAAAAGTTATATAGTCTTCAATAAATTAGTAAAAACATTTGATACAATTCAATACTCATTGATAATAAAACCTCTCAGCTATCCAATATTTGAAAGTAGCTTTGTCAATTTGATAAAAGGTATCTACAAAACCCCTACATGATAACATCATAGTCAGTGATGAAAATGGTGATGAGATATGGATAAGACATGGGTAAGTTTGCAATAATACTAACTGACCAGGCCAATATGGCATAAGCGCAGAACAAAGAGTTAGTTGATGGCAGTCATACAAAAATCTAAAGTTACAGCAACTCTTAGGAAGCCTCAAGCTTCATAAAATTAAAATTTATGTGAAAGGCATGGACTTAGAAGTCCTATGGGGTAGCACTAGAAACTTCCTTATAAAACAAGATGCTGCTTAAGGGCTAGAGGCTCAGATGTGAATCACCTCAGACTGTGTAGTCAACTGTCTGCTCCAACCAAGTAGCAACAGGTTGGCATATCAGATTCTGTAACATCAGCTAGTCTGAGATGGTATTACTTTTCTTCTGAGTCTGGTAGAATTACTGCATTGTTAGGAAGGTAACTCCAGGAAATTGTAAAAAGCAAAAGTTAGCAAGAAGAATTAAAATGATGCAAAAGAAAATGAAATCCATAACATTAATAAATTTGTAATTTCTATGTAATAGTACTTTTGGTTTTTTTCTTCTAATTATAGTGTTTAAAGCATTTTAATAGAAAATGGATATGCTGGATTTAAAGTTTTAAATGGAGGTTTTGAAGGAGTTTACCAAGTAGTTTTGCAGACAATGGGGAAATTTAATTTGTTAAATCCATGAATTTTTATTTGTTAATTGCATAAATATCATGGCTATTTAGAGGAATGTTACTCATTTAATGTTAAACAAATGTAATGTTTAAGTAATAAAATAAATGTATTATGCATTAAATAAGAAAGGTGGTGGTAAATGACCATATCAATGCACAGAAATTAATTCAGGCATAGACAATTCCATTGAGAATATGGACAAATGTTTAAATTCAAGGCTGTTCATCCAGAATTATTCATAATAGAAAATATTATCTAAAGATCTAATTGAGGACTCTGGTTAAGCAGATTATCACATGGTCATTAGATATGAATAAAATAATTTATAGAAATGATACACAAAATATTCAGCATAAAGAACTGTGTGAAAAGAACAGAGGAGAAAATAGTGTGTATAATATTTAAATTTTTATTATATACAGATGTTCAAACAAATTTTTATTTCTCAGTTTAAAGACCAGCATCCTTTGTAAGAATCTGTCAACTCAAAGAATAGACTATAAAGATCTAATAACACGAAGTTTTCTATTTGTAATTTTGAAAAGCCTATATTCATGACAGAAGTCTGGAAATAACTGAGAAGTGCGAAATTCATTTATTAAAAATTTTTTTAACTTGAAAATATTTGTTTATGGTACAAACTCCCCCAAAGTAAAATTTCTTATAATTGTATGTTACGTATGTGTGCATAAAATGTACACTATACATATATACTGAAGTATATACTATATACAGTATATATATATAGTGCATATGCATAGTATGCAAGCACATAAATAATGAAAGATCATATGAAAAATATTAATGGAAATTATTTTGGATTTTGGGAATAAATATGATTGAAATATTTTTGTTTATGCCTTTTAATTTTTCTTCAGTGTGAATTTTTCTTTTGTAATTTAAAAAGAAAAATATGGTTTATTAAAATCAATCAAAGCAAAAAAGTTATGATTTTTTTTGCAATTTTATTTAGGTATAGAAATCTACTGAAGTATAGAAAAACACTGGGAAAGAATCTTAAAAATCCAATAATAAAGGATTTAATAAATTTTGATAAAACTTTGTTAAACTTTGTGCTATTATTAAAATGATCATTAAAATGCTAATGATATACTTTTAAGTAAAAATGGTGAATTCACCATATTTCATTTTAACTTTATAAAAATTATGTTTTCATTACCTTTAATTGTGTGTATTATCCAGAATGTGCATGAATATAATACTTATAGTGATTTTTAGTGTTTTGAAGATCTGTTTTAGAACTATGACTTTGTATTAACCTCAAGTATTTTTCTTATTTTCTCTGAAAAAGAGTCAGCTTCCTACTTATTTCAGATTCTCCAGCAGGTGTTCAAAATGTACTTGGCTTTTCACATATGTTCAATTCTATTAACATAGTGTTCATTTATATCACTATGCATTGAATAGAAAGATAAGACAGAATCACCTAGATCTTGGGAAATGTACTAATACTCAATTATATATTATTTGATTGTCAGGTCTGTTAGGCAAAATGATAAATATTTCACTGAGGATTATCTTGGTACATGCCTCACCCTTGGATAGGAATTTAGGGGACTTTTGAACTGAGGGAAGGACAAACTTACTTTGGGGTATGAAGGCTTAAACTCTAAGGCATGTGGGTCACCTACATCTCTAGGGTTCAGTATCCTAAACTATAAATTGAGAGGACCTATATCAAATAATTTATAACATCTCTATCTCCTCAAACTCTCCAAGACTTTACTACATAGATTGACAGCTAAATGGATTAAAAACATAGGAAAACATCATTTGTACAATAATAATATATTTCTATTATTAGCTCTGTCTTCATCAATAGGCAGGTATAAATATGACCAAGAAGTTGAAAAATAGCCTTACCATATTGAACATGCCATTCCAATTACATTTTTTCTTGTATAAATTTATTTATTTTATTTTATTTACTTTATTTTTGGCTGCGTTGGGTCTTCGCTGTTGCATGCAAGCTTTTCTCTTGTTGTGGTGAGCGGGGGCTACTCTTCATTGTGGAGTGCAGGCTTCTCATTGTGGTGGCTTCTCTTGTTGGGAACACGGGCTCTAGGCGCGTGGGCTTCAGTAGTTGTGGCACGTGGGCTCAGTAGTTGCGGCTCACAGGGTGCAGAGCGCAGGCTCAGTAGTTGTGGCACACACGCTTAGTTGCTCCACGACATGTGGGATCTTTCTGGACCAGGGCTCGAACCCGTGTCTCCTGCCTTGGCAGGCGGATTCTTAACCACTGTGCCACCAGGGAAGCCCCATCCAATTACATTTTTAATATGATTTTTCTCTTTTCCTTTTCCTTTCTCCCTCGCTCCCTCCCTCCCTCCCTTCCTTCCTTCCTTCCTTTCGTTCTTCCCATCCTACCATCTTTACTTTGGATTACCTTTTGGTTGTCATTCATTAGTCCATTAGTTAGGTAGTACATAATAAGATGTTAAGTTTTCTGTACAAAGAATATTTGTATAGACTTTAGAAAATATTCTTAATAAAATATATGTTGCATATATTTATTTCCAGACTGACACTTCTCCTATGAATACAGAATTTTACAAGTTAAAATTATGTGTGCATGATTTGAATATCTGTACTCTTGTTCATTGTACTATTGTACTGGTATATTATCACAGCCTTTTCTCTGACATGACAAGATTCAATAGGTACCTATTTTCTTTTAGTTAGTATTTTTTTCTTTTAAACCACTGAATAACAATCACTTTGAAAATCTGGTCTGTCTTGAGTGAATCACTCACTGGCCAACAAAGGCTCTATTGCTTTAGTTCTGATTTATGTGTTAGAGAGATTCTGAGGCTTTCCATTTTATTTATTTAAACTCACCTGAAATATTTCAGCCTTAGGAATTGGTTTTACTTTCCAAAAACTAGTTGAATTGTAAACACTTTAAGAAGGTCTAGGAGAGAAAATAAGACCATTAAAAGTGAGGCCTTCCTGCCCTCTGCCCCCATAATCATGTCCTTCCAGCCACAATAAACTAACCTTTTCTAAAGTTGCTCCTAACAACTGGCTTGTAATTGCATATTATGGGTCATTTCACTAGCTGGATGTCAATTCCCCCATCTAGACTGTTTCAGCAGCAGTGTATAGCCTGCACCTAGCACAACGGTTGTCACACAGGAGGAAATCAAATACTATTTGTTAAAACAATGAAAGAAAACATGAAAACATTTAGACAAGATTCTTTTTTGAAGAAATGGGAAAGGGTATGGTTATAATAACTGGAAAAGACTGAAAGAAGTCGTTGTAGTAATTTAAAAGTAAATCAATAGTAAGAGTTATCAGATACTTGATATATTTTTGGCTAACTTCTGGGGTGTTATAATTTGTTTTATTTAATTCTCACAAAGGCTTTTCAATGTTCACTTTTACTGTTTCCACTTTAAAGAATAAGAACTAAAGCTAAGGGAGTTGGACAGCTTGCCTGAAGTCACAGAGCCAGGAGGAATTTGAATGTTTGACTACTGAAGTGTTAAGGACTACATTGCATCTCCTAAAATTCATAGGTTGAAGCCTAATCCCCAGTGAGACTGTATTTGGAGATAGAGGCTTTCGGAGGTAATTTCGGTTGAGTAAGGTCAGAAAGGTGAGACCCTGATCTGATAAGACTGGTGTTCTTAAAAGAAGAGGAAGAGACATCAGAGTTCTCTCTCTCTCCTCTCTCTCTGTCTCTCCCTCTCTCTCTCTCTCTCTCTCTCTCACACACACACGTGTGCACATACATGCACGCACGCACACACGCACGCGCACACACACACGCACACATGAGAGGCCATCTGAGGACACAGCAAGAAGTTAGTCATCTACAAGCCAAGAAAAGAGGTTTCACCAGAAACCAACACTGACAGCACCTTGATCTTGGACTTCTACCCTCCAGGGCTTTGAAAAAATACATTTCTGTTGTTTAAGCCACCAGTCTGTGGTATTTTGTTATGGCAGCCTGAGCAGGTTAATACAAGTGGAGAGAGAGAAAGTGGGTGGGGGGGGGGGAGAAGAAAGAAATAAAGGAGAGAAAGAGAAAGAAAAATAGAATTTAAGCTAACAGCAAGAAATAAGTTCTTTATATGAATTTGGAGACTGAAAATTGTGGAATCTCTTCCTTTGGACAATTTTAAGAATAGGCTAGGCTATTATTTATCTTACATGGTTTAGATTTTCTTCTTCTTGGAGAGAGTGGCATGAATTAGATCATCCATTAAGATAAATGCTGGTCTATGTTTCCAGAGACTCAAAAATTTTTTAAAAAAATGGTACTAATGAGAATCAGACGTCAATCTTGGAGGAAAGACACTTTATTTTTCTTCTTTTTATTCTCCCACTCTTTGTCTCCCATCCTCTCTGTTCCTCACCTTTCTAAAACCCTGTCTTGGTGATGAAATTCTGCCACAACAAAGGTAGCAAGAAGTTTTGCTGAATAAAAAAATTTCATGAGAATAAAAAAAGTTTGTAATGAGGGAGAAAAGAACTAAGATAACTCAAATGTGGGCAATGTAAAAGGAAATGATAATGATCGAATTCTCCAGCCCTTGGACTTGGAAGAATTGTTCTGAGTGCCTTTGGAGCTCCCCAAACTCTTAGGAATATGTGGCCACTGGAGCTTTACAATGGGTTAATTATTATCTTAGTTGAGGAGTGGGGGTGTTTAGAGGATTAAGCTTCTTCTAGCCCCGCTTGGGTATTTCCATTATTAATCAGAAAACTAACTTGAGCATAGTGGAAAAAATGGTTTTAGCAATATGGTGGACTTGGCTCCCTGGCCATAGGCAGAAAGGAGGCATCTTAACAAAGCCATATATATCTAGCAGTTGTCTCTCAGGTTTTCACTAGGCTACCTTAGACCAAAGTTTATCTGATGCTTCAAGTCCCTTATAAAGGCCGCAATAAGTAGCATACTCATTCATTCATTGATTATTGTACTTATGTGCTCATTTAAGAAATATATTTTTGCATACCTACTGTACCTACTATGCATTAGACATGTACTGGGCCGTGGGAATACAGAGATTAATTAACAAGAAGATAGAGGCTCTGCCATCGTGCAGCTTCCTTTCTTGCAGGGAAAAGAGAAAGAGAAAAGCAAACACATTCAAGTCTAAATGATTACAGATTAGAAAGAAGAAAAGTGGGTATTACATAGAAGATAATGCCAAGAGTTTTCTCAAGTTAGGTAGGATAGAGTTTTGAGAAAACATCTTAGAAAAGCCAAATATTTCAACATTCTAGCAAGTCTAGACATCAGGCTTGGTGGACACATTGTATGAATCACAACTAAATATAAGTAGTCACTTAAACAACTACTCCACCACCACATTCTTTCAGATAACACCTGAAAAATTTTGCCTTGCAAATCCAGCATTTTGGTCATTTGATCTGTGATAAATTTTGCTCATCTGGAAAAAGGTGGGTTTGGTAAACTCTTACTAGATATGTAGAGCATGGTACCAAAATAATACAAGGATTGCCATTGTCTTCCATGTTTGAGATCCTCACTTCATCCCACCACGTATCAACTCAGCCATTTTCATATTTTAGGGTCTTCCATTAGCAGTAGCAGAATTCAATGACCATTTTCAATATTTGGGCACTGTATTAGAATAGGCCAGAATTTGTTATGATAACAAAACAACACCCCAAATCTCAGAGACTTAACATAACAAAGTTTCATGTCTCCCTTAAGTCACCTCCAATTCAAGACGTTGGTCATTATCCTTTAAGTAGTGACTCTAGCATCCATCTTCTTCCTTGTGGTGATGTCACTAGTTTAATTATGTGGTCCCAAAGTTTCCCAAAGAAGGATAAGAAAGAACATGCAAAAAGACACATGCACCCCCAATGTTCACTGCAGCACTATTTACAATAGCCAGGTCATGGAAGCAACCTAAATACCCATCAACAGATGAATGAATAAAGAAGATGTGGTACATATATACAATGGAATATTACTCAGCCATAAAAAGGAATGAAATTGGGTCATTTGTAGAGATGTGGATGGATCTAGAGACTGTCATACAGAGTGGAGTAAGTCAGAAAGAGAAAAACAAATATTGTATATTAACGCATATATGTGGTAAAGATGAACTGGTTTGTAGGGTAGAAATAAAGACACAGATGTAGAGAACAAATGTATGGACACCAAGGGGGCAAAGTGGCGGGGGGCTGGTGGTGGGATGAACTGGGAGATTCGGATTGACATATATACACTAATATGTATAAAATAGATAACTAATAAGAACCTGCTGTATAAAAAAATATTATGACCAGGACAGAAAGAGATGTACTTCTCTTCTGTTCATGTCCCATTGGCCAGAACTGTAATACAGCTCTGATATACCTGGAAAGAAAGCTCAGAAATGTAGCCTTCCCATGTTCCCTGGAGGAGAAATGGAATCAGTGCGTATTTAGTCAGCCTCTACTACAGTTCCCCCTGCAGATCATCAAATAACCATTTCACTTTCCCTCCCATACCTAGAAGGCATATTGACCCTTTTGTAAAGAGGGACAACTCAAAGTACTATCCAGTTCCTAAATCCAACAGAAAGTTTCAGGTGTATTAGTCAGGATTCTCTAGAGAAACAGAGTTGTGCATATATTTCTAGAGAGAGATTTATTTTAAGGAATTGGCTCACATGTTTGTGGAGGTCTGTCTGGTGAGTCTAAAATCTGATGGGGAAGTCCAGGAGGCTGGAGACTCAAGGAAGAGTTCAGTTTGAGTCCAAAAGCTGTCTGCTGGCAAAATTCCTTCTTGCTTAGGGGAGGTCAATTTTTGTTCTATTAAGGCCTTCAACTGCTTGGATGAGGTTGATCCATATTATGAAGGTAATCTGTTTTCTTCCAAATCCACAGATTTCAATGTTCGTCTCATTTAAAGAACACCTTCACAGAAACGTTTAGAAAAATTTTTTGTCAAATACCTGGGTACTGTTGCCTAGCCAAGTTGACACATGAAATTAAGTATCATTTCAAGCAGTAAATTATTCTGTTATTGGGTTGAGAGATGCTGCCTTTCAATGCAGTCACCTAGAAATTAAGAGAAAAGCTATTAAGCTCATTTCTTTGCTTTTTTTGGCCTCTAAGCATCTCTCTTTCAACTTAAGGACAGCTACTTCAGCCTATCTGGAAACAAAATAGTTAGAGAAGAGCACACCCTTAACCTCATCTTTTCCTTGGTTCACTTCATTCATTTGAGAAGTTTTTTACTGGACCATTGTTGCCTATAGCCTCCGTAAAATCCACTTCCCATCCCTTTGAGTTTAGAAGCAGCTAGATTTTCCACACGCGCAGTGTCCCAAGCCCTTTTCCCTAAGACAATCATTTGCAAACTAGACAATTCTTTTCTAAACTCATCCTTTTCCTGTAATAACTTGTTAAACACAGCCAATAATAGTCAAAACACGCTAATATGGTATTTTCCAGGCTTTCCCCCAGAGCTTTTCACTCAGCAGGCACATGGTCTGCCTCTCAAGTTATTGCACGAGACGGCTTATCCAAATATTTTGCCACTGTGCAGCACAGATTGTCAACTGTTAAGCCTCTTGTATCAGCTCCTCTGCTTATTTCACCTGTGTGCTAAGTCAATGCCCTGTATTTTAGGTTTGTTACGTCAGCACTCTACTTCAGGTATCAATTTTTGGAATAGACATGATAGAATAGGCCGAGCTGCAATAACAAACAAATCCCCCAATCTTGGTAGCTTAATACAATAAAGGTTTACTGCTTGCTCATTTCACAGTTTGAAGTGGCTCAGGAAGTTCTCTTTGGCAGCTCTCCTCTAAGCAGTGACTCCAGGCTTCCTCTATCTTGAAGTGTTGCCATCTTAAACATACAGCTTTCAAGGTTGTCACAGGGTGGGAAGACAGAGTGCAACAGAGAGAGAAAGAGAGAGAGAGAGAGAGAGAGAGAGAGAGAGAGAGAGAGAGAGAGAAAGAGAGAGAAAGAGAGAGAGAGAGAAGTAGGGACAGGAGAGAGAATAGAATGATCTCTAATTTTTAAGTCTCTTCTGAAGTTTTAAATGGAAGGCATGTGCTAAGTGCCCAAATACTTTAAAGAAAGTGATGGATACACCCCCACCAGACCAATGATGGGGTAATCTGGTCGTTTGGCTACCCATCTCAATCATGCACTGTCAGTCTGAATGACAAAAATTTAGAGATCCTTGACAAGATCATACAAAGAGATTTGTGGGAAGAGGACACTGTGATGGAGCGGAGCGGGCACGCTTTTCATCCCACCCTTCAAGCCAAGGGAATATCCTCACAGGAGAATTCCTTGGAAAGATCTGGGGAGACTGGCATTTCACTTCCTGACTGCCTGCTTGCTGAAGTGCAAGTGCATGTGGGCTTTGCTGCGGAGCGGGGCCGTGGAGCAGTTGGCTTTACTCTTGTGGGATACAGAGGCAGATATTGACCTCTGCCTGGAAATGTCACAGATGGCAGGAAGACTGCAGCTCACGACAGCAGAGTGAGGAGAGAGGGAGCTGTGGGACCATCAGCCTGCAGGTTTCTAGTCTGGCAAGCTTAGGAGGCATGAATTGTCCTGGGGCCACACGGAGGCTAGAAGACAGGGCTCCTGTTGAGAAAGTGACAGTTGCCAAGGGAGTCAGGGAAAGGCATCGTACTGAGGGCCGCTTAGAAGGGAACATGAAGAAGACTCGACCAAAGCATCCCACGTGCACGAGAGGCAGCAGACCAACGGCTAGAAGCCTGGCATGGCAAAGGGCGTCGGAGCGTCAGAGGCGCGCTAGACCCCGTTGGCCAAGTAAAGGCCCCTTGTCCCCTTCACCTCTCACCCTTTCCTCTGCTCTCTCTGGCCTCCAGAAGGTCCAGAAGTGGCCCCGTGAGGTTGGAGGTGGTGGAGCAGGGGCTGGGAAGGGCACGCGTGCTGCTCTGCCGATGCCCATAACTGTCTCATGGAATCACTGCTCAGGGTGCAGCTGGGACCGAGGAGACAATGGATGTTTCGATTTCTATCAGGCAGGAGTATTTCCTATAGGAAAATGAGGCTCTGCCAATATCTGAAACTGACTGGACAAGCTGTGGGTTTTCCTTGACATGGTGTCCAGGAGTATTATTAGATGATCCAGGAAAGCATATTTGAAGGCAGAAGTGAAAAAACAAATTGATTTGTGGCCACTTCAAATTATTTTTCAAAATAATTGAAAATGCAATCATCAATAAAATGATTACATTTTCGATTATTTTATAGTGAAGTAAAGATATATTTGACATATAAATCAATGAAAGGTGTGAAGGAAACGGAATCTTCTGTAAACTCTCCTTCACGAAATTATTCAAAATTTCTTCTCTGAAAATGAATTAAATGAAGAAAAAGAACGTAAATTGTAGAAAGTAAAATTTTCACGAGTGTAGTTTCACTGTTGTCTTAATTATGTCAATGATTGCAATGATAAAGACAGGAATTTTTCAAACAGCAGACTCTTCTCCTGAGCATCTCTTTTACATATAAAGACAGGCATTTTTAGGAGGCAAATCCATTCTTCCAGGCTGGTAGATCTTCCTTTAAAACACTTTCCTAAAGCCTCTAATGTGATCTGAAACAGAGGAGAACTCAAGCTTAACATTTCTCAGCAAGTTTCAGAGAGATCACTTAGGACTCCCCATCAGAAATGCCCTTGACATAATGTCTCTCAGTCAGCTGCATCCCCTCAAAATTACAGTGGGGTACTTTTTGGAATTATATTAATTTGCAGGCTAATTGGAACAGAAATGGCACCTTTACGACATACGTATTCTGACTCAGGAACATAATATGTGCCTCCATTTAATTGGCAAAGCCAGACCGACATGGTTTAAGAAATGTCTCTGATGTTTCACCCTTAAATATCATATTCTCTGCTGGGTTTTGGTAAACACTTATTTGCAAGTTAAGAACACTGACTTGCTAAGAGTCTTTAAATCCTAACTTGCTAAGGATCTGTTATGCAGAACAAACACTGCATTTTACTAACTGTCATTTCAGCATCCATTGATAAGGTTTTCTCCATTAATCCAGCTATTCTTACACATTATTATCAGTTGTTTCTTAGTGCATAAAGAATCATGAATGTTCTCTTTCCAGACAGAAAAAGTAATATTATGTCTTGTAATATTATTAAGGCACAGATTTATCTATCTATCTCTACCTATTTATCTCTCTATATATCTATCTACTTATTTTTTTTTCCCTTGAGTTTGACCATGGCAGGTTCTTAGCAGGTCTCTGGTTCTGAACACATGAATCCACACATTGACTTCCCCACAGCTGTAGAGAGGAGGTAGGGATGTATGGACAGGTGAACCTGATTTTGGATTGCACAAGCAGGAAACAAGATGACAATACAGAGACCCCTTCAAGTCCTTCCCTACTTGTTCTGGAGATAAAGACATGTAGTGAATTTTACTATTCTGCTGGGTCTCTTTCCTTTTTGATTTTTATTTTCTTCTTCATCATTGGATCCATTATAGTTGTCTGCAGAATATTTTTGCTCTCCTCTCTGGCCTCACACTAAGAATCTTCACGGTGGCTCTCCCACTCTACTTTGAGCTCTTCCTCTAATTGAAGCGGATGCTGTAGCTGGACCTTTTACATACGCTGAGGTTGGTAGAGAAATCATTATACTAGGGCACTGTCAGCCCCATGGCCTACATGCATTTCCAGCCTCTGCATGTTTGCATTCCAATTTTTTTTACAGGACTTGAATAGAAAGAAAATTTATTATAATCCACTCTTTTGAAGTTCCTTTGCTCACAAGATTATTCAAGTTGTTTTTTGCTTGTTTGTTTTGTTGTTAATTTGATCCCATCTGCTGTATATCTTCCAGAAATCCCACTAATGGATCACTTCTTATTTTCTAGCACTAATATTAATTTACTCTTATTTTTCTATTTCCATTTGATATTAAGAGTGAAGTTAAGTTAACATATGGGTTCAGGCTTTCATCTTGGACTCTATTATTTTTCACTTTTTTTTGGATATCAAGTGCAGAGAGGTAAGTTAATCACACACCTCAATTCAAGGCCAACTTATCATTTTCTGTGCAAGGTTCCTTTCATTTGTGTGTGTGTGTGTGTGTGTGTGTGTGTGTTATTTATATGTGTATGTTATTTTTCCCCTTCATGTGAAAGCCCACTCCCATTTTATACCTCCCTCATTGCTGGTACCCACCATAATTTTCTTTCTTTTTTTTCTTTTGGGGGGGAGGGGATTTTATTGTCATGATTTATTAACTTCTGTCTTGCATTTCTGACTCTTCTAGAACTGGGTCTTAGGGAAAGGGCCATGGTATTTTGTTATTTTGTAAGAAACCGAAGATAGGAAAAATATTTACCTCAATATAAATAGATATATAACTTAATTATTTTGACCCTGAGCTTGTTACAGTGTTGCTTCCCCAAAGATATAGCTTATTCAAACGTGTCTCTCCAGACATGTTTAAGAAATATATATTTTTTTCTTTATTAGACTGATAGTCATTTACTTGATATGTTCCGAAGAAGGATCTCAAAAACAAATTTTAATAACTTTGATCTAGCTTATGAAAGAAACGATTCAAAGAAATGACAACTTGATGATTATTAGGGAAACACATTGTCTGAGGCTGTCACCATTCTGGATGCATGTAGAACAAAAGCTATTTGGAAGTCTTAATCGACTTTTGTAATTTTAGCTCTGTATTTTCAAAAACTGTGTAGACACTATTTGACACAAATTTAAACCTCACACGTGGTTAGTGGTGGCATTTTGTGTTTTATGAGCTCAAGACAATTACATGAAGGATGTTTTAACTCTATTCTTGATGATCCAGACAGGCTAACTACAGGGTCCTTCACGTGAGGTATTACTTTATGAAAGGCTACAGCAGCAATTTACTAAATAGTGCCTAAGGGACCTAAATAAATGTATCTCTCGAGTGACTAATTTGCTAATCCAAATAAACCAAACTCTGTACTAGGCAAATACTATGTGTCTGGAGCCCTGAAGTGACTTCTTTGATTCTGTTATCTATAGAGCCAAAGAGAATTATTCCATAGAATTTGTTCATTAGCTTCAGTTAGAAAAGTACATATAAAACTGAAAAGCCTGTTAACAATTCTGATTAGGTATTCTAAAATTTCTACTTGAAATAACAGCAACTGTGTATTTCTCTAGCTTATACGTGATCTTCAGGCTGACAGATTTTCTAGAAGGTTTGCTTTTGTCTGGATTGGGCTGATCAATAAGTCCATTCAAATATTGCAACATGAATTCACAGTATTCATAAGTACTTAATATACGATGACCTTGGATATCAGGCAGAAAAATAAATCTATCCCCAGAACTATAAGGTGATTTTCTTCTCAGCATTGGGATTACTTTTCTTTTCTTTTTTTTTTTTTTGCGGTACGCGGGCCTCTCACTGTTGGGGCCTCTCCCGTTGCGGAGCACGGGCTCTGGACACGCAGGCTCAGCGGCCATGGCTCACGGGCCCAGCCGCTCCGCGGCACGTGGGATCTTCCCGGACCGGGGCACGAACCCGTGTCCCCTGCATTGGCAGGCAGACTCTCAACCACTGCGCCACCAGGGAAGCCCAGGATTACTTTTCTTATTGTTTCATGGCACTCTCACAGTAACAACAAAAAACAACAGCCCTTGAATAGACTAATCAGCAAAATTATTGGTTTGAATCACCACAGTCAGTTCACCTTTAAGGTTTCTCACAGAGTCTATGGAATCTATAAACTTGCTTTATATACTTTCTGCTCTTTTCCATTAGCCACCTTCCTTTTTTTAAGATAAACACTATAATATAGGCATATAGAATTTGTGACTGACACAAATTTTATATATTTTATGATGGTATTTTACACCATCAGAGTTAAGTAACAAACCCGAATTCAAAAAGAACATAGAGGGCTTCCGTGGTGGCGCAGTGGATGAGAGTCCGTCTGCCTATGCGGGGAACACGGGTTCGTGCCCCGGTCCTGGAGGATCCCACATGTCGCGGAGCGGCTGGGCCCGTGAGCCATGGCCGCTGGGCCTGCGCGTCCGGAGCCTGTGCTCCGCAACGGGAGAGGCCACAACAGTGAAAGGCCCGCGTACCGCAAAAAAAAAAAGAACATAGACTAGCTTTTCTTTTTCCTCTTCCCTTGCTTTCTTCTGTGTTCTCCCTTTTCTTTTCTTTTTTTCCCTATCTTCCTTCCTCCTTCCCTTCCTTTTTTCCCTTTATCTCTTCCTCCTCTCTCTTTTCCTTCCCCCCCCCTTCCTCTATTTCTTCTTCTTTTTTTTTTTTTAAGTAAAAAAGTGCCCCCAAAGCCGTGTCAGCTGTCCTGGTGGTCCTGGCACAAGCATGTCCATTGCCCTCGTCAGCACTGCTTGGGGAGGAGCTGATGTCCTTCATGATTTGTATCTGCTACAGGGTCCCTTACTGGAGGCTGCAGCTCCTGGGGCAAAGGACATGGTGGAGGCTGGAGCAAACCAGGAGTTCACTGAATGGCCTGAGCCTGGTGGTGACCTCACAGTTTCAGAGAGAAATTGGGAGGAACTGTGCTGTCAACAACAGGAAGTTGGTGAAAAATGACAGATGCCCTTGGGGAGTGAAATGAAGAGCAGATGGTTTTAATCGTTAGCCTTTTACTGTGACAACTGACAAGCGAAATTCTGCTCTCTTGACATTTAAAAGATACCAGAAATACCAGTGACCACATTCCATGGCTTCTTGAAGGCTTCCATGTCAGGAAATTCAAACGCCTCTCTATTTTTATTACTGAACAGTCCATAAAAACTGCAGGTGATAAGATTCCTGATGGACTAACCCTCTAATAGTTTGATAAGTCACGGAAATGCACACAATGTAAGGGAGTAGGAAGTCGTAGGTGAAAGGAGGCACCCACGCAGGGAAGTTCCCAGGGATTTATATGCTGCTGCAAGAACAACAAGCCCACAACTCAGGTGGGAAACAAGATCCATCTCTATAAGCCCAAGGGATCTTTTTATTCCTATGACTATTTGTAGAAATCCAGTTTAATTTTTTATTTGTCATATTCTGGACGAGTCCTCCTTCCGAAAAAGAAGTAAAAGATTTCTGTGGAACCTCTGAACAGAAGAGGTAAAACAAAAATGAATGTTAGCTCAGATATTATTTGCACAATCAATTTCTATGTAAGAATGAGAATGCTGAAGTGTAGAAGATGGTGAGTGTAGCCCCAGGTAGAAGGCATCTTCAGAAACAGAAAGATAAATAAATACACTCAATCTTGAGGAGTAGACACTGTTACATCAATATTCAATGATTGGATGGAAGCTTCCTCATGCGTTCTCAGTATTAATAAATCTCTTTCTTCCCTAGTGATATGAAATAAGAACAGTTAACCATGACTGAAATCTTATTGTAAGGTCTATTTAAAATAAGATTTAGGGCTTCCCTGGTGGCGCAGTGGTTGAGAGTCCGCCTGCCGACGCAGGAGACACGGGTTCGTGCCCTGGTCCGGGAAGATCCCACATGCCGCGGAGCAACTAAGCTCGTGAGCCATGGCCGTAAGCCTGTGCGTCCGGAGCCTGTGCTCCGCAACGGGAGAGGCCACAACAGTGAGAGGCCCGCATACCGCAAAAAAAAAAAAAAAAAAAAAAAAAAAAAAAAAAAAAAAAAAAAGATTTACATGTGGAAAAATAAGTATTTATTTTTCAGGCAGATGCTATGGCATCTCTGTGACAACTACAACAACTTGATTTTCTAATTTTCGTTGGGATTTGGTGTATAAATCTCCCAGCAACCCCAGCCCTGGGAAGAATAACACTACAGCATCCTTTCCACACTGGCTCGCAGAGAACCCCAGCAGAATTCAGCTTGTTACCCACACTGCTAACTGGCTTGAAAATTAATGCTTTATTGGCCCCCCTCTCTTTCCTGTCTCAATTCCCTATTCCCCTGCTTGTATTTACTGACCTCAAATCCTACTTGGACTGGAATCTTTGTGTTAGGCCTGATTCTGGAAGAATCCAAAATAAAACACCTTCCCTGATATACACACCCTCCCATGCTTTTCCACTGTGTTCCCGCATACCCTGTGAGATCATTCCCATCACGCTCTGTTTTGTTTTTTTATCCCACTTTTTGAAGTTAGTTGTAATTTAACTCTCCATATTTGGATCCAAGCAGTGGCTGGAGTATAGATAGTGCTTATAAATGTTGTTGAATGAGTGCAAAGTTTTTCCAACTCTGTTGTATCTGATCTACTTAGTTACAAGTCTTGGCATTTCTGCTTTCATATCTCCTGCCCAAACTTTCCATGCCTTCACCATCACCCCAGCTCAAGCTCGTATCATTTTTTGCATAGACTATTGCAATTGTTTCCTACCTGATCTCCCAGACTCAGATGTCAGGTCTCTATTTTAAAACACACTCTAAACCACAGGACAACAATCATTCTGAAAATGCCAGTTTCACTTTGTACCTCCTTTCCATAAAATATCTAGTAGTTCCCACCAGCCTTTTATGTTAGTCTAGCATTTTGTTAAGGTTCTCATTCATTGTATTTTCTCTCTAGACAGATAAACATTATATGCTGGCGATGCAGCATCACAGTGGTTAAGAGCAAAGGCTCTAGAGGCAGGCTCTTCAAATCCTAAATTTGAAATCCCAGATCTAATCCTGTGTTGGAGGGAATGATGGCCCCTAAGAGATACTGGTTCCTAATCAAAGGAACCTGTGATTGTTACCTAATATCATGGACTTTTTGTAGAAGTGATTAAATTAAAAATTCTGAGATGAGGAAATTATACTGGATTATCTGGATGGGTCCTAAATGCCATGACAAGAGAACTTTTTTAGAGAGATGCAGAGGAAGATTAGATACATAGAGAGGAGAAAGTATTCTGAAGATGGAACAATGAGAGATTTGAAGATGCTGGCCTTGAAGATTGGAGTGCAGTGTCCATGAGCCAAGGAATGTTAAGAGCCACCAGAAACTGAAAGAGTCAAGGAAGAGATTCTCCTGAAGAACCTCTGGAGGGAGCACAGGTCTGAGAACACCTCAATTTCAGTCCAGTGATGCTTAATTCAGATATCTGGAACTGTGAGAGAAGACATGTTTTTGTTTTAAGCCACCAGATTTGTGAAAATTTGTTATATCAGCTACAGGAGGATAATGCACATCCCTTAAGACAGCAGTCCCCGGGCTTCCCTGGTGGCGCAGTGGTTGAGAGTCCGCCTGCCGATGCAGGGGACACGGGTTCGTGCCCTGGTCCGGGAAGATCCCACATGCCGCGGAGCGGCTGGGCCCGTGAGCCATGGCCGCTGAGCCAGCGCATCCGGAGCCTGCGCTCCCCAACGGGAGAGGCCACAACAGTGAGAAGCCCGCGTATCGCAAAAAAAAAAAAAAAAAAAAAAGACAGCAGTCCCCAACCATTTTAGCACCAGGGACCAGTTTTGTAGAAGACAATTTTTCCGTGGACCGAGGTGGCAGGGCAGGGGATGGTTTTGGGAGATTCAAGCACATTACATTTATTGTGCACTTTATTTCTATTATTATCACATGGTAATATATAATGAAATCATTATGCAACTCACCATAATGCAGAATCAGTGGGAGCCCCGAGCTTGTTTTCCTGCAACTAGATGGTCCCATCTGGGGGTGATGGAAGACAGTGACACCCGAAGTGCATTGCTTTATGTCCAGTCTACTCTGTAAGATGCAGCTTAACTGTCACTTGCCACTCACTGACAGGGTTTTGATAGGAGTCTGCAAGCAACTGATTGATGATGGTCTCTGTGTAGTCAAACCTCTCTGCTAGGGATGATCTGTATTTGCAGCCATTCCCCGGCACTAGCATCACCTTAGCTCCACCTCAGATCATCAGGCATTAGATTCTCATAAGGAGCGCGCAACCTAGATCCCTCGCATGCGCAGTTCACAGTAGGGTTCGCGCTCCTATGAGAATCTAATGCCACCGCCGACCTGACAGGAGGCGGAGCTCAGACGGTAATGTCAGCGATGCGGAGCAACTATAAATACAGATGAAGCTTCATGCTGGCTCGCTGCTCACCTCCTCCTGCACGGCCCTGTTCCCAACAGGCCGTGGACCGATACCGGTCCGTAACCCAGGGGTTGGGGACCCTTGCCTTACTTGGGCAATTTCTTTAAACCCTCCAGGTCTCAGTTTTCTCATCTGTAAAATGGTTTGTTACCTCTCAAGGTTATCTGAAGACTGAATGACTTCGTGCTTTCAAAGTCCTTAGTAGTGTGACTCGCACATCCTAAACACCCAGTAACTGTTACTTACATTTTAAGAGTACTTTTAGTGCTTGTCTATTCATTTTATTCTCTGTTTTGAAGAAGATCAAAGACTTCTACACATACTTTAACATTGTAGAGCATTTCTTAGTATTCTATACATTACGATTAAACTTTAATTTAACAAATATTTATTGAACAGCCTTTATTTTTAAGACTAGGTTCCAAAGATACAGTGTAGAGTGAAATATGGTGACTGAAATCAATGACTGTAATACCACAACCATTTAAGTGATTTAAGGTGAAAGAAAAAAAAACTTTGCTACTTTTTTCCCCCAGATTTTAGAACTTAAATACTTAGCTAACGTATGGGATGTGTGTATACATATATATTTTTTCTTTTTTCTCTAAATATCAATGAATTGGCCAAATTTGTAGGTTTGAAATATTTTTTCATCCTTGCCAAAAGGAAAACAAACATTTTACTTAGTCTTCTTTTATTTGTGGAAATTCTACAGTATAGAGGTATAGGAAGATCAGGCAAATTTATCAATTATGCTGCAATTTCCTCTTTAGTTGCCTGTGTCCACCATTGGAGGTGAACTTCAGGGCATGGCTTCATGCTGGTCTGAGCACAGGGCATGGTGTACTCTAGCATTTCATATTTATTGTATGAACAATGCTCTTCAGTACCTCCGTGTGGGTGTGCTATAGCTTCTTAGACCCTGGCCAAAGAATACCGATGGTAGATGCAGTTGTCCCAAGTGGATTTTAATGAAATTCATGCTTTCCTATTTATTGCTTGGTGGGCCTTTTGACACTACATGCAAAGTTGAAAAACAATAACTTTGAGGAAAGAGAAGTTGAGGATCCGAGTTCTGACATAGAAACAGTATGCCCTAGCATTCCTAAAGTTTCATGTTGGTGACTATCAGGAAAGCAAATATTTCATGCAAGGGTAAGCCCTCTAATTGCATTTGTGCTGAATTCCTGCCAGATCCACGTGTAGAGGGTTCTATAGGTATTTTTCTGATTTCATCCTCCCATCTGAGGCCATTTCAAAAGTGCTGTGGGTGGAAGGAAAGAGAAGGAAAGTCAGAAACACAGGAAGAAAGGCAAGGGGGTCGAGGGAATGGAGGCAAGAAAGGGAACAAGTGAAACCCTCTTGGGAAGGGAAGCTGTGTTTCATTTCAGTTGCTTGGTTTGGAAGGAAGCCTGTAGAATATTGAATAACATAAGAAAACACACTGCAGCCCTCTCTTCTCAGTTTCTCTGAATTTATGTAGAATTGTATTAGTAAAACCAAAAATTAAAACTCTTGTGAAATTGTATTGTTTAATACTATATTTAATTATTTTTAATTTGTGAAGAAAAATTAATTTAAAAGCCATATAACTTCATCTCTGGGAAATGAAGTACTAAACTGATTTTAATTTGTTAGCAATGATTCATTTATGTTAGTTGTTTGCTAGTAATTTTTCTTCCTTACTTTTTGTCTGTATATTAGACAAGGATTTGTAAAAACACATTTTCATAAAAAGAAAAAAATGTAAGAATATTGTTCATGTGTCTCTTAAGTTTCCACTACTATAAGGTAATAACAACAAAGAATAAGTGGTGAGAAAATGCTTTAATCCATGGACAATTTTAAATGAAGTCTCCAAATCTTGCTTGATAACTGGATTATATGAACTTACACGATTATTTGCTAAGCCTCATCTTTCTTATTGCCAAACTGAGAGTAAAAATTGTACCAATTTTATAAAGTTTTTGTGAGCATTAAGCATACATAACTTAGAGTGCAGGCACATAGTTAAGTATTCAACAAATATTAGCCTCATCCATTATCTTTGAACGGCTTCAACCTAACTAGGAAAAATAAAACATCAAAAGTAAAGACAAGTAGCGAATATTATAGATTTAGTTATCCATATAAATTATATGTATATCTGATGGACAAGCAACAGGTTTTTGAGATAAATGTTTCATTCATTAATTCAATAAATTAATTCAACATTTATTGAGCAACTATTATATACTGAGCATTGTTCTAGGGGCTCAAGTTCTGGTGAGAGATAAAATAGAAACACCTCCACTTCCACAGAGCTAACATTTCAGTGCTGGAACACAATGACCCAGTAAAAAAATGAATGAACAATGTAATACCAGAATGTATGATAAGTACAAAGAAGACAAAAATAGGATAAGGGACTAGTTGGGAGAGGTGTTATAGTGTGGAAGAGATAGATTTAGCAGAGTGGAAAAAATTACAAGACTCTGAGTTAAATTTGATTTTCAAATAAATACCAAATACTTTTTAGGATAAGTATGGCATATTGTACTAAAAATTCTTTGCTGTTTAATGTGAAATTCAAATTTAGCTGGGCATCCTCTCTTTTTATCTGGCAACCCTATAGAGGAGTGAGGATCTGAAGATGAGACTGATTTTATTTTTCTTCCAGGTTTATTGAAATAAAATTGTAATATATTTAAAGTGTACAATGTGATGATTTGATATATGTATTCTTTATGACATGATTCCCACAATAAGTTAATTAATATATAATTAACTTCATCAACTCACATAGTTATCTATTTTTTTTTTTTCTGGTAAGCCACTGAAGATCTATTCTCTGAGCATATTTCAAGCATACAATATAGTGTTATTAATTATAGTCACCAGTCTATACATTACATCCTCAGAACTTATTCATCTCATGAGTGAAAATTTATAGATATTTTAACACAGATCTGCCTTTCATCCAGTTTTCTGTGTAGGGGTTGAGGTGTGCACTTCAGCTCTCACGGTTTCCCGTTGTTCACATCTAAGGAAAGTGATGCTGTGCCATGGTCCTACAAATTCAGTCCTATTTTTTTCCTTAATAGTATAGCTGAAGTGTAAAGAAAAATTTCCATGTTGTCAGGCAATAAACGCAGACCCTATGTCTTCCTCTACTGAAAAATACAGCATGCTACTGAAGGAAAAATCGAAAAATGTTTTTTGAAAGTTTAAAGATTTCTATGAAGATTTTCCTCTTTTTTTGCCAGGAGTAACATAATTTCATGGAGATGGCCTACATTAGAAGCCATTGCCAGTCACAACACTGTTAAAGGTATAATTTTTGCTATATTTGAGTTTCTCTGGTTTGAAAAATAAAATAACTTTCAGTGAAATGCACATAGCATCAGCCTGGACTGCATCTGGAACTCTTAACACTCCCCATGTCATTTGCTCAGTTCATTATTCCAGTGAATGGTTAAGTCTACATGCACCAGATTCTGGAGAAGCCTCGGAAAGGCCTAATACATTGAGACCTGGAATAGGGCTGGATTTGTGTCACTGTGGCCTGAAATCTGTGCTTCTAAATGTGGAGAAAAAGCCAATTGAGGAAGCCTGGCAGGCAGAAGAGCTAGGATAAAATTTGCACCTATGTAGTTTGGGATTTAGGGTTGTTTTGTTTTGTTTCTTTCTCCCTCTGTATATTTCTAACAGAAATACTACAATATGAACATCTTTGTTTTGAGGAAATGCAGGCTGTTTTCACCTCTTCTAGGATACAAGCGGTGGGGAGAGAGAAAAAGAAGAAAGTAAGCAGGTAGGGGGAAGGGATGAAGAGGAGAAAGGGAAAGAAGAAATGGGAGAACAGAAAGAGTGGAAAGAAGAAGGAAGGAAGACATAAAGGGGAACAATAATAAATTACATTTGATGCCCATTAAAATATTTAAAATGAGACTGCTAATGATGTTATTTTAAATTGGAATTTTCTCTCACAGTAAAGGACAGGGAGACAATGGAGAGCAAAATAAGTAATCAAAAGTGGTGTCTAGGGGCAGGTGAGGGGAAATTCCAGGCAAACTGGCAAACTTTAATTTTTTTTTTTTTTTTAATTTGGTTGCACCAGGTCTTATTTGCAGCACGTGGGCTCCTTAGCTGCAGCATGTGAACTCTTAGTTGCGGCATGTGGGATCTAGCTCCCTGACCTGGGATCGAACCGGGGCCTCCTGCATTGGAAGGCAAAGTCTTAACCACTGGGCTGCCAGGGAGGTCCCCAAACTGGCAAACTTTAAATTCTGCTTTATTTTGCTTAATGTAAATAAGTTCCTTCAGGAATTCAAGCATTTTATTTTTGCAGTAGCTTTTAGAAAGTACTTTACTATGTTACAATCTCTTTTTGTTTTACTTTATTTTTGAGAGACAGCAGATTCTGATGGATTTCCTTTAGAAAAGAATACATTTAAGTTCGTTGCCAGTGTCTCATATCTACCCCACTTATATTCAAATATTCAGATTTTTTTAAAAAAATGAATTCTTCCTTCCTGCAGCAGTCTTCTAATTATTTTCAAATCTCACCATTGTCACCGTTCATTATTGACATCATCCTTACCATTATCATCCAGTCTTCTTCTCAGAACTCCACTGGATGCATGACACTGTGACAGGAGATATGCCAGGGAGCTCTTTGGCTGAGTGGATGACCCCACCACAACTTCTTCTCTCAAGATAGACTTTTATGTTTCTCAGGCTGACTATTAGGAGACTGGATTGGTCAGTAGCTGTCGATGTTAACATCCAGAAACTGTCTTTCTCAGGCAAGAACCTAGGTTGGTTTCAAAACTCTTTACAGTATCACAGCTTGGTGACAGGAAAGCCTGTTTTCCAGCAGCCTCTGCCCTTTACTTATTTCTTTCACTCCCACCAATTTATCTTTGCAGTTCTAGGGAATATTGCCAAGTCCCCTCTAGATGGGGGTAGGCACGGTAAATCCCTAATTCCCAAACTAATCTTATAGCAGGGGACATGTTCTGGGCAGCCTTCCCATTCTGCTAACACCACACGTACTTTTTTTCTTCCTGAAGTGTGTTCTATATCCTGCATGTTTTCTTATCCAAAAGTTAATTATCAAATTTACTGCATACTTTAAAAAATTCAGAACACCTGAACCTGGGACAGCACACACATTACTTTTATTAAATGAACTGAGAAATCAGCTTGAATTCTTATTTAACCAGTAGAGTTTAAGTTTCCCTAAAACTGGAGACCATTTGAAATAGTTGGTTTTAGTGTGCTCAAAGACAAATAAGTCCCTCTAGATTATTCAGAAAATGTCGTGGACATGTGCCAACCCTCAGTTATTCAGAGACAGATGATCCAGGGTTTTGCTTTTTTAGAATTTTCTTTTGTGTCTAGTTGTTTTATTTTTGACCACTTGCTTCTGGTTATAGTCTCTATCAAAATAATGGGGGAAAAGAAGGTAATATTCAAATACTAGTGTATTACCATATGATGCATTGGCCAGTACTTGTAGAAACAAAGAACAAATTTCCTCATAATTTGGACAAGAAGTATCATTTTAAAAAAACACACACAATAAAAAAGTCACCCTGTACCAAAACCAGAAGAAAGATATCACACAAAAAAAGAAAATTACTGGCCAATATCACTGATGAACATAGATGCAAAAGTCCCCAACAAAATACTAGCAAACAGAATCCAACAATACATTAAAAGGATCATACACCATGATCAAGTGGGATTTATCTCAGGGATGCAAGGATTCTTCAAAATCCACAAATCAATCAATGTGATACACCACATTAAAAAATCGAATTATAAAAACCATATGATCATCTCAATAGATGCATAAAAAGCTTTTGACAAAAATCAACACCGATTTATGATAAAAACTCTCCAGAAAGTGGGCATAGAGGGAACATATCTCAACATAATAAAGCCCATTTATGACAAAACTACAGTTAATATCATACTCAATGGTGAAAAGCTGAAAGCATTCCCTCTAAGATCAGGAACAACACAAGGATGCCCACTCTCACCATTTTTATTCAACATAACTTTGGAAGTCCTGGCCACAGCAATCAGAGAATAAAAAGAAATAAAAGAATCCAAATTTGAAAGGAAGAAGTAAAACTGTCACTGTTGCAGATGACATGATAATATACATAGAAAAACCTAAAGATGCCACCAGAAAACTACTAGACCTCATCAATGAATTTGGTGAAGTTGCAGGATATAAAATTAATATATAGAAATCTATTGCATTCTATACACTAACAATGGAATATGAGAAAGAGAAATTAAGGAAACAATCCTGTTTACCATCACATCAAAAAGAATAAAATACCTAGGAATAAACCTATGTAAGGCAAAAGACCTATACTCCAAAAACTGTAAGACACTGATGAAAGAAATTGAAGACCATACAAACAGATGAAAAGATATACTGTGTTATTGGATTGGAAGAATCAATATTGTTAAAATGACAATACTACCCAAGGCAATCTAGTCAATTCAATGCAGTTCCTATCAAATTACCCACAGCATTTTTCATAGAAATAGAACAAATAATTTTAAAATTTGTATGGAAACACAAAAGGCCCTGAATAGCCAAAACAATTTTGAGGAAGAAGAACACAGCTCGAGAAATCAGGCTTCTGACTTCAGATTATACTACAAAGCTACAGTAATCAAAACAGTAAGTTACTGGCACAAAAACAGACACATAGGTTAATGGAACAGGTTAGAAAGCCCAGAAATAAACCCATACACTTATGGTCAATTAATCTATGACAAAGAAGCAAGAATATACAGTGGAGAAAAGACAGTCTCTTCAATAAGTGGTGCTGGAAGAACTGGACAGCTACTTGTAAAAGAATGAAATTAGAACATTCTCTAACACCATATACAAAAATAAACTCAAAATAGATTAAAGACCTAAATGTAAGAACAGATACTATAAAACTCCAAAAGAAAGTATATGCAGAACACTCTTTGACATAAATTGCAGCAATATATTTTTGGACCCATCTCTTAGAGTAAAAATAAACAAATGGCACCTAATTAGATTTAAAAGCTTTTGCACAGCAAAGGAAACCATAAACAAAATGACAAGACAACCTAAGGAATGGGAGAAAATATTTGCAAATGATAACAAGGGCTTAATTTCCAAAATATACAAACAGCTCATACAGCTCAACATCAAAAAACAAACAACCCAATCAAAAAATGGGCAGGAAGAAATAGAGACACAGATGTAGAGAACAAATGTATGCACACCAAGGGGGAAAGGGGGTGGGATGAATTGGGAGATTGAGATTGACATATATACACTACTATGTATAAAACAGATAACTAATGAGAACCTACTGTATGGCACAGGGACCTCTACTCAATGCTCTGTGGTGACCTAAATAGGAAGGAAATCCAAAAAAAGAGGGGATATATGTATACAATAGCTGATTCACTTTGCTGTACAGCAGAAACTGACACAACATTGTAAAGCAACTATACTCCAATAAAAATTAATTTAAAAATGGGTAGAAGACCTAAATAGACATTTCTCCAAAGAAGGCATGCAGATGGCTAAAAGGCACATGAAAAGATGCTGAACATCACTAATTATTAGAGAAATGCAAATCAAAACTACAATGAGAAATTGATTTTGAGTTGAGAAATGCAAATCAAAACCTCACTCCAGTCAGAATGGCCTTCATCAAAAATTCTACAAATAATAAATGCTGAAGAGGGTATGGAGAAAAGGGAACCATCCTACACTGTTGGTGGAAATGTAAATTGGTGCAGCCACTATGGAGAACAGTATGAAGGTTCCATAAAAAGCTGAAAGTAGAGTTACCACATGATCCAGCAATCCTACTCCTGTGCATATGTCTAGAAAACACAAAAACTCTAATTTGAAAAGATACATGCACCCTAATGTTCATTGCAGCACTGTTTACAATAGCCAAGACATGGAAGCAACCTGAATGTCCACTGACAGAGGAACAGCTAAGAAAAATAAATAATGCCATTTGTAGCAACATGGATAGACCTAGAGATTATCATACTAAATGAAGTCAAACAAAGAAAGATAAATATCATATGATATCACTTATATGTGGTATCTAAAAAAATGATACAAATGAACTTATTTATAAAACAGAAATAGACTCACAGACATTGAAAACAAACTTATGGTTACTAAAGGGGAAAGGCTGGAGGAGAGATAAATTAGGCGTTTGGGATTAACAGATACACCCTACAATATATAAAATAGATAAAGATCTACTGTATAACACTGGGAACTAAGTTCAATATCTTATAATAACCGATAATAGAAAAGAATCTGAAAAAGAATATATATACATATATGTGTATATATATAACTGAATATATAACTTTGCTGTACATCTGAAACTAACATGACATTGTAAGTAAACTATATTTCAATAAAAATAAACAAAAACAAAAAGTTTTAAAAAGCTGTGAAATTTTGATGGGTGCTGAAAAATTGCAGTCTTATCACTATTTATACATATATTTAAATGTTTTTAGGCAGAAATCATTTTCTTTTTCTGTATCATATTCCTATACTATTACTAGTACTATGAAGTATTGATCAAGTTTATCTAATTATACGAATGTTGTTAAATATTGCAATTATTGTTATTATGAGTATTTTCTGGCACTTACAACAGGAATTTAAAACTTTTTTGTTACTATTAAAAATAAAGGTTTGGTTTATAATTTAGAAATTTTATTTTAAGTGACTTTTGGGAGATAACAGGAGGCATACCATAATCATTTGAAAATGACATGGTACTATGAGAATTAAAATTTAAATAATAGATTAGAACAGAACAGACCTATTTAAAGTCATTTTTTAATAAAAGAACAAGAAGAATGGTTTCTAGGATAGAAGGGCTAGAAAGAACCTGTGTTCTCTAAAAAGATGGGATGTCAATCAAAATGGTTTTGGTCAGCCATAGAAGACTTGGAAAAAAAAAGCCAGACAGCCATAGAGACAGAGATGGCTATGCCTATCTGAAAAGAATAATGCTTTGTGAGACCAATTCGGATGTATTGGTCATGCTCTTATAAGGGAACCATCTAGCATTCATTATATAGTGATGACTCTCATTATATGATGGGATCAAGGAATCACCCCCACCCCCCGCCATCTTGTTCTGATATTTCTGACCACACTGTGACCAAACAACTTTGGGAAAGTGATGACAGAGCCTGGTTGCTGGATGGTGATATTTCTCATTACATAAATGAATCAGTCTTCTGCTTTTATAAATCATTCTCTGTTTGAAAACGCCCATCCAAGACTAAATATTGTTCAGTGAGAGTTCTTTCAGTTGAAGCTTAGCCTGTATCTGCAAATAATGACACAAATTTGGGAACTGATAGTCTGCTCACTATTGGGGAAAAAAAGGTTGGTAACAAGTGATAAAACTTTTGAATTCTAAAGTAGGTTCCTACTCACAGGTCTCTTGCTTGATTGACAATAACAAAATATCAAGCCAATTGGGAAAAATCCCTGTAGGTAATCCTTTTTCTTTTCACTCTTCTCTCAATCTTTCTCTTTCTCTTTCTTTCCTCCTTCTCTCTTCTCTCTTCTACACAGTATTCTATAACAAATTACTTTATTAATAGACATTGTTCCTTGTCCACCAAAATTAAAGAAAATGTATATTCTGTATGCAATACAGAATAAATATTGTGCAGTCTTCCATAAAGAAGAATATGATCTAGAGTGAGAATTCCATTCATGAAAATAAGTACTATTGCTCATATTCACACATACATGTATGTATTTATTTCCACATAATAAATGAAAGTCTGGGAATATTGTATATATTATATTATTTATAACGTATAAGATATAAAGAACTTAATAACAGTAATATACAAATAGTTGTAAGAAATTATTAAGAACAAAAGAAAACAACTAAATAGAATGAAATATACAGGGTTTGAATAGGCAATTTCCCAAGCAGATAAATACAGTCACTAACATTTAAAAAATTTTCTAATGTGACTAAAAATCAAAGAAATGCAATAAAATTAAACAACAAAATATCATATTTTCCTCATGAGATTAGAAAAAATTAATACCCAGTGATGGCAAAAGTATAGTGAAATTAGCATGTTTATGATTCACATATCTAAATGAATAATGCAATTCTATTTTACAGACATGCAAAATATTGAATGAAATAAAAGGTTATAAAACAGTCTGTACAATATGGATGCTTTATCATCATAAAGTCTCTATCAGGATTTGTATCTGTCTATGTATCTATAACACAGATAAGATATAGATAAATATGCCTAGATTGGATATAGAGTGAAGTCTAGATAGATGTTTTCTCAAATTTATTTTTATTTCTTGGTGATAGCGTTTCAGGTATTTTTCCTTTTTAACTTCTCTATATTGTATAAATTTTTACATTGAACACCCATTGTTTAAACTATGATTTAAAATATAAAACAAAAGTAAATATGCACACAAATACATGGGAAGAAGGTGGGGAACGGGTGCTTATTTCAAGGAGAACCTGGGTTTGGTATTCTTCATTTTGTGTAAGAGACTCAAACAGATTAATCTCTAGATTAATATAAAAGAATATCCTCCTTTTCTTCAAAGAATGTTTTTATACTTGCTATTTTTTTATGACATATGAGTATTTTCTTTTGTGATGCCCTGTCTCTGGGAGGGATTTTCAAAATACCTTCTTTAGAGATGGAAACTTGTTAAGCTTGAGTCAGCAGAAATTACCTTAAAATGCTTATACAAGTTTAACTTCTATTTTAAATAAACAAAACTTTGCATATGTTGAGATTAGATACAGTTTTATCATAAAAGAAAATTCTGAGAATATGGCATTTTTCTGAAGAATTTGTTGAAACAAAGGTAAATAAAATGTTCAGTCATGAATTATGAATTCAATTCAATTTTGGTAGAATGAGTCACTTGTCTGAAGAATGAGTCACTTGTCTGTTTGAAGAGAGAATTAAAATGACCCAAACCGACTTCACAGAATTAGTCCTACACTTCCTCCCCCAACAGGAATCAGTTTTTTATGTGTCAGGTCAACCGTGCAACGAGAGTTGAACACAAGTTTAATTCCTTTCGTTTCTCAGTTAGTTAAGTTTAACTGTCCAAACCCTTAAGCCACTGGAAAATTTTCCTACTGGCAGATCCTCTGTTACGTTTCTTGGTTGCATTATTTCATCCCCACCTGTTCTGAGGACTTTCTTAGAGCCTCTGTTTTTCTTAGCATTCAAAACAAGCAGGTGCTAGCCTTTTGCATCCTCTATGGGGAATGGGCTAGAAGGAACTAACTAATTGAAGAGTTCTACGGGGAAATTCATCCAGTCAGCAGCTGTGGAATGGCACCCCACTGCAACGTGCAGTCCTCCTGTCAGCAGGGTCTAGAAGGGTGTGGTGAGGACCCGCTTTCCCAGATGGTCTGCATTCTCTGATGACACCATAACTGCATGACACCTCTGCTCTGAAGATGGGACATTTGGCCTTTGGATAAATATAATTCCCTGAACTTTGAGAAGACAAAACTACTTTTATTGCACAGGATGTTTTTCTTATCTGTAATTAGGCAAGAACAAAAGAGGCTTGACCATACTTCTTAAGGTAGTACTCACCTAAACATTAATGTCAGAATAAACTGTTTTCAAATTGTATAATATCAAATATTGGTTTTACTTGTGTAAGTACAATGGAGGAGGTGGGGAGCAAGAAGGAAGCAGGGTAGGAAACAGAAAGATAAAGAGAGAAGAATGTATATACTGAATGTCAGACATGTTCCTTTTTTTCCCAGCTCTTTACGTCTATCAATGCCGTCCTTCTAATTCGTTAAGGATTGCAAGGCAGGACATTGATGGTTGAGACACTGTTTTGGGCTTCCATAATCCTGTGCTCATGGTTGTTGGTATTTCTCAGATTATTGACCATGATTCCCCATCAGCAGCGGCCCAGGGATATCTCTGATATTGGTCATAATTCTCTCATCTTTATCAGAACGGGGCTACTGCCATATAGCTGTGGAATAGAAAACTCCTCATTGAGTTATTCTCAAGTTCCAGGTTATATGACACATTATATAGATTACCCAGTCCTCAAACTCCGTTACTAACTCTATAGATATTTTCCAAATACCTACCAAGTGTCAGTTTGCTGTGTGCGAACATAATGATGATTCTTAGTAGATTATTCCTTGTTCTCTTTTTTTTTTTTTTTTTTTTTTGGTGGTACGTGGGCCTCTCACTGTTGTGGCCTTTCCCGTTGCGGAGCGCAGGCTCCGGACGCGCAGGCGCAGTGGCCATGGCTCACGGGCCCAGCCGCTCCGCGGCATGTGGGATCTTCCCGGACCGGGGCACGAACCCGCGTCCCGTGCATCGGCAGGCGGATTCTCAACCACTGCGCCACCAGGGAAGCCCCCTTTGTTCTCTTTTTTAACTCAACAGAAGATCCCTCTCTTTTCAAATTCCCCTGCATTCTGACCAGATTATGCATATTATATATTATTTTCAGTTGATTTATCTACAGTATATAACTTGATTGTGCCAAACCTAGTTTTTAATATCACCACAATGCTTAACATCTTACTAGACACATAGGAAATATTTGACAAAAACATTAAATTGAGAAAAGTTTTAAGTACCTTCATTGACAGTAGCTTCGTATGAAAAATCTAAACAAGAAAAAGAAAATTAAAAATTGCCATATCATATCCATCTAGTGTTGATCCAAAACCTATTTATCAATATTTTGGGTATTATCTTAAAATTGAGCACATATAAAAATTTGTGTTAGTGAAAGTCAGACAGAAAGAAGTGGTAAAAATTGCCTGATCACCTTTTTATCATTTGCTCCTCATTAAAAGAAACTGAACAAGGCTATGTTTATGTTTTAACAGTACCAAATATTTGGATTAAAAAGTGAGAAATTGCACAGATCCCTTAATTAAACATTTGGGTAATTGGTACACTCAGATCATGGACTAGACTTTTCCTTTTTCCTTTAGAGCTAACCTAAAAATACCTTGGGACTGGTAGGAATTAGAGGAAGTTCCCATGAAAATACACTCTTAGAGTGGTCCCTTTTGAACTCTTGTGAGAAGAAGGGAAAAGAGATTTTTAGTTAGAAAAAATAATGCATGCATGTATAATCTAGTTTCTTCATATATTGCCCTTCAGGCAATAGAAGAAAACTAAATTTTACTTGAGTCACATTAATAACGCTTCTTAGCTATACATTTTGTTTCTAAACTTTCTTTTCTTTTGGAAAATATGCTTTAAAATTTCTATGCATTGGAAATTTAATCGTGACAGTACTCTTGCCAAATTTATGAAAAGTTTTATATATATATATATAATATATCTCTATTGATGCCAAATTATTCTGCTGAACTAGGGAAAAATACAGTAAAATGTCTGCTTGATTATAACAAAAATGGTCAACCCTTGCAAGACTACACCTTACTTATAATAGGCAACAGATACTATGTATTGTCACTTACTTTCTATTGGCTGGTATTTTGACTTTTAAGACAATTTCAGAGCCTCAAATGAAAATTTTTTTTCTAAACTGTCTTCTACCTAGGATATGACAAGATTTTTCTTGGAAATTTGTTGGGTGTTAGGTGAGCTAATTATTTTTCTAACCAAATCATTTCCACCTAGTCCATTAACAGGATTCAAAGTGACTGATTTTTCTTTGTTCTTTTCCAGAACAAAGATATTTTGGTGGAAGACCACTTGGCAGTGAAAATGTCAAAAATTTAGCAGGAAGAAAAAATATGTAAGTAAAATAAAGAGAAAGCAGAGGCCTGTTTAATTTTCAAACTTAATAATAGTCTGTGGATAATTGAGAGTTGGCAGATATAATGTTTCCAGTCAAGCCTTGACATCTAGAGAGAAGTATTTCATATCTTAAACACCTACAAAGCACAAATACTGTCCAGGGATGCTGCATGGAATTCATCTCTTTCCAGGATTTCAAAAGTACATAAATCCATAGTGTTTTGAACGGCTATGCTTATATTGAATTTTCCCTTCCCTTTTCTTTCTAGAGGAGAGTCAATCAACCCTATCTTCATTCCTTGTCTTCATTCTTGGCTACAGTATGAGTCAAAACCAAAATATGCACTTAAGGAATTATCTGTGATCTCAGAATATGTTTATTTTAAGAACAAAAGGAGAAAACATTAAAAAATCAGAAAAAAAGTGGAAAATAGAAACACTTCATGGTGAATAATAATCACCTTTTTTCTCACTGGAGATGCTTTAAATCAAACACTTCTACCTAATAATTGTTAAAAATCATATTTAACTGAGTAAATATTATACTCATAGCATGTATTTAACAAATAAAATTATGCATCTAGCACCATGCAGATTGAATCTGTTGTCCTCACACTGAATTTAAATAAAATAGGCACAGCAGTTGTTTAAAGGAAAAAAATCAATTTTGTAAATTGCTTTGCACAGCTGCTACCTGTAATAAAGAGCCCAATAATGTTAGTTTAAATGTCTTATAAAATCAATTGTCTTATTGTTTCATGTTTGTTCAATAAAATTATACTTTCAACTAACCCAGAGGTTGCTTATTATGATCAGACTGTATGCACTCTGAATATTATTTTTCTTTATAGTGTTATATGTTGAATTTTTAATATCACTGAATAAAACAGAAAATAGTTTTTACTAAAAACTATATGCTTAAAAACATAAAGTGAAATAGTGTTATACTGCAAGTGTTATATTGCAATAACTAAATTGAGAAATATGCCAAGAAACACATGAAAAGATGCTCACCATCACTAATTAGTAGAGAAATGCAAATCAAAGCTACAATGGGGTATCACCTCACACCAGTCAGAAGGGCCATCATTAAAAAATCTACAAACAGTAAATGCTGGAGAAGGTGTGGAGAAAAGGGAACCCTCTTGCACTGTTGGTGGGAATGTAAATTGATACAGTTACTATGGAGAACAATATGCAAGTTCCTTAAAAAACTAAAAATAGGACTACCATATGACCCAGCAATCCCACTCCTGGGCATCTACCCTGAGAAAAATGTAATTCTGAAAGACACATGCACCCCGATGTTCACTGCAGACTGTTTACAATAGCGGGGACATGGAAGCAACTTAAATGTCCATCAACAGATGAATGGATAAAGAAGATGTGGTACATATATACAATGGAATATTACTCAGCCATTAAAAGGAAGGAAATTGGGTCATTTGTAGAGACATGGATGGACCTAGAGACTGTCATACACAGTGAAGTAAGTCAGAAAGGAAAAACAAATATAGTATATTAATGCATATTTGTGGCATCTAGAAAAATGGTATAGATTATCTTATTTGCAAAGCAGAAATAGAGACACAGACATAGAGAACAAACATATAGATACCAAGGTGGAAAGCAGGGATGGGATGAATTAGGAGATTGGGATTGAAATATATACACTATTGACACTATGTATAAAATAGATAACTAATGAGAACCTGTTGTATAGCACAGGGAACTCTACTTAATGCTCTGTGGTGACCTAAGTGGGAAGGAAATCCAAAAAAGGGGGGGCATACATATATGTATAGCTGATTCACTTTGCTGTACAGTAGAAACTAACACAACATTGTAAAGCAACTATACTCCAATAAAAATTAATTTAAAAAGAGAAATATGTGCATTCACAATATTATAGTACAAATAAGGCATAATGCATATTTAACTTTCCAACATTTTTTTTATGCTAACAGTATGTGGATTTTGTTTGCTTCAACACAACAAAAACCTGGTGATATTCTGTAAAACAAATTGACAAAATATTGATACATTGAACATATTTCAAGATGCAGTTATTTTAGGTGTTTGTTGTTATTGCTGTTTAGAAGAAAGATCTTTTGTTCAAAATCTGATTGCCAAATCAGATCTCTCTGGTTAATAACTAGATATCTTAATATAATTTTCTTAATCAGTTAAATGAGAAGTATTTATGGTAGACCTTTACCTCCTTGGTTCTAACTGTACAGAATTATCAGGGCTATTGTAACTGCTCCCCACGAAGAGGAATTAAACATGTTGTGGTCTCTTCTTGGGTGTTTCCTTGAATGGTGCCAGCTTTTAGTGAGGCATTGTTATTGTGCTTTACTCTGAAAACAGTTATCTGAGTTTTCCCTTCCATCTATACTCATGTTTGGTTTTTTGAATCTAGTTTTTCATTTCTCCAGTGTAGTATTTACTTACAGACACTTTAAATTTCTATTATGCTATTTTACAGTGGAAGGATATAATTTCTTTTTTGAAGAGTAATATAGAATAAATTTTTGAAGAAAAAAATTGGCATTGAAGAGAAACCACCAGTGCCAGAATCTGGCAACTGAGAAACTGTATCCTACAACTCTACAGGACACTCACTCCATTTGGTGCTGAACCTTACACCGTATAGACCCCTTCTAATGGCATTGTGTTACAAGTGGCTTTTCATGTAAGTGTCCTGGGTGCCAAGGTGACTTGTCATACAACAGCCTGGAGAGTAGCATGTACAATGCAACACACAGGCTTTTCAGTCATCCTGTGATTGATTATAATGCTTAGAAATCAGCATCCTAATATTTGGTACACAGTAGTTTACTCAAAATATATTAGATTAACTGTACAGCCATCAAAACCTGGAAAGCTATGCATATAAACAAGGCATGAATGTCAGCAGCATAAACTACACTGCTTTCAGTCTTCATGAGTTTATAGGTATAGCTTTAGGCATTTAACTGCTTAATAACTTTGAAGAAAAATTTTTAATAGAAGTGTCTATTATGGTAAAGTGGGTAGTGCTAAAACCTAAAGAGTGATTACATATGAATGTATATAAACGATATAATTGTTAAAACATGTAGAATTTAGATTTGACATAAAAATAGAGAGATACTAAACCTTCAGTGGGGAAGAAGATGTAATCAATTGTGAGCTCTTTCAAGAAAGGTTAGAACAAAATCACAATTCATTTCCCATACTTCGTATGCTATGCAAAAGTAAATGACGTGAGTGAATATTAGCTTGTAGACCATTTTGATTCTGATAAGATCATGCTAAAATATTGTCAGCAATATTGTACCCTCATCTGTTAAAAAGAGCAGCCAGTTGGTGGGACAGTTGAGAAAAACTGTGAACAATTAAGGCGATGTGAAGGTACTGAAATATTAGACAAATTTCAAACAAACAAATTTCTTCAGGCAATCAAATATGAATGGTCAGGCCTCACAAAAACCAGATCCCATTTTCCAGCAAAGAAACTATGACTGAAAATAGCAACAACACTTGGTACATTCTGTACAATTAAGCACATATGCAAACTAAAGTGAAACTGCTGGCAAAAAGTGTCGTGTCTGTCTATATCCAGCTTGTTTCTGGAAGAGTGACTGGGGGAAGAAATAATTGGTAAACTAAATATCTAATACGTAAACATATTTAAAATGCTTCTGTTTCTTGATTTATCAGAGAGGGTACCAAAGAGGGGAGTGAAAGGCTAAGCTCTCACTGTTTACAGTGGATTTAATATTATACAGTAAGAGGAAACAAAGGATATTCTTGGAATAGTCTGTTAAAAAAAGTTTTCAATGAGAATTCCAGAGCAGCCATGATGTTAAACAGATGTATTATTTTCCAGACTTAAAGTAAGAAGGAACAACAATTATTGTACATATATACAGAATACTTTCTTAATATTTACTGTTTTCCCAGTAAAAATACAGAAATAAAGCACTGTGGTAACACTATGTTTGAGATGATAGAGTGGTCAGCAGTTTATTAAACTTTAAATATTGAGTTCTGACTAAATTATTCTATTTAATAATTTTTTAAAATGTCATTTTCAGAAAGGACAATTCCTAATAAATTTTTGATGAGTCAGACTGAAAGCAAATTTTTCTTATGTCTAGTTAAACTATCTTCAAAATCCATTTATTTCCCATGGAGATGGATATACTATAGACTCTTTTGCTTTCAACATTAACTCTGGATTAACTAATCCACATAGCAATTTACAGTGTTGTAATTTCAGAATAGAATGAATATGGGAGTGCAGATATCTCTCTGAGATCCTTATTTAAGTTCTTTTGGATATATGTACCTATATGCAGAAATAGGATTGCTGGATCATACGGTAGTTCTATTTTTAATTTTTTGAGGAACTTCCATATTGTTTTCCATAGCACTACACTATTTTATAACAACCATGAAAATGTATACCAGCTGGATTTTCCCCAAGCTGTTTGATTTAAGGATTTGTCACATTTGCCCATTCTTTGCTCCAAGATTTGTTAAGTATATCGAACAAGCATTCAACAGTTTTAATTTAGTGACTAGGCAAATTTCTTTTGCCTTAGGTTGCCAAATTCCACAACCCCCTCACTGGAGGTGGAATATTTATTTTTTTAATTAAAAATTGTTTTTTATTGAGGCATAGTTGATGTACAATATTATATGTTTCAGGCATACAACACAGTGGTTCACAATTTTTTAAGGTTATACTCCATTTATAGTTATTATAAAATATTGGCTATATTCCCTGTGCTGTACAATATATCCTTGTAGCTTATTTATTTTATACATAGTAGTTTGTACTTCTTAATTCCCTACCCCTATCTTGCCCCTCCCTGCTTCCCTTTCCCCACTGGTAACCACTAGTTTGTTCTCTATATCTGAGAGTCTGTTTCTTTTTGTTATATTCACTAGTTTGTTGTATTTCTATTCCACATATAAGTGATACCATTCAGTATTTGTCTGATTTATTTCACTAAGCATAATACCCTCCAAGTCCATCCATATTGCTGCAAATGGCAAAATTTCATTCTTTTTTATGGCTGAGTAGTATTCCATTGTGTGTGTGTGTGTGTGTGTGTGTGTGTGTGTGTGTGTGTGTGTATCTCACATCTTCTTTATCCATTAATCTGCTGATGAGCACTTAAGTTGCTTCCATACTTTGGCTATTGTAATTAATGCTGCTATGAACATTTGGGTGCATGGTTTTCTCTGGATATATATATATACCCAGGAGTGGAATTGCTAGATCATATGGTAGTTCTATTTTTATTTTTTTGAGGAACTCCCTACTGTTTTTCATAGTGGCTGCACTAATTTACATTCCCACCAACAGTGTACAAGGGTTCCCTTTTCTCCACATCCTTGCCAACATTTGTTATTTGTGTTCTTTTTGATGATAGTCGTTATGATAGGTGTGTGGTAATATCTCATTGTGGTTTTGATTTGCATTTCTCTGATGATTAACGCTGTTGATCATCTTTTCATGTTGACCATCTGTATGTCTTCTTTGGAAAAATGTCTATTCAGTTCTTCTGCCCATTTTTTAATCGAGTTGTTTGTTGTTTTGATGCTGAGTTGTAGAAGCTGTTTATATATTTTGGATATTAACCCCTTATTGGTCATATCATTTGCAAATATTTTCCCCCATTCAGTAGGTTGTCTTTATGTTTTGTCCACGGTTTACTTTGCTGTGCAAAAGCTTTTAAGTTTAATTAGGTCCCATTTGTTTATTTTCGCTTGTGTTTCCTTTGCCTTAGGAGACAGATCCAAAAAAAATATTGCTACGATTTATGTCAAAGAGTGGTCTGCCTATTGTTTTCTTCTAGGAATTTTATGTTTCTGGTCTTACCATTTAGGTCTTTAATCCATTTGGAGTTTATTTTTGTATATGGTATTAGAAAATGTTCTAATTTTATTCTTTTACATGTAGCTATCCAGTTTTCTCAGCACCACTTGCTGAAGAGACTGTCTTTTCTCCATTGTATGTTCTTGCCTCCTTTGTCGCAGATTAATTGACCATATGTGTGTGGGTTTATTTCTGGGCTCTCTATTCTGTTCCATTGATCTATGTGTCTGTTTTAGTGCCCCAGGTTGCCAAATTTTTGATTATTTTTATATGGTCTGCTACTTTTATATGGCTGAATAGGGGAGTGACAGTGCTGTTAGGAAGGGCAGCCTGAAGAAAGGGTCTTTCCCTTTAGGCTTTTGAAATGTATTCCTTCCTAAATGTCTTATCGTTGTCCCGTGTGGTTACTCTTTTCATTTTGTTGACAACTCTGCAATTACTGCCAAACTTTGCAGTTTCATCAGGGGGTGCATAAGTTTCTTCTCTTTCTGATTATCATTTTCTTTCTCTCCTTCCGTGGTGTGTACCTTTCATGCTGAACTGCCATCAATATCAGGTCCAGCATCCTGTGGAAGACCCCCCCCACCCTAAGCTTACCATCTACAATGCATGTTTATTAATCTTCTGTTCACTGTCTTATCATCAAGAAAATTTCCTAAGAGCATCTTTGGATTGTGTGTGTACATGTGTTCATTTGTTTGCTTTAACAACTTTGGACACCAAAGTGGTCTATGCTTTGGTAACTAGTGTTAACTGGCCAAATAAAATAGGAAAAATTAAATGATGACAGTTACTTTGAAATATTAAGCAAAGCCTTAGACTTACAGAAAATGTAGTTTGGCAAGTGAAGTGACTTAGGCCATCCTGGGCATGTCTACGCTCAGGCCACACAACCTGAGCTTTCACTGTACACAGAAACATCACTGGAACAGAAGGTTCAGGAGAACAAATTATTCTCAACTAAAACCTTTTTTATACTTCCGAACAAATTTGTGCCTTTAGTAAGGGGTGCACGTTAAGAGATCGTGTTCACAGCGTAATCCATTCATCTCCAGCAGAAACACAAAGTGGCATTCTTGACCTACTTCTCTTTTGGTTAATTCTGTTACTTATGATCCATAAGCTTCTAAAGATCACTAGTTATTGTTCGGTGATTAAGCTATGACTCCAAAGTCAGAAATAAGACTTGCTAATGAAAAATTCTTGATCGTCTATTGTACATTGAGGATATATAGACACCTTGGTGTTGCTGAGATGCATGAAAATCAAAAGATATAATTGCTCTCTTTGAAAAATCTATAATTGTTATGATAATAAAATTAAATAACAATATAGGAAGAATTAGTTACAAATCTGTATAGCCAATGGTTAAGAAAACAAGGAAAAGGAAATTCTTCTGACATAGTTAATCCTGTTCCCACTATTGGATGAAAAAAAAGAAATTAAATTTTTTCTGGTTGGTATTTAACTCTTCATTTTGCTTCCACATTATCTCTGAAGGCACATCCAAGGATGCCTTGGAGTGCCTGGAGTAAACCAATGTTGGATGATGTGATTCTGTTTGTGATTAGAGAATGTCCTCCACTTTTTTCATCTCCTTAGGTTCTCTATATTAACCTAGAATGATAACCCTCCATGAGGCATACCCCAGGTGGAACAGCCTTTGTTTAGGTTCTGTTTTTTTAAGTGTTGCTGCCTAATTGGTCTATCTGCCTTGGGTACTAGAATAGTGATAGCAAACGTCAGTTGAGTTCACTTAATCTTAATCTTAATCCTTAATCTTACAAAAGATTTCCTTAATCTTACAAACGATGAACTATTAAATCAAGACTTATAAAAACAACAAGAGACCTGATTGACAATGTGTGTCCACTTTATGGAATAAGTGTGGATTATCACATAACTAATAAGCATAAACAAATATGTGACCCAGAGTTCCTCCAGCCATTATAGATCACCTACTGACGCTTTTCAAATTGTGATTTGAGGGCCCATTCGACATTGAGAAGTAGGTTGTTGTGGTTTTCCCCCCCAAGCTTCTCCTCTGGAGGTGTTACATGCTCCATAAATCCAAGCTGCTCCTGACTCCAGCTGTGCCAAAGTTCTGTGGAGGTTCTTTCTTCTGCCCGCGAGCAACTTCTCCAGAAAGCTTCACTTTTCCCATATCATTTCACTACGAGCATGGATACAGCTAAATCCTTCAATTCCTCAAGGCAAAAAAGAAAAACAAAAACTGCTGTAAAGGTAAATTAATGTCTTTATTTCTAGAGAAAAATAATGATATTTTCCCAGGTACTTGGACAAAGAAGCAAAGTTCCTTTCAGACCTTTCCTTCTCATAATATACTTTTTATAATTGCAAACTGTATACAGCTACACGGTAATATTGGCATTTATTATCCATTTTTCCACCACCGGAGTACTGCTGAAATCTTTGGTTAGATATGTTTAACAGAACTGTCTTTATCTTAGTTCTGCCTAAATATTTTATTTGTTTCATTTTCCTTATTCTCTGATATCTACCAGGTCCTTTGTCTGAGGAATCCGTTGCTAACTCATGTGGAGTATTCATGAGTACCGACAAATACTGTAAGAAATTCTCTATCTCTCTATCAGCGGTTGCTCAGATTTCAGCCTTTATGATACAGAGATGACATCAACTACACTTTAATTCATGTTGCTATTTCTTCTGTACCCACTGAATGCAACCTGCAGGTTGAGTTGGTGCAGTGCCCCTCAGAATGTGTACTCTACGACGGAGCCCAATTCAGCTACCCAGGGATCAATCTTTTCTCCATGATAGAAGCCAGGGAAAGAAGGAAAAAGAGAGAAAGTCATCGAATTCCTTAGCTTGTGATTTCAAAAAAGTTTCAAAAAGTAAAAATCCTATATAGAGAACCTTATTTTGTGATGACTTCTTGATCCACATCATCCAATGTCACCCTAAACTTGCGTGGTCCGAGGCTTTGCTTGCTGACACTTTATAGTCATTACACAGGACCCATGATAGTATGTCAACAGCAGCCTTTCATACAGGGCTAGGTAGCTAATAATTCTGTATATTAATTAGAGCCAAAGTAACTTTTGCAAAGTAATTTAACAATTTCAGATTTTAGTTGTCTTATTGGGGCAACAAAAGTCATTGAACTAGATATGTAATATTGGAAAGACTACACAGATATTCTTCTTAATTATAATAATAATAATTGAATATCCAAGCTACTGCTCTAATAGAGTTAAAATTGGTTTCCATTTATTCATTCATTAAATAAAAGTTTAGTGAGTGTGTTTTATACAATGTCCTGCTGGGTTTTGTGGACACAAAAAACAGAACCAGGTCTTTCTCTTCAGAGACCTAAGAGTCTAGTGGAAAAGAAAGAGTTAAAAACCAAGAGTTACTATTTATAGATATTATACTAGAGTAGTTATTCTTACCCAGGGAAGCACAACAAAAACACATAGGTATTTCTATTATCATTTTTTTCAAAACACACATGCGTGGCTGTGCCCTTTAGGTACATGAGTTTTAAAAAGCATTATTTTGATTCTGCCTTGCATGTTTATTAGAGTCACAGAAAGAAGATGCTAGCATTTAGCAGAGGGAATGATTAACTCAGGCTGGGAGGCAACATTTGGTGTAGAGCAACTTTTAATCTGGATCTTGAGGATTATGTGAGAGTTCAGTAGGCAGAGAAAATGGAAAGGGCAGTAGCGTCAGAGAAACGAAGAAGAAAAGGCATATAGGCATGCTTATAAATAGAAGGAAGACATAACATTTAAGGATAGCATGGCAGGGCAATGACTTCTGCAAATCTCTGGCAAAAAACCCCACAAAACCTTAGACCTATGTTGACCAATCACAAAAGAAAGTGTCTTTAGAAGTAAACATGTCAACAAGAATTTGAATCAAAGTCAAAGCCTGTGTCTGTGTAAGAGCAAACTTCATTTTCTGCCAAGGAAGGAACCAGTGCATATGATTTTGGGCAAGGATGACAGCATGAGAACTGGTTCCACCCTCTGAAAAAATGTTGTTTCAAAACATTTGTTCTCTAGCCAATCTCCTCCTGAATGCATGTCATAAAGGAAATTCTGCCTTTTCTTGATTAGCATTCTTTCTAGTTCTTAAGAGAACAGAAATGAAGTAGGAATAGGCATGTGAGGTCAACAAGTCTATAAGATAATAGCCCTTTATATGTGCCATGCATTGTGCTAAGCATTTGTAAAACACTGCTTTGTTTAATCTTCACCACGATAGAACTTATTAACCCCATTTTGCTGTGAGAAAGCTAAGGCTTTGACAGTTGAATAACTCGTCTAAGATAACTTGGTATTCAAACTCAGCCAGACTCTAAAGTCTGGCTTCTAAAGACTCTGCTGTACAGTCTTAGTCTATGGTTTAGAAACACTTTTCTAATAAATCCTCAGCTCATAAGAAGCAATGTGGTGGAAAACACTTCTTAGTGCCACAGAACAAAGTACAGTGTACTGTATGTATGACAGAGAAAGAACTGTCAAGCAATAAAGTGTTCACATGCAAGCATACATTACTTTCAAGTGTCACCTTGAGAATGTAAAGAATTGATAACTTCCATGACTTATTAGCCAAAGTTTGAGTGAATTTTCTTCAAATTGAACATTTAGAAGAAACATACTCTATACCAGGAGGAAATCTTTAAATGGAACTTAAAGGAGAGATCAGCAAAGCTCTTAAATGTTTATTGTTCCTTCTTCCCCAGGTTGGGAAATAGGATTGATGTCCTCCTTTCTCACCTTTTTACAAGGTAAGACCTATTTTTTTTTTTCATGAGTATTTAAACCTTCCCGTACCATACAGCTCAAACGTCAGCTATATTATTCTCTCATCATTCTGAGATCTGTGATCTACTGACCCCTTGTCCATCCTTCCCATTCACTGAAGAATTTGACATAATTTTCCTCTTCACCCCAAATTTCGGACATTGTCAAGATGGCTTTGTCATTTATTGAATTAACCAATATTCTAACTTTTCATTTCTGTGTCTCCTCTACTCCAATCTTGAAATCTGGACTCACAGGTCCAAATTCCCAACCTCACCACTTCAACTTTCCAATCTTACCATTCCATTGAAAATGGAGTGACCACCTCATCACCAAGCAAACAAACATTATTCTGTTCTCCTTAATTCGTTTGTTTGGCAATATCCTCATCTTCAGAAATGGTCTTTTCTATAAGCTTCTATGAAACTACACTATCCTTGCTTTTTTTAAAAAAATCTTTCTAACTGCTCCTTTTTAAATCCTCTGCATGAGTTCATTGTTCTCTCCATTCTTTTAATGTCAGTGTTCTATAGATTTTCATCCACAACCTCTTCTTACTGCAAACACATCTATGAGTAATCTCATCTGTAGCCATGGTTTATAAGGCCACTTTCTTCCTGGATGACTCCAGCTTCGATTCATCTCACTTTGGAGATGCATATATCCAGTCACCCCCTAAACATTTTATTTTGGAGAAGTATTTTCAGGCAGAGAGAATCTATGCAGCAGACAGAAGCAACAGTGAATTTAGAGAATCTAAGAATGATTCATTTTGAGTAAACTGGAGAATGACAAATGAGACTGGAGAGAAATGACAGATATTATTCATGGCGATTTTATCAAACATACTAAGAAGTGTGGATTTTATTTTAAGAGAAATATGGAGCAATTTAAAATTTCTAATCATGGGACTGACACTGTGATTAGAAAGCTTACTCTGAAAATAAGATAGAAAACTGATGATTAAAGAAAAGGCAGTGGAAAGTGACAAGTTGGCAGACTTTTATAGTAACCCAGGTGAGAATTTGTGGGAGTCTGAAATAAAATAAAGTAAATGGAGAGAAGTATTTAATAAATATCTACTAAAATAAAGAGTCTTTTGGTTAGTAAGTATTAGTGCTTCAGTTGATATGGAATAAACTCCTTTCATGTTAAAATAAATTTAGCAGAGTGCTTGACTATCATATTTGGGAATGTGATCAGGGAAATATTTTAAGTGGATATATGTACCTGAAATTTATCAGTTGTAAAATTAAATATGTAAAATTTATTAACTAAATGAAGACATTTGAAAAACAGACAAGCAAGTAAAAGAAAAAAAAGAAAAAAAAAACCAAAACCAGCAACAAAAACATGGATTATCTGTCAGTGTATTGTCAGTAAAAAAGATTGTTTTCTGCTGACTAAATTAATTGAAGTTGAGTTTAAATTTGTTGGTCTTATTTTTTAAATGAGTTTATATGGTACTTTAAATCATCTCCATGCTAGACTAATATTTTCCCAGGAAACTTTTTCACTTATTTAAAAAGATATGGAAAAATTATCAATCAACTTTTGCAGTATTATTTTAATTTTGTACACACATTCTCCTATGTTCTGTTAGGTAAAATGTGTGGTTCAGAGAGCTTTGGGGGGCATTTATATTATTTTTTTATTTTCAGTTTTATATTAAAAAACTTTTTTGTTTGTTTCTTTAGGGTGACCTGGCAGAAAAAAAATCTGACATGTTATGCTATTATCATTTTCTAGATTGATATATTCTGAAGGTAATAGTATTTTATATTTAAATAAGACTGTCTTTAAATGTTCTTATTCTTTTCTGAAACACTGCAGCATAAACAGGGACAACATTTTCTCAGAATACAATGGTGAGAATCAGACTTTGGATAAGTGATATATGGAGCTCTCAGGATGCTTATTCTACTGTACTAGTAGATCACAACCATGTATAGTATACCGGTTTTCTATGAGTGCTGTAAAAAAGTACTACATCCTGAGCAGCTTAAATCAGCACAGATTTATTTTCTTACAGTTCTGGAGGTCAGAGATCCTAAATGGATTTCACTGGGCTGAAATCAAAGTGTCAGCAGCACCAGATTCCCTCCAGAGTTTCTGGGAGAAGATCTGTTTGCTTGCCTTTTCCAGCTTCTCCAGGACTCTGCATTTCTTGGATTATGGCCTCTTCTTTGTTCTTCAAAGCCAGCAGTGTAGATTCTTCTCTTTCTGCCTCCATTGACCTTGGCTTTCATTATATATAGGGCCTTCTCATCTTCTGTCTGTAGTCTAATCACCATTTACCTCCCTCTTAAAAGGATACTTCTAAGGATTCTTCTTCAGATAATTCACGATTCCAAGATTTTTAATCATACCTGCAAGCTCTCATTAGCCATGTAAGCTAACATTCACAGTTTCCAGAAATTAAGACCTGGCTACTTTGGGGGCCATTATTAAACTTACACATATAATAATACTACAATATCAGCATTAATTATTTTCTTCCTTGGGCATTTTATTTTCACCTTTCCCAGTGCTGGAAGCAGAGTAAGAGATGAGTTTTGTTTCATGCCCAGATCCACTGCATTACTACATAGTTTTGTGTTGGGGCTCTGGATAGAGGAAGCAGGTAATAAAGTTGCATTAGAACAATGGTTCTTCATCAAGGTTCCTTTCTGTGTTGTCATTCTTGCTTCTGTAACTTCCCACTAAAGATATGTACAATATGGTGAATTTGTTTTCCTCAGCTGAACAGATAAGGCAGAAAGATGGCAGCCCTGGTAACTAGAAAACATGTGCCCTAATGGGGAACAAAGAGAACTCTCTTCTCCCTTTACCCAAGAAGACAGACTCTCCTCTCCTTTCTGGCTTTAACTGAGAGAATAGAACCTTGTAAGGCACAAAGAATCAATATTTATAATGGAGACGCGTGGAGGGAGGATGCTCTGATCATCTTATTATACGTGCTGATATTTCTGATCTTTAAAAAAACCTAAGGCACTTTGCTCAGAAAAAGCATATTTTTAACCCTGGTGGCCTAAACCACTTAGGCCAAATTCCAACTACTTAATTACATTCTGTCTAGAGTATCCTTCCAAGTGTTCCAGAACTCACAGTGGTTTTCATTTCCTATCCTAAGCTGCTCCGTTGTGCTATTGTTATTATTTAACATTCCTGAGAGTAGACAGATGCGCTGTTTGAAACAGGAATATATATTTCCTATTGAATAAGCTAATAGTCTAAAATATGGTTGCCATATTCCATCTCCAAGTTGAATATAAGAAATGCACTAAAGGAAACAGTGAAAGAAAATACAAGACAAGGCCTCTGTCCTGGTTAAAACCCAAACCAGCTGATGTGGAGAACAGGCCACTTTGTGACTTTGGGTCTGGCTAAATGTTCTCATTTTTGCAAAAACAATAAAACACTTGTGCTTATGTCGTAAATGGACAGGGTTATTAGTTTCTAATAAAAAGACTTAACTATGTTTAAAGGAAGGATCGCAGGAGGATGGGGCATTTTTGTACAGCAACAGCATTCCATTTGAAATAACTATGATACATTATAACTCTCCATTCTTCCCACCCTCATTTCTTTCAAATCATTTTATAAAGCATTCACATTTCTTAACATCGTAATTCACTCATTGTTAGAATCATACAACTATAACAAAAAAAATCACAGACTCAAAATTTTGACAGCAAAAGGGAGGCAGGGTAGCAGTGATTGATTATTATAAGCCCCTGGCCCTTCTCTTCTATTTCAATGGAAGGGCTCTCTCTCCTTTTAAGACAAATCCCTTTCCTTGTGCTTTGAAACTATACCCTCTGCCTTGGGCAATTCAACCTACCAATTGGCTCTCTCTGGTCTGACTTCAGCCTACTCCTATCTACTTGCCTTTTATGTATAAGCATGCCAAGTCTCTTTTATGTAGAATAATAGCAATAGTTTTAAAACAGCTGAGTACTCTTTTCTCTTTTGCATTTCCTGAGTAGGATTCTCCCCCAGTTCTGCTAGAGTCGTCTGTTTGCCTTGAGGAAGACTGAAATTGCGGAAGCTGGATTGCATTGAGTCAGAGGCAGTCCCTGTCCAGCTTTTGACATCCGAAATGAAACACGTGAGTTGACTACAAGACCGAAGTTTTGAAAGCCAGGTTTGGATGTGACAGTTTTCTTTCCTAAAACCCTCTAGCTTCCACTAACGCCCTAATGTATTAAATATTTGGCTTGCCGTGCTAGATCACATATTTTCTACTTACCGAGGATATAGAAAGGTCAGAATATGTTATGAAGAAAGTCTGCCATAAAGGGAGGTGGGGAAGCCTTCCCACTCTTATTGCCAGGCCAGGGGTGGGTGAAGTATACGATGAAACCCATATATATTGATTACCCCTCTTTATACCATGGTTCCAAATGTGACATGCTGTTAAGTATGAAGAAGAGCCAAGAGTGGAGTGAAGCTGTGCCACTTCCTGTTGAGAACCCCTGGGCGGAGGCCCATATGCAGGTTCCTTTCAGATCCAAGACCCTCCCCAGGCTCCCGCCACTGGAAATCAGTATGGAGGTAAGCGTGAGGCCTGAGGGACTCTTTTGCCCAGCTCCATGAGGGATATGTTTTCCGCGATCCCAAATACCATCTTATGAAGGAGGAAGGGAATGTGAATAACAGTTCTGATGGGAAATTGGACTTTCAGCTGATTCTTTATCCACAAGACTTTTATATAAAAAGAAACTATTTAAACCACATAATGCTGAGGCACATTTTTCTAGTGAGTTTAGGTAAGTTTTGGCCTCCACTTACCAGAGGGGAGAAATAGTGGATATTTATCAGATATTTTTGAATGCCAAGTATCTGTGAAACACCCTTCTTGTATCTGGAGAGTCTGCCACATTTTGAGTACAGCCTTTGCTAAAGAGAAGGCAGAATTGATTCCCCCAATCTTTCTTGTTACTGATGTGCAGACTCATAAGATATGCTCAAGATGACTTGGATTTGAAAATAAGCAAAGTGTTGCAAACAAGGTGGCACTAGCATGTGGCTTCTGACATAGGCCCTACTCTTTTTCCCGTTGCGGAGTGCATGCAGGCTCCGGACGCGCAGGCTCAGTGGCCATGGCTCACGGGCCCAGCCGCTCCGCGGCACGTGGGATCTTCCCGGACCGGGGCACGAACCAGTGTCCCCTGCATCGGCAGGTGGACTCTCAACCACTGAGCCACCTGGGAAGCCCAGGCCCTACTCTTACTAGCATGAACTGTGAGTCTCCAACAACATCAGTGTAACTGGCTTTGTCATTATCAGTGCTGAGTAATAATGGCGGAGTATTTTCACTGGAGTGACCTTAATTGTAGTTGGTTATTGGTCCTTGGTGTGTGGCTTCCATTCTTGACTCTCTGACCAGAGATTCTGGGTGCTACCTATCATGCTTTATTAAATTCCTTTTCTGATTAAACTAGCTGTTGATCGCTAGGAACCATAGCCAGGGACAGTTAAATCTCCTGAGTGCTTACTATGTACCATACGCTGGTTTAAGCACTTTGCATATTTTATGTATCTCATGTAATTCCTCTCAACAATATTAATAAAAATAGATACTATTATTATCCACATTTTACAGATGAGACAACTTAGAGGGAGATTCAATAACTTGTCCAAAGTTGTTTGTTAACCAGTGAGATTCAAGTTCAGCCAGTCTAGCCTCATAGCCCATATTTCTATCTCTACACTTTAGACCTCATAATATGTATATAGTATTTATTATAGATTATAAATATATATATCTTTATCTCTCTCTATATATATATTATATATAGGCCTATTTATATAGTGCAAGAGTAAATCTCTAGCTATGTATTTACATTGTACGTATCTTGAGAAAATCCTGTACCTCATTCTGTTTATAAACACTGCTTTATCTCCCAACCTTGTCCTTGCTGGACGTGTTGAAAACATGGCTTTCTCTTGCTTTTCCCACTTCATCCCCTATCTTCCACGTTCAGCCCACTAAAATACAGCTTCCTCTCCTATTGTTCTCTGTAACTGCTTCTCACTGAGGTCACTGAAGGTGTTATCAATAGTCTCTTTTTTGGTCTTTATTCTTACTCTATTTCTCTACAGCATTTGGTATGTGATTCTTTACTTCTTGCTTGATCCTTTTGAACTATTTGGTTTCTGTGATATTTTTGTGACCTGGTTTTTATCCTAGAGCTCTGGCCAGTGTCTCTCAGTGCCCTTCATGGGCTCTATTTCTTCTGACATACCTTAAATACCACTTTAAATTCTCAGTCTTCTTTCACTTTCCCTGGATGAACTTATAGACATTCTAGATATAGAAACATTGACGAATCTCTAATATGTACTTCAGCAAACATATTTCTCCTAAGATGTATAATTACACATCATACTGTCGGCGGGAAATCTCCCTTAGTATGTTCCAAAGATATTTCAAGTTCAAACTTAATATTTCCCAATTAAACTCATCTTTCCTTTCCTTCTCACATTTCTCCTCCTTCATTCCCATGATCGGTTAATGAAAGAACCATCAACTCACGCCATCAGAAAGCCCACAGGTCATCTGTTACTTCTTTTTCATCTTCATACTTCACCTCAGTTCGCTAAGTACACCAGCTCTGTCATAGTGCACATCACCCCATCCTCACCATCTCTACCAGCTCTGCTTTTATCTTTTTGTACTGCTTACTCCAATGGCCTTCTAAATCCATCTAAATGGGATTTCCTCTTGATATTTTTCACCTCCTGCAGAACTGGCTTTAAAAAGCATAAAAGTAGGGGCTTCCCCGGTGGCGCGGTGGTTGAGAGTCCGCCTGCTGATGCAGGGGACACGGGTTCGTGCCCCGGTCCGGGAAGATCCCACATGCCGTGGAGGGCCTGTGAGCCATGGCCGCTGAGCCTGCATGTCTGGAGCCTGTGTGCTCTGCAACGGGAGAGGCCACAACAGTGAGAGGCCCGCGTAGCGCCAAAAAAAAAAAAAAAAAAAAAAGCATAAAAGTAATTATTTCACTCCTCATTTAACATCTTTCAGTTGCTCCCCATTACTCAGGATACAGTCTGAGCTTCTCAGCCACCACGTATTTGATCTGGCCTGTGCTTATCTAGATACTTCATTATCATACAACTCTCTGTCTACAGACCACATTCCACCCAACTGATTTATTTGCAGTTTCCTCTAATACTCACGCTCTCTCGTGCACCTGTCTGAGGCTGCTGTTAAATTCATGTGACACAGTCGGCTTACTCCCACTCATCCATCAAAATGCATCTCAGATTTTACACTTTCCGTGTCTTCCTGTGTGCTCCTCTTAGTGATAACAGTGTTAACTCTGTGATATTCTCTCACCCACTAGACTGTGAACTTTCAAAAGAGATGTGCTATGTCTTTGGTCTCAGAATATTCAGGCCTCCCACGAAGACTGGATTATTGCAGAAACTAAATAGTATTTTGCAAATGAAATGGTATCAAAAGTATACGTATTTACTTGAAAGTTGAGTGAACGAAGGCCTGGGGAGGTTAAGTGATTTGTCCATCGTCACACTGCTAGTAAAGACAAAGATTAACTATTCATTATTCTTTAACTGACACTCTCAGAACTTAAAAAAAAATACCTGAAATACAGAAGACAATATATACTTGTTCAATGAATGAATGAAGAAGGAAAAGAAAACGATCTCATTTTCTATAACAAAAATGTTAAAAATAGTGAATTTCAAAATACTGCAGAAGAGGGAAGTTAAAATATACCACTTTTGTTTTAAAAGTGTTCTTATTAAATGGCAATATTTGAAGAAAATATTTTCAGTGTGATTTCCTGATCTTATAGGGGGCCAAATTATATCTATACCTTCTACTCTCTAAATGGGCATGTGGTTGGTTATATTGAATAATTTAAAATTATTAAAATTAAGGATGCCAGTAAATTTAATATGAAAAAGCAAGTTCACATCACCCAGATTTATAATAATACTCTGAATGCCTGAAATCACTTTTAATAAGAGTGTCCTTCTACATTAGTAAAATAGTAGAGTGGGAGGCTGAATGCAAAGATTGCCCCCATGACCTCCATCCTCTGTTGTTAAACCCTAGATAATCCCCTCCCTGTGAGGGCTGAGTGGGACCTGTGATTTGCTTTTAGCCAATAGAATATGGAAAAGGTGATGGGACACCACACCCATGATTGCACCGTAAGACTTCCTTTAACAGACTAGAGTGAGGGCATCTCTCTTGCTGGCTTTGAAGAATTAAGACTCCAAGTTCTGAGAGGGTCACCTGACAGGGCACCATGGGGGCCTCTAGTAGCTGAGCAGCACCCAGCCAGGGAGACAACAGTGAACCCAGTTCTCCAGCCACAAATAACTGAATTCTACCAACAATAGTGTGAGCTTGGGATAGACCCTGAGTTTCAGAAAAACTGTAGCCCAGCCTACACCTCAACTGAGCTCACCTATGCTAACTATGAGATCATAAATATGTGCTGTTTTAAGCTGCTCAGTTTGTGGTAATTTGTTACATTATTTAAAACTATATACACTACATATAAAATAGGTAACTAATGAGAATATACTGTATAGTACAGGGAACTGTACTTAATGCACCGTGGTGACCTAAATGGGAAGGAAATCCAAAAAAGAGGGGATATATGTATATGTAGAGCTGATTTATTTTGCTGTACAGTAGAAACTAACACTATTGTGAAGCAGCTACACTCCACCAAAAATTAATTAAAAACAACCTAATATACTACAGGTTACTCCTATGTATATTTAACATAACAAAACCTGTTATATAACCTTCAAAATTGCAAGAACAAATAAATATGTTAGTGAAAAGCAAAGTTTCAAAGTATTAAAGGAAAAGAAAATCTAATGCTACCTGAATTATAATTCAGGTTTCAAAACATGACAATTAAGCTGTATGACAAAAATACATGATAAGCCAATTGAGAATGAATAGTCAAGTCTTCAGTTTTAATAGAAAGGAAAGGAAAACCCAACCACATGTTTTTCTTGGGTTTACATCAATATTTATCCACAACTTTCTGTTTTAGAGTATTTTGTGGCTATTATTTTGCACAGCAGGTCAATTTCTGTTTTATTTAGGAAAGTAAAACTATGCCAAAAATACTTAAACATTGTACAAAATAAGCAATATTTTTTAGTAAAAATTTTAAAAAATTCAAATAGTTTAAGATTATTTATCACCAAATATCAATAATCTACTTCTCTGCAATAATTGTGTCTCATAAGCTGGTCCTTTCTCAAACTCTTTCTCTTCCTTCACATGATATAAAACATGTGACTTTGTCACTATCAAAATTAATTTTAACTTTTTTTACTTTAAGTATTTTCACCTTAAGTTTTAAGAATATAGCAGATAAAGCTCAAAGAAAACAAATGTTTAAACAACCAAAATTTGGAAGTTTTAATTCCTGATCTCCCGAACTAATGTGGGAGTAAAATACAAATGACCTATACATATTTTAGACTGTTATATTTAATTTTAAAATTCAGCAAAGACAGAAACTTAGTCTGGAAATTTGGTAGATAACATCTGGCAGGGTTTATCACAACCTGGACAGGAGAACCAGACATTATTAAATACGCTTTGGACTTTGAGCATTCTATTTATTAAACAAACAAATAAAAAAGTGAAGAGTTTAAATGCTTAACATTTGCTATTTTAAAACATATGAAACTCAAGTAATGACTTTTATGGCTGCCTAGCTACCTCTCATTTGTAATTTAAAATATTAAAACTGGGCTTCCCTGGTGGCGCAGTGGTTGAGAATCCGCCTGCCGATGCAGGAGACACGGGTTCGTGCCCTGGTCCGGGAGGATCCCACATGCCGCGGAGCGGCTGGGCCTGTGAGCCATGGCTGCTGAGCCTGCGCGTCCGCAGCCTGTGCTCCACAATGGGAGAGGCCACAACAGTGAGAGGCCCGCATACCGCAAAAAAAAAAATAAAATAAAAAAAAAAATAAAAATAAAATAAAATATTAAAACTAAGAATCTGAAAAATACTTACATGATACCCTAAAAATTTCCTTTCCAGCTGTGTGAAAAATACAATAGTTTTATGTTACTGTAACATGTACTGTTTTCTTAAGTCTTAGCAAAGACTTTCTTACTTCCAAATTCTTAAGTGTTCCAAGTCTTAATGACATTATCATTTTCTATTCGTGATAGGATGACTAGCCTTAGGTAGCTCACAGAAATTGTTATTCACTTCTTGCTTCATAACATTCTGGGTACAATATGTACTAACAATTTTTTCTCTGTTTTCCTTCCTGAAGCTGATCTGATATTAAAGTGCTAGCTTTAATAAGTTTCCACTTCAGTCTAAAATAGATAATTTAAGAAATCCAGAAAGCAGAGGCTGCCAAAGCTCACTGTTTCCTAAAACCGGATTGCTATTTTACTTCTTCCATTGTGACAAAACCCAGGCCTACAGAACCTGCCCCACCTCTTCCTCGGAATCAACAGCTCTCTCTCTGATCCAGTGACTTCACTGAGGACGTGCTCCGTGTCAAAGGCTATCATTCAATTTCACTTCTTATTTTATTGTTTGTTTTTTTGTTTAAATTTTATTGCTTTCACATCTGGATGGCACAGCTTTCATGTGGTATTGAACGTATGGGTCCAAAAATGTGTCCCAGATGAACATCCTGTTTGTCTTTTGATTTAAATTTCTGTTTAGTAAACCTCTGTGGTTTGGATACAGTGAGGAGGATTTTCAGCCCAACTCCCTACCCACTTCCTCAAAAGTAAGGACTCCCCTGTTTTTTCCCCCCTTACTCACCTTTCCTCTGCTAAATTAATATTGTCTATCAAACACATTCTTAGGAATATTTGAGAACATGACCTAGTCTCTCAATGATAAAATCTATGTCTAAAGCATTACTGTTCTGGAAACTCTTTCCACAAAATGTTTGTTTTACATGCTACGCCATTAGCAAATATGAAAATGTTCCCATCAGGCCCTGGTAGAAAAATAACCAATTTTTGAATTATGAGATACTTGCTTTAGAGAAACAAATAAGTGCTTTTTCAAAAATAGTTTAGCAACTGTATTTTTCTGTTCAAAACCAGGAAAGAAATATGGTTAAAGTATTTTTTAAGTCTTCCCTTCAAATTAGTCATAGAAATCCTATCACTGATGAATAGATTTACTTGACATATTGCATAAAATTATTTTTTTAAAATAACTATTGTTTAAGCCACATTTTTTGAAGCAAAGAAATCTGGTTGTTCTTGGCATTTCTTAATTTGCTTACTTGGGGGTATGTTCTCCCCAAATCCACACATATAATTTCCATTGCCTTTAAAAGGGGTTATGAACACACATCTGAAGGAGGATTGACCACTCAGTTTTTGATGTTCTAAAGCCAACTAAAGCATGAACCTCTTGCTTCCTTTCTGATCCCAGCCCTTTTCAATGAGAACAATGCTTATGCAAGATTTCCTAGGGGGATTTTGTGGTTTGAGGTTTTAATAATCTAGGCTAAAATTCAAATAGGAACCACAGCTGCTTGGATAAGATTCTTAGACCTTTTTATTTGAACTGCAGTGAACTTACCAGAATTTTTAAATATTCTGAGCAGTATCTGATATGTAAAAGTGACATGTGGTAGCCTTCTTTCAGATGTAAGAATATCTATATACCTGCAAATATTATGAAAATAAAAAGGACATGTACTTTCCTGAACCATTTGCAAATATGTTTAAAAACAGATTTGGCTCTTTTAAAAAGTAGTAAGCATTACTGTTCTAAATCAATAAAAGAAACCTATTGAGAATACTTTATATTTTCTATCTTTTTTGTTGAAATTCTCACTTTGTTCATGCATTGTTCTTCTGACCTTGGTGTGAATATTTATGATTGTTAGTTTGAACCCTCTATCAGGTAAATCACTTGTCTCCATTTCATTAAGATCTGTTTCTGTGGATTTATCTTGTTCTTTTGTTTGGAACATATTCCTCTGTTCCTTCATTTTCCTTGACTCTGTTGGTTTCTGCGCATTAGATGAAACAGTCTGGACAGAGTGGCCTTGTTAGGAGATGAACCTTATTGATCAGCCTGGCCTGAACGCCTAGTTGTCTCTCAAACTTTTATGATTGTACAAGCCTCCTCCTTTGTTCTTAGTGGCTCCCACTAGCTTGGGCTGTGCCAATACCTGTCAGCGTCCCAAGGGGGAGGATCACAGTCAGCACCTAGCTGCAAGCTGATGAGAAGCTGGAGCCTCAGGCACACCTGGGAAAGTATATGGTTAAGCCCGTTCCGGGAGAAACTGAGAGACTGGCATTGTTACCTGCTTCCTCGGCGCTGGGTTCAGGTGTGTAACTGCTAGAGGTTGTCCCTGTGTCCATTAAAAACTGTTTCTTATGGTAGTTCTATTTGTAGTTTTTTAAGGAACCTCCATACTGTTCTCCATAGTGGCTGTATCGATTTACATTCCCACCAGCAGTGCAAGAGGGTTCCCTTTTCTCCACACCCTCTCCAGCATTTATTGTTTGTAGAGTTTTTGATGATGGCCAATCTGACCGGTGTGAGATGATACCTCATTGTAGTTTTGATTTGCACTTCTCTAATGATTAATGATGTTGAGCATTCTTTCATGTGTTTGTTGGCGATCTGTATGTCTTCTTTGGAGAAATGTCTATTTAGTTCTTCTGCCCATTTTTGGATTGGGTTGTTTGTTTTTTTGTTATTGAGCTGCATGAGTTGCTTATAAATTTTGGATATTAATCCTTTGTCAGTTGCTTCATTTGCAAATATTTTCTCCCATTCTGAGGGTTTTCTTCTGGTCTTCTTTATGGTACTACTAGGCATATACCCTGAGAAAACCATAATTCAAAAAGTCATGTACCAAAATGTTTATTGCAGCTCTATTTACGATAGCCAGGACATGGAAGCAACCTAAGTGTCCATCAGCAGATGAATGGATAAAGAAGATGTGGCACATATATACAATGGAATATTACTCAGCCATAAAAAGAAATGAAACTGACTTATTTGTAATGAGGTGGTTAGACATGGAGTCTGTCATACAGAGTGAAGTAAGTCAGAAGGAGAAAAACAAATACCGTATGCTAACACATATATATGGAATCTAAGGAAAAAAAATGTCATGAACAGATTAGTGGTAGGATGGGAATAAAACACAGACCTACTAGAGCATGGACTTGAGGACATGGGGAAGGGGAAGGGTAAGCTGTGATGAAGTGAGAGAGTGGCATGGACATATATACACTACCAAAAGTAAATTAGATAGCTAGTGGGAAGCTGCTGCATAGCACAGGGAGTTCACCTCTGTGCTTTGTGACCACCTAGAGGGGTGGGATAGGGAGGGTGGAAGGGAGGGAGACACAAGAGGAAAGAAATATGGGAACATATGTATATGTATAACTGATTCAGTTTGTTGTAAAGGAGAAACTAACACACTATTGTAAAACAGTTATACTCAAATAAAGATGTTTAAAAAACAAACAAACAAACAAAAAACTGTTTCTTTGTTTGCTACAGTCCTGTGGGACTTGTGAATGCAAGCCCATTTGGTTACCAGTGCCCGGTAATCCAGAGACCCATCCTTTGGGTGGCTGCTGAAAAAGCTTCGGTCCCAGATGTGTACCAGCTCCTTCCAGGGAGCTACCGGTGACTCGGAGTGGGTTGGAAGGAGAAAGCAAAAACAGTGTCTTCCAGCTTCTCTGGTCTCTGGGGAGGATCCCAGCTAGCCCCTAAGGTCTGCTAACTTAGCAGCTTGACCCTCAGGTAGCTTTTAATGTCTGCAGATAAACTCTTTCAGGGAAAGACAGAGATAGGCAATTTTGCCTGCTCCCTCTCCCCTGAACCCTGGGGGGAGAGCCATGGCAAGTATTCTCACTACTTAAGAATCACTTCTTTGTTTACTATAGTCTGTGGGGCTCGGGGATGAGAGCCCCATTGGCTTTCAGAGCTAGGTGTTTTGGGAACCCTTCCCTCTAGTGGGAGTCTTTAAAGTTGGGGCACTAGATGTGGGATCCAAAGTCTTCCATCCTCAGGAAGAAGCTGAGAGTGGAGGGTTCTCTCCCAATTGGATGGCTCTGTGTCAGGAGTGGGGTTTACGCTCAGAGCATACCTGGCCTTTCCCGCCTGTTCAGATGTAGGTATTGTCCCATTCATGCAGTGCGTAGGAGTTACTTAGTTTCTAGGTCTCTCTGAGAGAGGACTGCTCATTTGTAGCTGTGCGTTCAGCTCTCCTGCGCGGGGAGAGCCCAGGAGCCGCCTATATCGCATCTTTACTCCATTTGCTGCTGCATTTCTTTCCTCCGCTTCTGCTCGGCCCAAGTACTCCTGAGAATGTTTTAAAAATTAAATCTTTGGCACCATTGAAGTAGAAACCGTTTATTTTCTGAAATAATAAGCTATGTCTTCATTCTATTAACCATTTGGAGAATTTTTTTTTTTTTTTTTTTTGTGGTACGCTGGCTTCTCACTGCTGTGGCCTCTCCCGTTGCGGAGCACAGGCTCCGGACGCGCAGGCTCAGTGGCCATGGCTTCACGGGCCCAGCCGCTCCGCGGCATGTGGGATCTTCCCGGACCGGGGCACGAACCCGTGTCCCCTTCATCGGCAGGCGGACTCTCAACCACTTAGCCACCAGGGACCCCCCCCCCCCTTTTTTTAAACTGATTTTTGTACACTTCTAGAATAGTATTGAGTTTAAAAGGTAAGATCTAGCACTATTTACAATAGCCAGGATACGGAAGCAACCTAAGTGTCCGTCGACAGATGAATGGATAAAGAGGATGTGGCACATATATACAATGGGATGTTACTCAGCCATAAAAAGAAACGAAATTGAGTTATTTGTAGTGAGGTGGATGGACCTAGAGTCTGTCCTACAGAGTGAAGTCAGAAACAGAAAAACAAATACCGTATGCTAACACATATATATGGAATCTTTAAAAAAAAAGGTTCTGATGAACCTAGGGGCAGGACAGGAATAAAGACGCAGACGTAGAGATGGACTTGAGGCATGGGGGGTGGGGAAGGGTAAGCTGGAACCAAGTGAGAGAGCAGCACTGACATATATACACTACCAAACGTAAGACAGATAGCTGATAGGAAGCAGCCGCATAGCACAGGGAGATCAGCTAGGTGTTTTGTGACCACCTAGAGGGGTGGGAGGGAGGGAGATGCAAGAGGGAAGAGATATGGGGACATATGTATACGTATAGCTGATTCACTTTGTTATACAGCAGAAACTAACACACGATTGTAAAGCAATTATACTCCAATAAAGATGTAAAAAAAAAGAATAAATGTAGAAGAAATGATGAAATTCGAAAATCAACATGACAAGCATCATAGTAATAATTATCTCAAGCAAGATTCATCAATGGATACTGCAAACAGTGAGTGAAAGTTTAGGGACTAAACTGATAGTTACATAGTCTTAAATTATTTCATCACAAATTATATATTAATTGCAAAGAACAAAGTACTAACTTTACAGTGGAGAAAACTGGCAGATACCACTTTAACCAAGTGAAAAAAGTAACTATTGCCAGCTATGACAATTAGCAGCGTGTGCCTCCTGATGTGAAAAGCAGTGCAAAAAACAGCCTCATGTTGTATTTTCACAGCCAGATGTGCATAACCTGAATCTGTCCATGAGAAAATATCCGACAAGCCAAAATTAAGAGATATTCTATAAATGAACTGTCCTTTCTGTTCAAAAAAATGTCAGTTAGGAAATACAAAGATGGACTCAGGAACTGTTCTAGATTAAAGCAGACTAAGGAGACACGACCATAAAAGAAGTTATTAGAATAAATGATGAAATCAGAATAGGGCCTGCAGATGTACTGATGGTAATTTCCTGATTTTGATGATTGTTCTGTGATTAATTCAGATCATTTTTGTTTTAAGGGAATACACACTGAATTATTTAGGAGTAAACTGGCATCTTGCATTATGTCTGCAACTTAATCTTAAATGGTTCAGAAGAAAAAAACGAGAAAGATAAGGGGGCGGGGGCAAATATAGTGAAATAAAAACATTTGGAGGATTCTGGAAAAAAAATAAATCATTTCCCATTTCTCACTTTTATAATCAACACTCTGGAGAGCATGTTTCACATAATAATTTGGGGTCCATTCTGGAGTATTTGTGAATTGCTTGTTCCATGTCCTTTATCCATTTATCTCTTGAGGGTTCTAGTGTCTTTCTTACTAATTTATATAATAAAGATATAAATCTTTTAAGATTAAAAAAAAAATGTAAGACCTGCTGAAGGATCTGTCCATAAGGTTCCCGAATCCCAAGGTATGATAAATAACAGCCTTTAAGGATATTTAAATGAGGCCCCAATATTCACATAAAGGGTAGAAATTTCGGAGTCTATCACAGGGTTATAATGTTATTTAAATGTTTATTTAACCAATTAATGACCCCACAGTAATAAATGTTTATTTAACCAATTAATGACCCCACAGTAATAAATGTTTATTTAACCAATTAATGACCCCACAGTAATAAATGTTCATTTAACCGATTAATGACCCCATAGTAAGGGATTTGCAAGGAGAGAGTATAATGGAACAGAACATCTATAAATGATCTGGCACTAAATTTAGGTAAAGGACTTACTCCAAAGACAGGAAACTTTTTGAGCTGGAAGACTTTAGATATCTTTGAGGCTCATTTTGGGTGCCATGAGACCCACAGTTTCTGGGCCTGCTGGCTGATGGGCATTTTTCTGGGTAAATATATCCTGGCAAGAATACCAGTCCTGAAGGCCTCTGCTCTTGGTGGGCTGATCCCCACAAGCCCTTGTGCACAATCACATTCAGGGTCTCTCATCTCATCCGGCAGATTTCAAAGTTCTCCACAGAATCCTGTGAATTTACAGAGTTGTATAATGGACTTCCAGAAGGAGAGAGGTGCTTCCTATTGGTGGCAAGTAAGCTCTGGACATGTCCTTCAACTGCTGCCAGATCTGCTTAATATTTCATCTGCTTTACATTAATATTCTGGTTAAGATTTAGTTTACACCCATCTGCTAATTTTTTTTTTTTAAAAAGGAAAATTTAGTTCCATGCATTGCATAGGATATTTAAGAGCCTCGGTATATTAAACATTTCCCATGAATTCTAACGATTTGAATGTAAATGGTTAATAGATGGCTTGTGCTGTATTGGGCCAAGGCAAACTCTGTGATGCAGAGGACAAAAGCTGTTTTCCACCATTTCAGAATTGGGTATTGACACTAAACTGAGGGCAAGTATCTGCTCAAGGAAAATTCAGTTGATAACAAGTACAGGTGATAATGGCTTCTTGAAAAGAAATCAACTAAAATATTAGAATTTATTGTCCTGGCAGCTACAGATAAAAATCAAAGCATATCTACTGTGACTCTGGTCACATATAGGCCCTCTGCATGAAATTTCCTTCTCTCTGCAGGTCGGTTTACTAACGCTTACTTACATTCAAGGCTTAGGTGGACCATTTACTGAGAATTCAGTAAAACACTTTTCTATAAAAAAATATGAAATCAGTTGTTTCATCATCTAGGTATGGCTCCTGAAGGTAAGCAGGAGTCTCTGTTCCCTCCGAAATATGCTTCTTAGAATGACAGGCATTGATAATAGCATTCTCACCATTCTCTAGTTTGTGAAGCCAGAGACAAATGAGAAACAGCATTTCCAGGAATTAGTCATCTCTGAGGGGTAACTTTGAAGACTGCGAAAACTCTTGGCAGGGACACTCCATTCAAACTCCTGTAACTAAAAGACTTGACCAAGCTTTCACATGGTTTCTAGCAGCCAAAGGCCAAGCTCCTGGGAAGACTCAGCCGTCATTTGAGTTTCTGTCTGAAAACACTTAGGACTGTCAAAGAATTCACTGTTCTAGCCAGCACCTGACCACAGGCCCCTGACCTTCCTTTCTTAGAGCACATTTACTAAAAAAAAGGCTTACAATTTTGAAGTCTTCCTCTGTCCTTTTAAGAGGTAATGTACCTCCTACAGTTCAGGAGTGTCTTGCTCAAGTTCTTAAAAGCCATTCCTTTGAAATGCAATCATCAGGAATGATAGGGCCAGTGTCTGGTGGGGAACAGCATCCTAACTTCTGCAATTGTCAGTTAGCTAATACAGCTGGCCTAATCAAATTTACACTGACCAATACCTACTAATTGTTCCCTTTCCTGACTCTGTTTGAGCCCTTGCTCGCTCCCTCTACCTACTCCCTTAATTTTCCCTTTAAAGTACCGAGTTACTTCTGTGCAAATTGGAATGGACCTCAGTTCTTTCCCTTACTGTTGGTGGTTATTGAATAGAATCTGATTTCACTATTTTAACTGTGACAGTTTTAAACCAGGAAACAGTGAGCTGGTTCCTGAGGGAGGTATGGAGAACAGTCTATGAGGAAACTGAAGCTTAGCACGGAGAGCACTTGGTTCTCAGAAGACTGCAGGCAGTGCTGCGGAGCAGTTCAGCAAGTGGGAGAGGTGATGGGGCCATATGTGTAGGCATCCAAAGAATGTATAACTTGATTCAAAGACTAGACACAGAGAATTAGAACCTTGAACTACAAAAGAAAGGAGGCCTGCTGAGTAAATAACCAGGAATAAGTCAGCACTTCACATCTGCAAGGACTGATTACTTTGAGACTTGTTAAGACAATTTAGCCATATTTTGCTCACTTGGACAAGCGCTTAAGGCCCCAGAGGGAACTGGAGACCTTAATCTCTAAGTAGCTCTGAAAGCATCAACCCTGAAATCCTCTGTGAGGTGGGCTAGGTGAATCAAGTTATAGAATCCACCATTCAGTCAACATAAAGAATTACATAATTGCATGGAAATCTCTGGAAAACAATCATAGATAAAGCTTAACAAAATAGCAAGAAAGAAATGGATTTTTCAATATCTAAATCAGCAATATCTGTTGAGAAAAACAAAAAGAAACTGTCTCTTTCAGATATTATGTCCCACAGGTTAGAGCTTGTCAATTCTCCTTTAATTTCAGGCAAAAAATAATTTATACTCTTGAACAGTTTTTTCTAGAAGTTCATGCCCAATATTGTACTTCTTTGAATAAGTTGTTTCAGTGTGGATTAGAAGAAATGTAATGTGAAACACTGGGTATGTGAAACATGAACAATATTTCTTTGATGGATAAATACTGCTGTTGGGATTTTACTGGATTGTACTGAACACTGAATTACAATTATTGCAATGGTTTGGAAAAGGAAGATGCAGTCATAAATTCTGTAGCAATAGCTAAACTCTTCTGAGAAGCAAACTTTTGTGGCTTAATTTCAGAACAATTTAACAAGACTATGTAAATATGTAGAGTAAAATAAGCACCAGATACCTGAAGTAAGTGCAAATACTACATTCATTTCTTTATATAATTTTACAAAAATTCAATTATAGAATTTTATTCAGATTAAATATATAATGTATTCAAATTTAATATCTATAAATATATAATGTTTTATTATATATTTTATGTGTGCATATGTATATATATGTGTATATATATCCATATATATTTGCAAAGTGTAATTGAATGTTACAATTGTGAAAAACAGTTACAATTGAATGTTATAAATGTTAAATTGTAAATTTTTTTTTTTACTCACTTGGAATTGGTTCCTTTATGGAAAAACTGAAAGTAATTGTATTGAATGTAATTACAAAATGGACAATAATTTGTCTTACTTTGCCAAATCTATCATGCAAAAAGAGACACTGCTAACTACAAATACACATTTTGAGACCAAATGGGAAAAACGGTTAGCCAGGGCCCTGAAATTTATAAGGATGCTCAAGATAGAGAGTAGAGATGAACAACACAGCTCACTGTGCCACCAGGCACAGTGGTTAGGAAAGTCCAAGCTTAAGCCATTAATGATCTCAGTTGCATCTTCTTGTAGCTTTCAGTATTTCCTCTTTCTTGAAACTCTCCTCTTCCCTGTTCACTACGTGACAGCGTTTGTTTGGTTCTTCTTTTCCTTTCCTATCACTGGGCTCCTTTGTTTTGCCGACTCCTTTTTTCCCCCCACTTTCCTAAGTGGGCTGTTCTCTGAGGTTCTATTTTCAGTTTTCTTCTTCCACTACAGGCTTTTCTTTGACTATTTTATTTATTCATTACATTAAATGCATTAAAGTGAATGCATTCAAACTCTGGCACTGTTCCTAGCACATGGTGTGGGTCATTGGATGATAGCAAATATTATTCTCCCTCTAATATTTTTTCTACTACTACCGTAACGACCACAGCAGCTGTTGTCAAATAGCCTACTTATCTCCTAAATATCTCAGATAGACAAAAGAAGGCAGAAATGTGACATAATACCTGTGATGTATAAGTCATTCCATCAATACTACCGTTTACTGTTATTGAGACATATTCTCTTATTTACTTCTCAAAACAACCCTACGAAGTATTTCAATAATTTTTGTAAATAAGAAAATAAAGGCCCAGAATGATAATCTGTAGAAAATCTCATAGTTGTAAATTTTCAAAGTCAGGATTAGAGCCCATTCTTATCTCAAAAATCCATGTAAAACCCATATTCTTTCCATTGTACTGTATGTTATGGACCAATTCTTATCTGTCCCCCAAATTTTATGTTAGGAAGACCTTAATGAGGATAGGGAAGGACATATTACAGCTATATATTACTTTTCTAAATCAGTGATAAACTTATTTTCCTAGATAGTGAACCTGAGACTCAGAGGGAAACATTTTTTAGAAAGTATCGTTAAAGGGGATATTGAACTAGTACCATTACTAGAAAATTGATTTTTTTAAGAGCTGATCACTTATCAGACTAAATGCTGGTTTCTTTATATATGCCATTTTATCTAATGTGAGATTTTCATGCCTGTTTGAAGGTCTTAATGACTAGACTGAGGGAGTGCAATAAATAAGGTGGTTGGGTCTTAAAAATTCCCTTCCACCTTCTATCTAGTTAGCCTCTGACTCTCATTCCTTCAGCTCTCCCAATGATATTGTAAACATTTAATTCCCTGGATTAAGTCCCTTATATTTTGAAATTACTATGGTATTTTCTCTTTCATACAGACTTGACTGATAAAGGAAGCATCACACTTTGTTTGTAAAAGGTAAGTCAAGTTGAAACCTAAACCCAAACTCTAATCTTTGGTGAATGTCAAGTTTAGACCTGTGCTAAATATGCCTTCATAACTTTTATTCTGTTTTCCCCAAGTCTTCTCAACCTATCCAAGAGCAAAGAAATTTCTTGAAATACAGAATTAATGTGCATTATCCTCAGAATACCAGTGGTTGAAGAAAATGAGAAAAAAATGGAAGGATTAGAAGATGAATTATGTACAAAAGCTAGGAACTCAATCAAGTTTCCAATCTGTCATATTTAGAAATAAATTTCATTCATGATAAGCATAAATTTTGGAAGAGAAATAATCAAAATAGTTTACAACCTGTATTCTTCTATTTTCTGGCTTATATTTTGTGACAGTCAAGAAAACTGTCAGAAACCTAACATGATGCTTTCTGTCTGTACAAAATTCTAGTCTCATTTTACTTGAAACATTTTAGATATAATTGACTATTGTATTTCAGGAGATCCACGTTAGTGACATAAGTTGTCTATACAGGCAAACAGATTGTATGGTTGGGGTTTTATATAAACAGATTAAAAGACTAAAACTAGGAAGATGAAGAGTGAACAATATACGATAGAAAATCATAAATTAACATGGTTCCTGAATTCAATAAATGTAGCTACTGTTATTCTTTAAAAAGTAATAAAGAGCTAATATTAAGCTCTTCCCAAAACTGAAATACCAGTATAAGAGGGTAATGTGAAAGTTGAGTTAACTGTGAAAAAAAGACTTAAATGTTAAAAACTTTTGTAGGTTACTAATCTCAATCAATATATATATTGTCAATGCCTCTCCACATGAACTTTATATTTTTATATGAGTTTATGAACAAAAAATAATATTCCACTAAAAGTAAATATATATGTGATTTTTAAAAGAATAGATATATATATATGTTCCACGTATTGAATCGATTTTCAAACTTCAAATTTTTTACGTGTTTTTGGAGTAGAACACATCCTGAGTATTGCCCTTCTAGACCAGTTTCTTACTGCAGTTTTGCTAATGGCATTCGCAGGTGTATACAGCTCACCTTCTTAGAAGCAGCCTGCTTTAAGATTGAAAAAATGACCAAGAGTGGTCAAAATACAACTCTGTGAATGATCCAGTTATTACCTAATTAAATTTCAGTGTTTCAAAGTCAAGTGCTAGAAAATGGCAGAGGAACTAAGGTGGGCAGCTGAGATGTCAAAGTTTGCTCAATTTCAAACTTTCCATTAAGTGGAAAATAAAGACTCCATACATTTATTGCTTTGAAAAAAGATCAAAAATGACATTTAATGACATTCTTGAGGAAGATTTGCAACTGCATGGAATTCCTTGGAAAATAAACTTTAATTGTTTTTTTTTTTTTGCACATAACTTTCTTTTTGCAATTCAACATGAATTCAAACTTTTAAAATCCAGATGGACAGCACTTGACAAATATGGGTAACCTCAGCCAATGAAACAAAATGTACTTGTTTCCACCCTATTTAATGTGTTACTTCCTCCAAGTAACAATAGAAATCTAAGTTTTTTAAAGAAATAAAAATAAATAAATCCAAAAAATTAAATGGGGGATAAATTCCCTTTAAAAATTATGATGATTTTCATTAATATTATATCTAGCATCAGTGATACTTAACAGGAATTCTGGAAATAGATATATTTAATGTCTAACTGAAATTACTGTCAAGTTTTAATTAGCTATTCTGATTCCAGAAAGAGCATGAACAATTATATCCCACAGAAAATTCTTAAGCTTTATTTTTTATTTTAATCACTCGGTCTCCAAGATTTAAGAAGAGCTTCTAAATGTAAAGCCGATGTGGAAGCAGTGAATTCAGATGGGGTTCAGCAGGAATACACAGGGTAAGTAATGTATTCAGAGACTCTGTTAGCTAAAGAATACGTTTTAAAAATACAAGTAAAAAGAAGATATGTGTTTTATGACCAAATCCATGACATTATGGTATTGCTTTACTGTTGTAAAAGAGTTCCTTCTCTCCACATCTTTTATTTTTTTTTGTACATAAATGGTATTTTATTGTAGACAGTAGTCTTATTTACAAATTTTTATACATTTAAGGCAAACACTGTCACCACAAACATTAAAATTTCAATATGCAAAATTCAAATTTACAACAAGAAAATAAGCACAGAAACTTATTTTTGGATGATACGGTTATTGCAGCACTACCTTTATAATTTCTTACCCCAGAGTCCAAAAATGTAGGCAAACCCTAAACTTGTAGCAAAAACATTTTGGCACATTGGTATCTATAATCTACTTTGTGCAGAAATGTTTCCATGAGACTCACAGAGTACTCTTTGGAAGAAAGAGGCAAGGACTGGTCATTTGGTTGCCCTTTGGAAATGTGAGCTTTCTGGGAGTTCGGAAACAGCCACAACATAGAGTATAATGAGATACAGCTCTGGCTGGGAAAAATGTGTCTTCCATCAGAAAAGGACCTCCAATTCCTGGGGGATATCCAACTTCCATCTTCTACAATATGTCATTTCCAGCAATCACACATTTAATTTCCAAGAGTTCTTTGTTGATCTCTGAGATTTTTCTATTCATCTCATCTCTTGGTATGTCATAGATTAAATCTCTTTTTCTTATATAGCTGATGATGTTAACTGTAGATTTTTTTTTTTTTTTTTTTTTTTTTTTTTTTTTTTTGTGATATGCGGGCCTCTCACTGCTGTGGCCTCTCCCGTTGCGGAGCACAGGCTCCGGACGCGCAGGCTCAGTGGCCATGGCTCACGGGCCCAGCCGCTCCGCGGCATGTGGGATCTTCCCGGACCAGGGCACGAACCCGTGTCTCCTGAATCGGCAGGCGGATTCTCAACCACTGCGCCACCAGGGAAGCCCCTTAACTGTAGATTTTTTAAAGTATTTTTTTCTACTTCTGTAATTTTTTTCATGTTCTCTTTTGTCTATTTGTTTATTTTGGTCTCTATTTTTGTGGCAGGCTTTTCTCAAACGATACCTTGTTCTTCATTGATATTAAACAGGGAGCTCTAGAAAGAGACTGGACACTGTGTGTCTGAGTGGGCTTGTGAATGGGGATCTTTTTCACAGGATGACTAGACAAGTAAACGGACTTTTTGGGGGCAGATTTCCATATGTCAGTGTCTAGACATCATTTTTCTGGAATCCTGATGTCTCTCCAGAGAAGAATCATCTCTTCTTCTGCCTGGAGTTATTTTCCTCAGCAGTTCACACTGTGAGGGAAGGGTTGAGGAAGGTGGATGGAGGTCCCAGTGTCCATTTTAAAGACTTTATCATGATTTCCCGTTTATCACTGTGGCACCTTACCAGTATTCTCTGTGCCTTCTGTCCCTAAGTTTGGAAAGTCCTGGTTCACTTTCTACAAACAACAGACTGATGATCTCCTAAGGTCATGGCTAGGGAGAGGTGAAGGGTGTGTGTGTACCTTGGGGTGGGGGAGTGCTGTGAGGTCATCTAGCTCTACACATTGGGGAATGTGATGGATGTGCCTGTGTGTTTGTGCGTGTGCGGGGGAAGTAGTGGTGGCAATTATTCTACACACAATTTTTTTTTTTTTTTTTTTTTTTTTTTTTGCCGTACGCGGGCCTCTCACTGTTGTGGCCTCTCCCGTTGTGGAGCGCAGGCTCCGGACGCGCAGGCTCAGCGGCCATGGCTCACGGGCCCAGCCGCTCCGCGGCACGTGGGATCTTCCCCGACCGGGGCACGAACCCGCTCCCCTGCATCGGCAGGCGGACTCTCAACCACTGCGCCACCAGGAAAGCCCCCATACACAAATTTTTGAAGAAGTCCCCCCACTTTCAAGTCTGCACCTTATCTTGCGTTCTTTGGAATGTCTTATCTCCAAGCACAGAGTTCTTTAGGAGAAAATCATCTCCTTTCTTTTTGATACTCCTCTCTGCAGGCACTCAGTTTGTAACTTCCCTGATAAGATAATTATCCTTCTTTGAGCTTTCCATCTTTCAAAAAATAGTTAATTGAAATTGCTAGTCTATGTTTGGCCCCTCTTCTGCTTTCTTCTGCCTGCCTGTCTCTCTCCCTTGCTTTCTCATTTCCTCTCATTTTTTCTTCCCCCCTTCCCCCTCTTTTCCCCTCCCTTTCCATCTCCTTCTCTCTCTGCTAACTTCGTAAGATTTGAGAAGAAAAAAGTGACAAATACACATGGCTGCCTTGATGTTTAACCAGACGCCCAGGCTGAGGATCTATGCAGAACTGGCTCAGACTAAGCAGCTCTGAGGCTGTAGCTTAAAGGCCTGAATGATTACAGCTGAGCAGCATGAGTGCAGTAGGGGCCGACATTTCCCCTCAATTGCTTGATTCAATACTGCACTTTTATTAAAAAAAAGAATCATAATTTCTTTTTTTCTGTTTGAGTCATATCATTGATGTAACTGTGGGTTTTCCATTTCTTTGGCAGTACATTTTCTGGTCTCTATGATTTAGTTGATTTCAGCTTCTATTTTAAATCTATTGGTATTTATCATGTCAAACAGAGAGATAGACACAGCTTTCCTGCAAATCCCTTCCAGACTTTTCTATGGTTTACATTGTTGACGTACCATTCTGCTATGTCCTATTTATTGCTTCAAGTACAAATACCTCTATACTCCTTCTGTATGTTTTTCAAGGCTTTCCATTATGTAGCGCCAACTAATCAACACCATTTTCTGTCATTCTTAAGACCTCTTTATTTGGCCAGGTGAATTTTCTATATGTCCGCCAAAACAAAATTTCTCCTATCCCACACCCATGGTATCCTGACCCTTCTTCTCCGGAACTCCTGTTCCCAGATACAATTCATGCGCCTGCCTGGCACCGCATTTATGACTACCTTTGTCTTCCCTGCCATGTTCACTTCACTACTGTCCATCTTCTAAACCCTTATCTCATCCTCAAACTTCAATTCAATTTCCTACTTTCTTGCACAACTTAAGTACTTCCTGTTTCTTGTCTTGTTTAGTTAATTGTGTTTTTCCAAAGTCAGTCTTATCTCCCTGAAATGGATTTTAAACTGAGAACAGGGGCCGTTTTTAATTTCTTTCCAAGCCTCACAACACAGATCGTCTTTCTGAGTACTCATCAATTGATTGACTTGTCATCAGCTGATGACTAGTATTGTCTCTGTCCCTTTTCAGTTAGTGGTTGCATAAGTCAGTTCCTGATGATATATTATGCAAACTAGATTCTGAGACTTGGGAAGTTTAAGAGTTTTCTTTAGTTGGATCAGCTAGGTGAGGGAGGAAACTTTGGCTCTCTGCTTATGACATATTATAGAGCTACGGTCTGGAGTATAACTAAAAACCAGTTGGATTTACTATTGCTTATTTCAATTTTTAAGTTTGTTTGTAAGAGGATAAATTAGGTACGGATATCATCCACCCATTTTTGAATCCTCATTTCCCTAAATTTTCTCAATTTCTCTTTTCATTTCTCTCCCAAGTGTTCTAGAGTTTTAAAAATTGTTTTTTGATATCTTTGTAGAGATTTTATTTTTTAATTTGTTTTGTTTTGTGTTGTTTTGTATTTCCATCTGGCATATTTAATTTTAAAAAGTAAAGTAATTTTCTTTAAGTTTGTTCTTAGTTTATCCCATGTTTAGTTAGACTAAGTGCCAAGCTATGTTTGGCAAACTTGAGAAGGTAACTGCTAATTAAGCAGAATTTATTTAATGATAAAAAGAAAGCAAAAGCAATCCTTTAAACTAGGCATGAGAAACTGATTCGAGAATGTTAAGTACTGCCAAAGTGTTGCAGAATCCTCAGTTAATGATTTAATTAGTAGCAAACTGTCATCAGCCTAAGTAAATGTCTTAACACCTGCTTCTATAGTCAGTCCCTAGTGACTTAGACCTATAACTTCTAAGTCGTTAATGTTTTGCTGGAGTATGTTAACGTAAGACTTCATTTGGTTGGTTTTAGAGTATCTATAAAAGTAAGCTCTTTTCCCCTCTTTTCTTCTCATTAACTAACCATCACATTTTTATATGAGTTTCCTTGCCATTGGTGGGAAACTCTAGTGCTTCACTTATAAATATTACAGTAATGGGTTAGTGTGTTGGCCACCCAACACCATAATTTGATTTGCAGATCAACCTCCCCTTGTTGAAAGTCACCTTGGTGGAACGTGAAATCCGTCTGCCTGTCCTCCTCTTCAAAAGGAGCCTTCAGTTCACTGGACATTCTTTTCACATTTCCCCACACTGGCAAGGGCAGGGACTCTGAAGCTGAAGCAGGGTAAAGCAAGGCTGAAAGAATGAGGTGGACTTTGTCCATTTCCCAGGAAGACTGTCAAGCAAGACTTGCTACCGAGACTGGTTCTGGACAGTTGAGAAGCTGTTCATCTGCAGCCTTCCCTCTAATCTTCTGAGCCCCCTCATGGCCTTCAAAGGGAGTCACTCTTTGTAAAGTCAACCTGGAGTCAGTTTGTGTTCTTGTTTACAATCCAAACAATCGATGTGATATACTCACCATTACTGTTACTTTCTCTTTCTGTGTATGGCAATATATAGCTACAGAACAAAAGTACATCACGCTTTTTATTATTAATTAGAATTTTTATTTTTTATTATTTAACATGTGTTAAGAACAAAAAGAAAAAAAAACCTACCCCAAACCTCTCTAATGTTATGCCAGGTGTACTGGTATCTGGAAGACCTGACTCAGATGGATATGAGAACTTCAGAATGCTGGAATATTCAGGAGCAAGAAAAAGATGAGTGACCATGAAAACAGAGTCGGTCACATTGGGAGGATGAGACCGTTATGAAATAGTAAGAAAGAGAAGGAATATAAAGGTATTTTATTTTTTAATTAAGTGCCTACTGCTTTGACAAGAATATAGTCAGATTATTGATTAGAAATTTGAAGTAGTGAGTAGAAATGTAAATAAAAATACCATTTAATTAATGTAATTTTTAAAAAAGACACAAAAAGAAAAAAAACTAAAATTTTCTCCATATATTTAGAAAAAATGGTATATACTTGATAGAGTTATAAAATGTCTTTGATGAATAAAACAAATTATAGTCTGAGACAAGTCATATAATGTAAAGGGACCTTTGAGATCATTAAATAGAGTGTCCTTAAGTCACTGATCATGTTTGATAGTAATTTAAGTCTAACAGAGTTGATTGCTAGCTCAACAACAACAACAACAACAAAAACCAGTGTCACATACTATCCCAGTGGTTTAGGTTATCTGTTTCCACTAAACCTGTAACTGTAAATCTTGACCACTCTCTACCTCCTCAGTGACCCAATGATGACATATCATCACTTTGGACCCAAATAATGTCTACTTCCACAACTCTGTAACCTTTTCTCTTCTCTCACAAAACACTAAAGATTTTGAGGAAAACAGATCCTCTTCTGGTATCCTCATCTAATTTGATCTTTTTTTCACAGATGAAATTAAGGACTTAAAGGAAATTACATTAGCATCTCATTCTGCTTAAAAAAATTAATCTATTAAAAAATGCCTTCGAAAACACATTATTTGTATCCACCGTAATTTCACTGCAATTCTACCATATGAGATGTCTGAGTTTTAATATAGATTTCAATACATTTTCTTAAAGACAACTATAGTGGCTTAAGGTAAGTTCAGCTGAACTTACAATTAAATTTTCTATTCATTGACTTCCTACCACTCCTACCTTCTGTGTCTAGGCAGAACATAATACATAATACAAGACTGATTAAATTTCCATTCCTTTTTCAACTGAACTTGAATTTTTAGTTTCAAATTTTAGTTTGAGTTTGTTTTAATAAGCATTTTGGAAAGGAGTTTCTCTCAGAAAAGTATGTGACCCATGTCTCATAAAATTTTTTCTATACTTGGTACTTCATTGTTTTCCCTGTTTTAGATCCAAACCCAGTGAAAGATTTGCTGATACATTTCACTTAGTTCTCAATGAAAAGAGGATATTATGAATTTCTTTGGATTTTATTTCTTGGAGATATATTTTCCATGTGCAGTCTGCCATTAGGAAAAATAAAACACCATCTAAAAGTATTATGATTAAAAAGAAAAGGATGATAGACTTATTCTTAACATAAAACAAATCAGTCCAGCTATTGCAAAAACTCTTGGTTTCAATCAATACTACTCATAGTACTATTGCATAAATGTCACTTTTTAAAAAACCTAACACACAAGAGATATAAAAGGAACATCAGCTAAGGTGAAAGAAAAAGTGAGAAATTCAGCTCACTATGTGTTAGATTTTCATACTGATCTTTGTGGTTATGATAATTGTAGATTTACACGCAGGCATTCCACTGAGAAAAGTGTATGTGTAATGTTAAATATCCTGATATTTCAACAAGAAATTATGCATCATAGAGCTCTTTCCTTGCCAAAGATGTTACAAACACATATAGCCACACACACAAAAAGCACTAGTTTAGAACATCTATATACAGGGTGGTTGGGTATAACTTGGATGAGTTGGAAGATAGCAGTTAACACAGAATGGAAGTTCTCGAACCCAAATGAATGTCTTTAGAAGGTAAAGGAAAAGAAAAGGTTAGAGGAAAGAAAAATCAAAAGAGTGAAATGAACATCAGAGAAGGGTACTATCAGCTGGTGAAATAATCTTTCCTAGCAGTCAACTTTTCATTTTTTTCCTCCTAGTCTTTTATTTGCTTGCTGATTAGCCAGAGACAAAGTTGTAGGCCTTTTTTTTTGTTTAACTCAATAAAGGAACAAATCCAGAACATTTCATTAATTTGTTTTATTTCAAAGTTCTGTATGAAATGAATTCTAGAGGTTTCTAATGTATAATAATATAATATAAAATATGATATTATTTGATATATTATATAGGTATATTAGTTGCTGCTTTCAAATGCACTGGTTCTTTCGTGATTCTTAATTGTATATAAGTAGTTGTCCCTTTCAATCTTATTGAAAGGATGCTTTATACTTCCAGTCAAGATAGGCCTTTTTCTTGGAATATTTATGTGAAAATGGAAATGCTCTGAATAGCTCAAATGTAGTGCAAAGATTCAGACCAAGAAAAAAAATTGAATTTTATTACCGGGCAAAGAATTGACCTGCAGAAATAGGGAAGTAGGACACAGAGATATTCTGCCTCTAAGGCTGGTACTTTTTTTTAAAAAAATTATTCATTGCTTTTAAAAAATGAATAGAAAAAAGTAGCTGAATAACTTCTGGTTGGCTGAATGCCGGTATTATTTTTATTGGCAAGAGCCTCTGAGTGGCTGAAAGGTGGCCATTAACACTCTGACAGAAAGTGCTGACAGGGTGATTATAAGATTAACACCCTATGTTATATTAAGAGTGTCAAAACCTCACTCTTACCTGTCAGTGGAAAATAACAGCATGAGCGGAAACATTACAGAAACAGAACTATTTCTAATGTTGAAACACCATGCTTTGGTGTGTCTAAACTTTTTAAAATGCTCATGTTAGCTACTGAATTTAGCTGATGGTTGAAGGCATTCTTCTTTTACTCAATAAGGCGATTTTAGGAGTGAAATATTTATAAGAGCTATATATTATAGTAGTTCTCCTTTGGAATGAAAGTCTCACGTATGATTCAATCAGAATAAACTAATTGTGAATATCATTTCTTTTATAAAACCAAATTGATTTTTTACAAACAATCTTTACCTCATTTATGAAGAAAATGTAACAAGCAAGCTATTTTCCAAATTGCCCCTATAATGCTTTGTAACCCGAAGTTGAAAAAAAATCCCTAATATTCTGGCCTCCAAATCACATAATCAGGAAGTTTCCCTTCAAGAGGATGTTTGTTTGTTTGTTCATTCTTAATCAGAGGGATTCAAAGTATTCCTCTTCTTCCTCACACACAAAACTCTATTAAATGTATGTAAATATAAAACATCAGCATCATTAAACCATAAACACCTGTAGCATTTCTTGTCTAGAAATGACTATTCAGTCTGTTGAGTTGATTATTCTTTTGAAAGAGTTCTGCTTGGGAAAAAGGTAAAAGTCAAGAATTGCAGGACAAGGGACATTTTGGGGAGATGCTTAACCTGGAGGTGCTGAGTCAGAGAAGTGAGGGTTTGAGGAGAGAAGATGATCGATCACAGATCCCTAGGGAGCCTAACCAAGTCAGCCCCATTTGGGGTTCTAATAGATGTAGACACTAGAAGTCCTGGGCTCACCCTCAGTTTCCACCGTACCCTGCCCCAGAAGACCTAGCCATAGAATGAAGATTGGTTCAGGACAGAGCCAAGGACTCCTGAAGTCTCAGGGCTGAAAGAGCAATCCTCAGAGAGCAGCGGAAGGTAGATGGGAGCGCAGGGACTCAGGCATGCTTATGGGCCTAGCTTGACTTACAACCTTAAAATACTTGATGTATGTAAAGTTTTGCCCTGTGCTTGTGCCCCATAAAGTTAGGGTTGGGCCTGACAGACTATTCATACCTAAATAGTTCTTTTTCTCATCCATGTAAATAATTCTCAAATAGCCTTATATTATAAATTTGATCATTAAGTCATATTTTATAGGTAGAATATTTATTCATGATTCTCCTCACAAAGGCTAGTAACTTCTATTTCAATCATTGCTTAGCTAAAATAATGAAGAGGCCCAAGAAAGCTCCTGAATTGGCTTGGTGATCAGAGAAGGTCTGAGCCATTTTGTAGAGACATCGTAGAACTCCACTAAAGGTAATGGACTTATTCCCTTATTCCCATATTCTTTAGCATATGATTTATGCTAAAATCCATCACAGAATCATTCAACCTGGACAAATGGTTTCCCAAAGAAACAATAAAGAAGAGTAGCTATAAAGACAATAGTGGAAGAAGCCCTAGATACTCGGAATCAGGACACTGAAATCTAGGGCAGCAGCTTTGCCTTTAACTATAGCTCTGAATGAAATTTACTCTCTGAGCTTCAGTTTTCTCAGTTGTAAATTCAGGAAGCTGGAATATACTGGTGAAGTCCTTATGGCCCCACGCAACCTCTCAGGATCTGTATAGGAATAGGATGAGTAGTACTCAGGGACTCTTACACAGGTTCAATGTAACAACTTCCTTTAAATTATTTTTTTGTATAAGATGTGTCTTTGGGCTTCCCTGGTGGTGCAGTGGTTGAGAGTCCTCCTGCCGATGCAGGGGACGCGGGTTCGTGCCCCTGTCTGGGAGGATCCCACACACCGCGGATAGGCTGGGCCCGTGAGCCATGGCCGCTGAGCCTGTGCTCCACAACGGGAGAGGCCACAGCAGTGAGAGGCCCGCGTACCGCAAAAAAAAAAAAAAAAAGTCTTTAACAAATAATTTTACTGTTAAATAAATAACTGTTAACTGTGAAAACAGTAACAGTTTTCGAACCACAGACTAGATAATAACAAAAGTCCATTCCAGCTTAAAAAAAAATCTATGTGGTTTTAATTATGTGGACAAACAAAGAAAGGCTTTGGGTAATCAGACCTAGCTAAAACTCTTCTTCTTTGACATTAAGATAAAAAGAATGAAAAAAAATCTAACAAATTGCTTTGGGATGCTTATTTTCCCACATGACAGAATCCCAAATTGACTGACACTTGTTTTTCAATTGCAGAAGGGCTGATTTTTCTCAATGCCTGTTCTCTGTTGAATTTGTCAGTATTCCCACGTGAATAGACAAGTCTGCTAAGGATGAACAGGTGACAGGTTTTGGTCATTGAGGAACTCAAAGGCAAAGATGAAAAAAATAAGGATGGGAAGTTGCTGAGGGATTTTGAAAGAGAAGAGCAACCTGAACTGAACGACAGGGAATGGAGATAACATGAGTAGGAGAGTATTCGACTGACTGGAGCGTAGAAACGCAGGAAGCAGGGATTGTGAGGAGGAAAGGTAAGGGTAGTCCAGCTGTGAGATGACCAGGGCTGGATTTGGCACATGGGACCAGGCAAGAGGGAGGACCTGCATATAACTTGCCAAAGAAGACAAGTCAAGTAAGTGTCAGAATGGGAAAGGAGCCAGTATCCCTAGGTGTCCCATCTACAGGCTCCATTCACTTGAACACAATTTCTCTTTTGGGAAAGTAACCTTTGTCCTTTATCCTAAGTACTTTCTAATCATCCACATCCTACTATAAGGTTACATTTTAATGGAAGTCAACTTGGAGACTTCTCCAGTGACATGAAACTGTTTTCTTTCACTCTGTGGTTTAACAGTTTCTCCACAGGAACAGGGCAGTCTTTTTACTACCAGAAACATGGACCTTATTTGTGGTCTTTAGCCATGGCAGAACTCCCACTAAAGCCAATGGGAGTTGTGGCTAAGTAAACCTTAGTAAATAATATTCATTTTAATAAGGCTTGGAATATGAAGCAATCAGAATTGTTATTTGCTTATTATGTGTTGCCTTTAGTTCCCATGAAAGCATGGCCACAAATAGGATGTAGGATTCAGGCTTCCTTTAGGTACACAATACAAGTCTTGAAATCTTGAACAGAAGCCATACATTCTTCAGGAAGGAAATATATGTAATTTTAACTAGCTCTTGATTATTGATTTATATATTCTCTTTTCTTTGTCCAGCTCGGTTTAACACTCGCAAGTATTTTTACAGTATATTGTTTCTAGCATTTTTTCATTCTTTTACTACTCCTAACAAATTCTCTGAGTCTTATTCCACCCACCAGGAAGAATAAGAAGTGAGGGGAATGTCGTTTCAGGAAAAAAAGCAATATCATTTTGGGAATGCTTCAGAAAAAATATGATACAGTTCTTAAATAATTTTATGAGAGTTTACACCAGATAATTAATAGTGCTGTTTGTATTACAAATTTTCCTTTTGCAGGTCTGTGATCTGATGTGAAACAGAAACTCAAAATAGGCACCAGCCAATTGGACCTCATCATATTAGTATCTGATCACTCAATAATAGTCACCACAGCAGCATCCTGTCACACCAAACATCTGCACACTACCCCCACTCTTCATCCTCCTGATTTTGATCTTATGTGGTCAACACTGGAGGAAGATCACTCCTGTAATCCACTCACTGAGCACAACTAGAAGTACTACTTTAAATATTTTTTCTATTTTGGATTATCCTAGAAAATATAAGTTCCACTCGACTGACGGAGTCATTCACTCCCTGATGAAGTTACTTTGGCACACTTACAACATGGAGCGCCAGTGACCACTACTTTCTCCTGGAAATGCTATCTTTCCTTTTCCATGACCCAGATCTTTGCTGATTAATTCCCTACATGTCTGACAACTCTCTTCCAGTGTTTTTGATGATTTCCTCTTTCCCAACCTTCCACAAAAAAAAACTCGTTTCCCTCTTTAAATTTATTTTTTCTCGGTGAACTTAGCCTGATTCACATCTTCAAGCATCACTTCAATTACAGGTCTCTGGGCTGACCACCTGTTTTGCAAATTAAGTTTTACTGGAGGACAGCCAGGCTCATTCATTATTATGCTTCTTTCTCACTGCAGTGGCAGAGCTGAGTAGTTATGACAGAGCTGTGTGGCATGCCACACCTAAAACATTTACTATAGGGCTCTTTAACAAAAAGTTTGCCAACACTGACCTAGAACCTGATTGACTCTCCATAAAGTTGCAGCAGAAGGTTGACAATTCAACATGTCCCAAACCAAATTTATTAACGCTATTTTGTTTCATTGAATATGTGAAAAGTGTATTATCCACCTTTACTTTTATAGTTCCATATCTAATTGTTCACAACAGTGATAATCTCTTTCAAGGCTGAACTCATCACCTGTTCTACTTATTGATCTTACCCATCTCTTACCTGAATATTTTCGTATCTAATCTCATTTTCAGCCTCTACTCCTCTAAATATATTGCATACTGTCTCCAGTAATCTTAAATGCCCATCTGTTCATGTGTTTATTGTTTAAATTTATTGGTACCTCTCATTACCTCATGACAAAGTCCAAATCCTTAGCATGTCATTCAAGTCCATTTACTATACACTCCCATCTTACTGCTACAAGTACTCTCCATGTTTTCAAGACACTATTTCCCGAGCATTTGACATCCTTTCTATCTCATGCATGTCTTTGTTTATTATTGCCTCTCTGCTTGAAATGCTTTTCTGACTTTTCTTCTCTAATCCTACTCAATTTTTTTCCAGGTTCAACTCAAATGTCAAATTCTCAGTAAAGCACCCATTCTCAGCAGGTAAAGTTAAATGTTACGTCATTCTGCTCTTATCTGGCTTAGGATGCATTCAACCTTCCTCTAATCTTTGGCAAACTCTCAAAACAAACACGGTGATTTATTTTTTTCCCCCCCGCTGTGGTCTTGGAGTCCTTTTCAGGTGGTTACTATGAATCAACTAAAGGTGTTCTAAGAGGTAACATGTGTGTCATAGCACGTGATAAACTTTGGATTCTTTATGAGTAGGGATAGTTAACTTCTTCATGTATTTATTCCAAGAACCCAGAACAGGAATAGGTCTTAAACCTCATTTAACCTGCTAAATTGATCTAAACGGATTTAAATTGAGATGGAAATGCTAATGCAGTACTCCAAGCAGGAGGAATCACTATAATTTCAGGTATGATTTAAGATTACTTAGAGACAAATACCAAATCTTCTGATTTGAGTGATGAAGGTATATCTGTCTGTTGACAAGATGAACTCTACATCAGCATAGTACTAAAACGATAACAATGATAATAATTACTATTCATGGATTTTCCAGTTATCAAGACATTTATATTTTGTCTCATTTAATTCTAAAACAATCTTATGATAATTATCATCATCATCATCATCACCATCATCATTCTCCTCTCATCATCTCATTTGATAGATAAAGGAACCAAATGTAGAAACTTTAATTGATTTCCTCTAGGTTAAACAAGAATTAAGTGGCAGACATGGGATAAAAAGTTGGTTCTGCCTCACTCTAAAGCCTGGGTTCTTAACAAATAAAATATATTGGTCCTTTACTTAGATCTATACTGTTTCCATGAGGGAATAACTGAATGCATTATTCTTCTTTGAAGCAGTACACGGAGAATGATTGCAACACGGAATACTTCCACAAGTACTTTAGAGTTGGGTACGTCTGCAACGTCTTCTACTCATTGTTGCACGGGCATCTCAGCTGAATCTGTTTCAGTCTTTAGACACAGGATGATGTGCTAACTGGTTACCAGTTTCCTAAATGATGATCTTCCATGGATTTTATTAGAAACATCCACTGAAGCTTGAGAATGAGGACAATGGTGATATTTCAGAACGATTTTTTTTTCGCCTTCATCTTTCAACTTGCTTAGCGTAAAAACCATTTTCTTCATGCGGTTGCTTATACTGTCTTAAATCCCTGTTTGAGGCTATACCATCTAGCTATAAGACTCTACTTTTCTAACCCCTGTTGTTTCTGTCCTGTATGTCTTATACTTATGCATATGTTATGTATATTATTATTATTTTAACATTTTATTGGAGTATAATTGCTTTACATTGTTGTGTTAGTTTCTGCTGTATAATATATTATTATACATTATGTCTTATACTTATCATTGAAGAGTTTACTACTTTCCTTTCAACTCAAACCTTTGCCATCATCCTAGGAAATTTCAATATTCGAATAAGTAACATATCCAACTCTTGATTCATTTACTTCTCAGCCATGAACCCTCAAAACCATAGTCAAGAAATTGTCATCACCTGAAACTGTTTTTCTCACAATATCCATAAATCAGATTCCCACTGTCAGAAGACAAGTCTCCATGGTTGTCTCAAATTTCTGCACATCTTGAAAGTGAGGTACTAATTGCCCTTTGTTCTGAACTATCTTTAAAAGAATGGGTATATAGAAAATGCTCCAAAGAGAGAAATAGTCTCCCTCCAGAACAAGGAGCATGTTTGCTTACCATCTTGAAAGATAGTGTCTCCCTCCAGAGTAGCGGACAGTTGTGTGTACCATCCAGTGTAATAAATACACTATCTTCTTCCAGAACAAAGGGCAGCCATGCTCACTGACCATTATAAAACATTTGGATTCCTTAAATTCAACTTTCCTCTCCTGTAATCAACCCACTGCGTTTGTAGGTATCATCTGGCCCTTTGTGTTGCCTTGTGGAAATTGGGGCCTGGAGAACCAGTACAAAATTGAATATATGTATTCTGGTTAATTTTATTCCTGCGAGTAATCAATCATCATTCACCTTCAAACTAAGAGTCTGTGTCTTCCACGTACATTCATATACGCATGGCACACAGGGTTAGATCTCAAACATTTCACAGTTTTTGACATCCACTCTCTGCATACAATATCTTGGCTATACTTCCATTTTGCTGCTAATCTTACCTGCCTGACATCTTATTCTCTTTTTTGGGCACTCTACTTGCCTCAAGTGCAGAAGCCCTCTCTTGTCTTTATTAATCTCTAGTTAATACCTTGAACCATATTGCCATTATATTCTTTCATTAACTGTGCCTGAAAAAAACCTAGTTTTTATGATTCCAAGTATCTGCTTTCTCTCTTCCTAATTGTAGCCTATTGAGCACCTTGGGGATGGAGGGGAGGAATAAAACAGACAGAAGATTGGTATCAATACAACTTAATGAACAATATCAAGCAGTTCCTTACTGTCTTTCTAGTTATGTCTCTCTTAATTTGGGGGAGTACCTTTTAAACTCATCCCATCCCCTTCAACTTCAGCATTATGCCTCAGCTTTCTTAGTTCTTAGCAAATTATCTTTCTTCCTACTTCATAAGAAAGACAGTAGCAATAAAATGGGAGCCACCTAAACTTTCCATCACCAAATGTATAAATCCATGCTCTTTTGACACAAAATATCATTTATGAATATTTCTCCTTCATAAGAACATAAAAGTCCCATATTTGATTTAAAATACATTGAAATTAATAAATGAATCCTAAACATATCTAGCTTAATGGTTTTATTTCTGTTTATTAATTTTTGTCTCCTTAAGCAAGATAAACCTGTTGATCTGATAATGACTATTTTCCCTGCTTCCTTAAGTTGGAAATGAGTCACTGAGAAGTGAGCCTCCACTTCTATTACAACACTTGGGAGAGATGGAGCTAGTGGAAAGCTTAACTTACTCTAAAATGCAGAAGCTGGCGGGATAAAAGGAGGATAAAAATTTTACAAAAGAACCATAGTCGGATGAGAATGCTGTAGCTGGCGCTTTCTTCTTGTTTGAACAATGCCCTCCAATCCAACCCGATCCTCATGAATTTCTCTGAACAGAAGCTTGGCAAACAAAACCAAAAACAGTTAGATAAAGTGAAGACAACCAGGGAAAGAATCCTGGCCTGCTAACACACCCTGCACTGGAACCAGGGTGGAAAATAGGAGGCGTGTGTAGTGATGCTGCATTTTTTTTTGACTTAAAAAATAGGTTAGTTCCCCCTTTGTTAAAAATATATATACTTGATGTTAAGAATGCGCTTGATTATATCTAGTCACCTAAGTAGATTAGAGAGGGTTAAGGAAAGCTGTTTTTAATCCCTCTAGAAGCAATGCTGCCAAAACTCCAACTAAGGCCAATCTTGCCATGTGTGCTTTGGACCACATCCTGTTGTGCCATTAAGCAATCTTGTGTGTGGTGCTATCCTTTCTGAATCTCCACACTCCCTTCTGAAAACTTAGCATCTCAATTTAAATACACTCAGGACTATTGTACACTTTAGATCCAGTGGCCTCCTTTCAGTCTGTCTTTCTTGATCTCATTACACTTTTAAGATAGTGGATCACTCATCTTTCTTTAATAAATTTTTCTTGGCTTTTATAAGCTGCGTTTTCATATTTTTTTCTTCTCCCTTTCTTTCTCCTTATTCCTTGTCTTTTTCTCTGGTACCTCCTTGAATAACAGTTAAACACTGGAGTACCTCAGAACTCACTTCTACGTACTTTCTGTAATAGACTGCCTCTAATTAGGTGATTTCATCTACTTTGAGACTCCAGAATGGAGCCAACAGCTCCAAAATCTTAATTTCTAGCATAGGACTTCTCTTCTAATTTTCAGGATGTCATATCCCAGAGCCTACTGATTTTATCTGTATCACAAGTAAAAATATACAAACAGATCTCACAATTCCCTACCTTAGTCTCTGCAACTCAAACACTTGCACATTTTTAGGTTTGCATCTAAAATTTTTCATCACAAATTAAATACCTGAAAAGGATGTAATTTTTAGAGTACTATAAAGAGTGACACATAAAGACATTACTGTGAATTTCTGCCTGCAGCCATAAGGGAGTAACAGCTATCAGTTTACCTTTGAGCAAATAACTATAAATCTGGACAGATTATATGAAGCAACTGTTTTTAAGAACTGGACTCCAGACAGCTCAGGGCTGTGATCCTTGAAAGAAAGGAAGCATATAAAGTGTCTCCAAGTTCACCTTAGCTTTCTGCCTGGGGCACTTTCCAAGCCCCAGACAAGGTAATTGGAGCACAAAGAGTGGTGGTCCCTCTGGGCAAAGAAAAGAGTGAATGGGTTTCCTTGGGTTTACTGAAGTGATTGTAGTTATCATTAGACTTATTATTATAAATATTATGACATAAAATCAAACAAAAACTAATATATTATGGTATTTGATATAGTAAATATAAATGATTATTAAAATGCATTTCTAAATGAGATGAAATACTTTTTCTTTCAATTATTTATTTACCTATTGATGAATATTACCTATTGGTAGAATCAGTCCAATTCCTAGATTTAAATTTTATAAGCAATAAGTGATTTTAAAAACCTAATTTAAACAAATAAGTGTATTGAACTGGAAGTCTTTTCAAAAAAATTTCATTGCCACTCATTTTAACCTATATTCTAGAAGTTACATAGTGATCAGTCACAAAAGTTTAATGATCTCTCAGCTGATAACTAGTATATGCAGATATAATCGATTTTTATATATTAATCTTATATCCGTCTGTCTTTCTAAATTTTCCTGTTTTCTCTAATGATTTATGTGTAGTTTCTTTGGGTTTTCTATGTAAAAATTTATATTATCTGCCATTTATGACTTTATTTTCTCCATTTCATTCCTTAGATAGTAATGCTCTTCTATCATGTTTTGCATTTTGAACTCAAATGCACATTGAATAAAAGTGATGTTTGTCCTAATTTTAAACTAAATGCTTCTAAAATTTCACCGTTTTGGATCATAATTGATGTAGGTTTTTCATAAATTATTTTTATGAAAACTTGAAGAAGTTGCCTCCTATTCCCAGTTTACAAAGATTTATTTTAAATTTTAGGCATGTTTTTACATTATTGTCAAATGTTTTTCTGTATTTGTTGATATGATGTAATCTGTTAATGTATATATGGAGCTATCTTTACAGACCTGGGCAAACCGAACTTACCCATAATGTATTTTTTTTACTACACTGCTATTTGGAACTGCTAAAATATTTTAAGAATTTTGCATCTATAGTTATTAGGTAAATAGGTATGTAATGCTCTTTTCTTGTATTATAATTTTCTGTTTTAAAAATTATACTGACCTCTTAGAATAAGCTGAGGAGTATTGCTTCTTTCACAATCCGTGGAAGAGTTGACATAAGTGTCAAGACATCAGACCATCATTCAATACGTCTTGGTGAAAAGCTGAATTTATGCCTTATTTAACAAACAGAGAGCTATAGTGGTCAGGTACAGTCACACTGGACAGAACAAATGGCTGATGACCTGTGGTTTTGGGGGGAAGATTTGCTTTGGCTTATGATGGATATGGGGACAGGAGTGGGTTGATGTCAATGTTACAGAGCATGCTCAGTGCTGGTTACAGAGGTGGGAGCCGGACATAGCTTGGAGCGAATCCGCTGAAAATTGGCTAACTCTCATAATGTGAGGCTGTCACTGATTGGCTGGCTTTCAAAGGTGTGTTTGCAGAGGCTGTCACTGATTGGCTGGCTTTCAAAGGTGTGTTTGCAGAGGCTGTCACTGATTAACTAAACAGGTTTAAGATCACATCTTATACTAATTCTTTGCCCTCAACTGGGTGCCCTACAATTTGGTTCAATTCTGGCACTAACTACCTGGAGTTAGCACGGATCACACAGGTTAGCGAGCTCAGTCCCACAAAACTGCCCCCACTTCACACACAGTTGAAAGTCCTATGTCCTTTGGCACTCCTGTATGACTTGCTACAAACTTAGGAGTTCTCACAACACTTGCCCCTTTGAGAAAAACTCACAAAACTCAGGGAAGTGCTATAATTAAGATTACGGTTTTACTATAAAGGATAAGACTCAGGATTAGCTCAATGGGAGAGAAACATAGGACAAGGTTGTACAGGGAGAGGGGAGGTGAAGGACTTTCATGTTCTCTCTCCTCCTGGAATCCAGGCACACACCCCTCCCAAAACATCAATATGCTCATCAACCTGGAAGCTCTCTGAATCACCTTGTTCAAGAGTTTTTACTGAGGCCTCATTAAATAGCTATACATTGATTAAATTATTAACCACATGATTAAATTCGGTCTCCAGCTCCCCTGTAGTCCTCAGAGTTTAGGAAATGGGACTGTAAGTTCCAACCCTCTTATGTGTTTGGCAGGCCCTTCTGTTGAAACTTTCTGTGGGCCCACCATGAGTCACCTTGTTAGCACAACCTCATTGTCAAAACAGGCTTATTATGAGTAACAAAAAACACTTCCATCAGTCAGGAAATTCCAAAGGTTTTTGCAGCTATATGCATACCACAAGGCAAATACTAACATATATTTTGTGTCATACCACCCATGGTAATGGAATATCAACAATTTCTTAGCAGTGTGGGAGCTTATAAAATTCCCATTTCATTCTCCACCAACCAAAGCTACTTATGATACCTTTAGGGACGGTCCAGCTTTCCACCATTTTTGTTGTTTCCCCTTGAAAATGTGGTTTTGTTTGCAGAATTCTGATTTTTCATTGAGCTTCAGTCAGCATGACTTTACCCTGTTTTTGGCTTTGAGTCATTTGTTCTATCATCTACTGGGACAAGGATTATGGAGAATCATTTAATACTCTGGACAATAATTATTAGTTAACATTAGATGACTATGAGAAAACAGGGACAATTAAACTACTATAAAAAGGAAATGGAAGGCTCCCTGGAAGATTTTCCAGGGCTGATGAAGGAAATAAAATCACATATGAGGTATTAATTGGTCATATTCTTTGCTATCCTAGAAGAGATTTCTTCTTAGTGTTTGTTTACTAAGAAGGTCAATGTGTCCCAAATATGACAGGTCACCTCATGGAAGAGCCTGTCAGGTGCCAATTTGAACCTGTCTACTATTAGCTTAACCCCATGCATTTTCCTACTTGATTGTCCTCACTGTCTCTTCTCTGAATGTGGGGCCAACCCCGAATACCTTCAAGGACTTGTTTTTCTACCCTATGAGGAGTCCTTGCTTAAAGGCTTTAGTCATTACAGCCTGTGAAGATTGTTGATCTGCTAGTGTTCTTTCCCTAGCTTCCCCATGAAGCATTCTCTTGTATGTTTAACACAAAACAATCCAGGGCAAAACAAAAACACATGAGATCAGACTTTGTGCAAATAGTCAGACAAAAGGGAAAGAAAATAATAAGCAGATTAACTGAAAAAATATTTATCAAATATTGCAACAAAAATTGAATGACTTTATACAAAGGCCTCTCTCTAGTTTTCTTTACCATATGATGCTCCTCCAAACTAAAAGGCCTAATTGTCATATACCATGATTTTAGGCCTGATTGCCTTATGTTATATAAAGACCTACTGGTTATAAACGGTAGTGTAAAAAAAAAAGTTAGCAACAAAAATGCTACAAATTGAGGGCTCATTTTTAATCAGGCTCACCTGGCAGCAAATTTGAAGAACAAATGGAATTTGGGCACAGGGTTTCTGATAACACATGCTTATTTGTTTGAGCAGCCACAGAACTATGGGAGTCATACCATTTCAACTATTTCAAAACCAGAGTGGGGCTTCCCTGGTGGCGCAGTGGTTGAGAATCCGCCTGCCAATGCAGGGGACACGGGTTCGTGCCCCGCTCCGGGAAGATCCCACGTACCGCAGAGCGGCTGGGCCCGTGAGCCATGGCCGCTGAGCCTGCGTGTCCAGAGCCTGTGCTCCACAATGGGAGAGGCCACAACAGTGAGAGGCCCACGTACCACAAAAAACAAAAACAAAAAAACCCAGAGAAGTAAACTGCTGCCCTGAAATACAGAATTCTGGCCAAGAGTTTGTTTTGTGTTGTACTGGGCACGGGGCAGAAGTGGGTTGTAGTCATTCTTAGAGCATGGTTTATATTAGTTACAGAAGTAGGTTACTATCAATCTTTGCAGTGTGTTTTCTATTAGTTACCTAAGTGTGTTTTTTGCTGTTGATCACACAGGTAGGGATAGGTCACCGTCAGTTTTAGATGCATGATTTGTAGTGGGTCTGTTGCCAATTGACTAACATTCGAAAGTGTAAGACTGTCACTTAGTGTTGGCTTTCAGATACAGGTTGACTGAAGTGAGTTGTCACTGACCAACTCAATACGGTTAACGCCACCTCTGGTATTTACTTATTAACATGGTTATAGAACAGTCACTTTTATCCTAAGACTTCCAATTTTCCTAACAGGAATTACCCACTCTTCGAAAGTTTAATAAAATGGATAATGAGACTATCTGTGCCTAAAGTTTTATTTTGGGAATATTTTTGGGTGATTATTACTTCAATTCCTTAGTAGTTCCAGGACTATTAATTGCTTCTTAATTCTAATTTGATAGGTTACAGTTCTTAAAGTATTTGTCCATTTTAAATAAATTTTCAAAACTGATATTCTATATTTGTTGAGGAATTGGTTCATGTATTGTTGAATTTGTTTCTCTGAGGGAGGGAGGAGGGTCTGGAGCTTCTTATTCTGCCATCTTGCTTACTTCACCCCTACTTAATTATCAATACATTTTTGATACTCAATTGTATCTTTGCTTTTTTATGTTATAATTTATGCTGTTGTTTTCTTTTTCTTTATACTACGTTTAGGTATATTTTGTTACTCATTTTCTAAATTCATAAGTTGGACAGTTAGCTCATTAATTTACAGACTTTCTGACTTTCTAATATATATACAAAACAATAATGTTCCCTTAAGGCATGGTTTATACAGCCCTACACATTTTGAAGTGTGTTTTATTATCACACACTTCTAATTCTTTTAAATTTAATTTTGATTTCTTTCTAACATGAGTTATTTGGCAATTTTTTAAAATTTCCAAGTACAAGTTAATTTTATTTATATTTTTATTATTAACTTCTAAATTTATTGCTTTGTAGTCAGAGCACATGTTCTCTATCATATCTGGGAAACAGAATAGGAAGAGTAGAAGAGAGACTTCAGTTCCAGTTTCTACCAAAATGTTGAACCAAAAATGACTACAGGATCCAGTTCCCTTCCCCCTAATGCATTTCTAGATAGATTATCCAATAACCCCAAGGGAATACGACCTCACAGGCACACAGAGAGGGAGAGGGACAGAGAGAGACCAAGAGCACAACTATTTCAAAACTACAAATAAACTGGAATTCATATTCCAGTGGAAGCAGAGAAAGTAGAATAAATAACCAAATAATATAATTTAGCATAATAACTAGAAAAGCTAAGTTGTCTAAAATATGCAAGAAGGATAAGAAACCATAAGAAGAACCAAGCAGAAACGTGTAGTAAATTAAATAAAGAATGTAATAGGTTATGTAGATAAATAATCCATGAAGTCCCAAATTGGAAGTTTAGTTTAAGAAACATTCCAGAAGAAATCAGAAAAGGATAAATACATAGAAAACTTAAAGAAGAATTTAGTGATATGTTGGAGAGAAACATAAATGAAACATCCTAAATAATATTCTTGGAAAGTTAGACAAATAAAAAATTGAGAGGAGGAAATAATCAAGTTACATTTCTCAGCAATATCGCTAATTATTAGAGAAATGTAAATCAAAACTACAAGAGGTATCACCTCACACCAGTCAGAATGGCCATCATTAAAAAGTCTATAAATAATAAATGCTGGAGAGGGTATGGAGAAAAAGGAACCATCCTACATTGTTGGTGGGAAGGTGAATTGCTACAACTACTATGGAGAACAGTATGGAAGTTCCTTAAAAAACTAAAAATAGAATTTCCATATGATCCTGCAATCTCACTTCTGGACATATATCCAGAGAAAACCATAATCCGAAAATATACATGAACCTTAATGTTCATAGCAGCACTACTTACAAATAGCCAAGACATGGAAGTGACCTAAATGTCCATCAACAGATGAATGGATAAAGAAGATGTGGGGTATATGTATATATATATATATGAATAAAAGTCTCAGATTGAAAGGGTTCATAGCATGGCAAAGAGGGATGATAAGGACAAAAAAAAAAAGCAAACTATGCCTGGACACATTACAGTGAAATTTAAGAATATCAAAGAAAAAAAGAAAATTCCAAAAGCTTAAAAGAGAGACCTTAGCACATTCAAAGGAGCCTACAGTATAGTTCAGACTAAACCCAGGAACTTCAGAGCTCACAGAAACCTTATATCTGAGTCTTCAGAGTTTAGCATTTCATTAGGGTAGAAGTAAGATGAGGGCCTAAATTTTTTAGGCAACTTGGAAAATAAAAGTTTCTGTTCCTATCTGAAACTAAGCAGCTTAAAGTGTAAGCCCTTGAGACTGTTTTCACTTTAATAAATTCCAATTAACTAGTATGACTTGTTAGTGAGTTGGCCAAACACCCTTCCAATTTGCCAGAGATTTCCACAACTCCCTACTTTAGACTTAGCCAGTCCAATCCACATGCCTATTCTTGCCTGCTTGACCTCTCATTTACATTTAAATCCCTGTAAATGATTAAGAAGTCAGATTCTGAAGTTAGACGCCTGGGTTCTAACCCAAGCTCTGTCATTCACTGATTGTGTAATTCTGGGTAAATTACTTAACTCCCTCTATTCTTCAGTTTCAATATCTTGAAAATGGGACAATTATAGTAGTGTCGTCCCTTGGTATCCATGGGGGATTGGCTCCAAGACACCCCTCAGATACCCAAATCAAGTCCTTTACATAAAATGGCACAGTATTTGCATATAACCAACACCCATCCTTCCAGATACTTTAAATCATCTCTGGATTACTTATAATATATAATACAATGTAACACTATGTAAATAGTAGTAAATGCAATGTAAAGAGTTGCTGGTGGGCAGCAAATTAAGTTTTGCTTTTTGGAAATTTCTGGAAAATTTTCAAAGAATATTTTAAGCTTGAGGTTGGTTGAATCAGAGGATGTGGAACCCATGGATAGGAAGGGCTGACTGTACCTACTTCCTAGAGTTGTTGGGAGAAGGGGGTGTTCAATGAAAGTGAAGCACTTTAAACAGAGCCTGGTACAGTAAGCAATAGATATTCTCTACTATTATTATTGATATTAAACAATTAGATGAAGAAAATTGCTGAAAGCTACTACTTGAAAGAAACAATGGCAAAAACCAAAGACTCAAAGAATTTTGTCCTGAGACCAAACAGTGACATCAGGTCTTTAGTGATGATCAAAACCAGCACAAAACCAGCAGCAGTGATATCCTGAGATATGAAAATGAAAAGAATTTTGAGATAATCTGGTGTTGAGATATTTTGAGATAATCTGGTGTTGTCACAGCCTCAGAAAGTCGTGCCACACTCCTTCATGTGCAGGTGTACCCAGTCCCTCTTTCTGGGCTTCCATCAGAGAGTGGCTCTCTCTCATCTCTTCTTGTCCCAGAGTAAAGAGCTTCTGCACACGTACTGCCTCAAGTCCTTTCTCTGATGCGCTCTCCCGTGAGGTGAGTTTTACTCATCTCAGCCTCTCAGTACTGCTGAAAACCAAGCAGAGCAGGCATCTGCACAACCTCTTTAAACATATAATAAATTCACTGCTGAGTGGTAGAAGATTTAGCATGTTAAGAACAATATGGCACGAATTGAATTTTGAAATGTTTGAAATTTTGGCTTCTGACCATCTTCTCTTGTTTTTCATTATAGGCCTATCAAGAGTGTCTGAGGGAAAAATAAATTCTGCTGAAATCTTAAATCTGGATTATTACTTCAAAAGTTTTTCTATTGATAGATAAACCTGGTAGTGAATGTGGGTGGTGTCCTTAAGGACATCCAAAAATGGATTGTGTGTGTGAGAGAAAGAAAAATCATGGATGACTACTAGATTTTTAACTTAGCAACTAGATGAATGCTATTTAATAAGATGGCACACACTTGGGGAGGAACCAATCTGGGCCTGAATAATGATTATCTTAAACTTACAAACAAATTTAAGTTTATTAATTTATTGAATAACATGATAATGTAACACATTGTCTGTGCTAGTATTAGTAAAATTCTCAGACATATTGAAAATAGAACTGGGCCTGAATCTAGCTCTCTACTATTAAATGGGACAATAGCAAATTAATTTATGTAAAATATGTCACTTATCACGTTAAATTAATGATGTCCAATTATATAATGGTGGCTTTATAGTTTCACAGCACTAAAATTCTTTTCACTTTTTTTAATTTCATGAAGGTAAAATCTATGAACAGAAGTTTCTAATTTTCACTTGTAATATGTCTATAAATTTTTCCTTTATTGTTAGCACTTTTTGTGTCCTAGTAAACACATTGTTGCCTACTGCAGGGTCTTTCTGAGATGATTAAAATGTTCTAACCTTCTCTGTCCCAATGGAGTAGATCTACACACATGTACTGACTGAATACTTAAATGTGACTAGTGTGAGTAAAGAATTGACTTTTTGTTTTTCAACAGCTGATGACTAGTGGCTATTATATTGGACCCTGGAATTGATTTTTGTGTGTGACATTAGGTAAATGTCAAAGTACTTTTTCTCTATATAAATATCCAATTGCTAAAGCACATTTTTTATAAGACCATGCTTTCCTTCTTCATTGCAGAGTTGCTTTTGTCATAAAGCAGAGGACCTTAATATGTGGGCTTTTATAGATTCTCTATTCCTTTTCTACTAGCACTTGCAGCACTTTGTATAACTGGTAGGATTTTACAAAGATAAATCCCATGGTAGTTTCTATTCTAAATAGCTAGTTCTCATCAGAGCACATTCCATTTTGCCATATGTCTGATTGGTTCAAAGACTTTATTAGATCACATATTCAATGTTTCCTTAATCAGTAAGGATAGAAGTAATAGAAAGTCTGAGATAACAGGCAATGTCATTAATAAAATGGCATACTTTGCTCAAGATCATAGAATTATTTTGGTATGTGGAAAGAAGCTGTAAGACGGGGTAGAGAAAGTCATTAGTAAAGAGTAGAGACTGGTAGTTTTGAGAAGCTTTGATAATCTTGGAAACCCTCTTAAATCTGATATGGGCATTGTAGGTTTCATTTGTTATGAAACAGAGACAATTATTTCCTTAAATATTAAATTGTATGCTTTGAAATTATTTAATTGTAATAGTATCTGTTAGGAAATGTAAAGACCTTTACATTTTTAAATTGAAACCTCTGTGCAAGGAGAGGTTTGAAACAATACTCTCCCCTAAGCTGAACTACACAGAAAAGGAAAGTAAATCCTAAATTATTGGCCAAGGTACAAATTATTGATGTTCTGGACTCCGACAAATCTTATGCCATTTTAGTTGTTTGGTTTTTTTCTTTGGAGAGATATGTGAGAAATTAGATTGTTTCTTTAGATAAATGGCACTTTGGAAAGAGAGCTCTTATTTTCACCTGATTTCCCTTTGGGGACAGACAGTATACTTTCACGAAGAAGTTTATAAACAAAATCCTATATTTGGTGAGTAGTGAACGCAAACGGTGACAATGTACAGGCTACGAATCAAGTTCTATTATATAATTATTGATATAATCATCAATATTTTCCATTGGTAATTAACATCAATATCCTTTTAATAGGTACCTTTAAGTAAACATAAATAAGAAAATGAATATATTTTCTTTATAACTGCTTTAACATATCTAGTTCATAACCAGCGTGGAGGTTTTGTAATGTTGCTCCTTAGCAAACAAACAAACACACATAGCACTAAGTTATTTTTCCATTTGTTTAGGTCATGATTATCACTTTGGGGAATGCTTAATTGATTTTAAAATATAAGTAAAACTTTCAAATATTTTTGCTTAATGAATTCTCATCATGGTTTCTGATTTAATTACAAAGGGTAAAATGTTTCCACCACAGACTAAAAATAACCCAAACTGTATCCATTTCTACAAAATACCATACAGGATGTATATGCCTTTTTTCTTAGGTGTTTAAACAGGCCACAGCAGGAAAATCACTGGAAGGAGGCAGGAGATCTTGATTTCTCTTTGTGGAGCCAGTATAAAGCTGACACCAAAACACTTGAGTAAAGAAATGCCACCTTCATTTACTTCTTTAAACCAAAATAAAAGTTTTCTAAGCTTTTGTACCCATCTGTCAGGTGATCTGACCTTCATCATTATCAGGGCCTAAGCAGTGCCAATAACCTGAGACATGCTTGGTAAGGTCTAGAAAACTAACTTCTCTTTTATTTTTTTCTTTTGTAAAAATGAGTATAAGGGGATATCAGAATATTACCCTTCCTTCTTCAGTTTCCACTGAGGTCCCAATAAGTTATCATATATCAATGTGTGAGATAAATCTGCATATGAAACTTTTCATAGGAAATAGCCAAGAACCTGACTACTGTTCTTTTTACCTACTAGAAAATACAACAAAGTCCAGAAGGTGGAAAAAGGAGAACTTGTGAGTGAGATAGAGAGAACTCTGAACAGAATCCATCTCTTGTCCAGGAAATCTTGAGAGCAATTAAAAGGCTGGCAAACTGTTTGTGTGGGGAAACCTAGATTCAGGGGAGAGCTGCATGCCCAGAGTTTATTCAGTTTTATTGGGCAAAGGATTCACAAGAATTTCCTATATCCAGTAGTGGGCCATGCAAGATGGAGGGATCATTGGGGGTCCTGTTCAATAGGGCTGTGGGGAAGAGAGCAGAAATATCAGCAGAAAGAGACTGGATGGGTACAAAAAGATTCCCAGGGATGAGACAAGAGTCCCAATAACCAGACGAGGAACAGGACATGCATCTACTAGGGAGAGCAGGATTCTGCCTGCTGGGTTCAACATTAAGATCCCCATAAAGCTCCACCAAAGAGAATTCATTTTAGTATTTGCCAACCCCAGAGGATAGAAAGCCCTCAGTGTGGAGTGAGAAGTGCCCCCCTACCCGTCCCTCCAACACACACACCTACCTCTCCTCTTCCCAACCGTTTTAGATCCTGATTGGTATAAAGAGTAGAGGAGCAAGGAACAATTGGAAGCGGAGGACTCATGGTCTCTTCTTTGTTGGCTTCTTGCGGAAGGCTGGTTTCAGCTGCAGAAGATGAGATTAAATGCTAGGTTAGGTTTGGATTGGCACTATTTACTGAACTGAGGCTGTACTTGCAACTTCTGACCAAAAGGCATTCTATTAACTAAAAATTGGCAGAAAAACCCTGCAACTAACTGAAGTTTTCACTGTGGGATAGGGGAGCATTATTCTCCACTAAATAAAGTTTAAGGGAGACAAAATGTTAGGGAATTAAGCATATGGAGTATACCAGTTACATGGATACTGATAACTCCCTGCCTATTTTATGACTATTTTTATTAAATAAGTTATCATTTGTTAAAGCTTTAAAAAATATGTCAAGATCACTGTACAGCTGCTATCATTCAGGCTCATTGAAAAGATTACTTTATTGGGCACCTATAATATGTGAGGGATTGACCAGTCTTGGATGTACAGAGCATAGACTACATGAGAGAGGGTAAAGGAAAGTAAGACTGTAATAGCAAGATTGGACAAGAATGAAAGGAACCTTAAGTATGTCATCTAATGTGCAGAACTCAGAAATAACATGATCAGAACTGCTTTGGGAAGGTTATTCTGACAACGACGTGTAGATTTAACTGGCACAAGGGAATGCTCAGAAACTTATATTTCAAGTTCACATTTAAATGTTACTTTTCTTTGAAATTTTTCCTCTTTCCTGCAACAAAAAATTATTGATATTTTTCGTTTGTTGTCTTATATTAGTGGTTTAATATTTTTTTGCATTATATTGCAATTGGGTGCTAACCAGTCTTCAATTGCAAGTTTTACAGATCTCCCTCTCTGTAACAGTTTTGTCTTCAGAGGTTTGAAATAACATATACTAGATACACCTGTTGAAGAATGCCCATGCATAATAAATGTTCTCAGAAGTGCAGTTAAGAAACCTATTTAACTAGTTTTGATTCAAAGTTATCCAAATTTATATAATCACTGAACTTTTTTTATAGACTTATCTATTTCTTCCCAGATTCTGAGATCTGTGAGGATTAAGGCTATACTTTATTTAATCTATATACGAGTTAAAAATGAAAAAATTATAACTGCAACTTAACTCAGGGTTGTATTCTAGAGAAAGTAAATAGTATTAAAGGATAAGATAACATTGTTCATCAGAGAATCCTGGAAGGTTAGGATAGGCAAAAATGAATGTTCAGCTGAGTTTGGAACAAGATCTTGGAGAGAGATGAAATGCTCTAATAGAGAGATAGGTAATTGTGACTCCTAGTGACAATCCAAAGGGTAGTTGGAAGGACGAGTAAAAAACATGTAGGGAAGTCACAGCCTGAGTGGGCAGAAATAAAACAGGAAACTTTCAAGAAAAGGAATGTGTAATATATTCTTTAAACATAATTATATGCTGTGATGTAAACCCCTCTACCTTTCTAAATCACCAGAAACACCTACAAAGTTCCACGTTAACACTGGCATTGCTGTGTGAGTGAAAAAGGGAATGGGAAAATCCATTCCTTGCTTCTAAAAAGTCTGTTGAGAAGTAACAAAAATGGTTTAGCATACGAACATCTGATTTAGAGATCAGCATGGGAGGTCAGCCCTATAATTTGCAGAGTATGTCTTGAGGAGACAGTTGACTTTTCTACAGCACTCAGAATAAGACTTCAAGCTACTCTTATCTAACATTTTCTTTATTGAGAGGCAGGTTGACTTTAGCTGACATCTGCTAACAGGAATGTCTAATATTTTACCATATATATAGATATATATACACTTATATAGCAAATATATATATATAGTTTATATAATACATATATATAAATGTAAATGAAGATTTAAAATATTAAAATTTTGGGGAAAATCACATACCCATTTAATAGTTTTTACTTACACAGTATATGAATACATTCTCATTGCAAAAATATTTTTTAAATACTTTAAAAATTAAAAAAAATTTAAATATTTTAAAATTAAAAGTCCCCTCATGTCACTTCTCTAATCTTAGGTCATGGAAAAAACTAGTTTACTTTCTCATTATTTCTATATATGTATTGAACCATATGAAATTTGTAGCTTGTAGATTGAAAATAGCTGAGTATTAGCAATTTCATATGACTCAAACCAACATTTTAATTTTGAATATTAAAAAAATACTATTCTACCCTACATATATAACACTAGTCTCTCAATAATTAACTTTTAGATTGTTGTACTTTTTTCACCGTAATTTATTGTACATACTTCCTTGAACAGATGAGTGTTTCCCTAAAGTAAACCCTAGAATTGAATTATTCGGTCCATAAGAATTCATATTCTTTTTTACTAGATATCACCAAATGTCAGTATTTATTTACCATCCCAGAAAAATGTGATGTACTTTTCCACAGTATGAATACTTGATACTTTCTCATTAAATTTTTTGGGTCATTTTTAAAGTTAAACAGATCTTCAATTGCTTTAATTTATGTTCTCCTTATTATTAGTGAGAATAAGCATGCACACCGGCTATTTGAAGTATCTCCTGTAAGTTCTGCAGAAAAATATGTTCTTTCCCTTACCTAAAAAATCCAAGACTTTTAAATATGAACATTTCCTAACTATTCAAAACACTTATGTGTAGAAAGGAAATGGCTTTTATATGTAATGCCTTTACTATTACAGATGATTTAAGCCGTTAAATTCTTGGCAAGTGTTATTTTCAACTTTCCCTCTCCTCTCCAAATACAATCAGTTATAATTTATTAACTCAATAAGCATTTGAGGTCTTAACTGTGTTTCCTAAAAATGAATTATTTCTCTTTAAAATAAAACATTTTCATTCTGGGCCAGAATAAAACCATAGAATTTCACATCTGCTGGTGTTCACTTTAAAATAAACTTTATGAATTTTGATAAAGTTCCTAGAAATACATTAACATGAGGATGTTAACACAAACCTTCCGTTCAAATTTCTGACTTACACAGGTAGGTTTTGTTTCTTCCTGAACTGAATGGGTGTGCTAACTAGTACTCCTTGGCCCCCAACATTCCATCCCGAGGACATCCTTTGCTAGTGCAAAGATAGAGGTTTCACAGAGTTTAATACCTGGGCTCAGGTTTCAAAACTGGGCTGAAAATGGAGTAAGAGTGACCTTTAGTGGCCACTCTGAGTAATCACAAAGGGATGTCTCAGGGGGATAGATGGACAAGTCTATGTTTGCTGGACTACTTAAAGCAGAAACATAGTAAGTTAGAACTGCTAACCATCACACTTTTTATGTTATTCTTTCCTAGCAGAAGATCAAAACCTTGTGAATTCAGACAGCTGAACACGTGCATTTTTAATTGGTAAATGGAAATCTAGTCACACCTATTAATGAGGGTTAGGAATTTCAATACCTACATTCCCCACACAAATAGACTGGAAAAGTACCATTTACTTGAAGCAAAAATCCTTTGCTTTCCACAGACTGGTAAAAGCCACCTGGTAATCTTCTGAACTTCAGAACTAAGACCCAGTAAGAAGAGTTACTGGTTAGCACCAATTTTGATCTTGGAAAAGGGAGTCCTATTCCACTTAAAATTAAAGTTACTTATTGATGAGAATTAAATGCTCAAATAATACTTTTTTTCCCCTTTTGTTAAGAGACATCAGTATCTATTTCATTTCTTTTTTAACATCTCTATTGGAGTATAACTGCTTTACAATGTTGTGTTCGTTTCTGCTGTATAACAAACTGAATCAGCTATACATATACATGTATCCCATATGCCCTCTCTCTTGGTCTCCCTCCCTCCCACCCTCCCTATCCCGCCCCTCTAGGTCATCACAAAGAACTGAGCTGATCTCCCTGTGTTGTGCAGCTGCTTCCCATTAGCTATCTATTTTACATTTGGTAGTGCATATATGTCAATGCTACTATCTCACTTCATCCCAGCTTACCCTTCCTCCTCTCTGTGTCCTCAAGTGCATACCCTTAGGTTCATCAGACCATTGTATTTCTATATTCCATACATATGTGTTAGCATATGGTATTTGTTTTTCTCTTTCTGACTTACTTCACTCTGTATGACAGACTTTAGGTCCATATACCTCACTACAAATAACTCAATTTCGTTTCCTTTGATGGCTGAGTAATATTCCATCAAATATATGTGCCACATCTTCTTTATCCAGTCATCTGTCAATGGACACTTAGGTTGCTTCCATGTCCTGGCTATTGTAAATAGTGCTGCAATGAACATTGTGGTACATGACTCTTTTTGAATTATGGTTTCCTCAGGCTATATGCCCAGTAGTGGGATTGCTGGGTCATATGGTAGTTCTATTTTTAGTTTTTTAAGGAACCTTCATACTGTTCTCCATAATGGTTTTATCAATTTACATTCCAACCAACAATGCAAGAGGGTTCCCTTTTCTCCTCACCCTCTCCAGCATTTATTGTTTGTAGACTTTTTGATGATGGCCATTCTGACTGGTATGAGGTGATACTTCATTGTGGTTTTGATTTGCATTTCTCTAATAATTAGTGATGTTGAGCATCCTTTCATGTCTTTGTTGGCAATCTGTATATCTTCTTTGGAGAAATGTCTATTTAGGTTTTTGGCCATTTTTGGATTGGGTTGTTTGTTTTCTTGATATTGAGCTGCATGAGCTGCTTGTATATTTTGGAGATTAATCCTTTGTCAGTTGCCTCAATTGAAAATATTTTCTCCCGTTCTGAGGATTGTCTTTTCATCTGGTTTATGGTTTCCTTTGCTGTGCAAAAACTTTTAACTTTCATTAGGTCCCATTGTATTTTGGTTTTTATTTCCATTTCTCTTGGAGGTGGGTCAAAAAAGGATCTTGCTGTGATTTATGTCATAGAGTGTTCTGCCTATATTTTCCTCTAAGAGTTTGATAGTGTCTGGCCTTACCTTCAGGTCTTTAATCTATTTTGAGTTTATTTTTGTGTATGGTGTTAGGGAGTGTTCTAATTTCATTCTTTTACATGTAGCTGTCCAGTTTTCCCAGCACCACTTATTGAAGAGGCTGTCTTTTCTCCATTGTATATTCTTGTCTCCTTTGTCAAAGGTAAGGTGACCATATGTGTGTGGGTTTATCTCTGGGCTTTTTATCCTGTTCCATTGATCTATGTTTCTGTTTTTGTGCCAGTACCATACTATCTTGATTATTGTAGCTTTGTAGTATAGTCTGAAGTCCAGGAGCCTGATTCCTCCAGTTCTGCTTTTGTTTCTCAAGATTGCTTTGGGTGTTCAGGGTCTTTTGTGTTTCCATGCAAATTGTGAAATTTTTTGTTCTAGTTCTGTGAAAAATGCCAGTGGTAGTTTGATAGGGATTGCATTGAATCTGTAGATGGCTTTGGGTCATATAGTCATTTTCACAATGTTGATTCGTCCAATAGAAGAACATGATATATCTCTCCATCTGTTTAGATCTTTAATTTCTTTCATCAGTGTCTTACAATTTTCTGCATACAGGTCTTTTGCCTCCTTAGGTAGGTTTATTCCTAGGTAGTTTATTCTTTTTGTTGCAATGGTAAATGGGAGTGTTTCCTTAAGTTCTCTTTCAGATTTTTCATGATTAGTGTATAGGAATGCAAGAGATTTCCATGCAGTAATTTCGTATCCTGCTACTCTAACAAATTCAGTGATTAGCTCTAGTCGTTTTCTCGTAGCATCTTTAGGATTCTCTATGTATAATATCATGTCATCTGCAAACAGTAACAGTTTTAGTTCTTCTTTTCCAATCTGGATTCCTTTTCCTTCTCTGATTGCCGTGGCTAAATCTTCCAAAACTATGCTGAATAAGAGTGGTGAGAGTGGACAACCTTGTTGTGTTTTTGATTTTAGAGGAAATGGTTTCAGTTTCTCACCATTGAGAATGAGTTGGCTGTGGGTCTGTCATATATGGCCTTTATTATGTTGAGGTAGGTTCCCTCTATGCCTACTTTCTGGAGAATTTTTATCATAAATCAGTGTTAAATTTTGTTGAAAGCTTTTTCTGCATCTACTGAGATAATCATATGGTTTTTCTCCTTCAGTTTGTTAATATGGTGTATCACATTGACTGACATGCATATACTGAAGAATCCTTGCATTCCTGGGATAAACCTCACTTGTTCATGGTGTACGATCATTTTAGTGTGCTGTTGGATTCTGTTTGCTAGTATTTTGTTGATGATTTTTGTGTCTATGTTCATCAGTGATATTGGCCTGTAGTTTTCTTATTTTGTGACATCTTTGTCTGGTTTTGGTATCAGGGTCATGGTGGCCTTGTAGAACGCAGTTGGGAGTGTTTTTCACTCTGCCATATTTTGGAAGAGTTTGAGAAGGATAGGTGTTAGCTCTTCTCTAAATGTTTGATAGAATTCGCCTGTGAAGCTGTCTGGTCCTGGGCTTGTTTGTTAGAAGATTTTAATCACAGTTTCAATTTCAGTGCTTGTGATTGGTCTGTTTATAGTTTCTATTTCTCCCTGGTACAGTCTTGGAAGGTTGTGCTTTTCTAAGAATTTGTCCATTTCTTCCAGGTTGTCCATTTTATTGGCACATAGTTGCTTGTAGTAGTCTCTCATGATCCTTTACATTTCTGCAGTGTCAGTTGTTACTTGTCCTTTTTTATTTCTAATTCTGTTGATTTGAGTCTTCTCTCTTTTTTTCTGATTAGTCTGGCTAATGGTTTATCAATTTTGTTTATCTTCTCAAAGAACCAGCTTTTAGTTTTATTGATCTTTGCTATTGTTTCCGTCATTTCTTTTTAATTTATTTCTGACCTGATCTATTTCTTTCCTTCTGCTAACTTTGGGTTCTTATTGTTCTTCTTTCTCTAATTGCTTTAGGTGTAAGGTTAGGTTGTTTATTTGCGAGTTTTCTGTTGCTTGACGTAGAATTGTATTGCTATACTTCCCTCTTAGAACTGCTTTTGTTGCATCCCATAGATTTTGGGTTGTCATGTTTTCATTGTCATTTGTTTCTAGGTATTTTCTGATTTCCTCTTTGATTTCTTCAGTGATCTCTTGGTTATTTATTAGCATATTGTTTAGCCTCCATGTGTTTGTATTTTTTACACATTTTTTTCTGTAATTGATATCTAGTCTCATAGTGTTGTGGTCAGAGAAGATATCTGATATGATTTCAATTTTCTTTAATTTACCAAGGCTTGATCTGTTTCCCAAGATATGATCTATCCTAGAGAATGTTCCATGAGTACTTGAGAAGAAAGTGTATTCTGTTGTTTTTGGATGGAATGTCCTATAAATGTCAATTAAGACCATCTTGTTTAATGTGTCATTTAAAACTTGTGTTTCCTTATTTATTTTCATTTTGGATGATCTGTCCATTGTTGAAAATGGGGTGTTAAAGTCCCCTACTATGATTGTGTTACTGTCAATTTCCCCTTTTATGGCTGTTAGCATTTGCCTTATGTATTGAGGTGTTCCTATGCTGGGTGCATAAATATTTACAATTGCTATATCTTCTTCTTAGATTGATCCCTTGATCATTATGTAGTGTCCTTCTTTGTCTTTTGTAATAGTCTTCATTTTAAAGTCTATTTTTTCTGATACGAGAATTGCTACTCCAGCTTTCTTCTGATTTCCATTTGCATGGAATATCTTTTTCCATCCCCTCACTATCAGTCTGTACGTGTCCCTAGGTCTGCAGTGGGTCTCTTGTAGACATCATATATACGGGTCTTGTTTTTGTATCCATTCAGCCAGTCTATGTCTTTTGGTTGGAGCATTTAATCCATTTACATTTAAGATAATTTTTGATATGTATGTTCCTAATACCATTTTCTCAATTGTTTTGTGTTTGTTATTGTAGGTCTTTCCCTTCTCTTGTGTTTCCTGCCTAGAGGAAGTTCCTTTAGCATTTGTTGTAAAGGTGGATGGGTGGTGCTGAATTCTCTTACCTTTTGGTCTGTAAAGGTTTTAATTTCTCCATTGAACCTGAATGAGATCCTTGCTGGGTAGAGTAATCTTGGTTGTAGGTTTTTCCCTTTCATCACTTTAAATATGTCCTTCCACTCCCTTCTGGCTTGTAGAGTTTCTGCTGAAAGATCAGCTGTTAACCTATGGGGATGTCCTTGTATGTTATTTGTTGCTTTTCCCTTGCTGCTTTTAATATTTTTTCTTTTTATTTAACTTTTGATAGTTAGATTAATATGTGTCTTGGCGTGTTTCTCCTTGGGTTTATCCTGTATGGGACTCTCTGAGTTTCCTGGACTTGACTATTTCCTTTCCCATGTTAGGGAAATTTTCAACTATAATCTCTTCAAATATTTTCTCAGACCCTTTATTTTTCTCTTCTTCTTCTGGGATCTGTATAATTTGAATGTTCGTGCATTTAATGTTCTCCCAGAGGTGTCTGAGACTGTCCTCAATTCTTTTCATTCTTTTTCCTTTTTTCTGCTCTGCAGTAGTTATTTCCACTATTTTATATTCCAGGTCACTTATCAGTTCTTCTGCCTGTTATTCTGCTATTGATTCCTTCTAGAGAATTTTAAATTTCATTTATTGTGTTGCTCATCATTGTCTGTTTGTTCTTTAGTTTTTCTCGGTCCTTGTTAAACGTTTCTTGTATTTTCTCCATTCTATTTCCAAGATTTTGGACCATCTTTACTATCATTACTCTGAATTCTTGTTCAGGTAGACTGCCTATTTCCTCTTCATTTGTTTGGTCTGGTGGGTTTTTACCTTGCTCCTTCATCTGCTGCATATTTCTCTGTCTTCTCATTTTGTTTAACTTACTGTGTTTGGGGTCTCCTTTTTGCAGGCTGCTGGTTCGCAGTTCCCGTTGTTTTTGGTTTCTGTCCCCAGTGGGTGAGGTTGGTTCAGTGGTTTGTGTAGTCTTCCTGGTGGAGGGGTCTGGTGCCTGTGTTCTGGTGGGTGGGGCTGGATCTTGTCTTTCTGGTGGGCAGGGCCATGTCCAGTGGTGTGTTTTGTGGTGTGTGAACTTAGTATGATTTTAGGCAGCCTCTGTGTTATTGGGTGGGGTCGTGTGCCTGTGTTGCTAGTTTTTTGGCATGGGGCGTCCAGCACTGGTGTTTGCTGCCCGTTGGGTGGAGCTGGGCCTTAGCGTTGAGACAGAGATCTCTGGGAGAGCTCTCACTGCTTGATATTACATGGGGCCAGGTCTCTGGTGGTCTAATGTCCTGATCTCGGTGCTCCCACCTCAGAGGCTCAGGCCTGACACCAGGCTGGAGCACAAAGACCCAGTCAGCCACATGGCTCAGAAGAAAAGGGAGAAAAAAAGAAAGAAGAAAAATAAATAAATTTTAAAAAACTATTAAAAAATAATAATAATAAAAAGAAGAGAGCAACCAAACCAATAAACAAATCCACCAATGATAACAAGAGCTAAACACTAAACTAAGATAAACATAAAAATCAGAAACAAATCAGTTGCCGACCGCAAACTCTAAGTCTACAGTTGCTCCCAAAGTCCACCGCCACAGTTTGCGATGATTCATTGTCCATTCAGGTATTTCACAGATGCAGGGAACATCAAGTTGATTATGGGGATTTAATCCGCTGCTCCTGAGGTTGCATGGAGAAATTTCCCTTTCTCTTCTTTGTTCACACAGCTTCTGGGGTTCAGCTTTGGTTTTGGTCCCATCTCTGCGTGTAGGTCACCCTCAATCATGTGTTCCCTGCCCAGACAGGAGGGGGTTAAAGCAGCGGCTGATTAGGTGGCTCTTGGTCATTCAGGCTGGGGGGAGGGAGAGGTTCGGTAATTATAATTGGAATGTGGGGTGAGCCTATGGTGGAAGAGGCCAGTGTGACATTGCAACAGTCTGGGGTGTGCTGTGTGTTCTTCTGGGTAAGAAGAACAGGCCCTCGATCACAGGGCCCTGGCAGTGGCCACACAGGCTCCTGGGGTGGGTGGTGTGGATAGTGACCTGTGCTTGCACACAGGATTCTTGGTGACTGCAGCAGCAGTGTTAGCATTTCATGCCCGTCTCTGGGGTCTGAGCTGGTAGCCACGGCTCACACCCTTCTCTGAAGCTCATTTTGGTGGTGCTCTGAATCCCCTCTCCTTGCACAACCCAAAACAATGGTCTCTTGCCTTTTAGGCAGGTCCAGACTTTTTCCCAGACTCCCTCCCGGCTAGCTGTGGTGCACTAGCCCCCTTCAGGCTGTGTTCATGCAGCCAACCCCACTCCCCTCTCTGGGATTTGACCTCTGGAAGCCCGAGCCGCAGCTCCCAGCCCCCACTCATCCCAGCAGGTGAGCAGACAAGCGTCTCAGGCTGGTGCATGCTGGTTGGCATCGATCCTCTGTGCGGGAATCTCTCCACTTTGCCCTCTGCCCCTCTGTTGCTGTGCTCTCCTCCATGTCTCTGAAGCTTCCCCGAAGCCCACCCCCAGTCTCTGCCAGTGAAGGGGCTTCCTAGTGTGTGGAAACTTTTCCTCCTTCATAGCTCCCTCCCAGAGGTGCAGGTCCCATCCCTATTCTTTTTTCTCTGTTTTTTCTTTTTCTTTTCCCTACTCAGGTTCGTGTGTATTTTCTTGCCTTTTGGGACGTCTGAGGTCTTCTGCCAGTGTTCAGTAGGTGTTCTGTAGGAGTTGTTCCACATGCAGATGTATTTTTGATATATTTTTGGGGAGGAATGTGATCTCCATGTCTTACTCCTCTGCCATCTTGAAGGTCCCCCCAGTTTCTATTTCTATTATTCCCCCTTAAAATAGAGAGAATATCTCCATAATTAAGTCATTTGACTCATCTATACTCAGGTACTGCTTTTTTTTTTTTTTGGTGGTACGTGGGCCTCTCACTGCTGTGGTCTCTCCCGTTGCGGAGCACAGGCTCCGGACGCACAGGCCCAGCAGCCATGGCTCATGGGCCCAGCCGCTCCACGGCATGTGGGATCCTCCCGGACCGGGGCACGAACCCGCATCCCCTGCATCGGCAGGCGGACTCCCAACCACTGTGCCACCAGGGAAGCCTGGTACTGCTTTTTTAATAACTTAGTTTATCTTCAGTGGACATACTTCCCAAAGATATGTCAAAATACAAATTCCTGCAGTATTCTTATTAAAATCATGTGGTAGCCTTTTTTTCAAACACAGACTTTCAGTGTTATAAGTAATCTGTACATTCAAATAAATGCTTTCAAAAAAACAGTGTACTTTGTTTAAATAAATTGTAATATTTATTATTCATGTTATTAAAATTTACAAAAACCTTCTTCTGACAAAATTCACTGTTGTGTTTAATGATAGATTTTTATATGAAAGGAAAATCAGGAATGGGTAACACTTAGAGACAGAGTCAAGTTTTCTGAATCAGTGTCTTTTAGACTGACCCATTCTAAAAATGCATGACATTTATAAAACACAAAGGATGATAAAAAGCAACGTGGTTTCACAGAAAGGCCATCAGATTGAGAATTACAAAATTATACTTTTGCTCTTATTTGGCATATCAGTTTGCTTCCAGGTATTTAACAAATGAGGATACTAACTGAATTAAATAACAGTATGATTTCTTTGAAAATAATACAATATACATGCATATTATAAATTTGAGATAAGTATAACTAAAAAATTAAATGGATAATTAAAATCTATTTTTGATACTTCCTTCAAGATGCATATGCACATTTATATATACACATGTATGTATTTATACACATACATATACACAAATATATGTATATATGTAAATACAAATTCTGACTCAATGATTGTTCCATTATCTATTACTATGAAACAAATCTGCCCAAATCAAATAACCTAAAATAACTTTTAGTATGTTTACAATTTTGTGGGTGAAGAATTGAGGCAGAGAACATCAGGGATGACTGTTCTCTACTTCAGGATGTCTGGGGCCTCAAATTGGGTAGCTCTAAATGTTGGAGATGACTAAGATGGCTTTATTAGTGCCATCTTGATTTTGTCTGTCAGCTGTTTCCTCAATTCTTCTCCACATCTCCTCTCCATGTGACTAGCTTGGGATGCCTTATAGCATAGGAGTATCAGATTGCTTGTGTGGTGGTTCAGGATTCCAAGAAAAAATGTTTCAGGAGACACATCTGTCATCAAAGCATACTAAATTTATAGTGAGAGACATACACCCCATATCTTGATGGGAGGACTGTCACAGAATTTTTGACCATCTTTAATCTACCACAAACATGAAAAATTTATGTCTTTGATAAATTTTAGTTACTCCACATAGCTGGAGGAATTCCAGGGGTCTATTTCTATTCTTATGCCAGAATTCATAAACTGGATAATAAACCAATTGGGTACTTCCATTATTAGCAGAAACATTAAGGCAACGTGATGATAGAATGCAGTAAGATAAATCCATAGATAAATTTTAAAACTGTGATTGGTCTTAAGGAATCTTTATATTTTCAAATTTCCATTTTCTCATTATCTTTTCTCCAGATTCCAGATGTTCTAGGAAGAAGCATCATTACATCATTCCCTGCTTTTTAGGAGCTTCAGAAACCAAAGGCCAAATACCAACTACCCATTTTTACTGTCATTTTTGTGGCTATTATTAAATATTTGCAGCCAGTTAATTGAGCTAGCACTGGGAATATAGCAATCACATATATGTTTCTTTATTTCCATAATAGGAATATCTGGGATTTGGGGAGCCAAATGAATAATAATAATAATAATACTCTTTTTTTTCCTCACCAAGTTTGGAATGACTTACAACATAAATGTGAGAGTTAGACTGATGAGATTAAAATGTCAACTTTATTACTAATAAACCTAATTTTAAAATGTGACTAAGTTAAGCTAAATCAGCTTGCTCTCCTACATCCTCCTGAGTTGGACTAGCCCCTGGAACTTCAGATCTTCTTGGCAAGCTTTTTACATGCCAGAAGCAATTGCTGCATGGGCAAAGGATAGATCCCAAAAATAGAGAGGGAGGCTGAGCCACACATACCCATTCTTTTCTCCCATATTCACCAAGTGGGAAATTTTGAGGAGTAAGGTTTCCTCCTGTGTTATTATTGGCAACCAAAATCTAAAATAACAAACAACATTTCCAAGTATCCATTTTCAAAGCTCTCTCTTCATAGCACACATTTGTTTAAAAAAGCATTATTTTATTCACTGAAATGGAAAAGGTTACACAGCAGAGATCAGAAAATTTGGATCACAGGTCTTTTTTAAGGGGAAATGTACAATTAATCTTCAGGTACTAATATCTCACAAGATAGAATTCAAGACAAGAAACGATCAAAAGAGACAAAGATGATCTTTACATACTGGTAAAAGGAACAATAAAGGGGGAAGATATAATGGTTCATCATGATGATGTGTTCCATAATACAGCTTCAAAATATATAAAGTTATAACTAACAGAAATGCATGAAGAAATAAAAATAACCATTGAGGTTAGAGATTTTAAATATAGTCTTTCAAAAACTAAGAAAATCAAGCAGAACAAAAAAGAAAAAAGGTAAACGTAGCAGGTATAAATAATATAAACTATTAGATACTTACAAACCTCTAAACTTAATAAAGAAAGAATACACTTTTTAATCATACATAGGTAATTTATAAAAATTGACCTCTACTACCACTCAAAACAATATTGAACAAATCCGAAAACATAAATAGCATATAGATTATGTTCTTTGGCCATAATAGAATAAAATTAAAATTTAATAACAAAAAGATATCTAACAACATTTCTCTTTTATGAAAACAAAAGTCACATATTCTTGAGATCAAAAGAGAAATAACGTGGAAAACTGTGAAATATTTAGACCTCAAAGATAAAATGTATATGACAGCTAGATGGTACTTAGAAGAAAACTTTGACCTTTATAAGCATAAGTATTTTTGAGGAAGTAAGAATTAACTCAAAGAAATACCAAAAAAGGGGAATAGTAAACATTATTATGAACAAAAACTTGTTAGTAAATTTGAATATTTAAGGGGGATAAACTATGGAGAAAAATATTTAATTTTTTAATTTTTTATTCCTTCTTGTACCACAAGGTACAAGAAGGAATAAAAAACTTAAACACAACAGTGAGAATTAATGAAATTGAGGTTGTAATCATAGTCTTAGCCTCCCACAAACTTCTCAAAATCCAGATTGTTTTACATTAATTCCTCAAATTTTTCTCAAAATAGCTTGATGTTTCTTAAATGTTTTAAAAGTAGTTAGTTTTATATTAGATAATGTGTTTCTGGAAAATAAAAAGCTGCAAAAGCTGCCCAGCTTATTCTATAGGGTAAGTATGATCTTGATTCTACAACTAGCAAGAACAACAATTAAAAAAAAAGTAAGTACATGTTAAATAATTTATCTTAGGAACAGAGAGGCAAATATTCTAAACAAAATATTTACTAGGTAAGTCTAACAATATATCACAAAATATACCATAATCAAGTGGCATTTTTACCCCTGGGAATGAAAAGATGATGGATAGCAGGAATTCCTTCAGTGTAAATACCTTCATTGATAAACTGAGGGAGAAAAATCATATAAGTATCTTAAAAGACAGAAAAATTAATTTGATAATAAGGACCTACTGTACATCACTGGGAACTCTACTCAATACTGTGTAATGGCCTATATGGGAAAAGAATCTAAAAAAGAGTGGATATATGTATATGCAAAACTGATTCACTTTGCTGTACACCTGAAACTAACAAAACATTGTAAATCAACTATATTGCAATAAAAATTTTTTAAAAATAGAAAAAATATTTTGATAAATTTTAACATACATTGACAATAAATAATTAGAAAACCTAGGATTAAAAATAAATTTTCCTCATTTTTGAAAAAGTGTCATATAACAAAGTACTAGTAAATATTGTACTTGTTGGGGAAATTTCAGATGTATTTCCTTTAATGTTAGGCCTACACATAAAACAAATATGTCCTCTATCATTGTCACTGTTTAACTTAGGACTAGGTTTTGGTCAACACTCAAATTTTTAAAAATGGAAATAAAATAAAAGGTTTAAGTCTTGGAGGGAAAGATAATTGTAACATGTTCTTACATATGATTACCTATAAAGAAAAGCCAAAGAAATCATTAGAAAAAAATTAGAACAAGGAAATTCAGTACATTTTCTGGGCACAGATTGACTTAGGATAAAACCCAATTGCATTTGTCTATTATAGAAATAGGTGGCTGGGAAATATAAAGTTTCCAGGAATTTACCTAATAAAGGTCATATAAAACTTCTATGGAGAAAATTTTTAAGTTTAAATAGAATAAAGGGCAAAGGATTTAAGTGCCAATTTACAGATGAAGATTACAAAAGGTTAAAAAGCATATGAAGCATACACTCAAACTCATTAGTAAATGCCAAAACTCAAATTAAAAGAATTCGAGATATAAAACTATAGCTAAAGATTATATCTATCAATATTTACTTATACAATCAGTTTAGCAAAATCTTAAAAACTGCAAATGCAAAATACCAGTAACTATAAGGGTTATAGGTATCCTTCATGCATTGCTGGTAGGAGTTATAGACTCCCACCTCCCAGACAGCCATTCTGAAGAATAACTGGCAAAAAGAAATGCATATTGCATGACCCTCAAACTTGCTTCCAGATTTATATTCTAGAGAATATAAAAGTAATATGTACACATGGTGATATGTACAAAACTCTGTCAGAAATAATTTGTGTGTTCTTTACTGATAGAACTGTTAGGTAAAATATGGTGAGTACACACTTTAGAATACTGTGCATCGCTTAGAGCTCTCAGACTACATATACAAATAGAAACAAACATGCATAAATCTTAAAAGCATAATGATGAGTAAAATAAGAAAAATAATAAGTATATGTATATTATTATTTACTTACATATTATATTTACATAGTAATATTTATTAAATATATGTACATTAAGTTAAAATACATGAACACAAAATAGTAATACATATTTTACAAGAAAAAAAATCTACTACATTAAAGGCATTAGAATAGTTGCTTACAGTAGATGGTAAGGCATGGAGATAAAAGGGTTAATAAATAATACAGAAGAGGGGACATCTATGGACCTATTACAATTGTGTCACAAACAGAGGAGTCTGACTAACCCAAAGCTATGCACTTGACATCTAAGGGGAAAGAAGATTTTGGATAAGCAGTGAACCTCTATATGGTTAAAAAATAAGAGATTTTTACTGCAATTTTTCATCTGGTACAAAGTATTATGGAGCTTTATTATTTTAAATAATTGAATAAAAATCCATTTAACAGGAGCTTCATAAACTACAATGCTCTGAAAACGAAGAATGGAGAAAAGGACCACTATCTACCTCTATAGGATAGGGATCCCCAACTCTTCTCCCAAATGTGATATGTAACTAACTGGCATACTTACAGAGTGAGGACACCAGCACTGATCATATATTAAAAGTTATGACATGTTAGTACTTTCTTATAATTCTGACACTCCAATGGATCATTTTGTGCACCCCCTCACTTTGAAGACTACTATTTTAAAGAAGCATCAGCTAATCTGATGAACTAATTTGATAAATGATTTTACATGTGTATATGAATGTGTATATACAATCAGCTGCTGATAATTATATTTTTTAGAGAAATACAAAGAATATTTCACTCTATTTTGTAAATGCTCTCAAAGAATATGCAGTTGAATAAAATTCAACATCCATTCATTATAAAAACTCTCACCAAAGTGGATATAAAGAAAACATATCTCAACATAATAAAAGCCATTTATGATAAACCCACAGGCAACATAATACTCAGTGATGAAAAGATGGAAGCATTCCTGATAAATTCTGGAACAAGACAAGGATGCTCACTCTCACCACTTCCATTCAACATACTATTGGAAGTCTTAACCACAGCAATTAGACAATAAAAAGAAATAAAAGGTCTCCAAATTGGAAGGGAAGAGATAAAATTGTCTTTATATACAGGTGACATGATACTCTATATCAAAAACCCTAAAGACTCCATGCAAAAGTTATTAGAACTAATTAATGAATTCAGCAAGGTAGCAGGATATAAGATTAATATACAGAGCTCTGTTGCATTTCTTTACACTAACAATGAAAGATCAGAAAAAGAAAGTAAAAAAAAAAATCACTTCAAAATCGTTTAAAAAAATATATACCTAGGAATAAATCTAAGGAGGTAAAAGAGCTATACACTGAGAATTGTAAAACCTTGATAAAGGAAATTGAAGATTATTCAAAGAAAGGAAAAGATATCCCATGCTCTTGGATGGCTATGCTGTCCAAAGCAATCTACAGATTTACTGTAATTCCTATCAAATTACCCATGATGTTTTTCACAGAACTAGAACATATAATACTAAAATTTATATGAAACCATAAAAGACCCAGAATTGCCGAAGCAATCTTGAGGGAAAAGAACAAAACTGGGAGCATAATGCTCCCAGACTTCAGGCAATACTATAAAGCTACAGTAATCTAAACAGCATGGCACTGGCACAAAAACAGACATATAGATCAAGGGAACCGAATAGACAGCCCAGCTATAAACCCACACACCTACAGTCAATAATTTTCAACAAAGGAGGCAAGAAAATACAATAGAGAAAACATAGTCTCTTCAGCAAGTGGTGTTGGGAAAGCTGGACAGCCTTATGTAAATCAATGAAATTCGAACATTCCCTCATACCATATACAGAAATAAACTCAGAATGGTTTAAAGACCTAAATATAAGACATGACACCACAAAACTCCCAGAAGAAAACATAGGTAAAACATTCTCTGACATAGATTGCAGCAATATTTTCTTTGATCAGTCTCCCAAGGCAAAAAATAAAAAAATAAAAACTAAACAAATGGGACCTAATCAAACTAAAAACTTTTGAACAGCAAAGGAAACCATCAACAAAATGAAAAGACCACCTACAGACTGGGAGCAAATATCTGCAAACAATGCAACTGACAAGGGGTTAATTTCCAAAATATACAAACAGCTCATACAACTCAATATAAAAAAAAAAATCAGACAACACAATCAAAAAATGTTGAGAAGACCTTATAGACTTTTTTCCAAAGAAGACATACAGATGGCCAATAAGAACATGAAATGGTGCTCAACATCTCTAGTTATTAGAGAAATGCGAATCAAAATTACAACGTGGTTATCACCTCACACCAGTCAGAATGGCCATCATCAAAAATTCTACAAATAATAAATGCTGGAGAGGGTGTGGAGTAAAAGGGAACCCTCCTACACTTTTGGTGGGAATGTAAATTGGTGCAGCCACTAAGGAGAACAGTATGGAGGTTCCTTAAAAAACTAAAAATAGAGCTACTATATGGTCCAGCAATACCATTCCAGGGCATATATCTGGAAAAGATGAAAACTCTAATTCAGAAAGATACATGCACCCCAGTGTTCATAGCAGTGCTATTTACAATAGCCAAGACATGGAAACAACTGAAGTACCCATCAACAGGTGAATTAATAAAGATGTGATACATATACACAATAGAATATTACAGCCATAAAAAGAATGAAATTCTGCCATTTGCAGCAACATAGCTGGACCTATAGAATATCATACTAAGTGAAGTAAATCAGACAAAGACAAATATATGATATCACTTATATGAGGATCTAAAAAATAATACAAATGAATTTATTTACAAAATGGAAACAGGCTCACAGACATAGAAAACAAGCTTATGGTTACTAATGGGGAAGGCAGGAGGGATAAATTAGGAATATGGAATAACAGATACACACTACTATACATAAAATAAACAAGGATTTACTGTACAGCATAGGGAACTATATTCAATATCTTATAATAACCTATAATGGAAAATAATATGAAAAAATATATATGTATATAACTGAGTCACTTCGGTGTACACCTGAAACCAACACAATATTGTAAATCAACTATTCTTCAATTAAAAGAAGAATATGCAGCTACTGAGAAGTGATTCAGAGATTCATAGGCATAAGAGTGAAAGTGTGTGTGAGACAAAGAGCTTGAATCAGAGACTATATGCCATAGGATCTGTAGGAACTGGGTGTCAAGTATGCCTGGAAGTGGATCCTGAGAGTGCTGAATCAAGGGGAGAAGAACATAAAGCTAGAAAATGGCAATTTGGTCGACATAAGGGGCAGTTTCTCAAAGCTGGCAAAGACTCCCAACGATAACAACTCATGTTGCCATAAAGGTCCTAATATATACTAAGATGGCACTAGGAAGCATGGAAAAAGTGATGACTCACATTCAATGAAGTAAAAATGCCAGGATTGCCATACCAAACTGTGGAAGAAAGAATTAAAAAGCTCAGAGAAGTGGGCATACTAGAATGTGTTTACCATAATAGACCAGAATATCGGTTAGCTGACCTTGTTCTTTGGATGCCATGGGGGAATCCTGTTTATCAAGTTAATAATTGAGTGTGTTGAAGAGGAGGTCATCAGTTCAATATTGGTTTTCCAGGACCGATAGTATAAGGAGGCTGTTATAAAACCATGCTCCCTAACAGTAATGGGATAATGGGATCACAGAACAGAAGAAGCCATGTGGCAGCACACAGTTATCAGAAGCAACCTCAAAGGACAGAAAAGTTGCAAAGGCACAAAGGGAAGGCAAAACTACAGAGGTATATAATTAATAGGATGGAGGTCATCCACCCCTATGAAAAGCCTTTGTCTAGTTTTCAGACGCAGGCTAGTTCCTAGATACAGAACCTATCAACTGAAAGAGAAGCCAGATATCCACAAGGCAGGACCTGCAACCCCATGGAAAGTCTATACTGTAGTGCCCTCAGTCCTTTTACAAAGGGACCGATGACCATTATTTCGAGTAAATGTGCTCCATACAAAGAGGAATACCTAGACTTTTTGAGGACTAATGGATAATGAGTCTGAGTTGCTGATAATACCCTGTGTGGCTCCAATGCACTCTCATGGCAGCCCTATTAGAGAAGGGATATATAAGGGTCAGGTAATGAAATCTTTACTCAGGTCCATCTCACACTGGAACTGTTAGGTTGACAGATGAACCGATAGCTCATTCGAGCGGAAGATGCCAGAGACTAGTCTACCACCTTAAAAACTTAAAGGACTCAAAAGTCTCAGGACTTCAAGGATCTTGATTAGGGTGGCCATTACCAAGTGTAATACATTTGTCAAATCTCATTGACTTAAAATGTGTGCATTTTATTGTATGTCAAAGTTATGTTAATAAAGTTGATTTTATTTTATTTTAATTTTTTTTTACGGTACGCGAGGCTCTCATTGCCACGGCCCCTCGCGTTGCGGAGCACAGGCTCCGGATGTGCAGGCTCAGCGGCCATGGCTCACGGGCCCAGCCGCTCCGTGGCACGTGGTATCCCCCTGGACCGGGGCACGAACCCGCGTCCCCTGCAACGGCAGGCGGACTCTCAATCACTGCGCCACCAGGGAAGCCCAATAAAGTTGATTTTAAACAAAACAAAAACTAGCTCCATCAAACTTGGTCAGCCTGTGTGAAACCTTCTCCCTTTCCAACACATCACTTGAACCGCTCTGTCCCGTTACAATGTGCTTGGTCAAGGTGCTTCGAAAACTGCTAAACTGTGCAGAATTAAGTTATCTAGGGAAGCTGGCAGTATAGATGGAGAAGCTGGGGAGACATTCTCCAGGCTTAAAAAGATCAAATGATATAGACATTTACCTCCTGAATCAGGTTTTTAGTTTTAGTAATACTGGTCTCAGTGAAATGCCCACCAGTATCCACATCTAAAAGGAAAAAGCACAAACGCAGGGTTTAAGGATGCAAAATGTGGACTTCGATTCTGATTGCAAATGTCTGTGGAAATTTATCTGTGCTAGTATTATTACTGAGATTTTTGTTGTTGTTTAATGATCACATTACAAAGTTACAAAGATTTAAGTCGTTTGCTTCTAACTCTATTACATACCTAAACCCTGGTAATTTTAGTGTAGGATTTTGTACAATGAAGATTTTTTTTAGGAAGGTATATAGGGTTTGTATCAGAAAGATCTAAAATCTTTCAACCCTTTTTTTCTCTTTTAGCACTTACATGTGACTTTTCACTAGTGCTTTATTTTTACTTGTATATTAGTAAGTTACTAATAAGTAGGTTACTTATAAAATCACAGGTGTAGCTTTACATGCTCTAATAAATATTTCAGTTGCATAAATGACCTGATAAAATATGTCTTTATTGGAATCTGGATATCAGATGTCCTTTAATACAGGTTGTCAAGGAAAAATACCTTGAACTGATCACAGGAGATTTCAGATTTCTTTACTCATTGTCAGCACAGAATGTAGCCACTTTATAATGCATTGAAATTACTCGTGTATTTCTGCATTTTGTCTTTTAGTAGGCCACTGCCTTCACAGTAATAGCATGGTTTTAGAACCTGACATTTTTTTAAGTACAGAAAACTGTAAATACCTTTTAACACAATGAGTAAAAAACATGGTATATTTGCATCCTCATCTTATTAATGGTGTCTTCCAAGCAAACAGGAATGGACTTATAGAGCCACAGTTAGATTTTCTCTAAAATGTTTTCATATATAAATTATTTTATTTCATAGACATATTTTTTCTAGTTATAGATTGCATTATTCATTTGAGAATGAAGGATAGTTTTCTTTTAATAAATTTTCTTTCTCATATCCATTACTATGATGGCTTGACACTGAATAACAATAGAGCCAGGTATTTTCCCCCTGTAGTTTCTTTCCCACAGTGTAACGTATTTTAACACAGGTCACAATTTGGACCTGCTGTGTTTCACAGTATTTCTTGATGATGATGTTCATCATCAATAAAATGGTTATTCTTCCTTATTTCCATAATTTTTTTTCTCCATGAACTCTTGAACTTTTGTCTAAAGAGGTGGGGCATGCAAATTACCACTATCACAGTAGTAGGATCTGGTCAAGAAAGGTCTCCAAGGTCTCCAAAGAGAAGAATATTGATGAAACCCAGGCGCCATGCCAAAACTCAGAGCTGGTCCAAGACCTTTTCACAGACACACCCACGTTTACCACTTCTTATTTGATATTTAAATGAGTAATCTGAGACACATTTTTGATGAAATATCCATTTGATTATTTGAGAAAAGGTTTAAAATCACTCTGGTAGCTCCATCATTCCTGTTATTATTTTTGCTAATCAGAATGAATATCCATTTTGAGCTCAACGAATGCTAGTTTTATAAAGTTGTTTAATGAAGAGAACAAGCTTAAACTTTATTTCCTCCTTTAATGCAACCAGAGGTTATGTTTGTTTAGAGAGCTAACATCTATCCAGATTATACACTCTTACCAGTGCCAGGCCAAAAAACACAGGCCCCAAACCACTCATTCCATAACTCCCTCATTTTCTGACCTATGGCTGTTATTGTAGAAACTGGATCTATTACGAAATTGCCTCTGGTGCAGTCAGGGAATATCGTGGCACCTTGTGCAATAATTTGCAAACAGTGGCTTGAGAGAAATGGTATGCAAAGAAATACATCCCAGACCTTGACCTTTCTACACTGTCACAGTGAATGTTTAGATGGGCTTGCTTCCAAAAAAATAGAAGTGTATCTGAGAGCTAGGTGAGGTTAGGAAAACATGCTTAACAGCTAATGATGGCATCATGGGAGACAGCGAGGAGTTTTACCTTTGGTCTTAAGCATCAGGAACACCTGACATCAAATCCCACCTCATCTATTTAACATGTGACCTTGTGCAAAACATTATACTCTTTAAAATTCAGTGTCTCCATCCACAAGATGAGAAAAATAATTTTAACTGCTTCATTAGGTTGTGCTGGCCCACAAAAGATCCTCAGTAAGTATTTGTTGAATTAAGTATTTGTTGAAAAAGTGTTTTAATAATTAAAGTGTTTATTTAATCATATAACACACATAGATGAACTAGGAAAGTGTCTGACACGTTTAATATCCTTTTATCCTTGTTGTCATCGATTTTATTTTTGCTGTTTTTCATGGAGTTTTACTTAATCTCAGGACAAAATGACCAAGATGAAATGTGGGTCTTGTTTTAGGGGCAGTCAATGCTCTGAAGTAGAAGTAGCTACTGCTTTAATGCAAGGAATCAAGGTGCAAGAAAATACCTTCTTAGTTCATTCATAAGATGCCCCTCAAGTTCCAAAGTGGTTAGGTTTTGTTCCTCCTCCTTGGACAGTCAAATTGGAGGATAATGACTGGTCCACATGAGTTTATTTTAACCTAAGGTCATCTAAGGGACATTTCACAGAGAGGAATAGAAACTTCCATAGGGTATCCACCTTCAGTTGCTCAGAGAAGAGTTTAGTATGAATAAGCATTTGCATGGTAGGTTTTCTGCAGGCCCCACTGTAGATATGTGGTAACTTGTAGCTGTTAAACAAAATAGTTAACATATTCAACAATTTCACCTATATTCAATATTTTCAAACAAGTTATTTTCAGAAAGGGCATCCAAAAGTTTAAGTCAAAAATTTAGAAATTCTAAGTCAATGTCTTAGAAAACAGATTAACTTGGCAAATTCCAAAGACATGGCCCTTTGAGATTATAGGAGATATACATTGAGTTCAGAGTCTTTAAATGACAAAATGACACTGGGACAAAATTAAAATAATAATGAGAATAATAGTAATACAATGGATTGAATTTTTATAATAAGACATCCAATCATCCCAAGATGCAAAAATTCAAATTCTTCTTTAAAATGTTTAATAAGACATGCAAAATGAAGCATTTTAAAACAAATATCCTAATAAGATAGAGAGGATAAGTTTTTAACCTCTTTGGCAAAATATCTTCTTGATTTGTTTCTGTTACAGCTGAAAGATATACTATATTTATGTAAAGATTTTTTCTTGACTTAGTCCTATAGACTCCATCAACATTATTTGCTCAGGGTAGAAGAGGCAAAAGCCGAAGCAGTGCCACTTGCTGAATTCACCTTCAAGTTCATTGACAAGTCAGATGGAAATTCAGCCTGAGGACTCTGACTCCTGTTCTGTGTAACGGCTAGATCATTCTTTTAAAAATACATACTCAAATCTCGTTTACCTCATATAAACAAACCTCAGTTGCCTAAATATTGTTTTATTACTTCATTTCTCTTCCCACACTCTTCTCTCTCTTAACAATCATTCATGATATTTGGGAAATGACTCAAAGAGAACACTTCAAAGTATTGTTTTATGGTTCAACAAAATAATGCCTCCCTGTCTTTTCTTCCTTGTCTATTTTTAAAAAAGAACCTGACACATATTCACATACACGTTTACCTTTATTTTACATTTCAAAGCCCTTATATTAATATATTCTTCTTTTTCATGAAAACATTTAAATTTATGTAAACATGACATGGAAGAATTTTTTTTTCCTGTCTTTAGGTTTCATCTTTATCAAAAAGAAAAGAGCAACAAGGGTTTGAAACAATGTGATGATAAAAAAGAGATAAAATTTATTTTCATAAAAGCTTGACTTCAGCCAAGCTTTTAAGACTTAAGACAAAGGAGTGGATCAGCATTATTAATTATGAGATATTTTGAAGGTAATACACCCACACACCCACATTCACAGACACACAAACATATACACTATATGTATACACAGGTACTTTTCAGGCTTCTACATTTGAATTATACTTTGTATGAAACAAAGTTGGAAGATGCCAAATGGAAGTTAAGTATATGACATATCAATAGGCTATTACAACAGCACAGGAAGGAAGAAAGAATGCTAGAAGCATTTGAGAGTACTATGGGATTTGAGTAGTCAGAATGGATTTATGGAGGTCAAAAGTTTGTCAGGATTGAAGGTAAAAGATCTTTGGCTTGGTAAAACTTTTCATTTAATGACAGCACAGACAGAATTGCATATGAGAGGTAAGGAAAGAAGGAAAGATACAAGGGCTTACTAATTTCAAGAGAAGAGTAACAGCTACTAGATCCTTTTTGCCAGAAATAACCTACACATTTTTTTGGGGGGGGGCTTTTCAACAAAGTTCTGCTCTTATGTTTATATCAAATTCATGTGGATAATCTCAAAACACAGGTTCCTAAAATGATCTTTGACTTTACTCCCATTCCTTATAAAAATCTGCATTCTCCATATCATCCATATACCATTATTTTCTCTTCTGTATTGACTTTCTGAGGGAAGAGATTATATTTATAAACTGCATCCTCATCTTTTCTGCAATGCTTCAGAAGAATTCAATCTAATTAACATATTAAATTTTGAAAAAATAGAGAAACAACTGCAATGGGAATATGGATTACAGAATGCACCTTGGGAGAGGAAAAGAGTCAGATAAGGTAAATACAGTTTCTTTTTAAACTTAATGCATGTATTTTGGGAAAGTAAAAGGTCTACAAGTATAAGAATATAATTTCTCACATATTTTATTTATATACGGTATAGGGTCAACCAAATTGGAATTGGAGAAATGGTCTTATTTGAGAAGTATACTTCATCTACTCATTCATTCACTTCTTCAACAAACATTTTTTGTACCCCTCCTATGTTTTTGGTAACATTCTAAATCCTTGGAGTGAAAGAGAAGTTGATTCTGTCTCTTAGAAATTATATGCTAGTGGAAGAGACAGATAGTAAGCAAACACATACTTATATTGATACTATAATATTATGTAACAACCAATGCTATTAGGACAGCGAAGTAGTCTCAGGGATGGAGAGTGATGCTGAAAGAGGGTGTTTTAGATGGGATGGTCACACAAGGCCTCTCTGAGGAAGGAATATTTCAGTAGAAATATTTAAGCAAGGAAGGGAGCGATGGGAACATTTAAAAGAGGAGTGACTAACTGCAGGAAAGAGAATTTCAAAAGCAGTAACTTGAAGAAAAGTTGGCACACTTTACAAACAGGAAGCTTAATGTGGTTGATGTTGAGCGAGAAAAGGAGCAGGAGGAGACAAGATTGAAAGAGTAGTCCTGGTGAAAGGTTGAGTAAGACCTTGTAAGCCATGGGAAGGTAACTCTTTTATAGGAGTGAGAGAGAAGCCCCAGAATGTTTTGAGAAAAGTTAACAAAATCTAATATGAATTTAAAATGACTTCACTGTCTACCATATGGAAGATTTACTGTAGGGCGGAGAGTAGGATAAAGGAGACCTGTAGCCTAGGAAGAAATGATGGATGGTTTTGATTAAAGCATATGGTTATGAAGATATATCACTGATAATGCTTACATTTTATTTGGTGGTGTGCACTAAGATAGGGAAGTCTAGGGACAGGAGCTTGTCTGAGAGGAGATTCAAGAATTTGAATTAAAACAGGTTTTGAACTGGTACATGTATTATAAGTAAAACAGATTTTGTCCCATTATATGTATTACAGAGAATATAGAGATAAGAAATAGGATGTATGGGGCTTCCCTGGTGGCGCAGTGGTTAAGAATCTGCCTGCTAATGCTGGCAACATGGGTTCGAGCCCTGGTCTGGGAAGATCCCACATGCCGCAGGGCAACTAAGCCCGTGCACCACAACTACTAAGCCTGCGTGCCTAGAGCCCGTGCTCTGCAACAAGAGAAGCCACCGCCATGAGAAGCCCATGCACTGCAACAAAGAGTAGCCCCTGCTCCCTGCAACTAGAGAAAGCCCACGTGCAGCAATGAAGACCCAACACAGCCAAAAATAAAATAAAACAAAAAATAAATAAATTTTAAAAAAAGAAAGAAATAGGATGTATGGAAACTTCATCCATTATAGAGGGCTCATTTAAATTATTAGGGAAAATATGCATAACTTAAATGATTTCAGAAGAGCTCACTAATTAAAATTAAAGTGTTATCTCTAACACATTTACTATGACAAATAATTACAGATCAAGCACACAAACAGCTAAAACCATAACATTTCTTGAGAAAACATAGGTGATTTTTTTTTAACCTGTGTCAGATTGTCTGCAAAGGTAGCTGCGAATGATTTGTCCCACGCCTATATTTTTGCTCACTTCTTCTGCCACCCAGAGCTGGAATCTCCTTCCCCTCCCTTTGAATCTGGGCTGGACAGGTGATTTTCTTTGGTTAATAGAATGAATCTATGCCAGTTCTAGATTTAGCCTCATAAGAGCCTGGCAGCTTGTTCTTTCTACCTTCTCAGTATTCTGGGTATCATGTAAGAATTTCAGTCACCTTGCAGGAGACAATGGTCCTGCCAGCCCTCAGACATTCTAGTCACCCCAGCTGAGGCAGAAGACATTTGAATGAGACCATCTTGGATGTTCCAGCCCCAGCTGAACTCCTAGTGTAATATAATCAAACAGTTCCATGGAGGCAATGTGGAGGGGTCAGTATGAACACTGCACATGCAGTGGGTTTGCATTACAATTTATGAATCCTAGCCTAAGAACACAAATATTTTATAATTAGCTACAAGAAAATCTGCCCTTTTCTATGGAGCGAGATGCTATCTTTATTATCCTGGACAGTAAATGAAACTTCCTTTTGCTTGGGAGAGACACAAATCTCTATTTCCAAATCTGTTTACTATACAAACATTCTTGAAAAGATAGTCTGAGACAATAGCAGCCACTGCCTTGTTCATAATATGTGTAGCAATACAAGAAGTCCATGAAGAATTGCCTCCTGACAAACTCAGGATCTGGAACTAAACTATCCCACCTCTCCTACCTCTGCTACTTTCTGTCTCTCTGATCTTTTGTGAGTTAATGAATCTCTCTGCTCCTCAGTTTCCTCATATGTAAAATGAATTTAATAACAGTAATACTAAGAATTGAACTGGGCAAAGCATTAGAACAGTGCCAGGATCAAACTGTTTAAAAATATTAGCTATACTATAATTGTGATAATTCATACAATTGAATCCTGTTCATTCATTAGAAATGAATGAAGCATTACTATGGAATAATAACCAAGGTGTATTTTAAGTGAGAAAAAAAAAAGCAAAGTGCAAAGCACTATAGAGCATGCTATCCTTTGTGTAAAATAAAAATAATAAATAAATTTATATGCGTACAGACCCACAAATATAGATGCTTGTTGTATATTCCTAGCCTGTCTCCAGGACACTACAGTACTGGTAATTGGGTTGTCTCCAATGAGAAGAGTTCATGGCTAGGGAAGAGGGTAGACGGAAAACATACTCTTCTCTCTATATTCTTTAGTAACTTTTGAATATCATGTGACTGTGTTAACTATTTCAAAAAATGAATAAACTACACCTGAAATGAAATGTGGTTGTTTATGAGGAAAACAATTATGAGTTGAGATTTATGTTATTAAAAGAGATATAGGATATTAAAACACTATTTTAATAATGCAGAGTTTTGAATTGCTTATATAAAATTTTGAATAAAGAAGATCTTCCATATCAGGGGAATACAAATCAAAACCACGATGAGGTATTACCTCACACCTGTTAGAAAAGTTATTTTCAAAAAGATAAGACATAACAAGTGCTGGCGACGGTGTGGGGAAAAGGGAACCTTCATGCACTGTTGCTGGGAGTGTAAATCGGCACAACCAGGATGGAGAACAGCATGGAGGTTCCTCAAAAAAGCACAGACAGAACTACCAGATGATCCAGTAATCCCACTTCCAGGTATATATTTGAAGGAAATGAAATCATTACCTTTTTTTTTTTTTTTTTTTTTTTTTGCGGTATGCGGGCCTCTCACTGTTGTGGCCTCTCCCGTTGCGGAGCACAGGCTCCGGATGCGCAGGCTCAGCGGCCATGGCTCACGGGCCCAGCCGCTCCGCGGCATGTGGGATCTTCCCGGACCAGGGCACGAACCCGTGTCTCCTGCATTGGCAGGCGGATTCTCAACCACTGCGCCACCAGGGAAGCCCGAAATCATTACCTTTAAGAAATGCCAGCACCCCTCTATCTCTCTATATAATGGAATATTACTCAGGCACGAAAAAGGAAGAATATCCTGTCATTTGTGACAACATGGATAAAACTTGAGGGAATTATGCTAAGTGAAATAAGTCAGACAGGGTAAGACAAATACTGTACAATATTACTTGCATGTATAATCTAAAAAAGCTAAACTCACAGAAACAGAGTAGAATGGTGATGTCTAGGGGCTGGGGGATTGGGGAAATGAGATGTTGGTCAGAGGGCACAAACTCTCGGCTATAGGATGAATAAGTTCTGAGGATCTAATATCTAATGGGGAGCATGGTGCCTACAGCTAACAATACTGTGTTGTACACTTGAAAGTTGCTAAGAGAGTAAATATTAAAGGTTCGCATGAAAACAGCAACAAAAAAACATAATTATGTGAGGTGATGGCTGTGTTAACTAACATTATTATGATAATCACTGTTCAGTATATATGTATAACAAATCATCATGCTGTACATCTTAAACTTACACAATGTTATATGTCAGTTATGTCTCAATAAAGCTAGAAAAAAAGTTGATCTTCAATCGAAGTACAGGTAAAGAGTAGGATCGCAACCAGGATTGTGTGTTGGGTAGTTTCAAGTTGGATAAACTTGGTTGACTTGATTCAGTGATTTTGGGTTCTTGTGGGTTTAATTCATCCTTTGAAATTTCAGTTTTGTCCTATTCCAGACTGCAAAGTCCTAATGCCAAACAAAACCAGAACCTTTTTATAAGGCTCTATTGAATTCTGCGCACTTGTGAAGGGCTGTGGTTTTCATCATTAAACCACAAAAAAAGCAGGATTAAGACATGTGGGCCTTAGAGTGATGGTGAAAACTTCACATTAACTATGGATGAAAGGCTCAGTGGAGCTGAGCAAGTTCAGATTAAGTTTGGCAAATTTATTGTTATTTTCCAGAAAACTAGCCAAGTATTACAGGGGGGAATACCCATCCTCTCCTCCTCCACCACCACATGTTTCCCTTTGCACCAATTGTGACATTAAGATTTTGGCAACTTTGCTCTGGATTTATGGGAACTGGAAAGAAGGCTAATAGGCAGCAAACTCTTGGGCTTTCTTTGTGGATATCCATTCCCAATGAAGTTCACATTTTGAAATATGCTATTGCTGATATCTGCCTTTTGTATGAATCTCACCCTTAAAATGTCCCAGACCTTTTTGTGATATGGCTAGTTCTCAGAAAAATACTGCTGTTGCCAGATTGCCGAGAACCCTTCATATGATGTAATACTTCCCTAAATGTCATTGCTTGTTTTAAAATATTGCAAAAATATATTTTGTTATATGTAAATTTTCAATAGGCCAAGAATCATCCATAGGTCAGTCTTCACCTACCACCCCACATGGTGACATTTATAGATACTGGCATTTGAAAACTTGAGTTCAAATCTAGATTTTAACCCCGTTTCCTGCTGTGCAAGCTTAAAAAATGACTTCACCTGTGTGAGAATCACTTTCTCTAGGAGAAACAGGGCTTATAATATGATATATATACTCACATCAGTCAGAGACCTACCTTGAAGGAAAGAGACGGCACATTCAAGAGGGTTGGTGAAAGAGAGTTTAGTGAAGGGCCTTGTGGATAGGGTTACAGGAAAGCCAGCAAGGTAGTGAAAAAGCCCAGGTTAGCAACAGCAGCAATCCGTGACTATCTTTACACCTCAAGGGGTGAGAAAGGGAGTGGTTACTTGAAGCCTCAAGAACTACAGCTATAGATAAAGGCTGCCCCGTAAGAGCTTAAGAGGGACATACGACATGTAAAGTGTTTAAGAAAAAACTAGTATGAGCACATCTATTAATAATATTTAGCTTAAAAATAAATAACTAAAATATTCATAGATGGAAAAAATGAATTTTGTAAAGATATCAACAGTTGGAAACTGATGATAATAGTCCAGTTTCTCCTTAGAAAGACAACATAATGAAAGGGACATTCCTTGGTATTTATTAAAATATGAAATTACTTATAAATATTTTACATAAAATATAAAGTTAAAATTTACAAAAAGTATGATAGGACATCATTGGACAAAAACAGATAAGTCTGAAACAAAGATAAATGCATAAAAGGAGCTGCAATATGATAAAAATTACTGTGGGAAAGATGGATTACTCAATAAATTTTGATTAGGAAATTGGTCAATAGTTTGGGGGAAAAATTGGATGCTTATCACATAACATACATTAGAATAAATAAACGTCAAAAGAAATGTTATAAAGGTTTGGAAACAATGAGCTCTGTAAAATTAGGAGAAGACATACACATTATATAGTTGATCTGATCTATATTGGCTATGTTTTCACTATTGAAAATTTCTAAGTATTTTCTAGTTCCCATTATAATCTATGTCTTAACCTTTGAGCTATTTATCTTTTCCTTATTAGTTTAATATGATTTTTAAAAATTATACATTTTGGTTTCGGGCTTATTTATTATGTAGGCAGAGAATATGTTTGTATACTAGGCATTTTAAAAAACTAAATGAAACTTGCTTTATAGGTTAGTCATAGTTAATTTTTAAAAAAATTCCATTGGATATATTTTAATTTTTATTTATTTATTTTTGCTGTGTTGGGTCTTCGTTTCTGTGTGAGGGCTTTCTCTAGTTGTGGCAAGCGGGGGCCACTCTTCATCGCGATGTGCGGGCCTCTCACTGTCGCGGCCTCTCTTGTTGCGGAGCACAGGCTCCAGACGCACAGGCTCAGTAGTTGTGGCTCACGGGCCCAGTTGCTCCGCGGTATGTGGGATCCTCCCAGACCAGGGCTCGAACCGGTGTCCCCTGCACTAGCAGGCAGATTCTCAACCACTGTGCCACCAGGGAAGCCCCCCTCACAGTTAATTTTTATAAATGCTGCCCGTTTGTTTTAAAGACTATATTCTCCATCTGTAAGAAAAATGTTCATTATGTGTATTGTTTCAGCTGTCTTTAAACTGAGATGCAAAAGTTTTCAAAAGATAATTAGGCAAGAATTAATTTTTGGAATATTCATTTGTTTTAGGCCTATGTTTTTGGGGTCTCTTTTACTCAGGCCAAATTATTTTCCTAATTGGAACATTATCTTCCCCTTTTTTAGGAGGTGTTTTTTTGGGGGGGGCATTCTTTGTAAATACCAACAGACTTGTGTTAAAACTTCTCAGTAAAGTGGGAGATCAGTTAATTTCTTCTCAAGGGTCTGTGGAAATAAATTTTAGAATAGTTAGATCTTCCTGATGAATTGAATCTTTTTTCATTATGTAATGAACTTTACTGCTAGTAATGTTTTTTTTTCTTAAGGTTTCTGTCTTAAATTTTATTTCATTAAAATAAGTATAAAGACTTTTTGTTGTTGTTAATATTTGCGTACGTTTTCTCCTTATTTTACTTCCCACGGTTTAGGTACAAAAATTTTGTCTTCTTTCAAACTTTAAGTTTTATTAAAAAGGATATATAGCTGAATTTTCTTTTAAAAGGGTTAGTCTGAAAAATGTTTTCGTCTTTTAACTGAAAAGTTTAGTTTGCTTACACTTATTGTAATTATTTATATATTTGAATGTATTATCTCATTTTACAGTTTCCATATATCTCACTGTGCCCATGACTTTTTCCCCTTTGTAGCCTCTTAAGTAGATTAATATATGTAGTTTTTACCATTTTAATTTCCTTTCCTCATACGTTTAGAATTATTCATTTCTTTCTGTTTTAGTTATTGCCCTTATGGCAAATTGTATTTTTTTTTTGTGGTACGCGGGCCTCCCACTGCTGTGACCTCCCCCGTCGCGGAGCACAGGCCCCGGACGCGCAGGCCCAGAGGCCATGGCTCACGGGCCCAGCCGCTCTGCGGCACGTGGGATCTTCCCGGACCGGGGCACGAACCCGTGTCCCCTGCATCGGTAGGCGGACTCCCAACCACTGCGCCACCAGGGAAGCCCAAATTGTATTATTTTAAAACCATTCTTGTCACTCTTTCTTTATCGTTCTTATAGACCCATGTCTTCTGGTGGATTATATTCCCTCTCTTGACATCAGGTTTCAGTATATGACTTGCTGATCAGCAACTTTAATAGCGAAGGTGTGTATCTGCCAATTCTTTTTTCCCTCTGGCCTATCCTAAGGGGTTGCTCCTTCAGCCTTGATTTGGAAAGAAGAGGATGTAGAGCAGAGCCATACACAACCCATGAAAGATATAAATTAGAGAACTAATCCTTTGTTGTTGTAATTTATTTTTGCTGTTTCTTTGTAACCTGCATGATCCAGCCTATGAATTTTAACAAATATTCTAAACAAAATCTAAAGCTGATCAACATCTTTACCATCCTCCCAAATAACACAAGATAGTGAGAATAGTTTACATGCTAACTTTGACTTTTACTTTAGTTCTACCCTTGTTTTAATCCTCAAAGGAGAAACGATTATTTTACATCAACGATATTTATTTTGATTTACCCACATATTTAACACTTTATCTTCTCACTATTCTGTTTTTTTCCCCATCTTAGTCTTCTGGGCTTGTTCTCCTGCTTCCTAAGTACATTATTTCAATTCTAGAGTCTGGAAGTTACTTTGGAGAAGATTTGAGGTAATAAACTTGCATAGTTTTTGTTTCTTAAAATATGTCTTTATATCACTTTCATTTTAATCAATAGCTCCAAATTACACATAATTCCAGTTTCACAGTAATTCTCTCTTGTATATTTAAAATGTTTCACACTGCATTTTATTTTTGTTTGTTGAGGAGTCACCCAGTGAGTACAAATGTTGTTCCCAAGCAGTTGATCTCCCTTTTTTTTGCCCTGGCTGCCTTTAATTTCTATTCTTTGTTTTTCTTCTGGTATTTTATTACAATATGTTTGGGTGCATTTTATGTATTTTTTTTGGAGTCATTGTGTTTCTTGACTTTGAGGATAGAAGCCTTTCATAATTTCTGGAAAATTTGCAACCATTAAGTCTAGACACTTTGTTTACCTAATCTTCTTAATATCTCCTTCTGGTACTCCAATAAGACATATAATGAACTTCTCACTCTCCATTCCATGTCATTTAACAGATATTTTTATTTATTTATTTATTTTTGTGATATGCGGGCCTCTTACTGTTGTGGCCTCTCCCGCCGCGGAGCACAGGCTCCGGACGCGCAGGCCCAGCGGCCATGGCTCACGGGCCCAGCCGCTCCGCGGCACGTGGGATCTTCCCGGACCGGGGCGCGAACTCGCGCCCCCTGAATCGGCAGGCGCCCCCTGAATCGGCAGGCACCACCAGGGAAGCCCTAACAGATATTTTAAAATATTTCTTATTATAGAGGGAAAATAGTAGTAACTTTTTCTACCCATTTCCTGCTTCTAATTACATGGAATGATAGTCATAGATGATAAACCTGTTAGATGACAGGTATCTATCTGGGTTAGGAGCTAGAAATATCTTTTTATATTTGGAATTGATTTATAAAATTCCTTTTCTTAAATTACTTATAAAAATTTTAGATCTGATTAACCTATTCAAGAGAGAGTAATCTCACTGCAAAAACCCCCAAGAATACCAAAGGAAACCATCAATAAAATGAAAAGCAATCTACTGAATGGGAGAAAATATTAGCAAAAATCATGCTCTGGCAAGGAGTTAATATACAAAAGGTACAAAGAGCTTATATAGCTCAATATCCAAAAAAAAAAATCTGATTAAAAATGTGAAGAGGTTCTGGGTAGGGGATTAAGAGATACAAACCACTATGTATAAAATAAATAAGCAACAAGGAAATGTTGTACAGTACAAGGAAATATAGCCATTACTTCATAATAACTTTAAATGGAGTATAATCTGTAAAAGTATTGAAGCACTGTGTTGTACACCTGAAAGCAATATAATATTATAAATCAACTATACCTCAATTTAAAAAAGTAATTCATAATCTTTTGATTTTAAGAATGTCTAGTTGGTCCCTATAAAGATGCTGATATTACTTATTCTGAAACTTGTGATCCTTCTGGAGTAACACAAATTTTTGTGCCATGTGTTAATGATTCAAATGAGGTCCACTAGTTATATCCATTAAATATTTATATGGATTCTAGTGTTCTTACGCTCACAGTTTGGACAATTAACTATTTGAAAATACCATTTAATAGCGCTTACCTCCCACCCCAATCTAGAAATGATGCATTGTCATATCAATAAAGGATTCTCTACCAAAAAATAAACGGGCAGAAGATTATCTGAATAGACATTTTTCCAAGGAAGACACGCAGATGGCCAACAGGTACATGAAAAGATGTTCAACATCACTAACCATCAGGGAAATGCAGATCAAAATCACAATGAAATATCACTTCATACTTGTTAGAATGGCTGTTATCCAAAATACAAAAATTAGCTAGTGAAGATGTGGAGAAAAGGGAACCCTTGTGCAATGGTGGGAAGGTAATTAGTGTAGCCACTATGGAAAACAGTATGTTGGTTCCTCAAAAATTACAAATAAAACTACCATATGATCCAGCAACTCCACTTTTGGGTCCAAAGAAAATGAAAACACTAACTCAAAAAGATATATGCATTCCTGTGTTCACTGCAGCATTATTTACAATAGCCAAGATATGAAAACAACCTAAGTCCAACAAAGAAGGAATGGATAAGGAAGACATACATACAATGGAATATTATTCAGCTATAAAAAAGAATAAAATCTTGCCATTTGTGTCAACACCGATGGACCTTGAAGGCATTATGTTAAATAAATAAAATAAATCAAACAGAGAAAGACAAATACTGTATGATCTTGCTTACATGTGGAATCTTAAGAACAAAACAAAACAGCTCATAGATACAGAGAACAGACAGGGGTTGGCTGCGGCTGTGGGTGAGGGGTGGCTGAAATGGGTCAAGGGAATGAAAATGATCCTAACTTCCAGTTACAAAATAAATAAGTCATGGGGATTTAATGTACCCCATGGCAACTACAGTTACTAATACTGCATTGCATATTTGAAAGTTGCTAAGAGAGTAGATCTTAAAAGTTTTTATCACAAGAAAAAACATTCTGTAACTATGGTGATGGATGATAACTAGACTTATTATGGTGAGAGATCATTTCCTACATATACAAATATCAAATCATTATGTTGTACACCTGAAACTAATATAATATCTGTCAATTATACCTCAATTTAAAAAAAAACTCACAGGAATTATATTTGCTTTTAAACATTTTGATAAACCTAAATATTTAACATAATTTATTTACTATCTGTGAATTATGTCTTTTACAATTGCTGTTCTGTATTTTGATCCTTGTACTTACTATTTTTTGATTCAAGATAATTTAAGTTTATTAGAAAGAAGTTAATGATTGAAGACCCTCAGTGTAAGTATATTTGAAGTTTTGTTTTCTTAGTTTTATCAATTTTTGATTAGAAAACACACACACACACACACACACACACTCACACACAAGACACAGAATGGGGAGAGTACTGAGAACACCACGAAGTTCTTTCCAAAGACAAAATAAACCTGGCTTCTAAAAGCGATGGAATAATATTTTTAATGTATCTATTTCTTTTAACAGGATAAATGTAATTTCTAGATCATTTTTTTCTAACATAAGCAAAGTTTGGGAATAGACTAAAATTCAAACCTCAGAAGATAATTATGGGATAAATATCTGGAGACCTTCCTGACCATAATTTCTGTAATGGAGAATAATTTCAGGGCTGACCATTGTATCAGTGATGGGGATTTACTTAGGGAAGTAGTGATACAGGGCTTTAAATAATTTAAAGAAAGTTGATATTTAAGTGTGTTAGTTCACAGGAGAATGAAACAGTAATTTTGGAAGGAGTCACAGTAATACATAAGAATCAAAAGACTAATATAGTTCTTTCAAAATAATATTTTCAGGAAGGTGGGAGGAAAATTTTTCAAATGTATGAATTACTTCCTCTTTGAAGTTAAGGGCTTGACAAAGTTGATTTGGGATTTGACTTCTCAAAAGTAATGTAAAACCAATATGTGAGATGAGAGACATAAAAAAAAAATGACTTACTATATTCAAGGTACATTGTATAGTCAAAGAGAGGTTGCAAATGTTTATAGAATAATTTGGGAAATGGGAAATAGTAAAGGAATTATGTAAACTAAAACAATGTAGTATTAAAGAATCCAATCTTTAAAATAACATTTCCTGGATTCAAATCTCTGGCTCCACCACAGCTAATGCTGTTTATCTTTGGGTAACTTATCCTCTCTTTGCTTCAATCTCCTGTGAATTGGAGATAATGGAACCTACCTCGTAAGATTTTTTTTAGAATAAATTATTCTGAAATTCTTAGTAAGTGACTGACATGTAATATGTGCTCAATATATGTGAGATATTGCCATTTATTATTGCTATGATTATAATGGTAAAAAACACTTTCATTACATTAACTTATTATCTTGCCCTTTTCTGAGGTTGATAATATATGTGTATGTGTGTGTGTCCATGTGTGTCCGTGTGCTAATTTTTACTAAATTGTGCTTCAGAAAAGTCAATAAACAGATTTATATTTTGGGGTCCAATTATAAACCAATATTAAGAAGTCAGTGTCTCCTAGTGGTTAAGAAGACAGCTAATTCTTAAAAGTAGACTACCACTTATTAGCTCTGTGACCTACAGCAAGTTATTTAATCTCTATGTGACTCAGTTTTGTCTCATCTGTAAAATGGTAATAGAGGTACTGTCCTCCTGAGATTGTTGTGAGCATTAAGTGAGTTAATATGTGTAAAATACTTAAAACGGTGTTGACACATAGTAATTATTTAGATATCTTTATTACTAGCTACTATTTAATGATTATATGTTTATTTTACTTACATTTCTGTTCTTATCTTTTTGTACAAACAAAATGATAATGTAGTCAAATGTACTCACAGGTGTCAAGGAACCAAACTCAGCTTTATGTATTAAGACTTAATATGTAGTCAGGACTAACAAGCTACAGATGGTTAGCTTTTAAAATAGATGTAGAAACCACATGGACTGATTTTCTATGTCCTTACCTACAATTCCAAATACCACCCAGTTATATATCAATAATATTTAGTCATTTCCTTTTTTCCTTTGCTTCTTCTGCCTTCTTCCAAATCCAAGTGAATTGCATATGCTGTACTTTTTAAAACAATCATTTAACCCTAAGTAAATCATGTACTTGATGTAGTTTTGAAACGTTACTCATTAAATCTTTTCTCATCTACATTTCTACATTAATTTTTAACTTTGGAAAATATATATGTAAAAAAAAGATCAAAATTTAATTATTTCTTTAAAAATGTTTCCTTAAAGTGTGTTTAAGTTTTTTTAAAAAATTTATTTATTTTATTATTTATTTATTTAGGCTGCGTTGGGTCTTTTGCTGCTGCGCACGGGCTTTCTCTAGTTGCGGTGAGTGGGGGCCACTCTTCGCTGCAGTGCACGGGCTTCTAACTGCGATGGTTTCTCCTGCTGCGGAGCACGGGCTCCAGGCACACGGGCTTCAGTAGTTGTGGCACGCGGGCTCTAGAGCACAGGCTCAGTAGTTGTGGCGTACGGGCCCAGTTGCTCTGCAGCATGTGGGATCCTCCCAGACCAGGGCTCGAACCCCTGTCCCCTGCATTGACAGGCGGACTCTCAACCACTGCACCACCAGGGAAGCCCTGTGTTTAAATTTTATAAACAGCAACTTGTCTATTTGTGTTTAGCTTAAGAAAACATAAAATAATTTCAGCTAAAGCAGTTTTGAGGTGGCCTGTGGGTAAAAAACATACCATTAAAATAAATAAAAATTTGTTCATCGCAAACTATTGATTAGCAGCAAACTCTTGAAACTTTATATGCAATGACTAAAATTAGCTATCCTCTTAGATAAAAAACTCATAACAAAATGACTGAGTTCTGGTAAACAAATTAAGGAATAATTTTGTGTGTGGATTGCTACAAGTGAAGTAGCTATTTGTGTAATAAACTGACCAAAAATCAAAGGGAATTTTAACTTGATTATTCATAGTTTATAATATTTTATAATGTCGTAAGGTAAAATTTATTTTTTCCCAAAAAGCCTATTTGCTCAGGTAGTATAATAGAAAATCTGACTATTTAAAACATGTTTTTAACATGTTTTATTATTTATTATATTATATATTATTATTTATTATTTATTTAACATGTTTATTATTTGTTCTGATTGCAAACAATCCTGTTGTATTATTATTTTCATTGACAGATGGCAGATGAAGGACATGAGACTAAGATCAAGCATTTGAACATACAATTTCTGACTTTAAGGCCTGGGTCTTTAGATTTTTGACTTCACTACTTGGAATACTGAGAAGAGTTCAAAACTTTGAAATTTAGAAATTGTAAACCATTTTAAAAAAATTAACTAAACTTTTTTTTTGGCTGTAGTGCATGAATAAACTTTCAGAATTTTTATATTCTACAGTGTATAGCAATTGCAAACATCTGATGGGTGCTTTAAGAGATGATGAATGAAAACCAACTCTATTTCTTCCTTAAGTATCTGTAGTCACTTATGGCAATTTTTGCCATGTTGAAAGGGAAGGAGGGCAGATTGTCCTTTATTTTGAAAATAATATGAACAATGGCTAGCTGCCTATTTTACATGTATATAAGGGGATGAGAGGAAAATAAAGAATTTTAAGTTGTGATGAATTACTCAGAGATGATCAGTGTAAAGCATTGGGGAATTACTCCTACGCAGGCACATTTGAGAGAGCAGCCCCTGTGAAGATTGTCTCTCCAAGCAAAGCATAGGGAGGCTCGAAAGGCAAATAACACCAAGTTTCACAAGCAAAAGTGATTAATCGTTTAAGCAAGTCCTGGCTTTGGTTCATAAGTGGTTGGTTACAAGAGAGTTTGGTTTGGCCCACTTCTGAGCCTTGAGTCCATTGTTGTGTTTAGAGCATAGAGTCTCAGATTTACCATTAAGATGTTTTTTGTTGATTCTTATTAGTTTTCCAGGAAGCAGTAGCTCTGGTTCTTAGAGGGCCCTGACTGCTTGACCTCTATACCCTCTGGGCTAAATGCCATTTCAAGATGCAAGCTTAAATACACATGCTCAAGGCTCAGTGGAAATGTTCTTTATCAATGAGAGAAAATTCCGTTTCTGTTTTATCCATGCTCTGTCAAAAAAAGCATGTGATACTGGACCACATGCTTTAAGGATTCACAAGGTGAATCACAAATGTATAGACAAAGGGACTTTGCCATTTTCAATACAGTAAGAGCTGATAATTCCAGAGAGAAACAGGTCAAGCAAACTGTGTAGAACTTAAACGTATTTATGTTTGTTTGATTAAAGAAGATGGGGAAATGCCAAATCCATATTGTTACATTATTGAGAATACCCTAAAAGTATTAACAAAAGAATGTAATTCTGAGCACATTCAGGAGATGTTTAATTATGTTTTGTCTGTTACTGTAAGTATTTGGTATGGTTTAGTGAATCAAAGTTGCATAAGCAAATTTTACTCATTGCTGGCTTTGGTAAAAGAAAGCAAAAATAAAACATTTTAAAATATACAGTTTTTAGGGTATTCTCCCCCCTGCCCCGTCCTGCTGAATGATTTGAGAGATGATAACATTTAAAGAAACATTCTAGTTTTTGCCTTTGGGAAAGGTCAGAGGTATGGAAATTTTTCTAAGAAAGAATGGGGAGGGTCTATTTGCCTCTGGCCATTAGAGTACAGCTGATTAGATGGAAAGGAAACCAACAATAAAATCAGTCTTCAGATAGCCTTCCTGGAGTGTTGACTCTCCATGCTGATCGTCAATACCTGGCTGCACACCATGGTTGGGAGAGTGGAAAACACCCCTCTCTTTCATTTTTCTTCCTTCAAAAGGCCAAACATGCTGTCTTTGGACAGATTTCAATCCTACTTTAATTCATTAAAAAGTGAAACAAAATCACCATTTACATCCTTGACAGCTGGCAGGTTTTATGTGTTCTTACTACTCCTGCCAACTAGCACAAAATTTCATTCAACTCAGTCACGGTTCCTTGGAGAGCTGCGAGTGTGGAGCCCATCAAAACACATGGCTAACAACAGCACAGGAGCTGCAGGCATGGGGGTATTAGGCCAATCCATCGGTGTGTAGGAAGTCATCCCTTTTTAAAATTTCAAAAAGGAACTACAACAAAAGGTTTAAGAGGGCTCATATCACAGGGAGTTTCTGTGCCACTTGGGGTAGAAACATACCAAAATATTGTTTATTATCTTTAATATACATTCTAGATAGTTAAAGTAAGAAATGTATTTTTAAGAGAACATACACAGTAAAAGGAACCTGGGTATTTAATAACCTTCCATTTAAAAAATAGAGAACAGTAGAACTTGTAATGGGTGACTGAAAATAAAACAGAATTGCAAATTTAGCAGAATTCTTGGGATTTAAAATACATTTTTCTTTGATTTAAAAAAATAGCTCTAATTTTTGATGAGGATGGGGGTGGCTTATGGGTAGGATGGGTATAAAATCATGAATTATGTGCTTCTTTATGTTATTTGCTTGAGGAAACAAAAAACCAAATTAAAACATATGCCCATAAGAGATGACTAGTTGTAAATTAATTAATTATGGTAAAGTTTAGATTCCTCTTTTTAACTGTGATTTTCTGTTGGCTTGAACAGGATCTTGGTTAATTATAATTATCACTAGCCTTGCAGCTAGAGATAATATGGGAATAAGATAACTAAGTGTTAACTGCATTTCTTAGTCAAGATTAGTTTATAGGGCTTCCCTGGTGGCGCAGTGGTTGAGAGTCCGCCTGCCGATGCAGGGGACACGGGTTCGTGCCCCGGTCCGGGAAGATCCCACATGCCGCGGAGCGGCTGGGCCCGTGAGCCATGGCCGCTGAGCCTGCGCGTCCGGAGCTTGTGCTCCACGACGGAGAGGCCACAACAATGAGGCCCGCATACCGCAAAAAAAAAAAAAAAAAAAAGATTAGTTTATACAAATATCAAATGACACCATATAGGAGGCCAGGTAGCCTAGTGTTTAGAGATCTATTCTTGAATTCTCATTTCTTGACTTCCTATCCCATTTTTGTTTGAGTAGATTCACATTAAGCAAATTACTTAATCTCTCTAAGCTTCAATATCTTTATTTACAAACTAGAATAAAATAACAGTATTGACTTCATAGTTAGCATGAAGATCAAATAAGATAACGATATGAAGTATTTAACCAAGTAACACACTATAAGCATTAAAAAAGTTATTTATAATTATTACTATAATCTATGGTATATATTTAATTTACCAGCTTCCAGAAGTACCAGCTTAAATAATATATTCAAGTGCCATACTTATGAATTAGAACTTTGTCACCAACTTGGCCATGAAGGTCAAATGAATGCCACTGCTCAGCTTTGTTCTTCATGCTTTAAAGCAGAATCAGAGTTTTAATTTAGATGTCTATTTTTGGTTTATAGTTAAAATTTTTGACTAAATGAAGGGGGTAGAAATAAACCTAGAATCAAATGGAAAGCATATGCTTTGCTTATCTTTTGATTTTTGCGTCTATATTTTAACACCCAAATGAATGCTTTGCTTAATCAATTAGCATGCATTATACATATGTGTATATGTGTGTGTACATATTCAGCTTTTGAGGAAAACATCACCACCGTTACCAAGGGCATCTGGAAGGGATCTGTGGCCACTTTCATAATTGAGTCTCAATCCAGCCCAGGAGTACTGCCAAATTAACATGGCTGGCTTTATTAAATTAAACAATGGCTAGGCATAAGAAACTATTTACTAATCTTCACTATATTACAAAAAATAGCTGTTTTGTCAATCATAGACTGGTTCTATTACTTGACTGGGTCGCTTTCACATTGTTTCAGTTAGTTATTTTTATACGCCTGTTGTTTTTTGATCTCTACTGCTTATCTCCGGTAGGAGGAATGGCTCAGAACTGCAACTACAGCCCAGAAAGAGGACTACTTTTGGCTCTAAAACAAAAAAGCCAGACGCACTGACTTTTCCGGCAAAATGTAACCATTATGGCATGTGTTCAGCCTTAGGCTGTTTCATTAATTAAGCCAACAAATTCTTAAAACAACTTGCTTTTAGAAAACCATCTTGTTGCTTTTTGCCTGTGCCTATTTGTTGCAGGTATTTTAAAATGTAATCTTAGGGCTAGTGTTTACCAATAAAATTAATTTGCAGAAAAACAATGAAGTAACTTCTGGTCATTATTACTTTTGTGTTCTTATTTATTCCAGTGTGGGAAGATGAGAGACTATTTTGTTCCCAATTAGACCTTACAGTGAGAAGAAGTTTAGTGTGTAATGAGCTTTGGAATACATTTTTAGATAGTAGACAAGACAAAGAAATCTTTATCGAGAGGTCTATGAGGCTTCTACTTTGTACGTACTAAAATTTCTGGACTGATACAGAATTACAAGCTTCAACATATGTGGACTATATTGGGGAGGCAAAGTTACAAAAGATGTCAAAGTAATTCTGTATTTCTGAGTTGTTAAATTTCTTTAAAAATTTAGCTACAATTTTAAAGTCTGTTGTTTTGTAGACCTGCCTGCTTCAAGCAAAAGAGACCTGCCAGGATGAAGACTTTTGGTGCAAAAGAAAGATATTTCCAACATCTCAAAGGCAAAATATTTAAGATGAAATCTTACCCTATAAAACTTACCCCCTCTTTGTAACAGCACTATTTTTTTTTTTTTTTTCTTTTTTGTGGTACGCGGTCCTCTCACTGTTGTGGCCTCTCCCATTACGGAGCACAGGCTCCGGACGCGCAGGCTCAGCGGCCATGGCTCACGGGCCCAGCCGCTCTGCGGCATGTGGGATCTTCCCGGACCGGGGCATGAACCCGTGTCCCCTGCATCGGCAGGCGGATTCTCAACCACTGCGCCACCAGGGAAGCCCCAGCACCATTTTTTATAAGTTGTTAAAGTACAATTTTCCAAAATTTAAAACATGACACTCATACAAATATAAAATGAACATGTCAACAACTGTATTCAACTCATTAATTAATGAGGGAACGAGTCACATGTTCAGATTAGTTCAAAAAGCTTTTGAGAAGCTGAATATCTCAAAGAATTTAATACAGGCCATTTTGAATAAGATTGCAAGGTTAGGCACAATGCTGGTTAACCTCTTAAGGAGCAAAAAACCCCATAATCTTGGGGTTATCTTTTATTTTGGACAGAAATTCTTTGCATATCTACCAGACAAAATCTACAAGTTAACATGTAACCTCAGTAAGTGTGAGACTTTAATCAGTTATAAACAGAGAATTGAAAAAAATATATTCTCATAGGTACTTAAGTAATTCTTGAGTGGGCCTGTGCTACCCTCATCTGCCATTGAAAAGATGCACCACTTACTTTTTTTGCCTTATTTTTAAATTTAATTTTTCTTAACAAAATAAAACCATGATTCTCCACGGCTAGGAGTACTGTATTCTCCTACTCTTACTCAGGTTGTACTGAATCCTGTCAATACTTCTTTCACAGTCTCTCCAGCATAGTTCTAAAGCACATTCCATAAGGCAAGTGGGATCCATGGGCAAACGCATTTAGAAACATTGACATGTTGTTTTTTCCATTACCAATGAAGTTAAAATTGAATCTTGGATACAATTAGAATTAGTAGGGGAGAGTGGAAAGCTATCTGTTCCATGTGCAGTCTTAGAAGGAACTATGACACAGACAAAGGACAAAACAGAGGACACCATGTTGGAATGGAACTTTAGTTACAGATAGCTAAGAGATTAAAGTTCTTTTTCTTTGTAATAGGTACTCCATTTATTTATTTACTTATTTTTAATGTCTTTCTTTCTTTGACATTAGAGAGATAAAATGGATAGACTTTATCACACTTGGAAATAAGAGACACTCTCCAACTCCAACTCCTTTATTAGGTGGAGCTGAAATCAGGAGAAAGTCTGGGGAGAAAGAGATGTGTAAAAATGTCTCTGCTAATATTAATTAATGGATCAAAGTATGAATCTACATCCTCTAAATCTACCCAAAAGGGCTTTTCATGTAACATTAAGAGAAGGAATTCTGGAGACAAAAAACAAACTAATAGAATAAGTTCAGCATTTCCTTCAATATGTGGGAGTAATTATTTGCTGTATTTTGGATCCAAATAAGTTATTAATTAACTTCAGAGTAGTGTTGTTATTAAATACAAATAATACTATTAATAGTGAGTGCTTGTCATGTCTGAGGATTTCAACCCACTCATTGGTTTTAACTATTTTCTTGAGGTATCTCAGCTTAGTTCTATAAACCTGTCATATGTAGCTATCTGATTTTTTTTAAAGAAAGAAGTTCTAGCTGACGCTGCCGTATGATATAAAGGGAAGTTGAGAGTAAATCCCAAGAGTTTTCATTACAAGGAATACTTTTTCCTTTTTTGCTTTCTCCTTTTTCTTCCTTTTTATTCTACCTATATGAGAAGATAGATGTTAGCTGAAACTATTGTGGTAATCATTTCATAATATATGTAAATCAAACCACCATGCTGTATGCCTTAAACTTATACAGTGATGTATGTCAATTATTTCTCAATAAAACTGGATAAATGGATTTATTTTCCCATGGATTGCATATAAGGGTTAATGATTTTGCAACTGTTTGAGTTGGCTATTAATAATGCTTTTGGAAATCAGTTATGTCTTAAGAGTTCTATCCTTGGGAAAATAAACCAATAAAAGCTGAAAGTACACGAAGAAAGTATAACACAAACACTAAGAGGATTTATTTCTAAATTTTAAAATGTACTTCAAGCAGAAGTGCTAACAAACTCATTTTTATTAACACTTTGTGTGATATATGTTTAATCCCCAAGGTAACATGTACCTGTCCTGTTGGATGATCTGGTTTTGTTAAAATTGCAAATCTACTATGTCTTCAGAATCTCGTGATATATACCTTATATTGTGTTGCTAGAGATGTCAGAGCAAAGTACCACAGACTGGGTGAATTAAACAACATTAATTTATTTTCTCACAATTCTGGAGGCTAGGAATCTGCGATCAAGATGCCAGCAGGATTAGTTTCTTCTGCAGCCCCTCTCCTGTCTTGTAGAGGGTAATCTTTTCTTTGTGTCTTCACATGGTCTTCCTTCTGTATGTGTCTGTGTCCTACTTTCCTCTTCTTATTGGAACACCAGACATATCAAATTAGGACCCACCCTACTAACCCAATTTTTACTTAGTTACCTTTTTAAAGACATTTGAGATAAGAGAAAATATACATATTGGTCTCTGTCCCCAGGTGCTGGTACAGGACTCTTGAAATCCTTGTAATTTGCTGGGTTAAAGGAGTGTCTTTTGCTCTAATGAGGTGATTCTAGGTGAGCTCCTGGATGGCTCTTGGATGAGGTCTGGACACCAGAAAAACCAAGTCATGATAAGAAATGTGGGATTTTCAGCTCCCCCCCCATTCTCTTGAGAAGGGAGAAGGGTTGGAAATAGAATTAATGATCAATCATGCCTATGTGATGGAGACTTCATAAAAATCCCCAAAGTATGGGGTTCAGAGAGCTTCCAGGTGAGTGAACATACTGGGAAGATGACACACCCCAACCTCCTGGAGACAGAAACTCCTGGGCTCAGGACCCTCCCAGACCTCACCCTATGTATCTCTTCATCTGGTTGTTCATCTATATCCTTTATCATATCCTTTAATAAACTGGTAAATGTAAGTAATTGTTCCTCTGAGTTCTGTGAGCCACTGTCAAACACAAAGAGGGGGTCACCTCTGATTTGTAGCCAAGTTGGAAAGAAGTTGTGGTTAACCTGGAAAGCTACTACTTGCAATTGGCATCCGAAGTATGTGGGGGGGGTAAGGATCTCGTGAGATTTTGCCCTTAACCTGTGGGATCTGACACTATCTCCAAGTAGATAGTGTCAGAATTGAGTCAAACTGTAAGACACCCAGCTGCTCTCAGAGATTTTTTGGTGAAGGAAAACCCTCACACATCTGGTGTCTGAAGTGTTGGGAGCTTGGTAGTCATGTGAGAGTACAGGAGAAAAACAGGAGGAAGGACTGGGTTTTCTCCTGCTCAGAAGGAAAAGGCTGTTTTTTTTTTCCCTTACGTAAGACACTATCTCTAAATATAGTCCCATTCTGAGGTACTAGGAGTTGGGACTTTAACATACAAATTTGACTGGGAACACAGTTCAACTCAGATCTCTGATCTGCCTAATAACAAATTTCAACCTTAGTTGCAATTGAGCCAGATCTGGCAAAAAAAAAAAAAAAAAAAAGCCAATTCATATTTTCCAGGCATCTAAAAGTTTAAATATGTACTGCATACGTATTACACATCACCTGTTCTCTTTCCCTGGTATGCATGAGTTTTAGTTGTGACTCCTTTGATTTCCAAAATTGCTCTGCCTAGTTTCACCATTAGCTCTAATGAAGAAATGAAAAATTACCCTTGTTAATGACTTATGTTTAGATTTTAATCACTGAACTTGTACTAAGATTACTTTGAACATCGTTGATACAAATATACTGAAACACATAGAAATAAGTGAGTGAGTTCTGACTAAAATGTCAATTTTTATGTTCACTTTCTGATTTTCATGGTGAGAAAAAACAGAGGATAATGAATTTCCAGGAGAAAAATAGAGTTCCCACTCTGATAAATAACGGGTAGGGAATGTGATCCTTTAGGAAGGTATATGAAACCTTGAGTGGTGTGCTGAGGAGATTCAACTTGGTGAAGTATAAGAAACATGAGATTATTTTATGTTTTAACCATTATACCATTATCACCTTCCAAGTTGTAGAATGAAATCTCCTCTACTGGATAACATTTTGGGAACATGTGATAACTTTCTAGACAATTTCAATAATCAAAAGTTTTGTCTACTCCAATTTATAGGTTCAGTATTGCATTTGATAAAATGATTTTGTCTCTCCCATTGCCAGAAACAAAAGTTCTAAGTATTCCATAACCGGAAGCTAGTACTGATGAATTGATGACAACATTCTTTTCCCTCCCAGATCGCTGGCCAGTTCTAGAGTGGTAAGGAAGCCTAGTCTGCTCTTTTACTTCTCCTCCCTGCCCGCCCCCCCACCCCATCTTAAAGCACAGGCTTATGTATGCAGAGCACAACTTAGTTACTGGCTACTTGGCTCCCTCTACCTCCTGTTAAATTTCTGTTTCCTTTCACCTACAGGGTCAGGGAAAAAGGAGTTCAGAAAAAGGGAATGTTGTTCATGTCTTTTCTGCGCGTGCACGCACACACACACACACACACACACACCCACACCCTACAATTCCCAGACAAGGGAGGTCAGGGAAAAAGGAGTTCAGAAAAAGGGAAATGTTGTTCATGTCTTTTCTGCGCGCGCGCACACACACACACACACACACACACACACACACACACACACACACACACACACACACACCCTACAATTCCCAGACAAGGGAGGTCAGGTAAAAAGGAGTTCAGAAAAAGGGAATGTTGTTCATGTCTTTTCTACACACACACACACACACACACACACACACACCCTACAATTCCCAGACAAGGGAGGTCAGGTAAAAAGGAGTTCAGAAAAAGGGAATGTTGTTCACACACACACCCTACAATTCCCAGACAAGGGAGGTCAGACCTCAGCTAAATCCCTTTCAACTCCTTGTAGCACCTGCCCCTGTGGTAGATCCATTTGTTCTTTCTTCTTAATTTCTTTTGCCCTAGCTAGCATTCTTACTGCGATTCAGGTTAAGATGGCAAAAATCCAGCTGTCTTCTATAGTATTCACCTAATCCACAGAAAACTCATGTATTCTCGCCACAACCAATGGTGGGAATGCATAATATTCTGTTTCTGTCTGTTTTCTCCACCCTCAGATCACTCTAATCTTTTTATTCCTCTTCTCAGAGAGGTGTAGGGAAGATTATAAGTGATTCTTTTGGAGTACCCCCTCAATTTGGTTTTGTGATCTTTCCCACAGGCTGAGTCATTTTTCCAAGGCTTTTTATAGGTGACGGTTATATAAATGAAGAAAGGGGGAGTGAAGGTTGATATGTTTACTGGTGGCCCTGGAAGAGGGAAGTTATTTGTAGCTTTCCTTAGATTGTGGAATACTTAGAAAATTTTGCTTCCAGTTTGTGGCTGTAGTTTCCAAATCAGGGCACTCAACATGCTATTATCTTAGTAAAACATTCATTCACCTAGGATACAACTAAGTGGAAATGGCCAGCCTCTAAGACACTGAATGCCATGGGATTTCCTTGGAAATCTAATTTTTAAAAAAATTAAAGCAAAGATGGAGAGTGACCATTCAAAGTACATATTTTTTCAATTCTTAGAAGTTCTAAACATAAGCTTATTCATATGGCAGATCTACATTGATTTTCATGATACACAGTACTCTTAATTTATATGCCTGCTTCTTAAATGTAATTTATGTACTATTAAAAGTCTCTTTATCTCTGTAGTTTTAATTTCCCCATATTTATAATGAGAAGAATTATGGTCTATCTATATCACAGTATTTTTAGGATCAAAAATGATGAAATGGGTATATACTTATTTTATAAACTGCAAAATGCTAAGAAATGTCAAACAGCATTGCGTTTTTTTGATTTTTATTTTTTGGCCCTACTTATTTCAAAGCTCATTTATGTATAAAATTGACTCCACAAGGGAGAAGATAGGTTTTAGAAGGAAAAAATATCACCCAACCCCAGTAATTTTTTTTTTCTCTTAGAAGAACTAGAAACAGGTACAATGATGACCACTTTGAACCTGAATAGGAGGGGGACTGACTCCTCTGTTGTGCCCCCATCTGATATAAATGGGGGGAGCAGTCACTGGCTTCCAAGCTGGAACTGAGATTTGATCAGCCGGTTTTCTGTAGGAGCTAGTGGTTCAGAATAAGAAACTTGTATTTGGACAGTACTTGGTTCCTTTTATACCAACAGATAGTGTGACCTTGGTCAAGCTGCTTACATGTAAATGAGCATAATGATATTACTGCACCGGGTGGATGAAAACTTGTAACATGTTGGTGCATAATACCGTCCACACTATTACCCATTATTAGCTCTTGCTGTATATCAGCATTATTTGAAGTGCTATACATGCAGGATGTTATTTATGTAGCTCTAAGTGCTTCACATACTAATGTGTATGACATGCTTGCACGTACTATATACTTTTCAGCTAAATAGTAGTTAGCTGTCAGAAAGTTTAGCAAAAGCAAAATCTGTCCACTTCTACATAATACTTTCATCCAGGCAGTTAGAAAACCTGGCAACACCAGGGCAGTAAGCAGAGAGCCGGAAGGGCTGCAGACCACAGAATCAGGGTTTTCCCTCTGGCCACATAATTACTGGCATCTGCAGGCACAGTCTTTTGTGTGGGTTTCCTTGGATATATGCTGCATTACTATTTAACTGATCCCTTTTCAATATTATTCTACTGGACATGAGTTTGCTTATTTCATTCTCAGTATCTAGTTTCAAGACTGAAGAACCGCAGTCTTATGGCCAGAATGGAAGATATACTTGCTGTCTCGGAACAGATTATATAAGAATGACTCTTGATAAACTTTTTTCTTTTTAATCATATATTTATAAGAGAGTTCTGTAGGACCTAAATACATGTTATGAGGGAAAAGAAGTTTCTCTGGTCAAAATAATTTGTAAAATATTGGTATATATAAGTTAAACAACTTTCTTAACTAGAAGGCTCTTAGAAATCAGTTCTACTCTAACGTGCTTTCTAAATCTGCAATAAGGGAACAGTACTGGGTTCCCTTCTCACTCACATATAATGTTATCTTGGTCAAGCTGCTTACAGGTAAATTAACATAGTGATACTACCATATTGGGTGAACGAAAAAACTTGTATTCATTTGGAGCAGAACATTATCCATAATATATATCCATATTACAGAAAAGATAGTGTGCCTTTTTGCCCAAGAACACTTTTTCATGGAGATTCTCCACGAAATGGATACTATTCTATGGGACATACTTTGGGAAATAAATTATCTAAGTGCAGTGTCCTCATTTTTCAGGTGAGGAAACTGAGGTCCAGAAAGATGGCCCGGAAAGCAACTGGAGTCCTAATTTGAGTCCGCATGAAAATTGCCCCATATTATTTCCCCTTCTCTTACCACACCAAAGTAAACCTTGGAGTGTCCTATTTGAAGCAGAACTGGCAGCTCCAATTGAGTAGGTGGGTCACTTCATATGATGTCCTTTTAGAGTAAGCCACAATCTCTCATGCCCTCAATTTTTCCTTATCTTTTCACAGTGGTGAGAAAATCAGATTTCAATGTTTTTGGCTGATGTTTTATTTCTAAATTTAATATAGATACTATTTGCTCTGTAGATAGAGAACTTTTATTCATTCCTAAATTCATCCATTTGGCACCCAGCCACAAAATTCATTTGTAAAAGTCTTCTATGAATCTAAGAAACAGAATCTCTTTTGAATGTCATTTGGTTTAGTTTAGGCAAATCAAAGATTACTGGTTGCGAGTGGGAGGGAGGTAAAGTATTTCTAATAATTATATCTCAACCAAGGGGCGCAGTTCTGCTGAAAGGGAGTATTTGGTCTGAATTAACAGCGTCTGTTACAAACAGCTCACCACAGCCTGCTGTCACTTTTGAATTTTGATAGCCCAGTCTGCTTTTATCTCTGGGTATAACTCCTCTTGGGTACTGTCTCCCTTTGTGTGTGTGAGTTTGTCACATTTTTGACTTTGAAGGAGTAAGACTAACAGACCAGGAAACAAATCTTACATACAACTTATTTATCTCGCCTCTAATATTTTCTCAAAATGCCATCCAAATTATACTGATACTGAAATGATATCAAAGATTCTTCATGTATGGAGAGTTCTCTTGAAAGGACAAAGATACTTAAACTTCAGAGACTCCCTGGAAGTTTGCATCTTAAGTCATGTGAATAAGCCCCATATTCTGTTGCAGGAGCTCTTTTTGGTTACTTCTTTGAATTATTTCATTCATCAAAATACCTTGAGAGAAACATGTATCTGTGACTTGGACAATATTTCTAAGTTGTGTTAAATGTGCTATTTCAGCTTTACATGTCCAGGAAGAAGCTTCCCACATTGCCCTCTATCATCAAATCTGTTGATTTAATAGTTCTATCATTCTTTCCTCACTCAGCCTTTTATTCCATTTTATTTCTAATTGCTGTCTTCACTTCCTCCTCCTTTTTTATTATCTTCAGACCTTAAACCCCTCTTCCTAGAATTCCTTTCCCAGATCTCTAGACTTGATAGCCTTTGGAGACTTTGTGAGCCCACACAATCTGAGTTTAAGGACTAGAGACTACTTGTATAGTTCTATTTGTTCAGAACAAGAAGCTCCTTTACTTAAGTGCATGATCCACATAAGACATTTTACTTGTGATACTAAATTGTCCTTAGTGCAATATAAATTAATTTCATTAAGTTATAAAGTCTCACAAAATTTGCAGAAGATATAAACTGGACAAGTGTATACACTGTATATAGATGCTTGACAAAATTTTTATTACATAACTTCTTGATTTAGATCAGTGGTTTCCAACTGGGGTGAATTTACCCCAAGGGGATGTTTGACAAGTTCTAGAGGCATTTTGGGTTGTCTAACTAGAGAGATGCTGTTGGCATCTAGTACAGAGAGGCCAGAGATGCTGGTAAATATCCTACAGTGAACAGAAACAGTACCCTACAACAAAGAATCATCCATCCCAAAATGTCAATAGTGCCTCTGTTGAGAAATTCTGATTTAGATAATGAAATCACATTATACATTCTCTAGCTATTGTTGAACATTTGTTAACATATTATCTCTGTAAAAAAATATATATCCAAAGGATGGGTGGAAAGCCATGGAAGAGTAGCTTGGATTGCAAAACACTTGAATTTTACTATCAAATAAAGTATAACTGAAGTGGCCAAGATTGTATTACAGAATAGCAAAGGTTACTAGGATTAAAGTACTCTTTCCTTTATTTCACTTTTTATTCATATTTTCTTATGCAATATTTGCTCTTTGATATGTCCTACTTTCTTCAGAATGAGATGGTTTGGACTTCTGTCTATGACTCATTTGTTCTTAGACACCATTTTTTATTTAAATGCAGTTTCAAACCTTCCAACCTCAAACCAATTGTATTGGCAGGTCTTTCCAATGCTTTTAGACAATCCATGGTACAGACAGCATATTTTCTTTTAAAGCCTCAAACCCCAGGTTGTAAAGTCCCTATAAATAAATGTTTTCCTTGTGATGGGAAAATGTCTTATTTAAGAATTGTTTAATAGCCTGCCACTGTCAAAGGATAACATTTAGACACTCAGCAAGATATTGGTGTTGATGCTAATTTCCTTCTGCTTTTTATAGCTCATGCATGACTCTCACACACTCAATATTTTAGTTGTGTGCTACAGACCTTCAAGTGAAGCAATTCTTGGAAACGACACGATAGCATGAGTCTGTTACAGCTATTAAGTCATGGCAGCTAGAGTGGAAATGAATACAACAAAAACAGTTTATATAGGAATATGTTTCTCAGTGGATCAGTTTCAATATTGCTCCCTGTGGTTGAATCAAGTTTATCCTACAGGCCAATGTTTCAGCCATCATCCACATGGACATAAATAACATGGTGATGACAGAAATTTTATTTCCTTCAGATTTAGGTTTGTTATAAGTGCATATCTGAAACTTACTTGACAATAAATAATGCTATAAGAGAAGTTGGGAAGGCTAATATTATGTACCATTATCTCTTAGGAGGTCATTCTCATTTCTTGCTCTTTTCTTCTGGTGGTTTCTCTCCTTGAGGAACCTCTTGTCATTCTAGAATACAAGTGTTAGCATAAAACCTAAAGCTTCATTCTATGGTGACTGATGCAGCCATGCTGTTCTGTTCTCCAGATGACTTTGCAATGCCCTCACATCCTGTCTTGTTCAAAGGCTTTAGGAATTCACAGAGAACCACTGAAGCTGTTGGTGTCTCGTGCATTCTACTCCCACTCTACTTCCTGTCCAAATAGTTGCCCAGTTATGTACTATACCCTCACCTTTCTTTCTACTGAACACTTAGACATTTTTTTTTAACCTGCGTAGAATTCAACTTACTCTGTTACAGAAATATAATTTTACAACCTATATCTGCATTGATTATAGTGTGGTTTGAAGTCAGCAGGGTAAAAAGGGGTTGGGGAGTGATGATAGCAAATGACTTGTAACTTTTCAACAAGAGCTGACTGAGGCAGCATCCAAGGATGGAAAGGCAGAGCGTGTTTCTACTCTGATATTTTTTTCTCACACGAAGGAAAGAGAAAAAGACAACAAAAAGGATAAATAGAAAAATCATTAAACTTATTTTTAAAAAGCACATTCTGAAGTCATATAACATCTGTCCAAAAAAAATCATGCTGACAATGTGCCTGTTACACATTATTTTTACTATTAGCAGTAATATATCATAGAAACTGCTTTATCTGATGGGATTGGGCTTGATAATTGGCTGATTCATAGAAAAATTCAGCCAACTATAGTAATCCTTAAAAAAGACATATCTGTCTTAAAATTTCAATTTTCACTGTAAGCATAAAATGTTATCATTTATCAATCTTTTGATGTAGAAGAGTTTTCTTTTTTCCTAAGTAGGGACCTCTTCTGTGTCATTCTTCTTGAATCCTCCTCTTCCTCCTCCTCCAAACTATATTCTAGTTGCCACAGGTCCCAAAACTTGGGACTAATTGTTAAATCCTGCCCCTCAGCAAAACTCCAAAATATATCAGAATTCAACTGTTTCTCAACCCTTCATTTCTAACATTTTAGTGCAAAAAGGATGAGCCTACTAACTAGCTAGATTCCTGGCTTTCACCTTTGCCCCTTTTTCTCTACCCAGCAGCCAACATGATTCTTTAAAAAGAAGTCAGATTTGTCTACTCTGCTCAAACTTTCCAATGACTTTCACCTCATACAGAAAAATACTCAGTTCCTTACCATGTTCTGTCAAACTGTATATGATCTGGACTTCCCTCGGGCTCTCTGACCTCACCTGCCACCCCCATCTCCCCCTGCTCCCTAATCACATGGCCTCCCTAGTGTTCCTAAACTGGCCCAACAAGCCCTCAGCTCATGCCCTTCACACCTGATGTCCCGCCAAGTGGGAAGCTCTGCCATTGCAGAGCCACATTGCTGTTTCCCTCATCCTTTAGGTGTCTGCTCACATGCCATTTTAGCAGGTCTTCACTGGACATCGTAAACAGCACTCCCTCTCACTATCTATCACCGTACCCTGATTCATACATCATCTCCAGATATAAATTGAGGGATTCATTTTCTACCTTCCCCACTTAAGCTTTATGAGGGCAAGAATTTGGACTCCAATCAAAATGTTCAATAAATGTTTGTAGAAAGAACAAAATTCTGAATGAATGAACCAACTCATCATCATATTGTACATTTCTAACGTTAGTTTTCTTAAAATAAGAACTTGAAAGCAGTAGGGAAGCAATTTGAAAGACAATTTTTCTAGATTTTTGTCACCACCTCCCCGTCCCCGCAATTTCTTACGGTTATTTTGGCCACACCTGTTTGGTCAGCAATTTTATTTTACAGCTCCCAGTAACATCTTTGGGAACAAAAATCAACTGACTTTTGGTAAGTATGTATCTCGCCAGGTAGAAGTACTAACATGGAAGCATAACAAAGGAAGACCAAAAGCAGGTATTCAGTACATCTTGATAATTACATACATACTACATTTTTTCATATTTAAATCTGTGTACACACCTCAGATAAAGGACTAAGATCATGTATACAAACATTTAAATATTAATTATCTTAAGTGATATTATGGGCAATTTTTTGTTTGTTTTTCCTTTGTGTTTTCAACATTTTTCCCATAGTATATACAATTAGAAAAAATAAATAAAAATAACACTTTTTTGAAGCTTATGAGTTTTTCAAGACATTTACCTTCAAACACCCTAACAGAGAAACTTTTTTATCATGACCATTTTATCAATTTTTGCTTTGTTTTCTTTGAAAAAAATTTATATTGGCAGAATATGAGAAGTTCGAGGAAGACGCTTACCGTATTATATTCATGTTCAACCTTTAAACTTTCCTTTAAAAATTTAGAATCATGTTTGAAAGCCTATTGATTTTTCACTACATTTTATTCAGAATTAGCTGCTTTTATATGACAGCTTATTCATCTATATTTATCACCTTCTCACTTATTATTTACATTTGAAAATCAGTGGGCCTAGATACACCTGTCTATGTGTATATATTTACTAGGAATCATGAAAGAAAAATTATAATCTTTATATTCACAAATATGGAAGAGTCAAAGTAGGAAAAATACAAGGGTATAATAATTAAAATAAACTAAATGTGTGTATATGAAAATCAAAGTTGTGGCTAAATAAACATAAAAGCCTGATTTCTGAAGACTCCAAAAGAGAATCCAGCATAAAAGAAGGGCTCTGGTTTATGACAGCAATTGGGCCTAACAATTGCTGGTGCACAGGGTTTCAAGCTAGAATTGTAGTTATTGCTGGAATTCCTTCTGGCTACGCCCCCTGGTGATGTGTGAGTGTTGGCAGAAATAGACCATATGGTTTGACATCATTTCTATATCAATTCTATACCATAAAGTAAAAATGGAAGTTTTCTCTTAGCTGTTGCTGAGACAGAGAGGATCCTGCAAGAATGGTGACTGTCATCTGGTGTTAATGGACCAAGTTGAGTTTCACTAAAGATTGTGCAGACTCTGCCTGCCATTGGTTCTCAAAGAAGACAGTAGAGCTCACTAAACGGGCAGAGCTGACTGTGACTGTGTTAGTGAATGTTGTTCTATAAACCAGGATAGACAGATTTGCAATTAGAAACAATACCATACATTATGGGGGCACAGTAGGCTGCAGAAACATTGCTTACCTTAGGAACAAAACTCTGTTTTCAATTAATCACTCTCCCTATATGGAACACAATTCTTTTACAAAGATCTAATACAGTGGTACTACTACCACTACTATTAACATTTTAAAAGTACTCAGTATGGACCAGGTACTATCGTATCATTTTATATATATATAATCCATTTAGCAATCCAGTGAGTTAGTTACTATTATTATTCCCATTTTGCAGACCAAGAAACTGAAGCTCAGAGCTTTTGAAAGACTAGTGCCAGGACTCAGAGCAAGTAAATAGTGGAGCAGTGGAGATTCAAACTCAGGTAGTCTTGGTTCAGAGCTCATACCCTCAGGCTACATGGCCCTGCAGTATTATATTATTTGACAGAGTAGGCTCTGGAATTAAGCTGCTGGGTTTCAAGTGTTGCCTAAAACTTTTATTGTGTAACCTGGATAAGCTACTTAACCCCTCTGCACTTTGTTTCCTCAAACATAAGATCAGATTAAAATTACTACTTGCTTCATAGAGTTTTGTAATGATTGAATAAAATAATAAATTTAAAGTGCTTAGAAGAGTCCTTGACATAAAATTAGTATTCACTAAACATTAGCTGTTACACGTTCTCTCTCTCTCACACACACAGACACACACACACACACACACACACACACACACACACACACACACTCACTGTCTTTTTGTCCTTTAGCCTTTAAGCATGTCGGTGGCTCAATTAGTTCATGTTTGCTTATAATCCCTTCTAATCCTGAGATGATATTACAACATGCAGTCATATCTGTGTGCTTAGATGTTATTCCCTTTTCTTATGAATGACATCAATCATCAATTTCATTTTTTTTCCAGCTCTCTCATGATAGTTTTTAACCAAAGCCATGGAAGGTACTCCGTTTTTTGTTTTTCATTGTGCTTTATTTTACATTTTGGAATCTATTTTTACAAACATTCATAAAATTATTACTTTTTGCCACAATATACTTTCATATAAGTAATCTTATTTTCTCGCATAGTTTTTCGGCCTGTTGAGGTGGGACTGCGTGCTGGGCTGCCTCTCATTTCACTGGGCACTATTCTGGTTCTGGGTGCACAGTTGTCACTAAAAATATGTTCATTAAAATTGGTGGTTTTAATAAAGAAATGACTGTTGATTTTCTTCTAGAACTGAGATTCTCACATTTTATGGCTCTTAGAAGTAAAGAAAAATATATAGAGAAAAACCATAACCATAACATTAAATAATCTTTAGTTATTCATAAAAAGAATACTGTATTTTTTCTTTTTCTTTGAATTCAAAAAGTAATTAAAAATGTTAAATATGGTTAAGTCATTGGCTTTTGTTTGAATGGCTCCATTGAAGACCATGGTGTAAAGGCTATTAATCCATGTCCATTAAAATCATTTCCTATGAGTTTTCTGTGTAAACGTTAATATAAAACATGCAGCAGGCTTCCCTGGTGGCTCAGTGGTTAAGAATCCGCCTGCCAATGCAGGGGACACGGGTTCAAGCCCTGGTCTGGGAAGATCCCACATGCTGGAGAGCAACTAGGCCCATGAGCCACAACTACCGAGCCTGTGCGCCTGGAGCCTGTGCTCTACAACGGGAGAGGCCGCGACAGTGAGAGGCCCGCGCACCTCGATGAAGAGTGGCCCCCGCTCGCCGCAACTGGAGAAAGCCCTCACACAGAAATGAAGACCCAACACAGCCAAACAAACAAACAAACAAACAAACAAAAACCATGCAGCAATTCCTGTCACACCTAATGTGTTAATTTGAAATAATTACATTTATATTTTATGCCTTTTTGAGTTAATTAGAAAGTAAATCATTTCCTAATCAGTGATGCTCAGAGAATAATGGCTATCTGATTAAATTAAAACTTCAGCTGGCACACTAATTTCAATTTCAATTAAGATGACTGAGAGGAGCTACCTATGGGAAACTCTTTTTGACCTTATTTATGATTGTTTTCCTACATGTTGATGTTAGTCTGCTGCAAAGTGAAGCACTTGATTCCTCTTCTTTAAAGTACTTCATTTAGGTAGGGAGGTGAAACATACACTTGCAGTTTGAAATAGATTTTTCAGCACCATACCAGTTTAGTAGTAAAGAGCTATGTAGGAAAAAAATGACTTTGACTTTATCAAGCTTTAATATAGGTTTTAAAAAATTATGTTTACTCATCTCTAGACCATTAAAATAAAAAGCAATATGAAGAGGCATTTTTCATATACATTATTTTCCTTTTTTACCTTTCAAGATATAAAAGGACCTTATTACTCTTTTTCAGTTGTAAGATTACTCAGAAATTTCTGATTAATTTATTAGTTTCACATTTTTGTATCTATCTTGTTAATTATTTTTTTCTAACAGCTCTTTTCTATAATTATAATTATAGGATTGTGAATTTTGCTTAGTAAGCCAATAAATCATCCTAAATAATTCTCTTATTTACCTTTTTCTCATTTTTACTTTTGGAGCATTGTTTCACACTGAAGATTTAAACTTTCTTTTAATTTACTCAGTTTAAAGATAATAAATTTTATCTTTTTTTCTATCACATTTATTTTTAAAGACAAAAAAACCAAAACACATTTAGAAGTGTAAATGTCAAACTTAAAAGTAAACCCTCATTTGAGAATGTATTTTTATTATATAGGAATAATTCAGTTTCCCTTCAATATATAAAAACATTAGATAGAATATATTTAACTTTATTTTTTGAACTAGCACCAGAGCTTTAATGGTATATAAAAAGTTTCAGTGTGTGCAAAAACTTGTTAAATCATTTCCTTTCTGCCAAATGTATAAACGGCTTAGGGAAGCCAATTTCATTAGATAGTATGCTCATAAGTTTTAAGGTTTTATTGATCCACTGCATGCTACCTATTCTACTCAAATTTAATAAGAAAATCTTAGGATTTAGCAATTAAAGAAGTGATGCATGTGGAGCAATGAAGACTACAAGATGAAACCATCAGCAAAATGAAAAGGCAACCTGCTGAATAGAAGAAAATATTTGCAAATCATATGTCTGATAAGGGGTTAATATCCAAAATATATAAAGAACTGATACAACTCAACAGCAAAAAACCCCAAACAATTTGATTAAAAAATAGGCAGAGGGGGCTTCCCTGGCGGCACAGTGGTTGAGAGTCCGCCTGCCGATGCAGGGGACACGGGTTCGTGCCCCGGTCTGGGAAGATCCCACAGGCCGCAGAGCGGCTGGGCCCGTGAGCCATGGCCGCTGAGCCTGAGCGTCTGGAGCTTGCGTTCCGCAATGAGAGAGGCCGCAACAGTGAGAGGCCCGCGTACCGCAAAACAATAAAATAAAATAGGCAGAGGATATAATAGACATTTTTCCAAAGAAGACATCCAAATGGCTAACAGGTACATGAAAAGATGCTCAACATCACTAATTATCAAGGATATGAAAATCAAAACCACAATGAGCTATCACCTCATACCTCATTCATGTTAGAATAGCTATTATCAAAAAAAAAAAAAAAAAAAAAGAAAGAAAGAAATAACCAGCGTTGGTGGGGTGGGGATGTGGAGAAAATGGAACCCTTGTGAACTACTGGTGGGACTGTAAATTGGTGTAGCAAGTATGGAAAACAGTATGGATGTTTCTCAAAAAATTACAAATAGGGCTTCCCTGGTGGCGCAGTGGTTGAGAATCCGCCTGCCGATGCAGGAGACACGGGTTCGTGCCCTGGTCCGGGAAGATCCCACATGCCGCGGAGCAACTAAGCCCGTGAGCCATGGCTGCTAGGCCTGCGCGTCCGGAGCCTGTGCTCCGCAACGGGAGAGGCCACAACAGTGAGAGGCCCGCATACCGGAAAAAAAAAAAAAAAAAAAAAAAATTACAAATAGACCTACCATATGATACAACATTTTGCTTCTGGGTGTTCATCTGAAGAAACTGAAAACACTAAATCAAAAAGATATATATGCACCATATTGTCATTGCCTCATTATTTACAGTAGCGAAGATACAGAAACAACGTCAAGTGTCCACCTAAGGATAAATGAATAAAGAAGATGTGGTATCTATATAAACAACGGAATATTATTAAGCCAAAGAACAGAATGAAATCTTGCCATTTATAACAACACGAATAAATCTTCAGGGCATTATGCGAAGTGAAACAAATCAAACAGAGAAAGACAAATACTGTATGATTTCACTAATATGTGGAATCTAAGAAAACAAACAAAAAAGCCAACAAACGAACAAAACAAAACCCTGAACTCATAGATACAGAGAACAGATTGCTGAAGGGCAAAATGGGTAAAGGCAGTCAAAAGGAACAAACTTTCAGTTATAAAATAAGTAAGTTATGGGGATGTAATGTACAGCAGGATGACTAGAGTTAATAATACTGTATTGCATATTTGAAAGTTTCTGAGAGAGTAGATCTTAAAAGTTCTTATCACAAGAAAAAAAATTCTGTAACTATGCATGGTGATGGATGTTAACTAGACTTAATGTGGTGATAATTTTTGCAATATACACAAACAGCAAATCATTATGTTGTACACCTGAAATTAATATAATGTTTATGTCAAGTATACCTCAGTAAAAAAGAAAAAAAAAAGGACTGCAAAAAATATTCTGAGAGATTTCAAGAACAAGTCAGCTTTAATGTTAAAGAACAACCTTTATCTTTCAAATCTAAAAGAAAACACTGCATCCTGTTTTGGTGCATACATGTCTTTGCCAGCACACTAAAAATGTTGTTCCCTTTCTCTCCCCCATTCCCACTTCCAGCACTCCCCCTTTTGCTACCAATTTTCTATGCAATTTAGTAGCGGACTGATGCCTGAGGAAGAAACAACAATGCCTTTTGACTTTCTTTTAGAAATATACTCCTTACCCCATGCACAACAAAAACTAGAAAGTATAATTTAAACAGAGATGGCTTCTTCATATGAGTTTCTCCATTTCCCTTTTCAGACCAAGCCCTATTTAAAAGACACTTTGAAATGATGAGAAAGCAACTGGCAAACAGAAGTATAATTCTTATGCCATGAATGCCCAGTCAACAACCCCTTCATTCTAATTCAGTGTCTCTGAAAAAAGGAAAATGGCTATTTTTTGCACCTCCTACAAGGAAAGAATCCTGAGAAAAAAGCAGCAACATTTGACTACCCACTCTTTAGCACTTGGGCAGCACTCAGTCATGGTGTTTCAGAGTATAGACAATCTTCCAAAATGCAACAAGCAAACCTTGAACAAGTTCTTTGGGAGGTCAGGACCACAGGAAGGCAGAGGCAGAGCTCTCACAGAATCTTACTTTGGAAAGGAATGGTGGATTTATTTTTTACTCACGCACCTTTTTCCTTGTACATGAACCCTGCTGAAGGGGAACGCAATTTTATTTCCAGCAAGTCTCTTATTCAACTTCTTGGTCCCATACCCATATTCAAGCAATCCTCTCTCTGTCAACTTGCTCTACATCCTTTCCCAAAGTTGTTACAGGTCAAGCCTGAATTCCCCTTTTGAAGTCTGTAATTCTTAAACAGTCATCTGGATGGTTTCCTGGCAGTAGCTAGGATTTGTTTGATCCATCTCCCTAGACTTATTTCTCTGATTGCTAAACTGTCTATTCTTTCACTATAGTCCTGCGCATTGAGGATCATCAACTTGTTTGATCAGTTCATGTTCCCCCGAATAACATCAATAATAATTTAGGCCGAAAAAAAGCAAAAGAATAGCTTGCTACTTTTAGACTCAACTCCTTTGATTCTGTGTATAAGTAAGGCGACACTTTTATTTTGAGGAATCATGCTGTTTCGAGATTGAGTTCAACTCCTATTCATTTTGTTCAGTCTTTCTATTGTTTCCCTGTGCCACAGACATTTGGAAGTGAAAAAAAGAACGATTTGAAATAGTTTCACTTGAACCTAGGAAATGCAAATCACTCAAAATCCTACCCTTTGCTACAGAGTAACAGCAAACTCCCTGAAGGATTATGAGAGAGGGTGGAAATTTCTGGACACTAGGGGAGGCATTTGCAACTTAAGAGGAGAAAAATCATGTTCTATTGCCACCCACCCTATGAGAGGCCCTCTGTAGCCCCAAGATGGCTCAGGGATACTGTAGCTTGCCCAGCAATTTTCCTACCGTTGCTGTTACTCCACGAGCACGGGTAAGGGCAGGGATTTCCATTTTCAATTCCAACCCCACACAGATCGAATAAACATGTCATGCTAACAGCACACATAGTTGTTTCTTTGGCTGAAGGATTTGTGGATTACTGTGGTTTGTGAGTTTATCAACCTGAGTTTTTATGTAACAAAAACATAAAAACTCATTTGATATTGTTTTTGTTTAATTTTCATATTCAAATAAAGCTACAGTTAAAATAATATTTGGTAGAGAGTATAAGTAAGGTAAATTACACTTTCACTTGATCTCCTCCTAAATGGAAGGCCCTAGGGTGTCTGTGTGTGTGTGTTTTCATGATATAAGAAAGAGAAGTAATATAATGCAGTGGTTGCTCTAAGAGGCTGATTTTATGTTTGTGTGAAAGTAAACTGAAGGAAATTATGAAATTCCTTTCCCAGGAGATCTTTAATAGTATCATGGGTTGCATCTGCTGAGATCTTTATGACAAATTCTGCCTACAGGCAGGGTAAGGGATTTTGAAGCTCTTTCATGGAATTTTATAGCCCCATGAGTATGTGAAATTGAGTTCAGAAGTTGAAAGAAACAAGGATTCAAAAGTCTATACCCTTCAAGTAAGTTAAGTTTCTGACCTTGGATTTCAGTTTCTTTATCTGTAAAGTTATTATTGCTAAAGCAGATCAGTGATTCTTAACATTTTTTGTTGTATAATACAACCCTGTGTGGGAAGGGCATGGACTTTCCGAAGCCCCTCCATTAACTCTCTAGGGTCCACGGACTTAATGTTAAATTCTAGAATTACTGATGTCTAGGGTAGCACAGAGTAGTTTGATTCCTATATTTTGAACATTTTGAGAGTATTAAAAAAATAAATAGGAGATATCTGTTCTTAGGAAGTGACAACCTCACGTGGAAGACACAGTGAACGTATACAGAAAAGACCCAGGAATGCTTCCACATGGTAGGCGTATCATGGGATGGAATACACGCTACACATAAGAGGACACAGAGATCAGAGGCAGGGAGTCAGAAGTAGGAAAGCAATACAAGCAGATTCAAGTCAAGGAAGAACTGTTTCGGGTAGATGTAAGGAAGAACAGGCAAGGGAACAGTGAAAACTCAGACGTTCTGTAAGAAATGTCAGGCACATTTTCTTTCTTTTTTAACTTAAGGGAAACTTTGTTTCGCCTTCCTCTGAAAGCAGTCTAGTTTGAAAAGGAGTTGAGGTTAAGACAGAAGAGAGGACACGAGACCCTCTAACAGAGTCCAACAGGCTCAGACAGACAGACAGGAGGGAGGACGGGCATTGGTCAGGACTTACATGTCAGGTCGTCTTCATCTTGTAAGTGAGGTTGGCACGGGTTCTGGTCAGCTCATCATTTTCTTTAGTCTTCGGCTCAACGGTCTCCTCCAGCTGCAGGCACGCCGGCTCCTTCCCCAGTCTTGCCTAGAAGGCCAAGGCCTCTACTCGGGCCTTGCACTGGGCCCGGGCCATCACCTCATTTTCCAGGTTAAGTTTCTCTTCTTGGGCCTTCAGCGCTTGGCATCCTTTCAATCTGTACCGTGGAATCCTCAGCACACGACTTAGGCTAGCCTTATTCGTGCGCTAACCTTCCATCACCTTCTGTTTCTCAAACCCCGCCCGAGGAGGTCAGGGGAAGATCTTCCCGTGGAGTTAAGGTCTGCAGGAAGTCGGCCTTTCTCTTTCAGGGCCGCCTGTGTTTTAGTTTTGTTTGCCGAGTTCCTCCGTTCCTCATTGCCTCGTGCGCGATGCCCTCGGGCCCCGCCGCCATCTTCCCCGCCTCCAGGTCCTCCATTCGGGGCGCCTCACAGCTGCTCCTCAGCAACAGCTTCCCCTTTTGCGGCGCTTCCACGGCGGCCCGAGAACACGTAGAGAAGGAGCCGCGCGGGGTCGGCCCCGCCTCCTGGGAGGTCAAGTTCCCGCCCCTGGGCGTCAGGAGGAAGCCGCGTCTTGTCTCGCGAGGCTGTTGTCAGGGCCCGCGGGGCGGTCTCTGAAGGCCGCTCTTCAGGAGCGGGTCGAACTGAGGGCTACGGACTGTTTCCTCAGGGTCCGCTTCCTGAACGAGGGAGTCCACGTCGGTCGGAGCCGGCACCTCAGCCGGGTCTTGAAAGCGCTGCCCACGCACGTCGCAGTTCTATTACCGACAGGACCGCAGGTGGGAGCAGACGGCACCCGACGCATTTGGCTTCCCGGCTCGCCCGCTGCCCCCGAGGCCCACGCCGTGGTCGCCCCACCGAATGATGCCTGCTGAGGCCGAAAGCAGCCGCTGCCTCGCAGGTGAGTACTCTGCGGCCGCAGGCCCAGTGCTTAGTTCCTCGGTCACGGCCCGGCCGGCCCGGTCTGGAGTCTCGGCCACTCGGTTACCTCGGAACGGGTTAGTTTGGGTTGTCCAGCTGGTCCTAGTCCAGGTTGTCTGAGCCCGGGGAGGGGTCCCGCGACTCTCAGCCGCCTCCCGGGGCCTTTTCGGGCGGCCTCGCCTCCTCCGTCTCCGAGGGAGGTCTGAGGCCTAGTCTCTTCCCTAGCTGCCTCGGTGGCGGCGGCCAAGTCAGAGAAGTCCAATTCTGGGCTGTGGGCCCACTCTTCAGAGCGTCGGGCAGTTGGCCACTGGCCTCTTGGGGACATGGGGACATGGCGCCTTCAGGCTTCAGAGGGCGGGCAGGGTTAGTGGTCTCAGGACCCGAAGTCACCTGGGCCAGCCGGGCTGTGCCAGGTGGGTCTGCGAGGGGCCCTTCTCCACCAGGCACATTTTCTTGATCAAAGCAGGAAGCTTTTCCTTCTTTGAAAGAAGAAAGAGAACAAGGTCTTGGATTTCCTTGAAGATCTGACCGAGGATCTTATTTAATTGCCTAGCAATGAGGTACACTATTAACTGCAAGATAAATTGCAAGGATGCGATGATAGGAAATACTTTAGAAGAAAATCCTGCACGTACAGGAAAAGAGTGAGGACAACATATATACAATGTAGAACGCTCCTTCAGTAGTCAAGGGAAAAGTGCAATCATGGCATACCGAGTAGTGATTCTGCCTGCAGAATTAGAAAAAAAAACCTGCTGATCGAAAAATATTATTGCAAGTAAAAGGAGAAATATGGCGATGCATAAGGGAAAATGAAAAGGTAAAACCTAACATAAGCCCAGTGTGCCCGTAATTCACAATTGTGGTAAAGGCCTTGAGGGTGATAAGGACTTTAGATCCCAGTGACCCACATGTGACATGAGAGTCTAGCCTCAGCTTTTGAAGTGGTGAGGTCTGGAGTCTTGATGTGTTAAGAGGGCATTCCAGTAGTGACCTCTTAAAGCAACCGGAGCAGAAGTGAGAAGTCTTGATGATTCAAGACAGATTCAAGAAACATGTCAATCAGAAAACTGATTGTTTTTACTCTATTTGCTTACTGTTCTGACATATTCACTTGTAAGTTAGTTTAGGGTTTACATTTTTGCCCTGTAAAACAGATACTGTTTTCCTAGAACTGAAGGCTGATCAGTCAGCTATTAATTCCTTCCACAGTCTTGGACAAATAGGTATACTCATTGCAAGGGGAATCCCTTCAATTCATAATGTTTTGTAAGATAAAAATAAATTAAGCTTTTTGTTCTTTAGTAAAAGCATTAAAGTACATAAAAAGTTATTAGGAGAAACTTTACCAGTCCTTAAAGCCAGAGAGTAAATTTTCCATATTGATTTTTTCCCACATCAATTGTAAACTGGGATGAATTCCGCCATATGATAGTTATATCTAGTTTCTACACTGAATATAGTCTTGGAACCAAGAACACTCTTCAGGCAATAGTAATTCTGTTTATCTATGTTAAAAATAGCCACATAGTATGAATATATAAAATAAAATAGCAATATGTCTCTTAAAAACCTATTTCACAGTGTCATGAGGACAGTCTTCAGAGCATTCTTGAGGGGAAAGGTTAGGGATTGGTAGGAGATTGCATGTGATAAATACACTTCAGTGGGTAGAATTCCCGCCGTGTTTAGATTTTTTTCCTCATGCTATTCCAAGGAATTTTTGATATCTCCATTTTTTTTGTAGTGCAAATCAATATCGAGTCCAGGTTTTACTTAAAATAGCCAAGCAAATAAATTAGAACTACTCCCTACTGCTTGAGCTTGCATATTGAATTCAGACTCTCTGGTAAATGCATGTAGGTATTGATAAACTCAGCTCAGTTTAAAATTATGTTCTTCCCCATTTGGTTTAGTTCTCTGAGAATCTATTCCCATTTGCATCCTCCAGATTGTATACATATATATATATATAACAAAACTGTCAGTTATTTTTGGATGTATAAACCCTCTCTTCTCTTCTCAAGTTTGACTTTGTAATTGGCGCTCAAGGCATTCTGGAAACTGACTGAAGTTAAAGACCTGGATGGGCATGGGTATTTTATGTTGGCCAGAGATACTAGTGGGAGTTTGTGTATTAAATTGGGTACTGGATTTCAATGGGGAGCCCAGAATCCCAGAGTGTCAGAGGCTGAGTAATGGGGCAGAGACCTTAGTTACCTAAGTAAGGAGGGAAATCTTATCTTGATAGGCTGCATGACTGGATGATAATCCAAATCTCTGACCTTGAGAGACATTTGGCGATGATAACCACATCACCACATCTCTTAAGTCTACTCAGTGAGTAGCCCTCTAAGATCCAAACTAACCTGTGTAAACACAAATCAAAGCCTGTCTTTCCTTTTTCATATCTTTCCTCAAATGTAACCTTTTCTTTGAGACTATCCAGCCATCCTATTTCATGTGTACCTACCCCTAACCAGATGTGTATATTCTTTAAAGTACATGTTATATCCATCTCCCTTAATATAATGGAAGCTCTTGGAAACAGGGAAGTTGACTATTCTTGAGGATGGACCCAAAGCAGCACTAGTGAGGTACTCTTCAAGGGCACACAATTTAATGGGACACTAAAAAATCTCAGTAATCAAGATATAAAATATTTTAATTCAATAATCGAAAAAAATATCATTAAGGCAAAATAATCCATGATGAATAAAGTAGCAATATTTTAAATAAAGACAGGATTCAAAATAATACCATACTGAGCCATATTAGAAATCTAGGCAAAAGGAAAAAACCAGTAATACTGATCCAGTGGTGTGGGATTTTCACAGTGAAGTGTGAGTTGCTATACCTATTCACCATTATGTAAGAAGCACAATGTTTGGATAACATCTTTAGATTTTGGTGAGGACATGTAACTCTTTTAGGTGGATTTCTCTGACCCATTAACTGGATTGCTGCGAAAGCTACGAACTTTCAGTCAAGTTCAGAGCAAGAGAAGTTTTCCCACCTGGTTCTGGCTGTTCACATTTCTTGTGTCTTGGGGAATTGATGTTACTGATGGGTCTGTGGCATAAAAGGATCTCCATGGAGTTTGCAACAAACCCTGATAGGAGAATAGCAGCAGAGGCTGTGGGGTTTTGGAGCAAAGCCACTAATTTTTTGTTGAATAATTTGTCTCTCTTTCTATCTCTGAATTTTGGCAATGTGCATCTCCCAACTTAGAGATGTATAAATGCAATACACAGGCTTTTCCAGCCTTCTGTGCAGCTAGGGTGTGTGCACGTGAATTAAGATCTGTCAATCAGATATTCTCACCCCAGACCTTGATTGAGGATCTAGTGACTGAAAGGAGTAGATGCCACGTACGATTCGTTTTGCTGTGGGAAGAGGGAGCTCTTTCATTTCCAGGGTCAATCGGAGCTGAAGTTCTAACAACAGTATGAGAGTGTGCCCACTGATGTCAGCAGAGGTGGCCTCGCAAACAGTTCTGCATCATGGTGTCAATTCTGACTGCACACATAGCCTCCAAACCTAGTTATTTGTCCTTCCTGGAAGTTGTGTGAGTTAGCCAATGCACTTTAATTTCTTTTAAATTGTTAAAAGATTGTTTCTGTTACAATTTTGAGTTTTGACTTATATACTAGTGTATGGATCCTGCTAAATGAAGAAAAGATTCCAGGTTTAACCTTAAGTAGTTTGGCCTATTAAGAGAAAATGTTTTCTTCTTTAAATAATGCCTGGAAACTTACTTATGCATTTCTTAACTTATCTTCCTTCTTGCTGTACACAGTGACTTGCCCATATAGTATGAGTTACATACATACTGTTGGCTGAAATGAACAAGAATATGACTCACACCATTAAATAAATCACCTATCTTAATATATCCTAGATTCTTAACTTACCATCCATTCTATATACACAAACAAAGAGTAGTGAGTATTTGAGGAAAATTAGAGTAGTAGGCATCTTTATAGCACTGAGAAAGTAACCTGAGACAGGCGGGCATGTATAAAATAAGGGAAATATATTTCCCTTGGAGAAATAGACTGTATTTTCAAGTGTAGTCTAGAATCTGGGATACCTTTTGAAGCAATAACTGAAGGTTTGCAGCGTCGAGCCTCTTTGAGACATTCACAATTGCCCCATGGTTCACTGTATACAGTTCACTAGGTGTGAGGAAGATTTGAAAGCACCCGGGATGAAATTGAGGCCAAACATCCCTAATTAGTCACAGATGCCCTTTTCTTCTACTGCCCCAAGGAGATCTCTGTGGGCTTTCTCGATGACTAAATCTGCCTGGTCTGGCTTTCTGAAGATGGTGTGATTTAAAGGGATAGATGCCAAGAGGAAAAAAAGGAGGCTGGCAGGGATTTTGGCGGCAAAGGCAAGGTCTTCAGTGGTGAAGGAATCGGTGTGTCTGCTGCCTCAGTGGCATATGCATTTTGTGATGTTTGGAGAGTATCCTACAGACTTTAGTGAAGACAGACTGTACCGATTTCTGTTAGCTCCTTCACGTTTAGCTACGAATTTCAATAGCAACAGAACTTCAGAGGCTGTGAAAACTGGTTGGTGAAGCGATCAGGTGCACCAAGAGAAACAAAAGCACACAGACTAGTCAATAGAGAGCTTCATGCAGCTTATAAATGTGTCTCTCCTTTACCTTCCTGTTCCTTTCCAGGAGATGAAACACCATAGTGCCATGTAACTAGTAACAGAGGTAAGTGTCCTTCCCGCTGCCCCCCCCCCCCCCGGGGTGAAAAGAAACTAAAGTTCTGATAATGCAAAAAATAATTCAACAGACTTTGAGTTTTAGATGAGTAGGATCTATCCCCTAACAGGAAAGGTTTTTAGCCAGCAGTTTTAAGAGCAAAGTGATAACTGTGAGGATAAAACAAGTGACACATTCACAGGTGTGACAAGCATGATAAATGCATCTTTCTAGAAACTTGACCCAAAAAATAATAGGCCTGGGGATGGCTCTCTCCTGCCTCCGACAGGAAGGGCTTTTCACTTCCACCTGTAAATGGCCAACTTCAATCAGCAGTAGTTACCTTCGGTGATGTTTCTGCAGTCACCAACCCAAGCCACCCCCATCTCCTTACAGGTCAACAGCATACAGGATAGTCATTGGAATTCAGAGCTGGTGTCAGAGCTGGGTGATCTCCTTCTGCATCCTCTTACCCTTGCCCCAGCAATCAAATTAGTTCTGTTAACTGCTTGCCAAATCAGCCAGACTAGTAAACTCTCTGTCTTAGAAAGGAAATCTAGACATTCATATTGGTTTATATTGTTTTTCTCCCCTCAGTGTGATCTTGGGAACCTTGCCAGGTGGTCTGGTGGCTGTCGGCTGATGATGCCATGTGAAGTCTTTAATAAGCTGACATTTCCTGTTGATGAGCTGCCATGTCTAAAGGCCAAACCAAACAGTGTTTAGGCTCTTTGGATCCCAGACTCTGTTTTGGTCTCTTTCTCTTCCTTCTCCTGGAGTTGTCAGCTCTGCCCACCCTGTGTTTCTCCATCTCACCTTTGTAGATATGCAATACAAAGGTCAGATGGCAGGGACTGCCTTCCAGCAAGACTGAACCTACTGAAAAACCCTTGGGCTGTGTTGCTGGCTTTGTTATGAGACACAGAGGGGAGCATTGGCTGGAAGTGTTTCCTGTGAGAGGGAGAGGCTGTTTTCTGAGAAGGCAAATGGAAGCTTGTCAGATGGGTTAAAGGAGGAGGCAAAACATTTTTCTCTTTCAAAGTTGTGACTGTTAATTGAAACATGTGAGTAAAGAATAAAAATGCTGAAGTTAAGGAAGTAAAACCTGGGAGCAGGAAATTAAGAAAGAGTATTGCCAGCTCGACTGGCCTAAACTCTCATATTTGTAGTGTCTCTTACTATATCACAATCAGTGGTAGATTATATCCTCAGACCTAAAAATGAGAGCCCTGTAGAAGAATTTTAGAGTTTGATTTTGTTTCTTAAGAGTGTGGGTTAATGCACACTGGCAAGGCTGCTGAGCGGCAGGTCAGCAACCGTTCACTGTTAGGGTGGCAAAGGACACGTCCAGAGTTGGGCATGACCTACACAGAGCTCTGTGGCAGCCTAGTACACATGCCTCTAGGGTCAAGCTGCTGGGATCTTATGTTGAAATCACAGGATAATGTTTTGCTCCCTGTGTGTTGGTGGGTAGAATGAGGTGATATGTGAAATGTAGGGAGAATCCAGGGTATGATTTCCTTCCAAGATTTTGATGGTAACATACCTACTATATTACATCTTAGCCAAGGTTTTATAACCCTAAAAGAGAAACAACTGTTAATCATTTTCCCTTAACACTGTTCATCAAAATATCCTTACACATTTTGGTGAGATCTTCCAAATCTCTCTTTTTTTCTCTCTCTCTTTTTTAGTGCTTTTCCAAGTGTCAGGAAATATATTTACTTTTACTGCAATGAGATATTAGTATTTCTCTTGTTGATGACCATTTTCTCCAGAACTAATTGAAAATGACTTTTTCCTCTGTGTGGCTTCATCCGGAAATCTGTTTTTGCTCGATATAGCAGCATCAGCTGAGTAACTGAATGACTCACATGCTAATAATGCTGGGCAGTTTTCTCTTAATTTATAGTCTACTCTGCAATAGTTCTTTTTTTTTTTTCTTTTTGGTATTGGTTTTGATGGAGAAGTAAACCAAAATGCCTAAAGAGTCCAAGCAAATAACATAAACTAGTGAAGTAAATTACACATTGAACACTAAGCATCGGTGTTTGTTACCTGTAGGCAGGGGAAAATAGCAAGGGATCCATATATAAATAAGTATTCAATTCCGACTTCAGGTCTGTACATAAGGGAAAGAACCCTGATCCCCAGAGGAGAGAACTGATAAGAACTAGGCTCAAAATGAGCCTTGGGAAAAGATTCCTGGAAAGACCACAGACCTAGAAGGAACTGGGAACATTGGCCAAGCAACAGAGCAAACCAGAAACAGGAGAATGAGGCCAAAATCAGACCAATAGTTGAAAATAACCAGGATGTACTGATTATTGAGCTTTAAACACTGTGTGGAAACAGGACTTAATTTCTGCATCATGGATCCTGAATCTGATCATCCACAAAGAAGACTTGAGTAATGTGGGGTGCATGGGCACCAGGAGTGATACCTAAGCAGCAGGATTTTCGGTCAGTGAGCTATCACTCATCTTCATATTCTACCACATGGGTGGGTAGAGGAGGGAGGCAGATAGATGTATTTTTACTGCTTTTTCGATCTTATTACCAATTCAATATATGTAAATTATTTTTTAAATAAAAACGAAGAGGAACAGACAGAAGAAAATTACCCAGATCTGTATTTCATATATATCTCACAGGCATTTCAAACTCCATATGGCCTACATTAAAGTGACTATCCTCAAATCTACTCTTCAAAATATAGCCCCTGGACTTACGTGATCCTGCTATTTAATCACCCAAGCCAGATACCTGTGATTCATTCATGATTTCCCTTTTTCTCTTTCCTTAGTCACCACCAAATTGTATTAATTTATCTAATTTTCCTGGAATTTATTTTCTTCTCTCCATCTTCCTGCTACTGTTTTAGTTTGTAGGCATATTATCTCTCACACAGGTGGTTGCAGTAGTCTCTAATTGATCTACCTATAATGAGTCTCTCTCTTCTAAATCCATTCCAGTCAATATCACTGGTTTTTCTAAAGAAAATATTTGCAAATGATGTTTCTGACAAGGGCTTAATTTCCAAAATATGCAAAAAGCTTATTTAGCTCAGTGAAAGAAAAAAAGAAAAAAAAACAACACCCAATCAAAAAATGGGCAGAAAACCTAAATAGACATTTCTCCAAAGAAGACATACAGATGGCCAAAAGGCACATGAAATGATGCTCAACATTGCTCAACATTGCTAATTATTAGAGAAATGCAAATCAAAACTACAATGAGGTACCACCTCACTCTGGTCAGAATGGCCATGATAAAGTCTACAAATGATAAACACTGGTGAGGGTGTGGAGAAAAAGGAACCCACCTATACTGTTTGTGAGAAGGTAAATTGGTGCAGCCACCAATTTGGAGAACACTATGGAGGTTCCTTAAAAAACCAAAAGTAGAGTTACCATATGATCCAGCAATCCCACTGGGTATATATATATGGAAAAGATGAAAACTCTAATTCAGAAAGATACATGTGCCCCTGTGTTCATAGCAGCACTATTTACAAGATCTAAGACGTGGAAGCAACCTAAGTGTCCATTAACAGATGAATGGATAAAGAAGATGTGGTATATATATACACTAGAATACTACTCAGCCATAAAAAAGAATGAAATAATGCCATTTGCAGCAAATGGATGGACCTGGAGATTATCATACTAAGCGAATTAAGTCAGAGAAAGACAAATATATGATATTGCTTATATGTGGAATCTTAAAAAAATGATGCAAATGAACTTATATACAAAATAGAAATAGACTCACAGACACAGAAAACAAATTTATGGTCACCAAAGGGGAAGGCAGGGAGGGGTAAATTAGGAGTATGGGAATAACAGATACACACTACTATACATAAAATAGATAAATAACAACGACTTACTATATAGCACAGGGAATTATATTCAATATTTTTTAATAACCTATAATGGAAAAGAATCTGAAAAACAATATACATATATCTATGTGTAACTGAATCACTTTGCTGTATACCTGAAACATTGTAAATCAACTGTACTTCAATAGAAAAAAATACAATGTTGATTGTATTTCTAAGTGCACTTCTGTCTTTTTATTAATTACCTAGAAGTTACAAACTAGCTGTCCACACGCTTAATACATCAGGGCATTATATGTTTGGCCTAAGCCAAACAAGTAAGTAGGATATATCAACCTTTTGCTATATAGAAAATATTGCTTAATTGGAGTACATTAAAATTAAATAAGTTCAGTCATCAGAAAACAACATTCAAAGAGTGAAACAGTGAGCCACATAGAAGAGGGAGATGTTGATAATTCATATTTCTGGCAAAGAACTCATATTCAGAATATGTAAAGTTTTCTTAAAATTCAATTTTAAGAGGCAACCAACACAATAAAGAAAACAAGCAACAGTCATTTGCACAACAGAGGACATTCCAACAGCCAATAAACATATGAAAATGGGCTCAAATTAAAAACACAAAAAGCTACTACTAGCCATTGATCAGAATGGCTAAGATGAAAATTGCAGACCAGGTAAGGGAGAATAGGAAGCAGTAGGAATGGTCATACACTGTTGGTGGGAATGTAAATTAGTAAACAACACTTTACCAATCCATTGTATGGCTATATTTCTTAAGCTGAATATATGCATATCTTGTGACACAGCAATTCTACTCTAGATATATACCCAATAGAAATTCATAAAAATATTTATCAAAGACAACCCAAATGTCCATCAGCAATAGAATGGGTAAAGAAATCATGGAATATTATACGGCAATGAGAGTAAGAAAATTACTGTTACATTTCAAACATGAATGAATCTTGAAAACATAACAGTGAGTGAAAGAAATCAGATGCAAGAAGAGTCCATGTTGTATGATTTCACATAGGTACAGTTCAAAACCAGAGAAAACGAATATGCTGTGTTAGAAATCTGCTGTAGTTAGTCTTCGAAAATGGGTTGGTTAGTGATTAAAAGAAGGTTCAAGGGGACTTTCTAAGGTTCTGGTAATGTTCTATTTGTATCTCACTGCTTGGCATGGGAGTGTTCACCTTGTGAAAATTCATTGAGTTTCATACTTTCAATTGTTCATTTTGCTGTTTATTTCTTTCAATAAAAAGCTGGAGAAAGTATCATTAAAAACATAAATAACTTAATATAGGCACACACTTTAATGAGACAGGGAACTCCTTCAAGAAACCTAATCAAAACCAGTTTTGTTCTATATGTCATGTTACAGACCTTTGAAGGGCCTTTTCATGATCTTCTGTCCTTTTCACCATGTATTTTACAGTGGATGAAGCACTGGCAGATTCCTTAAGCATGCTTTCTTCTTCTCTATACTATATTAGCTAGAAAAGGGAGATTTTATAGTGCATTAATTTTTAGGTTCCCACCTAATATAATTATGAAATCTGTATTCACAGGGATTTGTCACTAATTTATTCTCACTGATATTAAAAGGTGAATTATTATAAAAAATAAATGTTTTTGAGTCATATATAACACAATGTTACTGAACAAAATCAGAATATATATCATGGCACTTTTGTCACTATTTTTCTTTCCTTTGTATTAAAATAAGAAATGACATGTAAATAATCTGTGTGGTATTTATCAAGAAATAAAGAATGTGGGAAATTCAAATAATTGTGTATAGAACACTCATAAGAAATAACTACAATGAACTGGAGCTGATCAACTTGAGGTTAATAAATGTGAAATTCTAAGTGCAAAAACTGAAAAAAAATGTGCTTTTATCTAAGATTCTTTAAGAGGAAGAAATCATTATACCATTATACCCTTCTTAGGAAAAAGTGAATTTCTGGGAATTGCCAATGACTCGCCTTATCACAGAAGATATTTCTTGGATAATAATATATTTATCCCTGTTCTTAATAGTAAATGTTAAAAATGTAAAGAAGAATTCAGCCTGAAAGTTACTATATAAAGCATAAAAAAGTCAGATATAAGTATTGAGAAATTTTGAAGAAGAGTTAGCAACAGGTAAGGATCAAATATTGTTGCGTAAATCACATTTTATTTGTAGAAGTTTGTGAAACATTCATAATAAAATGTGAGACTCACCTAGTTTCAGTTTCAAATAAACCTGAAACTCAGGGAGGTTCAACAAAAGTTTTGCCAAGGTTCATGAACTTTCATCGAATGTGGGCTGATTTTTTGTTTTGGAAGTTGGACCAGTCAATAATTTTCACCATGTTTAGACTATATTTCTTTAAAAATGAAAACTTGCAGATGGAAAACAAAGGAAGCTAAAATGCAAACAATCTTTGCTTAATTTTTATCAACATAATCTGGTGCAAGTTTTCCCTACATTTTAAAAACTTAAAGTCAACTTTGACAGGGCAAAAAAATACCTTGGTTTGCTCTTCTATCTTTTCTGCAGAGAAAACTTAACAGTATTAATATTACTTGTGATTCTGCTTTTCATGAAAAAACAGTAGGAGTGAACATAAGTGTATTTGTATAATAATAATAATAATACTGTTCAGTTACTGTTTGAAATACTATATGAGTATTATATCATTTAATTCCTTCTGCAGTTCTCTGTTGTCGGTCCTTTTACAGAGAAGACTAAGGTTCAGTGAGAGGTAAACTAATTTGTCCAATGTTTTTGCTTTTGAAGTTAAAGTTGATTTTATGGGCAGCCCAGGCAATATAAGGCTGTTTACCTACTTTAGTCCTCTGAAATGAATAAGTATATTTCTGTGTTGGATGTTCCGTTATCAGCCAGCTTTTCTTCTGCTTCAGATTGTTTAGAAAGAGAATCATTCATTAGATGCTCTGTGAGAATGACTAAACTACAACTTGGAGAAAAGCAGAGTACCACCATCACTCGATTCTCCCTGAATATCTTTGAGGAAGTATGACAGTTAATGGGAATTAGTATGAAGAGGAAGAAAGTTAAGGTACTGATACACATAATGCATTAATTGAAGGCATAAATTATTTCTTGAAGTGGTCTAGTGTTCATAATAAAGATGACCCAGGCTTGCGTACTATCTACGTTGCACATTTGTCATAATTAAAAAAATATTTAATGAGCACTTAATAATTTTGTTCAAATTCAGTTTTCTAATTAAAGTACAAGTAAACAGCTGAAATACGTACAAGAATATCTTTATACACATTTTTGTACTTGAAAAAAATTACTAGTTAAAAAAAGAAATATTGCTTTGATTTGGACTCACTCCCTTTTGGGGGCAGCATTCATAAATGGGAAGTATACAAGGACATATGTGCCATTTTAAAGTCTTGTCCTGTTTTCATTTACCTTTCAATTCTACCTGATGAATGGGAGTCTTTAAGAATATTATATGTAGACTTGAAAGACCTTAAAATTTATTATTCAAAAAAATTCTTGGATTTTTAAAGATGACCTGTATAATTCAAAATTAATCAACTAAGGACAAACTTTTGCAATTTTAGAACAGTACACTCTTCTGAAGACTACCTTCAGATTTGAATTTGAAAACTTGAACACTAGGTTAATAGATGTGTAGTTGAAACTTTCTACTGCCATGAAGGTTTAGGATAGGAGGTATATTAAATGGTTAATAAACCATTCCTCAGTGGAGCAACTATAGAAGTTCACAGCTGCCTGAACATGAGTTCAGTAAAGTTTATAATAAGAAAATTATAGTTATTTACTCAGAAACTGAAACTATCCAAGTGGCAAGATAGCTCTCTAAAACAGATGCGTCACTTCAGCCTGCTATATATTGCATGTGTATTCTCATTTATCATGGTTTCCTGGCCCCTTTATAGTTCAACTCTGACAACTGAAAATCAACAGAAAAGATGAGACACAGTGGTAAATCAAAGTAAAGAACAATGAACTTGAATACATGGAAAACACGCTTGGTATTATGGTTAAAAACAATTTGTATAGCATTTAACAGGAAAGTAGTACAGCCTCTGATTGTGCCAAGAGTGTAAACAATAGTATTTTCAAAATCGTCAGACCATTTAGTTATTTGGCATATATACATAAAAGAGTAATTAATGTATGGAAACCATCAGTTGTATTGTGCCTATTACTAAGAAGGCTTTTTAAATGAAATTCCTTAATCTTTAAAGCTATTTCTCATTCATTCACTTAATCAATTGCTGATTCTGGTAGAAACATCACCTTTTGCTGGTCTGTTGTATCACAGTAATCTCGGATTCCATTTGGAACCCTACACTTGGCTAGAACATTCATCAAAGCTAAAAACATTCTGTTCTTGATACTGATCCAATTGCTTAGCCTCTACCCTAGAGGATTTGTATTAAATATAACACTGTTGTGCACTGTGAAATTTGTCCTGGTTTAAACAACACTTGAAACATATCCTGTCTGTAGTACACCAAAGGTGAATGGTGATTAGTCATACGTTTTTGAAAACTGCAGTTCTGTCAGTCTTCAATTTAATCACAATCAGTATCTGTACATCCTTTATTTTTACACAAGAGAAGCATTCTAAGCATACTGTTGGCCCAGTAAAACTACAGGATGTACTATGTGGCTTATTTCTTAATTAAATATGTTGAATCATTAATATCAATCAAAACTAGAAAAAAACTGGTTTAAAATCCTATTATAAAATGTATTCCTTTTAAGTCCTGAGTTTTATAGCACCTAAGATGAACCAGAGTCAAACTGTTGTTTTGACCTATCATGCACATGTCGTCCTTCCAGGGTTTTCCATGTTATTTGACAGGCTTCTTTACACTTTGTTTGAAAAATATAACATAAGCTTTGCAATAACACATGTGAAATGAAGTCAGTGCGAATACCTTCTGTATAAACTTGACAAGTTCAATTCATGGAAAAAGCTGAAATGTCAACAAGGTCTTGGTCAGAAGGTTACAAAATTTGCCTGCTATAATTATTATTATTATTTTATCTCTCTTAGCAACAGATTTTGGTTTGTTTAAGCTAAATAGTTCTTTAGGAGGCTGACATTGAGATGATTTAGTACATAACAGGGCTTGGCTTGTTAAACTACAAAGAATTAATCCCACTAGATTTCACAAATAGCACCTGCTCAAGCCTGCTAGAGTTGTCTGTCTACAAGAAATGCGTCAGAGTAAAATTTGGCAGGACCAACAGACAGACTGAATTATCAAAAATCCAGAATGTTTGCTCTAAAAGAAACCCACTCTCTTTTTACCGCTGAGTGTTTATTTGGAAATTAACCCTGAATTAGCCAATTTCAAATGACTAAGTAATCAAAAAACAATTTTAAACATTGTGAGATATATAGTAGGTAGTATTAATTGCTCTAAGAGGCTTTTTAAAAACCTTTTAAGAGGGACTCAGACTCTTGTAGAGTAACTGTGGATACAACAAGTGCATCATTGGGTGTAAACTTGGATACAAGGAATTTTGCAGGTTCAGTAAGTAGCTTTTTCCAGTTCATGTGGTAGATTGGCCTTTCCTTGGTACAAACTCTCTCGTGTCCTTTTTTTTTGCCACCCTGTGCAGCATGTGGGATCTTAGTTACCTGACCAGGGATCGAACCCATGCCTGCTGCATGGGAAGCGTGGAGTCTTAACCACTGGATCGCCAGGGAAATCCCTCTCATGTCTTTTCTTATAAGGGCACTAATGCCATCATGATGGCTCCACCCTCATGACTTCATCTAACTCTAATTCTCAAAGACCCCATCTCTAAATGCCATCACATTGGGGATTAGAGCTCAACATATGAATTTGGTGGGACACAATCAATTCATAATAGTATATATATTTATATCTGATAGGAATCTAAAGATTAGAAATAACTAATTTAGCAATGAGCTAGGGCTTTCAAATTATACTAATTTTCAGGATGTTTAATAAAAAAATCATGTTAGAGCATATTTCCTATATCTTTCATATTTCTTATTATGTGCCATAATTTTTCTCTATAGTAAATGTTGTTCTCCTCCCTGAATTTCTGTCACTAACAAATACTCATAGTAGTTTTGTAGGGCAAATGATCCAGTTGCTGTTAGTACTGGAATCAAAGGTTTTACTCTAAAAATCATATTTTCTATAGTTTATTCTTTGTTTCCTTTCTAGACTCAGAAAAAAATCCATGTTCTTATTCAAGTATAGCAAGTAATGTCTTCATTTTCATTTTATTAACTCCTTCTTATGAAAGAGAGGTTAGAAAAGGTGTTGAAATCTTTGCTAGAAATTATGTGAAAAGTCTGAATTCTCTTTGGCACACAGTGAAATGAGTGAAAAAATATTGGGACTGAACACTTGTTATATGTCAAGCTGATTTAATGAACCATATAGTAAATAGTTTAATTTTTATGCAATAAGGAAAGTTTTCAGTAGTTTCAATGTTAAACATAAAGATGATTTTCTAATATGTGGTTTAAAAAATCATGCATCAAAATGTATTATGGCCAAGTCCATTATCAAGTAAAAGATCTCAAAAGTATAAAAATGCCAGTGTTATTGTCATAGCATCAGCTTCTTGTTTTATATAAATGTTGATTAGTTACTAGAGCCAGGTTTGTTTTAATATTTATAATTTATCTAATTTCATATATTTGAACTGTGGCATATTTTAGGATATTATCAACTTATGCATAAGAAATTTTGTGGGTTGCTGAAGTAGCCCTACTATGAAAACATATCCTTGGAATGTATTCCTTATAAATAAGTATCAATGTCAATCAAGGGATACCTTGGGATATATAAATTCCACTTACTTATAGAGCACAAGTAAGCTCTATAATATATCCAGAAGAAGAAATGATTTAGATAAGACATTACTACTTAAAAGAAAAAAAAAGTTAACTGAGATATAATTCACATACCACAAAATTCACTATTTTAAAGTGTACAATTCAGAGGGTTTTAGTATATTCACAAACTTGTGCAACCATTGCTGTTATTTACTTCCAGAACATTTTTATCACCCATAAATGAAACTCAACACCCATTATCAGTCATTCTCCATATCTTCTTCCCCCCAGCCCCTGGCAACCACGAATCTACTTTGTGTCTCAATGGATTTGCCTATTCTGGACATTTCATACAAATGGAATTATACAATATGTGTCCTTTTGTATCTGACTTCTTTCATTTAGCATAATGTTTTCAGAGTTCACTTATGTTTTAGCATATATCAGTACTTCATTCCTTTTATGGTTGAATGGTATTCACTGTGTAGATACACCACATTTTGTTTATCAATTTCATTAGTTGTTGGACATTTGGGTTGTTTCCTTTTGAGGAGGGTGCTGTTTTGAATAAGTGTATTATGAAAATTTGTGTACAAGTTTTTGTGTACCACTATGCTTTCAATTCTCTCAGGTACCTAAAATTGGAATTGCTGGATCATAGAGTAACATGGTAAGCTTTTTGAGGAAGGTCGAGCTGTTTTCAAAAGTGGCAGCACTAATGTGGTGACATCACTGATTAGCCAGATTAGACAATTCCAGAACTTTATACCTCCACAAAAGCAACTGATAAGCTAGCAAAAATCATCAGAATCAACTTGTTCAGAACTCTGGAATCCTCTCAAAAACTTATCATAACCAGAGGAAAGCTTAATGAAGAAGGACGTTGCTGCATTGCACTAAGAGAGTGCTCTGGCATTTTAAGTTGCTGCTCATTTTCCCCACTCCCAGATTAGCAGTAGCTATGCTGTTGACAGCTTAAAATCCTGGTACAGGTTACTAGTGCCAGAGGGAGCGATATAGACCTTATTCTCAAAAACTGTGGCTGTGAATTTCATCCTGTTTGGTAGATTCTTGAAGGACCAGTGCAAGGGCTTGCCATTGTTTTGCCTGATTTGGAGTATTGCCAGGACAAGGGTGGGTGTTTGCAGACCAAAAACGTTAGTAAGCATGAGGTCGAGATATGTCGGGCAATAAGGGCTTTTAAAAGCGCCTTCTTGCATCAGATAATTAAGCAACTCACATGCCCGGGATCAGACATATGCTCAGCAAAGGTCAAAGAGAATCTTAATCTTTTACCTCTGGCTCACCTTTATGCTCCACACAAACACAAGTGAAGGCTAAGGCAGGGTTGTAAAAAGTCTGGCTAAGTGTTAAAGCTGTGTCCCAGAGCAGAGCCCAAGTATAAACTGGGAATTTCAGTGGTCACACATGACAAAGAATATAGGCTTTACAAAAATAGTTCAGAAAAGTCACTGAAACAAAACAAAACAAAAAAATAGCAACCCACAATAAGCAGTTAAAATCCTGGGGAATGACAATAATCTGATTTCTAGAGCTGTCACATTATAATAGTCAAAGTGTCCAGGTTTCAACAAAATAATTACAGGGCATGCAAAGAAAGAAGAAAATGTGGCCTATTCACAGGAAAAAAGACATTAATAGAAACTTTACCTGAAGTATCCTGTGCACTGGACTTACTAGACAGAGATTTTAGATCAAATCTTTTAAATATGCTCAAAGTGCTAAATGAAACTGTTGACTTAAAAAAAGAGCCAAGTAGACATTTGGAGCCTAAACATAACAATAACTGAAATGAAAAGTTCACTAGAGGATTGCAACAGCAGGTTTCAGCAGAAGAAAGATTCAGTGAAATTAAGATAGATCAATTTAGATTATTCAGTCTGAGGCGCCAAAAGAAAAAAGGATGAAGATGAATGAAGAAAACAATAATCGAGTCTGAGATCTATGGGACACCATCAAGTGGGCCAACATGTGCATAATTGGAGTCCCAGTGGTAGAGGCGAAAAAGGAGCAGAAAGAATGTGTGAAAAAATATTGGCCAAAAACATCTCTTATTTGATGAAATATGTAAATCTGCCCATACAAGAAGCTCTAAGAACTCCAGGCAGGATAAATTCAGAGAGATCCACACTAAGACATGTTATAGTCAGATTATCAAAAGTCAAAATGACTGCATCATTTTCTTTCTCCACCAGCAGTATATGAGTGTTCTGATTTCTCTATATCCTCACCAACTCTTGTTAATGTCTTTTTTATTATAGTCATCTTAGTTAGTGTAGAGTGGTATCTCATTTTTTAAAATTGCATTTCCATAATGACTAATGATGCTGAGCATTTTTTCATGTACTTATTAAGAAAACTTCTTAAACTGGCAATTGGAACAAAACCGATCAGCCTTTGATCCAGCTAATGTGAAGACAGTTCGAGTAATAAAAAAGCCTAAGTAGCAGTACAGGGAATTAGCAAGGTGGAGAATAAACATAAGAAGCTCTCTTTGAATTAATTGGAGAGTGACAAAGATGTGAAATGATGAGTTGATGGAGATTGAGAAAAAAGACAGGAACCAACAAAAAATTATAGGCATAGCTATGAAAGAAACCTGAACAACCATTTAAAATACACAGTTCAGGTGGTATTAACAGATCTCTAGGGCACCACTCCCCCACTCTGAGAATTTTAGTTCCTGGCTTGCTATCCATTCTCTTTAGTACTACTCCTCTCATGATTCTTGATTGTTGGAAATTGCAATTAGTACATAGATGATACTTCTCACACACTGCCCTCATAGTTCCTTATCAACCAACTGGTCCAATATTCATAAATGATGATATAAAATTACCTAAGCTAGACCACTTCTGTGACCTCAGGTTTGGGAATCTCACTCTCTGACTTCTTCCTACCTTGCTCTAGCTTACTCCCTCTCATACACATAGACACAGTTCTTTTGTTTTCCTGGCAGAAAAACTTTTTACACTCACTGCATAGACCTTATCACATTTTCACTTCCCTCCTTCAGATACTCACGTTCTTTCTTCCTCAGTTTATATTCTAGTAGTAATCATTATAATCACTCCTATACACCATCAACTCCTGACTCCCCTAAGCTGTCACATTTTCATGGAAAAAAAAACAGACCCTTGGGGCTTCCCTGGTGGCGCAGTGGTTGAGGGTCTGCTTGCTGGTGCAGGGGGCGTGTGTTTGTGACCCCGTCCAGGAGGATCCCACATGCCACAGAGCGGCTGGGCCCGTGAGCCATGGCCGCTGGGCCTGCGCATCTGGAGCCTGTGCTCCGCAACGGGAGAGGCCACAACAGTGAGAGGCCCACGTACCGCAAAACAAACAAACAAAAAAACAGACTCTTGTTAATCCTAACTCTGCCTGCTCCATTTCTATACCAATGCAAGAGAATAGAATAGTATAAAATGCAAAATCATGCTGACTGGCGTCATTTTAAATTCATGGTAGAACTGGACTGTCCATAGAGCTACCTTGCTGTCCTGATCTTTTCATTCTCCCTGTTGGCCTGAGGACCATTTTGCACCTTTCTTCTCCAACCTCCAGTAGATCCTCACCATCCTCACTCTCAGCTACCTTTGATTCATGTTTGCCTGAAAAATAAAAATTGAAGTAATCGGGAGGGATTCTACACTTCTTCACACCAAACTGCATATGCATATGCTCTGCCTCCCTCCTCTTACAATATAGAAGCTATTATTGACTTCCATTAAGTCAGTAGTCTATAGCTTCCTCTTCCAAATGGAAGCTATAGACTTCCATTTAAGTCTAACCTCTCTCATCTATTTTAGGTCCCTTTCCCAACAGTTTTCCCCTTTCTTATGCTAATTTTCTGCTTCCTGATTTTCACTCCTCCACTGAATTATTCCCATCTGGATACAGATATGCCATATTTTCCATCTTCAAAAGAAATTCTTTTGTTTCAGTAGCTACTTCTAGCCACCACCCCATTTATTTGCTTACCTTTACAGCAGTATTCTTTGGAAGAGTTTTCTGTACTCATTTTTCAGATCTTTTCCATGCTTCCTTAAGCCCACCTCAGTCAGAGTTTCAGTTTATCAGTCCAGCAAAACAACTAATGCTAAGGTCACCAACCACCAGATTGCTAAATCCAAGGGCCAATTCCTAGACCTTCTCATGCTCTACCTATTAGCAGCCATAGCTGATACCTTCTCTTCTTGAAACACTTTCCTCATTGGCTGTCACTCTGTTGGCTTTCTTTCTCCTTCTTAAGCCCTTCATCAGTAATTTTTCAACTACTTTACTTGTAAACAGTGGAGTGCTTTGGGACTAAAGCTTTGAACTTCTTCGAAGTGATTTCAATCCAGTAGTATGCCTTAAATACTATAAATGTGTTGCCCATCCTTAAACTCCAAGGTCACTATCTCTATATGGAAATCTATTGAGTAATCCCAAATTTCAGAACTGATCAACTGGTTTATTTTCACTTAAAATCCACCTCTCCTGCAGTCTTCCTCATATTCCATTAATTGCTCAGACAATTTTTAATTGCTTTTAAAAAGAACACTGTGTTTACATCATGGATTAAAGGAGAGGAAGAACAGATTTGAGGACATCAGTTACAAAGCTAAGGAAAGCATATAAAACCAATGAGAAAGCATATATTATTCAAAAGAAAATGGTTTGAAATGGTTCTTTGAAAAAGATCATGTTAGATCCTCACTTCACTATACAGCAAAATACATCTCAAATATATTTAATAATAAAATGGAAAAATAAAATCATCAAAACTTTTATTAAAAGTATGCTGCTGCCAAGCAATGTAATTTTATATTCATTAAAAATTTTTATTGACTAAGAATATTTAACATAGAAAAGAAAATAATATATTAACTAAAAAATGAAAGATACAAAATTGTGTGTTGCATATTTTGTATTAGTCCAAAATTTTCATTTTTCTCTAAAAAATACATCAAAATACACAAAAATTTATCTCTAGGTACTTTGGTTTAAAAATTTTTTTCTATTCTTTGCCAAACTTTCTATTTTGATTTTGTATTAATTTTAAAATAGAAAGTTTACATTATTCCTTATAAGGAAAGTGATTTTTTTTTAGAGAAAGAATTTTTTTAAGGCAGATTACATAGAAATATTTATAAAAGTAAATTCCCAGCATTACTCTACTTAGGCCAATATTATGAGCAAGTTCTTGTTTTAAATGGGACCAAGAGGAATCGAGGCAGACTCCTGTAATGGGATGCTCAAAGAAGGTTTATAATCAGTGAATTAAGGTGATTGGAAAACTCTGTATAGGGTATCTGTTAACTTCAAATTTTGTGGAAGATAATGGATTCCCTCAAGGATTCTATGAACGAGAGATAAGAACATAAGGAAAATAGAGAAGTTTTTCTTGCCTTCAGGAGGGCTGAATAAAACCAAAAGCAGAAATTTAAATTCATATTCCACTTGGAACAAAGTGGAATTATATTCATTATATTTTGGATTCATGAAAATTAAAGAGAGTTTATTTTTCAGAATAAGATGGTAAGGAAAAGTCAGGAGATTAAGAGACTGAACATAGCTCTCTGTGGGGCAGGGTGGGGAGAAATTCAGTGGATTTACTTTAGGTTATCCATTTCTGAAATAATGTTTCTTCTATACAGTGCAACCTTTAAGGCACACTGCCTTTCACATGTCCTGGGACGTAATGAAGGAAGATATAATTTAGCAGTCAATAATGTTTAGCAAATAAAAGCAGACCAATTTTATTTTTTTCTTTATGGGAGACTAACCAATAGTCTGTGGTCATTCCTTATTCAAACAGAACTTTTGATTCAACCCATCATAGCATTTCATTGATGTGTTGATACTACTAACATAGAAACACAGCTGTTTAAGATAGGGAATATGCATTATTGCTCTCTAATTCATATAGTCTGATACAGATTTTATAAAATACTCTAGATTATAGTCAATACTGTGAAAATAGCTCATTTCCCCTAAAATTAGATTTAAATCTACTGTGTTGTAATTTATTTAAATTTACTTATCATTCTGTGCATTCCACTTTATCCAGTTTTGCCAAAAGTGAGCTGTTGAAAAACAAAGCAATAGGCCATTTACCTCAACAGCAGTAATGTTTACTGAGTGCACTTAGGAGAATTCCTGTTCCATGTGTGCTCAGACTACACTCTTTCCCACTGTGCAGGCCCAAGCCCTTTCAAGGAAACAAGACCAGATTGCTTAGGGAAAATATGTCATCATGGTGCAGCCAGGGCCTACAGAAAGTGCTTACTCTTAGTCACACTTCCTCGATCCTTACTAAACTTTCCTTCCTTTCCTTTCCTACACCAAAGAGTGTAAAGAATTTAGCACATTATATACTGATTTTAAGTTAATGTGTCAGTTTACAGAACTCATCGTGGTGATAGGTGTCTTGGAAATTAAAAGAGATGTTGACAGACACAATAATGTTTATACCCTCCTTCCCTCTCCCCCCACCCCAAAGTCACCTGTAGTGCCAACAGCATATTTTATCAACATTTGTCTCTAACCATAATACATGTCCTGACAATTGCCATGAATGCCCACTGTACACTTTCTGTGATCAGTCAGATGAGTTAAAACACTTCCCAATCCCAGGAATTCTGATTTTCAAAGTAAGACTTTAATAAAATGATCTCCAGAAATATAATTTAAATAACTTAAAACTGCTGACTATATTTCATTCCATGAAATATACTGTGGCCACAATTACTTAAATGTGCCCTAGTTGAAAATATTTTTATTTTTTATCTTGAACTTCAGATTAGGATAACTTTAGATCAGGACCTTTGATCAGGAAAAGACTAGGCAATATTACCCATCCATGCATAATATAATTCTCTAAAATTTAAAAGCAACTGCAATAAAACTGCAAAACTGCAAAAAAGCCCTGTGATTTTTATTTTTAATGCAAGCCCAAATTCTAGGAGCATGAAGAACTTCAGGCCAAAACATAAAATCAGTACTTTAAAAAATGAAAGCAGACAAAGGACAAAAGGGAAAAGAAAAATCCCCCAAACTTCCACAATTGGAAAAAGTATTGACTTGGCTTTCCTTAAGTGCTGTCTTGTACATCCTGTGACTCATATTCCAATTACTGTTACAGTCTTTCTGGTCCAAATTGCTGAGAGGAAAGGAAGTATTGCTGTAGACACTTAAAGTGATTAAATAACCTGTGTACAAAACCTTATAAAAGCTGCACCCCGAGAAAGATGCAGTGTTGCTCATTTCTTTGTTCCTGTTTCACTTTTATGATCCCTTCTTGGAAGGAAGGTACATTCTGTCTCTATTTGAAGAAAGGTCTAGGTAACAATAACATTGCCAAAGTTGAAAAATGTGTTATAGTTGTTTTCCATATACTCACCGTGAGGCTGGCTCACTCACCATGAGGCTGGTTTATTTTTTAATGCAATTGTACTGGGTCCTTACTCAAGATACTATTCGTTCACTTCTCTTTGCAACCCTTATTTGCAAGAGAGTCAACATAAGTGGATTCAGCAATCGCTTTCTAAGACCCTTCCATTAGTCCTACCATTAGGAAGAAAGCAGTTTGGGGGCTATCAGGTGGAATTTGAAGCTGCCCATAGGTAGCAAGAACACATCAACTTTAAAATGCCTTTTGTGAAATAAGATGAAACATTCTATGAGGTAAAGTTCAAAGATATTTTTTCCAGCCATTTTCAATTTTATATAGCCCTTATTATAATCATTTAATTGATAGGTTACATGGATTTTCCACCCATTTTTCTTATTTTTATATCATAAAGTGTGCCTTGTTTTAAAATATTCTGACAGAAAATTATCCCAGAAAATGACAAAACAATAAAAAGGAAAGATCTTTATTTTAATGCAAGAGCTCTGTGTAGTTCTTTAAATAGATATCACACATTTAAATATTCAAACTTCAAAAGTTCAATTTATACGCAGCTGTTTAGCAAGACAGTTTTTGCATGGCTCGTTGGAAAACCTTAGTCCTTTAACTGGATATCTTCCATAGAGGTAACTTGTATTTAAATATTTTAAAGGAACATTTTCAAAAAAAGGTTATATCATCTCTTTTTCCAAGCAACTCTTCTATTACTAGGAAACAGTAATTATTCTCTTTTAAACATTATCTTGAATATTTTCCACACATCTGCTAGGCTATTTCTAACTGATTTTATTAAGTCACCAAGTGGCTGTCTGGAATAGATTATTTTATCAAGCATCAATATGTGGGTTACCACTAATAATAGGATGTTGGGAGCAGAGAAAAATACTTAGCCAGGAGTACAGGGTTACTTTTTTTGTTGTTGGTGGTGGTGGTTTACTTTAAATTGGAAGTTTGTAGAAACTGAAGAATCAGCAAAGTAAAAAATATAAATATAAATATATGTGGTTTTTTTAGCAGTTTTTGTGTCAACTCCCACAGCTTTCCTCAGCATGGAAGCAGATTCTATAACTGCTCTTCTCTTTTCACCCAAAGCAGTTGCAGTTCAAGGAGAGAAGCAGAGCAAGGATTAGTTGCTGCTACGCTCATGAATTTTTACAGGCTTTCCTAGACATAGGGATATACGCAATTTCCGTTTTGTCTGAATCTAAACCAGTTTGGTCGTAACCTTTGTTGGCTGTGTAACAATAAAGAGGGCCTGATAACCTTATTTATTTTTTAACAAGTATAAATGCAACAAAATATAAACCACTTTGAGTTTATTATTTTTAAAAGTTCTAAGACATATTTACATGATTGTACTAGTAGAATTCCCTTGCCAATATCTCTGGGATTCTCCTGTCCATTGGTAAGGCTTTTAATAAACAATTTTTAAGGGGAAACCACACACAATTTTGTAGGATTTGTGCTGCCCCACAGAAACTATTCTTTAGATTTTGGGCCAGGCCACCCCCAGAATGTCCATTCCAGCATGAGAGGGCTGTCAGCAAGCATGCTGAGTAAATAAAGACTGGTTCCTTTGCTGTAATAGTAGGAAATTTCCTATCATCCTGCCCTTAACGAGGATGAAATCTCAACGTATTCAGTGTGCATAGACCTGGAAATACTGTCTCCTCTTAGGAATGAGCTGGAGGTTGGCCAGTGTATGTTGGGAGCTGGGGAGGCTGTAAATAAGAATTTAGTGAGTTTGGAAAGAACAAGAGAGAGGGACTATAAACAGAGCCATCGCTTTCACACACACCAACGTAGGAAGTGATGATTCGTTAACCTCCAAAGCTATGCGTGAAAATAACTCCATTTGTCAGAAGATGAGGGGGATTTTCTTACAGCTCACCAGTATGTAATCAAAATGATCTTCTCCAAACATATTTGATGTTTCTTAGAGGACTCATGTAAGTTCGGATAAAAAGTTATGATATTAGTAGACATCAGACTCTCTACCTTCCTTGGGACTTAGAGTTTACTGTTTAAACAAGATGCATCAACTTTAAGTGTAGCTTTTAAGATTTAAGTAGACCATTGGCCGGGTTGTGAAACTCAGCAGAGTTGCATGTGCTCTTTCCTTTCACTTCTTATTTTGTTTTTCTTTTCCTTGTCACTACTTTATATCATCCCATGTCACAGCTTGTTCAGGGCTTCAGGCTAGTTGGTAGGTACTATGTAAATTCTAAAGATAGATGTCTACCCACAGGAGCTTGTCCAGCAGCGCTCCAAAAAGATCATACTATTCATTAGCTTTCAGCTGGTGTGTATATATATATATATATATATATATTTTTTTTTTTTTTTTTTACTCTGTTGGCTGTAGGCCTAAAAGCATTTATTTTTAATTGACTATTTCTTTCTAAAAACTATGTTCATCTTGGAGGAAGCATTTTGTACTTTAAAATGACGTATTATGAACTTTGTTAATTACTCATAGGGACTCTGCTGTCTTTCCTTTGATCATAACTTATTTTCTGGTATTGGCAGTAATAATAATAACTAATATTTATTGATTAACTCAATGTGCCAGGCTCTTTTCTCAGTGCTTTATTTTTATTAATTATTTTAATCTTCCGTCATCAGTAGTACAAATAACTATCCCCTGTTTGCTGCTGAGGCAATGGAAATACAGAGAGGTTAAGTAACCGGCCAAGTTCATTCAGCTAGTAAGTGGTAAAGTCCTGAATGAAACTCATAAATAGTGCTCAATCACATTAAGAACTTCTTAACATTGTCAACTAGCTAGAGATATTCCATAGTTATTCCAACTTAGATTTGACTAAAATATTGGATTATGTGCTAATACCAGGGATAGACTATTATTTGGGAAAAATAACAACTAGTAATGATATACTTTCTGCCAGGTAACTTCTAGGTGTTTTATACATATTAACCAATTCAATCTTCACAACACTCTAATGAGGTAGCTTCCATTAACATCTCCATTTTACAATGAAGAGACAAGGTACAGAGAAGTTAAATAACTTGCCCAGAGTCACACAGCTAATAAGTGGCAGAACTGGAACTTAAACAGGCAATTTGTCTTGAGTCTATTGCCTTAATCACTATGTAATGTATTTCTCAAAAGTCATAGGGTCTCTTTCCTTAGATCAAATTAAGGCGTTTTATCCAAGGTTCTGTATTTACTTTTACTAGCATTTTTAATAACGTTAGTGGCTATGTCTCTATTTTTATATTTCTAGTTCTAAGGAAGCCCTTGTCATCCATTAAGCAATTAAACCTGTCTAAGTAAACAATATACATGGCATATATGATATAAATTGTCAAAATAATATTTAGGTATTGAGAAAAATAGAACTTAAACTGTTACCACAGTGAATTATCTAAAATTCCTATCAAGGGAAGTTACTGAATGGCTATATTGGATACTTTTTATGACCCTCTTTCCAGTCAGTGGTTCTCCTCTTGTTTGCTGTATCTGGATTTTGTACTCCTTTGGGCAGGAAGTGTCCAGGAAGTCCACTGCCATTGTGAAATTTGGCTCAACCACAGGTTCAGAAAATTAGCAGCGTCCACCACAGGATGCTGAGACCAAATGGCAAGTTCAAAAGGAATCCCTTCTCCTGCAGGTTGCTTTTGCTTTCCTAATAAACATGTCTTCACTTCCTCTTAAGGGATAACTTTAAAAGCAGAAATTGGAAAGTTTCACAAGATTCACAGGATAAACTCTCTTCTAAATACATCACTTTAGACTATAAGCAGTTAGAAAGCTTTAGTAAGGCCAGTTTTAAAGACTCAAGACTTCAAGATAGTTTAGATAAGGTTTGAATAAGTGGCCAAATGTTCTGAACCAGAATTCCAAGCCTGTTAGTAATGATAATATTATTTAGCACTTAGATAATTCTTTGCAGGCGGTAACCATTAATCATTGGTATCCCATTGTGTACTATGCAAGTTTTAAGATTATCAGTTTATAGAGGCAAATATTGAAGTGGAGAGGTGAAGAGTGTGTTCAAGGTCATAACCTGGATTTATTGCTTGAGCCAGACTCTGACATGTAGTTTTTCTGACTCTTCATCCCTATAATATTCTATGAGCCATTTCCTTAATTTTGTGCCAAGATTTTTTTAATGTAACTACCTGAATACACAAAGTCAGTCAAACTCTGCTTGCAGTACACAGGTTGTTTATAGGAGACAGTGGAAAGGAGTTATATGACCTAGAATGGATTCCTTATTCAAACATGTACTGCCTGTGGAATCTTGAGCAAATTTCCAATTTTTCTTGAGCCTCAATTTTCTTATCTTCAAAATAGGACTAATACATTTTACCTCATGGGAATTTCTGAATTACATATAACAGTGTATATGGATAATTATCGATAACTGTCATTTTTGGCGTCTACTGTATGTAAGTCACTTTAGTTCAAATTCTCAACAGCCAATTTATTTTTAATCTGATTTTATGGATTTATTTATTTATATTAGTTCAACAGATTTTTTTGGATGCTTACTATGTACATTGTCTCATAAATAATAGGCAAGACAAATTTCCTGATCTCCTGGAATGCACAATCTTCGAGAAGGGGCTGGTTTACAGTAAACTAATAAATAATATGTGAGGTATAAATTCCATATGGGATAAATTGTGTGGTAAATTCTATGAAGAAAAACAAAGCCAGTAAGAGTTAAGGGGATTGACTTGGATAGGTAATTGTTTTATAGAGTGGTCAAAAAAGTTTACAGATAAACATATTTGAGGAATGATATGAGAGAACTGTGGGAGATGATATTGTAATATCGGGGTTAGGGTGCTTTCTAGGTAGAGAGAATAGCAAATGGTAGCCTTTCTAGGCCGTAAAAAGGAACAAAATTGGGTCATTTGTAGAGACATGGATCGACCTAGAGACTCATACAGAGTGAAGTCAGAAAGAGAAAAACAGATATTGTATATTAACGCATATATGTGGAATCTGAAAAAATTGGTATAGATGATCTTATTTACAAAGCAGAAATAGAGACACAGGCATAGAGAACAAATGTATGGATACCAAGGGGGAAGGGAGGGGTGGGATGAATTGGGAGATTGGGAGTGACATATGTACACTATTGATACTATGTATAAAATAGATAGCTAATGAAAGCCTACTGTATAGCACAGGGAACTCTACTTAGTGCTCTGTGGTGACCTAAATGGGAAGGAAATCCAAAAAAGGGGGGATATATGTATATGTATAGCTGATTCACTTTGCTGTACAGTGGACACTCACATAGTATTGTAAAGCAACTATACTCCAATTTTTTAAAAAAACTACCATGAAATGGATTTTCATCTTAGGATAGTTGATCAAGTAAAAATAAATTTTATTTTTAAAAAAATGACCAGCAAGGAAACCAGTGTGGCTTGAATGAAGCTAGCAAGGAAGAGAATAGAAAGGGTAGAGGTAGAGCAGATTGCAGATCATGTAGGACTTTGTAGGCTGTGAGAAGAATTTTGGATTTTACTCTTAAGAAGACTAAAAGACTTCAGAGGGCTTTGAGCAAAAGAGTGACATGATTTGGTTTATATTTTAGAAGGCTTGGGTGAAAGCAAGGAGACAGTGTAGAAAGCTATTGCAACTGAAAGATGGTGGCCTAAGATAGTGTCAGCAATAGAGATCAGATTCAAGATCTCTTTTGGCGTGGTTGCCATATTATACAAACTCAGTAGATAAGGTTAGAAATGAAGGTATAGACTTAAATGTTGTCAGCATGTAGATGTATTTAAAGTCATGGGATTAGATGTGATCACCTAGGGAGGAAGCACAGAGACAGAAGTCCATGGAAGAAGCCCTGGAGTACTGCAGCTTAGCCAAGAAGACCGAGAAGGAGGACAGTGAAGGTCAGAACAGGACAGGTGAAGCAATATTTTAAGAAGACAGGAATGATGAATTATGTCAAACGCTACTGAACAATTAGATAAAATAAGTGACATTTGACCATGTGATTAGTCATTGTTGTGGTCACCAATGACCTTAAAAAGAGTACTGCCGATGGAGATGTAGAGACTAAAGCCTGGTGGTCTCTCATCTGAATACACTGCATTAGCCTTCACATCCATTGTCCCTTTTGTAGTCAGAATTACTTTTCCAAAGCATACATTTAATGTTTCTGCTGCTTAAAAAAACCCCATGGCTTTCTGTCTCTTTCAGGATAATTACACAAAGCCTTAACCTGTTCTCTAAAGCTCTGCTCTCTGGGATTCAGTCACACTGTGTTTAATTTAGTTCCATATACTTCTCCCTGCCTCAGGGCCTTTGAATAAGAGGGTCCTAATTTCCCTTCCCTCTTTTTCTAGTTACTTCAGATATCAGTCCAGTGTTATTCTTTCAATTAATTCTTTTCTGGACACATAGCACTGCCTCAGAGTATTTCACAGAGTGGCAGTTTTACATTTTTTGTGTGATCATCTAATTAATAGTACCTCCCCTGAATGATCAAAAGCTCCATGAGGGCAAGAACTCACATGACTACTTTGGTTATTAACATGTATCTCCAGCACTAATGTCACAGTGCAATGTAGGTACTCCATAAATATCTGTTGAGTGAGTCCATTCAGGACTCAACCCAAGTTTCATGATTCTTTTCTATCTGGGAATTAAATAACTTCTTTTAGGATCCTAAGGATATCTCTTTGATGGGACTATTAAACATGTTCTGTTATTAGCTACTAAAGCTCCATAGTCTAATTACACTGGCACAGTAAAAAAATATATTATAGATAATAACAGAAACATCCAGCCTTTTCTTCTCTCTAATTGTAAAGTAAAACATTAGAAAGTGATGCAGTAAAAGTGAGTCCTCATGAATGCTACCTTTAGGTACAATCAATTATTGGTAATGCTCCCAACATGACTTCCACACAGCAGGGCTAGTTGTTATGTGTACGAAGTTAAGGTAAGAAAATGTCTCTCTTTCCTTACAGCTTTCTTACGATGCTGCCATTTCTAATCTGTCCCCAAGGCCAGCCTCTCACTAGGGTTCTCCTCTATTAGACGTTCTTTTACTACTTAAACTTTCTGTTCAGCAGAAAGGACATGTGAAGCATTTAAACAGGAATACTCTTTAAATATATTGTATTAGATTAATATAGCCCTATTCTCTTGAAGCCCTTTAAATGCTCTTCAATTTATGTAAGTGTTCATAATATCATAATCTCCATTCTACAGAACAGCTGTCTTATTAGATAGGTAACAACAAAACCAAATCATAAAAAGAAGACACAAACGCCTATCTAGTACTGTGTATTCAGCTGGACCAGTTTCCTCCAGAAAATAACTATCAATGATGTCTACCCCTCTCAACCCCATCTACTGAAGGTTCTCTGTGCAGAATTGGCTGGGAAGTCATAGAGTATTAAACTGTACTGCAGAATATGGAAGAAGCACAATCAAAGTATTAGGCAGTTTGGCCAGTGTTAAAAATACACATAGAAAGACAGAGTTTGTTTAGTCTTTTCAGTAAATCTCTGAGGATATCTAATTCACTTTTTTTACTCATAAATATCATATCCCATATGGGGTTCGGGAGAAAGGAGAAGAAATTCAAATACTTGAGGACAAACTTCTTAGAGAATGTTCCAAGCGAAACCACATACCTCAAGCTACTCAGAAACAGAAGTATTTTGCAGTGAATATGCTACAAAAGAATTTGGTAAAGTAATCACCTTTACAATTCAGTGATTTCCATAGCAACCACACAATGACTTATATACAAAATCAGGCTTTAATGAAACGAACAGCCAACTTACTGTGCCAGATTATTTTATATCCCTATCTTCTTTCCATGTAGGATTAAAGCCAGATACTGTATATAACTATGTTCTATGGACTATTTAACAGACTTTCATATGCTATTTCATTTAGTCTTCCCATCAGCCATTATTATCTCCATCATGTGGATTAGGAAAGATTAAGAGAGTTTAAGTAATTTGACCAATATGACAATGCAAGTAAATGTTAAAGTTTGGATTTCAGATCTCCAGAACTCCCCAGTTTTTAATTTTTTCCAGTATTTCATACTCATGAATGCCCTTCTGAGAAGAGGTTGTTTCTTACTATTTCAGTTTAAATATCACATTTTTCAAGTCACAGTGGAACTGTTTTTACAAAACAAGATCTAAGTAACTCAGGAAGTAGAGGTCTTTGGTGGGCATTTCCTCATTGTCTTATCATCACACTGACTGGTAACCCAGGTAACACCGGTGGAATCTGTAGTCACTGCATGTGGTTGTTTCTCCTGTGTCCTGCAGAGGCACCTAGCCAGGTGGGCATGATGAACTAAAACCCAGGGAGCATTTTGCTTGCCATACTCTGTGTCCTGCCTAGGAACCTGCCCCAGGCCAGAAGAAAGGGAAGGGTACTTTTTCTAATTGATCTTCTCAGCGGGAGCACCTTGCAGTGTTTCCCATTTGTGCCACAGGAAAGAGCCCCTTTCTAGTTTGCACAATGAGTTGCCATTTTTAGCAGCAACTTCAGTATAACTTGATACTTTTTGCATCCTTAAGAGCACAGAATGTTCACTGGCATGAATCCCCTTATTTGTAGGGACTTCATGAGATTGGAAAAAGCTCACTGAAAGGTGATAATGTCCAGCAAAAGGATATAGAAGAATTCTTAATATCTGAAGTCATTATCAGTAGATTTCATCATGTAATAGGAAAACAAAACTACAGGTCCCGTTATTGCAGTTAATAAGTTTTAGATGTTTTACACTGAAAAGCACTCAAGATTATTTTAAAATTTGTTTTCTGTATCTAAATTGCTTTCAAGGGACCATTTAAATTAATAACTGAGTTTTGATGGAAACATTTTATATCAAATCACATTGATTAGAGAAAATCTTAATATGGAAAATAAGAGTATGCTCTCCAGATAAAGATGGTCCATAGCTTAATACATTGGCTATCTTTCCTATTATTTAATGTTTATTAATTTGCCAAAAAAATAAAACAATGCAAAATATAAAATTTGATTTATACTTTATTCTAGACTTTTATATCTTCAGAAGTTATCGGAAATGCTTATTGTTTAAATTAAAGCATTTTGGGTCTTTTTGAAAATGTTTGTTACAAAGCAGGAGAAATGAAGAGCTTAAGGAGATAAAATTCTGTAAATAAAAGCATTTATAGCATGACTTATTTGCTTCTTCAAAATACATATTTTTTTCTCATCAGATTACCAAATTCTGATTTTCTTGAATTGGGCATTTAAGGCTGTTTTGAGGAGGAAATTATTCCTTTGTTCTACTCAAGTCTTTGATGTTCTTACCAGTCTTGGCCCACTATATTGGAAAAAATTAGGACCACAACCTTAGTGAAGTTTGCTACAAATAACTGATCTTTTCCCTAATGGTGTTCTGTGACCTGTGCTGATTTTTTGTTTTTTAAGCTAAAAGAATATGCCACTGAAGGTTTCAAATAATTTCTGCTGACTCAAGTTCATGATAATATAAATCATATGTCATAAAGCAAACATAGAAGTAGAATTCATAGAGAAAATCAAAGTGATTTCAGATGCTTATGATAGGCATACTTCCACCAGTCTCCAAAGCTCTCACTATTTGACAGACATCACGAACATTTGCAGCTATACTTTTCCAGATCAACTGCCTTTGAATGATTTTCAGAACTCTGAGCCATGACTAAATGCCAAGTAAAGAAATTAAGCAAAGAAAAATTGGACTGGCTTTCAGGAAAAGTTTCCTAATTGTGAAACTTATTAAAATGTGAAATAAATATCCTCTTGGGGAGAGGATGGATGCCCATCTCTGAGGCTTTAAAAATAAGCCTAGATCAACTCTTAGAAAAGAGAATTGAGGGCAGGATTTATTACTGGCAAGAAGTGAGCTGGATGACATAATGGGTCTTTTCCCTTGCTCATACTAATGCTTCTTTGATGTTTTCATTTAAGTGGTAACTTAGTTTCAAAAGCAGATACTTGAATGGAGGGAGTGGACTCAGGTTTCAATGAAAACTCCACCAGAGAAAGTCAGAGATGAAGGCCACCATTGATTATGTATTGGGCTTACTTTTATATTTGACCCTGGAAGACCATGGGATGGCCACCTAATGCATTTCCTGTCACACTCCTATTGTGCTTAGTCTTCTTTATCTGTATGTTTATCTTGCTCAGTGTGGGCTTCTGCTTGTCAGAAAAAGAAATATTTTTCTGTGCCTGTTAAAGCTAACCATGGTGTAGGCAACCATACCCTTTGCATTTGTACAAGACTGCCAGCCTCCTGATTTTTTCCTGCCTGCTCTGTGTGCATACCTATAAATCTAGTGTCGCTGGGTTGAAGGAACATATGAGCAGCTCTTTAGCACTAAGAATATGATGGGAGGGCTTCCCTGGTGGCGCAGTGGTTGAGAATCCGCCTGCCGATGCAGGGGACATGGGTTCGTGCCCCAGTCCGGGAAGATCCCACATGCCGCGGAGCGGCTGGGCCCGTGAGCCATGGCCACTGAGCCTGTGCGTCCGGAGCCTGTGCTCCACAACGGGAGAGGCCACAACAGTGAGAGGCCCACGTACAACAACAACAACAAAAGACTATGATGGGAGAGATTGAGGTAGATTTGAATTGTCACCATCAATCAAAGCCAATGAAAAGGCAGCTTTCCAGGTGGTACAGTGGCCTCTACTTGCTGGTACTGTGTTTCCCCTTTCATCAGGTATCTAGCAAGAGAAAGTGTGAAGGATTTTCACATGAAACATTCCCACAATGAATCTCAAGTGAGTGAATAAAAATATTGTAAGTGGGCTTTTACTGAATGTAAATCCTTTCCTCTGGTTTTTAAAAACTTTAATTAATTTATTTAAATCACAATGCTCTTGAACCTTGTAGACCACTTTATTTGATTTTTTGTCTTAGGCCAGCTGTACAGGCGTTCCCCAGAATTTGTTCATTTGTCCCTTATCCTTTCTGAGTAGATATAGGAATGAAATACTGTAAAGACATGAACCTCAGTATACTTTGTCTTAATTATTCAATAATTAGAATCAGGATTTTAGCAAAAGCGCTTTGGATATTTCTGGCTAGTTAATGTAAAATTAACAAAAAGGCTTTTATGATGAAATCATTTATAAAGCTATATTATTGCTTGCTTATTTTTTATATCTGGGAGAATCATAACATGTATGTTTGTTTCTACCTTCACTTGCAGCTCAACAGAACCCTGTAACATACATGAAATTTTTTTGGAACTTATAAGATGAGCTTATCTCATATTTACTTTCTTAGAGTTCCAAGAACAGAAGAACATCACAGAGAAATACAAATAACTGGTAGCACATAATATATACATTTATACAAAGGAATGAACAACTATTTTATATGGCAGCAGTCTAAATACAGCATGGCTTTCTAGTTTGGAGTAAGGTGAAATATATAAAATCTATTATAAATTCTCAGCTCTCCCACATCTTTCCATTGTACCATTAAGAATTTCATAATCCAAAGACCAAGACGGAAAATATGTTTTTTCCATGGACTAGGGTTACCCAAGAGTATAACTTTAAATCCAGATTGTTTCAGACCCCTGTAGATCTGATCTGTCCTTGGGACAATAACCAGCCAAACTATTTTTTCTTGACAACAGAATTGAAGTTCATGATAGAAATGTAGATCTGTTCAGACACACCAAGCAACAAATAAATCACATGGAAGAGCTGGAGAATGGAGCTGTCAGAGGGACAAAATGAAAAGACAGATGCTGAGGAAAGGCGCAAAAAAGGAAAGAATATAGACTAGTTGGAGCAGTGCAGACATGTCAGACATGGAGGAGCTCTCAAGTTATAAATCGTTTAGAGAAATTATTGCAGTATTGGTACTCAGGAAGACCTGAGTTCAAGCCCTGGCTCTGTTTCTCACTGATTGTGGGTTGTTGGGTAAGTTGCTTCTCTGCTCCAACCCTCCAATTCTGCATCTATGAATTTAAAAATTTCTGAATTGGACATGCAGCTGCAGTTTAGCTTTCAGTTTAAATCTGCAGCACCCGCCTAGTGGGTTGTAATTAAGAAAGTCAGTAGTTAGTGATACAATAAGACCATTTGTGTTAGAGTGTACCCATTGGTATGGGTCTTATTCTTAGTAATTTTATGAGAACATAGAATGTGAATGGCATGATTGTGGGCTGTGAGGACGAGACTCAGGATATGAGGCAAGATCCTGGTTTTCAAATAGGAACCTGAATGTTGCTTATTTGATTAAACTCCTGCTATACAGAAAGCATTAACTTCAGCATTATGAGCTCTAGCATATAGGAGAAGAACTGAATTAGAAAGAAATAGACTTTGGACTGAGGGAAATACAGAAATGGTGGGCTAATAATGCTTTCCAGGACAATTTAATTTGAACTAATCCAATGAGAATATTGGCAGTTATGAGAATCTTCTGAGTTAAAAACAGCTAAATTTTCTCCTTATATATTATTTTTTATGTCATTTTGTTTCAGTTGATCATCCAAACCAGGAGATATTTCTAATATAATTAATTACAAAAAAAAGGTAGAAATAGGGTTGGTTATCCTCACTCATTTTCCAAGCAAGATATTTCTTAACTATATATACCTACCTGTGTACTTATATGTACCTAAATTTGCAAATGAAAAGTTTTATAAGAGTCTCTATGTCCTAGATTTCTGTCAGTAATTTTCAAATGTACTGGTTACCTCAGTTGCTTAGAACCTGGTATATCAGGGCCCAGTTTTGGTTCCAGTGAATTCTCACTAATTTCGCAACTGAAAGTCTGCTCACACTACTGCTCTACCAGAGTGAGGACAAAATGTTATGAATGATTGTTCCCCCACAGAGGGGACAATGGTGTGTTTTCTAAATTAGCTATTATGAGAGGTTTAGTCCAATGGACATAAGCTTTAAGAGACCTGTTTTGATTATATCCTAGCTGTGGATCTATAGCATCTTCTTTTAGAATTTGACTCTGATGCAAAGTTTTGATATAAGTTAGAGATGAACATAGGGCTTTTGTGAGATAAAACTTGACATTTGTTGTAGTGACATTGAGGTAGGATTTGTTACATTCCCTTTACAACTCATAGTCTCAACAATTCTTTTGAAAATTCTCTGGCCTCCTTTCTTTAGTTAGAAACATTTTCCAGCTGGAAGATGTGTACAGTGACTTTTGCATGTCATCCTGCTGGTTTCTAAACATAGTAGTCAGGCTGATGTCTACAATATAGTTTATTTAGTCTTTTTCTTTGAGTCCGTATCTTGTTTTGTGCCTCTCTTGTCTCCTAGCTCAGTGCAACAGAAAAAGTCTTGGCCAGCTGCCATCTTGTGAAACAGCTGCTTCTGGCTCTGGGAACCTGTAAAGTGGGACTAGGCAGTAAAAATGGAGCTTACTACTCCTAAGACTTGAACACTCCTTTGTTATTGATAGGTTAAATGAACTTTAATTGAGGAAAACCAAGTTGAATGCCTTGTATTTATGCATTCCTTATCTTCACTGACATTGCTGACCCATTTGATAACTGTTGACCCAGCTTTCCTTAAAACTATTTTTCTTTGGCTTTTATAACCTTACCCTTGCCTGACTTACCAATGCTTCTTTGTGTGGGTTCTCCTTAAAATGTGCTATTCTCTACATTTTATTCTTCTTTGGTATCTTATTTAGCTTCATACTTTGTGTTTTAAGCCATTGGTTCTCAGACTTTAAGCTAGTGGCTTTCAAATTTGGCTGTGTATCAGAATGATTTATGCGACTTCATAAATACAGATGCATGGGCTACTGCTCTCAGAATTCTGAGTCAGTGTTTTTGGTGTAGAGACAGGCATCTATATTTTAAAAAATACTTCACAGATGATTCTTATGAGCTTTCAGTTTGAAAAATCACTACCTGCATGAATGATCTATACTCCCAGCCGAATAGGCCACTGGTTTCTTTTTCTGTTCCTTGGCTTCTTTCCTGAGCTTCAGACCCATACTTCACGTCTCCTAAGAAACACCTTCACATAGATTATCCACAGTTATTTCAAGTTAAGTATACTCAGTTAAACTCATTATTCAACCCTGTCTCTTCCATTCACACTCTGTCTCTTCTTTTACTCTTACTTTTGATAATGCCACCCCCTGGACCAAGGGGAAAACCTTATCCACCCTCAACTTCTTGCTTTTCACATTGTTTTTCTTTCCATCAATCTTCATAACATACCTGTGGTGATTAATTTTTTTTTTTTTTTTTTTTTTTTTTTTTTTTTTTTTTGTGGTATGCGGGCCTCACTGTTGTGGCCTCTCCTGTTGCGGAGCGCAGGCTCCGGACGCTCAGGCTCAGCGGCCATGGCTCACGGGCCCAGCTGCTCCGCGGCATGTGGGATCTTCCCGGGCCAGGGCACGAACCCGTGTCCCCTGCATCAGCAGGCGGATTCTCAACCACTGCGCCACCAGGGAAGCCCTGTGGTGATTAATTTTATGTGTCAACTTAGCTGAGCCACTGTGCCCAGGTATGTGGTCAAATGTTATTTTGGATGTTTCCGTGACAGTGTTTTTGGAAGAGACTGACATTTAAATTTGTGCACTTTGAGAAGAAGAACTACAATCCTGCAGACTGTGGAATGAAAATCACATTCACAGAAAGACAGACAAAATGAAAAGACAGAGGGCTATGTATAAGAAGAAGGAACAAGATAAAAACCCCAGAAAAACAACTAAATGAAGAGCAGATAGGCAACCTTCCAGAAAAAGAATTCAGAATAATGATAGTGAAGATGATCCAGGACCTCGGAAAAAGAATAAAGGCAAAGATCGAGAAGATGCAAGAAATGTTTGACAAAGACCTAGAAGAATTAAAGAACAAACAGAGATGAACAATAAAATAACTGAAATTAAAAATACTCTAGAAGGAATCAATAGCAGAATAACTGAGGCAGAAGAACGGATAAATGACCTGGAAGACAGAATGGTGGAATTCACTGCTGCAGAACAGAATAAAGAAAAAAGAATGAAAAGAAATGAAGACAGCCTAAGTGACCTCTGGTACAACATTAAACGTAACAACATTCACATTATAGGGGTCCCAGAAGGAGGAGAGAGAGAGAAAGGACCTGAGAAAATATTTGAAGGGATTACAGTCGAAAACTTCCTTAACCTGGGAAAGGGAATAGCCACCCAAGTCCAGGAAGCGCAGAGAGTCCCATACAGGATAAACCCAAGGAGAAACACACGGAGACACATAGTAATCAAATTGGCAAAAATTAAAGACAAAGAAAAATTACTGAAAGCAGCAAGGGCAAAACGACCATGACATACAAGGAAACTCCCATAAGGTTAACAGCTGATTTCTCAGCAGAAACTCTACAAGCCAGAAGGGAGTGGCATGACATATTTAAAGTGATGAAAGGGAAGAACCTACAACCAAGATTACTCTACCCAGCAAAGATCTCATTCAGATTTGAATGAGAAATCAAAAGCTTTACAGACAAGCAAAAGCTAAGAGAATTCAGCACCACCAAACCAGCTCTACAACAAATGCTAAAGGAACTTCTCTAAGTGGGAAACACAAGAGAAGAAAAGGACCTACAAAAACAAACCCCAAACAATTAAGAAAATGATAATAGGAACATACATATCAATAATTACCTTAAATGTGAATGGATTAAATGCTCCAACCAAAAGACACAGGCTTGCTGAATGGATACAAAAACAAGACCCATATATATGCTGTCTTCAAGAGACCCACTTAAGACCTAGGGACACATACAGACTGAAAGTGAGGAGATGGAAAAAGATACTCCATGCAAATAGAAATCAAAAGAAAGCTGGAGTAGCAATACTCATATCAGATAAAATAGACTTTGAAATAAAGAATGTTACACGAGACAAGGAAGGACACTACATAATGATCAAAGAATCAATCAAAGAAGAAGATATAACATTTATAAATATATATGCAAGCAACATAGGAGCATCTCAATATGTAAGGCAACTGCTAACAGCTCTGAAAGAGGAAATCAACAGTAACACAGTAATAGTGGGGGACTTTAACACCTCACTTACACCAATGGACAGATCATCCAAACAGAAAATTAATAAGGAAACACAAGGTTTAAATGATATAGTAGACCAGATAGGTTTAATTGATATTTATAGGACATTCCATCCAAAAACAGCAAATTACACATTCTTCTCCAATGTGCATGGAACATTCTCCAGGATAGATCACATCTTGGGTCACAAATCAAGCCTCAGTAAATTTAAGAAAATTGAAATCATATCAAGCATCTTTTCTGACCACAACACTATGAGATTAGAAATCAATTACAGGGGAAAAAAAAGTAAAAAAGCACAAACACATGGAGGCTAAACAATACGTTACTAAATAACCAAGAGATCACTGAAGAAATCAAAGAGGAAATCAGAAAATACCTAGAGACAAATGACAATGAAAATACGATGATCCAAAACCTATGGGATGCAGCAAAAGCAGTTCTAAGAGGGAAGTTTATAGCAATACAAGCCTACCTCAATAAACAAGAAAAATCTCAAACAATCTAACCTTACACCTAAAGTAACTAGAGAAAGAACAAACAAAACCCAGAGTTAGTAGAAGGAAAGAAATCATAAAGATCAGAGCAGCAATAAATGAAATAAAACAAAACAATAGCAAAGGTCAATAAAACAAACAAACAAAAAAAAGGTCAGAAGACCTAAATAGACCTTTCTCCAAAGAAGAGATACAGATGACCGAGAAGCACATGAAAAGCTGCTCAACATCACTAATTATTAGAGAAATGCAAATCAAAACTACAATGAGGTATCACCTCACACTGGTTAGAATGGCCATCATCAAAAAATCTACAAACAATAAAGGCTGGAGAGGGTATGGAGAAAAGGGAACCCTCTTGCACTGTTGGTGGGAATGTAAATTGATACAGCCACTATGGAGAACTGTATGGAGGTTCCTTAAAAAACTAAAAATAGAACTACCATATGACTCAGTAATCCCACTACTGGGCATATTCCCAGAGAAAACCATAATTCAAAAAGACACTTGCACCCCAGTGTTCATTGCAGCACTATTTACAATAGCCAGGCCATGGAAGCAACCTAAATGTCCATCAACAGACTAATGGATAAAGAAGATGTGGCACATATATACAATGGAATATTACTCAGCCATAAAAAGAAATGAAATTGGGTCATTTGTAGAGACATGGATGGACCTAGAGACTGTCATACAGAGTGAAGTAAGTCAGAGAAAAACAAATACTATATGTTAACACATATACATGGAATCAAAAAAAAAATAAAAAGGTTCTCATGAACCTAGGGTCAGGACAGGAATAAAGATGCAGATGTAGAGAATGGACTTGAGGACACGGGGAGGCGGAAGGGGAAGCTGGAACGGAGTCAGAGAGTAGCATTGGTGTATATACACTATGAAGTGTAATATAGATAGCTAGTGGGAAGCAGCTGCACAGCACAGGGAGATCAGCTTTGTGCTTTATGACCACCTAGAGGGATGGGATAGGGAGCGTTGGAGGGAGATACAAAAGGGAGGGGATATGGGGATATATGTATACATATAGCTGATTCACTTTGTTATACAGCAGGAAGTAACACAGCATTGTAAAGCAATTATAGTCCAATGAAGATGTTAATAAAAAACGATGTGGTACATATATACCATGGAATCTTACTCAGCCATAAAAATGAACGAAATTGGGTCATTTGTAGAGATGTGGATGGACCTGGAAACTGTCATACAGTGTGAAGTAAGTCAGAATGAGAAAAATATCGTATATTAATGCATATATGTGGAATCGAGAAAAATGATACAAATGAACTTGTTTGTAGGGCAGAAATAGACACACAGATATGGAGAACAAACGTATGGACACCAACGGGGGAAAGTGGGGGGGGGGTTGTGATGAATTGGGAGATTGGGATTGACATATATACACTAGTATGCATAATAAGTAATAAGAGCCTGCTGTATGAAAAAATAAGTAAAATAAAATGAAAAAAAAATTGTGCACTTTGAGTAAAACATTATCCTCCATGATGTGAGTGGGCCTCATCTAATCAGTTGAAGGCTCAAATAGAACAAAAAGAATGGCCTCCCATAAGTAAGGGACAATTTTATCATCAGATAGCCTTTGGACTTGAACTGGCTTTTTTACTTCTGTGCTTTTATAGCACATCTAAGAGCATGATTGGACTCCATGGTTGCCATTCATTGGATATTTACTAAGAGTGAGGCAATGCATTATCTCATTTAATCCTCACTGTCATCCCCCTTTTAGCTTTGGAGTAGTATAGCCACTTGATCAAGTTCACAGAGCTGGAAATGGCAGATGCAGGGATTGAATGACTCCAAAGTCTGTGTTCTTAATCACTCTACTAGATTGCCTCTATCACTGCTTATTATATCCACTGTATGCTGCTTATAGGTATTGCAGTGTATTTCTTACTAAAATCTACTTCGGAGTTATCTTCTGGGATTTTTTAAATTATATATCACTTTATGAATGTGAAGGAAACTACTTTGGTCATATCATACAAAAATTTAGAAGTAGCTTATTTAAAATAAATTTTAGATAGCTCAGGTCAAGCTTGTGTTTCAGTTTAAGATGTGGTATAGTCCCTTTAAAGTCCAAGACTCTCCTAATTTCAGAATATTTACTATATGGCTAACTGAAAAGAAAACAATTCCCACTTCCATGCAAGAGGTCACCCACCTACTATTAAAAACCTTCCCATTACCACAGATTGAGGGAAAGCCAAGCCTCCTGTCAGGCTTCCAGGCTATAATGCTCCAACCAAAGGAACTCCAGTTTCTGCTTTAAGCTTTAATCGTTAGTCTACCTTCCAATGAAAATCCATAATTTTTTTTCTTCCAAAAATATCAGTAACAAGTATCAAATCATGCTGTTTATTTCCAGTGCTGAAATTGTTAATTTCCTATAGCATTGGCATTTACTCAGCAGAAGATAGAAGGAGGAGATGGTGATTTCTGCAATCTATATATGAATTGGGAAGTGCTCCCTTGTTTGGGTTTCTTCTTTAAGCAATGTGTAGGCTTCAGGTATTCGTAAGAGATGAATAGACATGACAAATCGGAGGCCCAAGAAACACATTCTATCACTTTTTTTTTCCATTTAAAAACTACAAGGCATACATGAAGGAAAAACCCAAGGGAAAATGTTGATATTGGAAATCCTAGGTTTTGTTTTTTTCACCACACCATACATTATTTGACACAATCTTTTCATTTTCCATCTTGCAACACATCAAAAACCATTACATTTCCCTTTATTTCCAAGCCAACCATTTTGTACTTATGGGACATCAGACATGTGAAGGGTTTAGCTGTATTTTATTTATGTATTCATTTATTTGGTTAAAATAAAAACTGAGAAGGAACCTCTGAGTTCTTTCACAGCTGTGATTAGAGAAAAATGAAAATCCGAAGCAATGAAATTTAAAGACCTATAAATCACATTCCATTTCAGAGTCTGAAAAATTGTAGAGATTAAGAAACTCGGTGAAGAGATGTTCATTACTCTTTCACATGGACGTTTGTTTAGTTGGTTTACTAATGTTATCACAAAACTTTTGGGGGCACCCTAATGGGTCACTCAGATGACTTTATACTCACACATCACTTTGAGGAAACAAAGGGTAACAACAGGTGTTACTGGTGTGAGATATTGTGCAGGTTGAAAATGCAGTCCTATTTCTTTGGAAATCTTTGACTCCAAAAAAATATGTGAAAAACAGCCCCCAAATGGTTCTGTGCTCCAATTCGATTTTATTTTAGACTTGCTTATGTTACTAGGATTTATGAGTGTTACTTCCCTCAAAGAATGGCATATCTTTCAGCTCTCAGTGTGTACTTTAATGGAAATAGTGTGCTTTTATGGAATAAAAGTTCTCTGAAGCCTTGCCTGAGACTATTTCAAACCAGAACCTCCACACTGTGTCTGGAAAATCACTAACAGAAACGGACAGAAAAAGAGCAACTCTGTTTTTTAAATCTTCTTTCGGAAACTTCCTGTGTGACTGTCTTGCTAGGATTTTTATTCCATGGTAGCTGTAGGATATCAGTGATTTGCATTTTGGAAAGTTATCCTGTGTTTATATCCCTTGTATCTGTTTCAGTTATGTGTTCAACTGCTGCATTCCACATGACCATTAAAGGAGCTGTCAAAAAGGCACAACATTTACAGATAAAGACCTATAAAACTGAAGTCAAACCTTAATTACCCAGTGAAAGTCATCATGTTTTGAAACAATGGATATTTCTAAATATTTCACATTCATAAGCCTACTGTGATTTCATACAGAAGATATACCTTTCAAATTAAGTTTAAACTAGGTAATTAAATGTAGTTGTTTTTCCCTGGATATAACAGTGGAGAGGCAGGGTGGAAGCCTTGGGTTGTACTGGATGGTATAACCTACAGCATGCCACAGCTGCAGGTAATAGACATGTGAGTGTTCCTCAGAGATTTTCTTCATTATCCTTTGATTTAAAAATATTCACTTCAAATGCACATTATTTTTAGACCCAAGGCAAGCTCTGCTTATTTTATACATTTCCATCTATTTACTGAGAATAATAGAATCTTATATTTGATAACAAATCTCCCTTATAGTTACCCCAATAAGTTATCAGCTACCTCTGTTCTTTCCAGGCATGAGAACCCACCAACCCATATACCTGATCACTCCTGTGAAGAGTAAGTTAACCTCAGAACCTGCTGTTACAGCAGGTTACATTTATGATATACATACAGGTCTAAAGAATATTTATTCTCAACCTTACTTAAAAATAAATAATAATTAGTTGAATTAAGTATAGCTCTTATTTTTTACATTATAATGTTCTGCATTTCTCATACTTTATATAGCACCATAAAATTTGTAATATTGAATAAAACCAATAAGGTAATTTGTACAAAATTATAGAATTATAATTTAGAAATACAATTAACTTTTTTTTTCTTTTGCCCCTACATAACATGACTGTTATACTAATGTATAATAATACTACAGGAGGGGCAATTGAGAGTAAAATATAACATGTCAATATTCTATTTTATAAATTATTCATCTCCACTTTTCTTATAAAATGAGAAGTTTGCTTTAGTCTTATTATTTTCTGAATTCCATCTCACCCTCACCATTTTGCAAAGAAAACTTGGAATATTTGCTTCATGTAACTCCTTCCTTCTTATGTTTTTCCCTATTCCTGACACCAGATAACCTTAACTTAGTTTGCTTTACTGAGTAGATTCAGGATTTCTCTTTCTCAGCTAATAATAATAATAATCATTAATTGAATGCATCCTGTGTATTAGTGTCCATCATATATTGGGAATCTAAGATACCTAAGTTTAACAAGCCAGGAACTTTCCCAAATTAATGCCCAGTAAATCAGAGAATACACTTGACTGAGACAAAAGGAATAAACACAGATTGCATTCTACTTCAGACTGTGGAACAGTGGTATTTCCGTTGTAACTTCCTTTTAGTTTGAAATTATTGAAGAAAATTGAAGGGAAGTTATCTAATTAAATGGTAAAATATTTTAATGTTTAAATGAACTTTGCCATGATTTTTCTTTTTTTGTGAAATACTGTTGACATACACTATTGTGTTAGTTTTAGATGTACGACATAGTGATTTGACATTTGCATGTATTATGAAATGATCACCACAATGTCTAGTAACTATCTGTCCCCATACAAAGTTGTTAGAATATTATTGACTATATTCTTTAAGCTGTATATTACGTCTCATGGCTTATTTATTTTATAACTGGAGAATTGTACCTCTTAATCTCCTTCACCTATTCCACCCCCCAACCCTCCTCTCCTCTGGCAACCGCCCATTTGTTCTCCGTATATGTGAGTCTATTTTTGTTTTGTTTTGTTTATTTTTTTAGATTTCACATATAAGTGAGGTGATATAGTATTTGTCTTTGTCTGGCTTATTTCACTTGACATAATACCCTCTAGATCAGGGGTCCGCAACTCCCCGACTACAGATTGGTACTGGTCCATGGCCTGTTAGGAACTGGGCCACACAGCAGGAGGTGAGCGGTAGGAGAGTGAGCGAAGCTTCATCCACTGCTTCCCATTGCTCCCCATTGCTAGCATTACCACCTGAACCATCACTTGCATTACCGCTTGAACCATCCCCCACCCCCGTCCGTGGAAAAGTTGTCTTCCACAAAACCGGTCCCTGGTGCCAAAAAGGTTGGGGACCGCTGCTCTTGATTCATCCTTGTTATAAATGTCAAGATTTCAAATTTTTAATGGCTGAGTAATATTCCATTGTATGCAGACATATCTGGGAAATATAATGGATTTGGTTCCAGACCACCACAATAAAGAAAATATCTCAATAAAACAAGTCACACGATTTTTTTGGTTTCCCAGTGCATATAAAAGTTATGTTTACACTATATTGTAGTCTATTAAGTGTGTGATGGTGTTATGTCTAAAAAAAGTACATACCCTAATTAAAAATATTTTATTGCTAAAAAATTGCTAACCATCATCTGAGTCTTCAGTGAGTCATAATCTTTTTGCAATAGTTATCAAAGATCACTGATTACAGATCACCATAACAAACATAATAATAATGAAAAAGTTTCAACTATTATGAGAATTACCAAAATGTGAAACAGAGACAGAACTGAGCAAATGTTGTTGGAAAAATGGTGGCTATAGGGTTGCTTGATGCAGGGTTGACACAAACCTTCGATATGTAAACAACAACAACAACAACAACAACAACAAAGCATTATCTGCAAAGTGAAATAAAGGGAAGAGCAATAAAACAAGGTGTGCCTGCATGTATCCCACATCTTCTTTAACCATTCATCTATTGATGGACACTTAGGTTACTTCCATATCTCAGCTATTGTAAATAATGCTGAAATAAGCATTTGGTGTGCGTATATCTTTTCCAATTAGTGTTTTTGTTTTCTTCTGGTATATACCCAGATGTGAAATTACTGGGTCATATGGCAGTCCTATTTTTAATTTTTTGAGCAACCTTCGTACTATTTTACATAATGGCTGCGCCAGTGTATAATCCCAGCAACAGTACAAAAGGGTTCCCTTTTCTCCACATCCTTGCCAATACTTGTTATTTGTTGTCTTTTTGATGATAGCCATTCTGACAAGAGTGAGGTGGTATATCATTGTGATTTTGATGTGCATTTCCCTGATGATTAGTGATGTTGAACATCTTTTCATGTGTTTTTTGGCCATCTGTATGTCTCCTTTGGAATAATGTCTATCAGGTCGTCTGCCCATTTTTAAGTTGGATTGTTTGGTTTTTTAATATTGATTTGTATGAATTCTTTGTATATTTTGGATATTAACTTTTTTTAAAATTTTTTAATTTTTATTTTTTTGGATATTAACTTCTTAAGGGATATATCATTAACAAATATCTTCTCCTATTTAGTAGGCTGCCTGTTTGTTTTGTTGATAGTTTCCTTTACTGTGCAAAAACTTTTTAGTTTGATGTAGTCCCATTTGTTTATTTTTGCTTTTGTTTCCCTTGCCTGAGGAAACAGTTACAAAAAAATATTTCTAAGACAAATGTCAAAGAGTATACCGCCTGTTTTTTCTAGGAGTTTTATGGTTTCAGGTCTTTCATTTAAGCCTTTAATCGATTTGAGTTTATTTTTGTATATGGTGTAAGAATGTAGTCCAGTTTGATTCTCTTTTCATGTAGCTGTTCAGTTTTCCCAACACCATTTATTGAAAATGCTTATCTTTTCCCCATTATATATTCTTACCTCCTTTCTTGTAGGTTAATTGACCATTTAAGCATGGGTTTATCCTGGGCTCTCTGCTCTGTTCCATTGATTCCTGTAGCTTTGTGGTACAGTTTGAAATCAGTTACTATGCTACCTCCAGCTTTGTTCTTCTTTTTCAAGATTGCTTTGGCTATTTGGGGTCTTCTGTGTTTCCATACAAATTTTAAAATTATTTGTTCTAGCTCTGTGAAAAATGCTATTGGTACTTTGATAAGGTTTGCATTGAATCTGTAGATTGCCTTGGGTTGCATAATCATTTTAGCAGTATTAATTCTTTCAATTCATAAGCATGATATCTTTCTCTTTGTTTGCATCATCTTCAAATTTTCATCAACATCTTAGTTTTCATTGTACAGGTCTTTTACCTCTTTGATTATATTTATTCCTAGCATTTTATTCTTTTTGATGCAATAGTAATCTGGATTTTTTTCTTAATTTTTTTCTGACAGTTTATTAATGTATATAACAAGAGATTTATGCATATTAATTTTGTATTCTGCCACTTTACTGAATTGATTTATTCTAATGGTTTTTGGAAGCATTTTTAGGATTTTTCTCTATATAATATCATGTCATCTGCAAACAGTGACAGTTTTACTTCTTCCTTTCCAACTTGGATTCCTTTTATTTTTCTTGTCTAATTGCTGTGGCTAGGACTTCCAATACTATGTTGAATAAAAGTGGCAAGAGTGGATACCCTTGTCTTGTTCCTGATCTCCATTGAGTATGAGGTTGGCTGTGCATTTGTCATATATGGTCATTATTATTTGGAGTTATGTACCCTCTTTACTTGCTTTGATGAGAGTTTTATCATAAATGGATGTTGAATTTTGTATAAGACTTTTATGCATCTAATGAGATGATCTGTATGATTTTCTTCTTCAGTTTGTTAAAGTGGTGCATCACATTGATTGATTTGCAGATATTGAACCATCCTTGCATCCCTTACCTAAATCCCTTGATCATAGTATGTGGTCCTTTTAATGTATTGTTGTATTCCATTAGATATTTTGTTGAGGATTTTTGTGTCTATGTTCATCAGTGATATTGTCCTGTAATTTTCTTTCTTTGTGGTATCTTTGTCTTGTTTTGGTATCAGGGAGATACTGGCCTCATAAAGTGAATTTGGAAGTGTTTCTTCCTCTTTATTTATTTTTGAATAGTTTGGGAAGGCTAGGTGTTAACTCTTCTTTTATAGAACTCTTGTACAATTCACATGTGAAGCTGTCTGGTCCTGGACTTTTGTTTGTTGAGAGTTTTGAAAATTACTGATTCAGTTTTATTACTGGTAACCAGTCTCTTCATATTTTCTATTTTTTCCTGATTCAGTCTTGGGGTCATAACTTCATTTATTAACATATATAACATACCTTAAGGGATGCAGCTGTATATTTTGTTTACTTCCTGCAAGTCAAGAGAAAATATACATGTTCTGGTGAAAGTTTTGCTTGGAGTGTAAGTGAACTGTTAATGTGATTGTTTTTTCTTATGTAGTAGGTTTTCATATTTAGTGGTTCCCCAAAAGATTTGTCCATGTCTTAATCCCTGGAATGTTCCAGGAAAAAATGTCATTGCAGGTGTAATTAAGTCATGGATATTGAGCTGAGGAGATTATCCTGGTGAGCCCTAATCTAATGACAAGTGACCTTATAAGAGAAAAGTAGAGGGAGATTTGTGACAGAAAATAAAATGACACAGAAAAGGGAAAGCAATGTGAAGGCAAAGGCAGAGCAGTCAGTGATGTGGAAACAGTTGTGGTACCAGCTGCCACCAGAAGATGGAAAAGGCGAAGAACAGATTCTCCCCTAGAGCCTCCAAATGCAGTGCAGTCCTGATGATACCTTGATTTTGGACTTCTGGCCTCCAGGACTGTAAGAGAATAAATTTTTGTTGTCTTTAAGCCATCAATTTGTGGTAACTTGTTACAGCAGTCACAGGAAATTAAGATATCATATAAGCTCAATAATACAAGTATGTGTTCATCAAACCCAGTAACTACAAATTATATAAGGGAAGGAACCACTAAGATTTTGTTGATTGCTATATCTTGCACAGCTTGCCTGGTGAAGCAGAGTACTTATGAGGCAGGGTATCTAGATACATGGCTGATTTAAAAAAAAAAAAAAAAAAGATTATGTTTCTCAATATCCCTTGCAGCTGGATGTGGCCTGGGGACTATTTTATGTCAAAGGGGTAAAAACACATGTGAAGTGGTTACTACAAGTATGTGCCCTTGATAGGACAGAGCATCATAATGGATGAGCAGGAGCCGCCAACTCATAAGAAATATACTTGTTTTGGCACAAGATGAGGTGAGATTGAGAACAGAAGCAATGCCTGGAAGAACAAGAATATGAAAGAGCTATGCAATTCCTGAATGCCTACATAGACTTTTCTATGAAAGAAATGTTAAAAAGTACTACTGCTTTTTTTTAATGTTGGGGACAGGGAGGAGTTCTATCACAACCAAACTTATTTCTAACTCATACACAAGATAACTGGCTCATAATATTTGTTGAATGAGTTGAATGAGTTTATCTAATTATTCAATATAGATATTTTATATCGGCTGATAATTTCTTGGAGAAAATGAGAAAAGTTATTTACTTGAAATAGTCATTGATTGAAATATTGTACTGTCTCCCATTTATCTACATATCAAGGAATAAGAAATTATCTATTTACAAGAATTTAATGGAAATATATAGATTGTATTTCTGTTTCTCCACCACCTACATGTAAGCCATGAAATATTTTTATTGATTGCTTTTAAAATGTTAATTATAAATGCTTAAGAACTAAGTATCAACCCTAAGTCTTCATCTGTCATATCACTAAAGAGTAAATGTTTTACCAAAAAGAACTGTAATTACATCGATGTTTATCATTTCAACTCTCTAGAATTAAACTTTTCCTACGTTAATTATCCATAAACCCATCTTGTCCTAGCAAATTTTAAAAAGGTTTTTAAGTGATGTCTTATTGATGCATCTAGATTAACTGCTGCCTCCATAAAAATATTGACCCTCGACCCTCTGGAATTTAATATTTGTTTCCATTCTTTTTTTTTTTTTTTTTTTTTTTTTTTGTGATACGCGGGCCTCTCACTGTTGTGGCCTCTCCCGTTGCGGAGCACAGGCTCCGGATGCGCAGGCTCAGCGGCCATGGCTCACGGGCCTAGCCGCTCCGCGGCATGTGGGATCCTCCCGGACCGGGGCACAAACCCGTGTCCCCTGCATTGGCAGGCGGACTCTCAACCACTGCGCCACCAGGGAAGCCCTGTTTCCATTCTTACATCTATATGCTGCTCAATGAATGCTTGCTTCATTGATTTGTATGTCTCAACGAACCCCTACAGAGATGTTTCTCTCAGCAATATTGTGTGACTGTACATATTCTGGAATTTAAACAAATTCCATATCCTGCAGTTCAGCTTGTTGCCTTTATGAAATGCCAACCTAATGTGTTTCTGATAGATGATGTTTTACTCTGCATTTTTGAAGATCTTTGAAAAATCTTCCTTTACAATTCTCTATAAAGGCAGTTTTGTTCATATGGATGCCAGGAGTTAGACAACTAATTGACACCTACTGGTGAAGTTTTTGTGGGAAGGGCCAGGGTATAAATCATCAGGCAACTTTTTCCCTCTTTCTTGCCTTTTTTTCTCTTTATGTAAGACTCACAAACATCTCAAAGATTCAGATCAGTTTTTCTCTCAATGAAGGATTTCCCAATCTGTGCAAGTAGAATTAACCTCACTGAATTTAGCGGAGGCACCATTTTCATGAATTTTACTTTTGTGTGGGATATTGAAAAAGAACATTTGTGGGAGTTCTGATATATGGTAGTTTCTAGAATCTACTAACATTCCTGAAAAACCCCGTTTTACAGAGTCCCTAGTGCCTGTTGAGGCAAACAGAGCCACAGCATGGTTTCTAAATGCTGAAGGAATGAGGGAAATGGGAGCCCAGGTGTTGGAAGAGTGAAGATGATGTGTGGGGCAACAGCCCGAGGCTGCCCTGGCAGGTGAAGTAGATTGGCGTGGTATCTAGTGATCATGTTGGGATGGCCAAATTCTGAGCAGACTTGTTGGGGGTTAACTTTACTCAGCCACACGTAGACACAAATTGATGACTCTAAGTAATTGAATCTTCATAGAAAAATTGCCCTGGATGGATTCACTTGTTTTGGATAAGTTCAGGAAAGAAGGAATCTCAACTTCTCCATCCAGGGCTTTTCAAAGAGGATAAAAGTCATAAAGAAGACTGAACACATACAGAACTTTAGAGCCCTTTAGGTCAGACTAGAGAGCATTACAGTGAAGTATGCACTTTTTTTGCTTTCTATATTGGCTGAAGTTACTAGGTAGATATTAATTCTGGCGTTGCTTAAAGTATGGCCTTGAATCCCGTGATTTATTCATTTTTAGAGCTTTTTTCAGGAGTTTTCCTGTGTGCAGTCAGTGTACTTGCCACTTTTTGAAATTTATTAAGACAGTGTCCTTGTCTGATTTCAGCAATCTGTCTCACACAGTTAGTTGTAATTTTTATTTCCCATTATAGAGCCATGGATTACTTTTCCGCATCAGTCTCTAACTGAACTAGACATTAAAAACTGATTCTTGTTGAGCCACACAAAGCAATGTTGAGAGTTATTTTGCAGCAAAGCACTGGTGATGTTGACTTTATTTATTGCTCAACCACCTTAATGTAAAATTCAGTATGGTCAGTTTCATAAAAATCAGGGCAAGAGCTACAGACAGACTGCATGATTCACTTCTGACCACAAGAAATGGACATGCGTTTTCAATTCCAACTAAGCATTTAACATCTGCATGTTATGGCATTTCCAAAAACCTGACAGAAATGTCATCAATGAAACTGAGAAGAAAATATTTCTGACAGACTTTTTCTTTGGCTTTCCTAATATTCCATTTGCCAAATTTATAAAGAAAAATATCTTGCTCTCCTGTACTTTCTAGATATTTACTTTAAAAAAAAAAGGAAATCTGAGATCAGTGGCAGAAGATGGGAATGCAAAATGAGCTGCTGTAATAATCAGAACTAAGAAATAACTTATATTCTTGGCTACCACCATCGCCTAGGGTACTGACTTGGCTCAGAAATAATAAGGGAAGTGAAGTGAAGGGTTTTTAACAATATCTAAAATTCCCTGAACTACTTGACAACATGTCAAGTCTATATCTTTCAGGATAAAAGTTTAAGTAAGAAATATATATATATGTATTTTAAATTCAGGATACAGTATTGAAAAATTGTTCTTCATCTTAATGAGATGGACCTGGTCCTTTTTAAAAAGGAAACTCTGGTTTCCTGTTATATACTGTGTCTAGGCTCTTAGGGTAAAAGTTATTTATTAGCCTAACCACATAACCACATAGCTGCATTATTACCCTGTAGTCTCTGCCATCAGGCAGCTGCAACATGGCTATTAAGTTTCAGAGCTAGAATGTAAAACCAAGTCTTATTTAACTCGAGATCCTTCTTCATGATGATTGCACTATTCTGATCCATAGGAAAAAGTGAAATGCATGTGTTAAGGTATAATGTGAGCAGGGGATGCTGTGTGTTGATCAATAAATAGCCTATCGACTAAGTCTCCCACATGTCCTCTGACACCCTTCCCATTCACCTAGGCTCCTTTCAATGCTTTCCTTACACTGGAGCAAAGAATAGGCTTATAAATAGGTGCTTCAAATTATTTCACCTTTCTGTTTATTTGTAATTGTTTATTCTGAAAATTTCAACCATATCAAAAAAGAAGAACAATTATGTAATGAACTCCCAGGTACAATTTCCATAGCTACCAACTCATGGTCAGTCTTCCCTCCCTATCATTTTGAAATGAATCTCCAAACATTATTTCATCCATGAACATTTTGAGTTATATGTCTAAATTAAAGAACTTAAAAAAATAATAACAGTGTTAATATTACACTCAAATAAATGAACATTATTTCCTTAATCTCATCAAGTATGATGAGATTAATCAGTGTTCACATTCCCCTGATTGTCTCATACTTAATTTTTGAAAGTTGATTAGTTTCAGACAGGATCCAAATAAGTTTTACCTTACTATCTTTCTATTGGTTTATATGTTTTAAGTCTCTTTTAATCTGTAGGTTACTCCTCAATCTCTCATATTCTCAATCTCTCTCTCTCTCTCTGCCTCTCTCCCTACTACAATTTATTTGTTGAAGAAACTGGATAAGACTTGTCCCATAGCCTGGATTTTATTGCTTCCCTGTGGTGTTCCTTTGTTCCCACTGTTTCCTGTAAATTGGTGGTAAGTTCTAAAAGGCTTGGTCAGGTACAGATTTGACAAAGGTATTTTATAGCTGCACTTGTGTATTAAGATCAAGAGTTACATAATGTCTGATACTGTTTGGACACATTAACTCATTAGCACTTGCCAACAGTAATATTCTAATTCTCTCTGTTTTTTCTTCATTTATTAGGTGGTGTGTATGTGTGTGTGTGTTTTGTGTGTGTGTGTGTGTGTTTGTGTATGTATGGTATATGTGTATAGGTATTATATATTATATAATATACATATTACTATCAGGAGTTACATAATGTTTGATGATCTCTCCTGTATCGTGTACATGTAATATATACATAGACATACATATGTATAGTCTGCTCTTACTATAATATATTGGAGATTACGCATAGTAGTATATAAAGATATTCCTTGTGATGTGATTCCTTAGTTTTATGTGTCAGCTTGACTGTGCTAAGGAATGCCCAGATTGCTGATAAAACATTATTTCTGGGTGTATCTATAAGGGTGTTTCCAGAAGAGATGAACTTTTGACAGAGTAAAGATCAGCCTCACCAATGCAGCAGGCATCATACAAACCCTTGAGGGCCCAAATAGAACAAAAAAGAAAGAAGGGTGAATTTTCTCTCTTTACTCGAGCAGGGATATCCATAATCTCCTGCCCTCAGACATCAGTGGCTCCTTTTTGGTCCTCCGGCCTTTGGACTTCAACTGAATTACACCACAAGCTTTCCTGGTTCTCCAGTGTGCAGGCAGCAGATCATGGTATTCCTTGGCCTCTGTAATCACATGAGCCAATTCCTACAATAAATCTCCTCTTGTGTTTGTCTATATCTACATCTATATATCTATATCTGTATATTCTGTTGGTTCTGTTCTCTGGGGAACCCTGAATAACACATTCCTTAATTCCTTTTCTAGCTGCATAGTACTCTATTATGTGGAAATACCATGGTTCACTCAGTCTGTTCCCTATAGATGAACATTTTGGTTGTTTCTAGTCTTTAGCTCTTTCAAATAGTATAGCAATCAATAACCTTGTGCACCCAGTTCATTGTATTCTGGCCAGGGTATCTTTGGGGGTGAGATTTCTAAGTCAAAGAATAAGTGCACATGTATGACAATCTGAGAATAACTCCCTCTCACACACTGAAACTATCTTCAGTAGGTGTCTATTACCCCTAGGGAGTGGGAAATAAACCCTTAACATGAATAAAAGATCCTGTGGTAATCTTAACTAGTTTTGCCGTTATGATCCCCCTCATTCTCTGCTCCAGCCACACTAGACTTCTTCAGTTTCTCAAACAATATGTTATATCTCTACAGAGCTTAGATTAGAAAGCTCTCCCACTCCTCCCCCTATGCCTGATTAACTGCTACCCATCAAACAGAGCTCAGCTTAAAGTTCACTGTTTCAGGGAAGCATCCTTGACTTAGAATCTAGACCAAGTTCCTTTTTTATTCACTCTTATAAAATCATGTTTCTTTCCTTCATATAACTCAACTCAATTTCTAATTATGTATCCAGTTTTGTGATTATCCACTCACCAGTCATAAGCTTCATGAAGAACTGTAATCTTACCTGATTTTGCTTAGTTTTATATCCCCAGCAACTTTTCGGTATAGAATATTTCCCAAATAAATGAATAAATAAGTATAGCATATGCTTGCACTTTAACACTGGTGATCTCATGTCATCAAAAGTGCTTTTACATTACCATTATGCTAAAGTGTCCATGATCACAGGCTCAGTTTTTTATACTAGTAATTTCATAGACATTTATTTTTTCAATTAATAGCTATTGAATAACTAATGTAAATAATGGATACTGGAATTGCAGTGACTAGACCCATTTCTTATTGTAAAGAAATTTACAATCGGTAGTGTGTAGTGATAAGAATAATGCAAACATTTTAAATGATTTGGAAATAAACACTAGGTTCAGTGCAGAGTACTCTGAGAGGACAAAGGGAACACATTCTACCCTGAGTGTGGTGTGCAGGGAGAGGGTAGATGAGTGCTGCTGAGTATGTTCTAGAGAATATGGAGGAGCCACCAAGGCAAAGAAGAGGAGGAAGTGTATTGTAAACATGGGATAGTAAGAAAGGCACACTGTACTTTTGGAAAAGAGCAAGTGGTACACCATTTATTGTATGATAAGAAATTTGAACTGAAAATTAAACAGGAGCTTTGTTAATCACACCGGTACTTTAGAGTCTTATTCTGTGTGGCTGTTGAGTTTGGTGTGAGAACTTGCAGTCAACTGTTCTAGAATTTGGATATGTCTGAGGTCCACAATATTAAACTATGACATAAGCAGACTTCCAAATCCCAACTGTTCATTTGTCTTATTACATTACTTCCACCATCTCCATTCTGATATAATAGAGGAAGAAGATAAATAAATAAAAAATGACTTTAGTGGTATTGTTGTTTCAGATCTAGACAAACTGCTTTCAGGGCCATTGAAAGAAGAATAATCAGTAATAGCTCTCAACTTGAGAAAAAGAATTGTGTCAGGTAGCATTTATGTCTCATAAAGGGTGCCTGTAGTGCATAAAAAATCAGCTTCAGCTTGTTAGAAGATCCATGGCCCATTTCAATCCCCCTTACTTAAATTCTGATGGCAATAGTGGCAAGATGGGCAAATATTTCTAATAGTGACCGTATATACTGTTGATAAGACCATGAGAAAACAGCAAATACATTTTAGGTAGGAATATAAAAGTAAGAAATTTGGAAATACCTAGTCGTCATGGATGCCAGGATTATTTTGGTTCAATTTCAACTTGAACATCATACCTTAGTCTAGAGTTCTAAAAGGTGAAAGACAATGCATAAGGATTCCAAAAACTCAGAAAGGTCAGCACTTGGTGTTTAAAAATCCTAGAACTACTTAAATCTAGTATTGCAAGACTGCATAAGCTATAAGGTCTTGTGATTCACTTTAAGGCAACACAGAAATACTGAAAGATCTAAAATGTAAAAATTCTGTTTTGCAACTCTTGGAGCATTCCACAGAGTCATTGTAGTTTCCAGGGAAAAGAAATATGCATATGAACAGGAATATTGAGCAATTGGTTGCATTTATCAAAAAAATATCTGGTCCACAGAGAAGCATCCTGTTACTACTAAATCATTGCACAAGTCCTCTAAATATAAGTTTGCATCTGTTAGAATGAGGCAGGTTTTCCAGTGTCCTTGGCCTGATGGTTTTCAGTGGGCTGTACATGGTGCACAGCTGTAGGCTCATCCTCCAAGTTTCCAGTTTGTCACTGATTTATTTTTGTCAAATACAAGATGTAATTTTGATAATTTACAATAGCCAGTAAACACATTATGACAATAAGAAAAAAAATCTCACTTTTAATATAACTACATCCATCTACTCAAAATAAATTGAATTTCTTGTGATCAGTGGCATAACTTTATTTAGTTGAATTACAATTGTGATGTAAAATTATTACATGCAAGAGAATATAAGATGTGATTTCACCAAACTAACTAGTATTTTATTTGTAGAACGCAAGAGGTATCCCACAGTGTAGAGCATGAGCTTTGGAGACAAAAGCCCTACATTAGGGACTTGACTTTGCTCTTTGCTAGCATTGTGATCTTGAGCAAGAAGCTTGATATTTTTCCCAAGTTCTTTATGTCCTCATTAGCAAAATTAAATTTCTTGACAATCTCAAGAAACACACCTCAAAGTCTCATGACAATCACAAAAATATGTCAGAGTACTTTGAGAAGAGTAAATGTTCCCATCTGTAATCTAATCATATAATTATTTACTACTATTAGAAATTGGGGTAGGAAATAATAAACTTAGAACTAATATATTGGAGGATAACATATATTCTCTTTTAAACATTATATAACTGAATGTGCTAGTAACACATGACTAAAAGTGGAGCTTCTATTATATTTAACAGAACTAATAAATATAAGCTTGTATCACTTTCTAGAGAAAATACTTCAGAAAGTGATGGAAGACTTTTAAACATTAAAATAATAATAAAATGGGTGCTTACATTTTACTTGTGTAAATTAGATGCCAAATATAATTGAAATTGCCATTGAAGAAACCTAAGAAATTCTAGGGTTGAGTATATGACTAATACATTCTTTTATTTCAGAAGAAAACTTTTGTAGTAATAAGATTATATACCTAAAGCTATTGCTATTTTTTAAACTTTTGCTTATTATAATTATTTATATGCAGCTGCAGCCAAAGTTAATATGTTTAAGTCTGAAATGGAGATGTACCTTTAGGTTACTTCAGAGTTATAATTCCTTACACATTCCACATTGATCAGATATGGGGAGAATAAAAACGTTTTGATCACTGAGGAGACTGGACATTTTAGCCAATCTATGAGCTAATAACAAATATCACTTTGCTAATTAAGCATAATATAGCATGTCTAACTTTTTCCCCTAATCCCCAAATAAAATCCATTCTGAATTCTACTTGTAGAACAAATAAATGCAAAACAAGAAAAACTGCTTAGCAGTCACAAAGAAAACCTGAATACTTTATTTTACCTGTCAAAGATGAAAATCACAAACAAATTAATGGAGAATATTACTTTGTTTTATCATTTAAAATGTGTCCTGTAACACAGTCCAGCATGTGACAAGATTAGGAAAATCTACCCTACTACTATAAACATTAAAAAAAAAAAAAAATCAGATAAAATGTGACCAAGTTTAAAGAAAATACTTATTTGAGCTTGAAATTAAGACTATAGAATTACTAGATTGCAGACACAAAAGGGAAAGTAAAAGCTAAACAATGAGAAATACTTGAAGCCAGATATCCCACAGTATATTGAAATCAGGTATAAAATGTATAGTCTTGAGCAGCACTTCAGTCACGAACAAGTGTTCACAAATGTAAGTTCTGGCTCTTGAGTTGTGGAAGATTAGAATTCAGTGTACATATGTAGCCTAGAGATAATACTTTTTCCCAATCTATGACCAAGAGCTAAACCTGGAGCCTATTTTATGTGACACAGAGTCAGAAAATCTTCACCCAGTAGTGCCAAGATGCTATAAGAAACAGGAAGAGAGTTTGCCTTTTATTCAGGGCATGGCTGGAGAAAGAATTGCTCACTCACCCAGGGAGAAATTAAAATCATAGCCAAGACTCTAGAAGTAACCTCAAGCTGAGTAATAAACGTCAATAACCATAAAAACCCCATGTGTCCCAAAGTAAATATGTTAGATCTTGGAAAAGGCGATTGTAAAATCACATTGTAGTAATGCCTCCCTATTCCAGAGAACCTATAAATCCCACTGTAAACTCTGAAGATGAGCTCAGTAAAAATGTACAGTCAAGAGGACAGTAGATTCATAAAGAGATGGGATATGCAGAAAGAAGGGAATTCGGCATGGCAAAGGAAAAAAAGTTAGATGGGAACCTGGATTTGCATATGTTAATACACTGAAAACAAAGTTGTTGTTGTTTTCCTTAGTAACATTCTAATTAAGCCCTGGAACGCGACAATATGTTGTCTATTATCCAAATATTCCATTTTCAGAAAAATGCAATTAAGAAAATGGGACATAAGGCAGTATTGTATTTTACCACGCGTTTGAGTTTAAGATGAGAAAAAATAGAAACAATTTTTGTCTCTTTCTCCATCTGCCCAAAGCTGGTGGACTCCTGTGAGTCTCTCATTTGCATGTGCAGTGGAGAGTAGGACAGAGCAATCAGATGTCAGGCAGAGGGTCCTGAATATGAAGTCAGAAAATGATAAACCTAAAAATGTATACTTCACAAATTTATCTATGCAAGAAATTCAGTAAGTATAGGATTAATGGAATTTAAACACAGTCTGTAGATATATATTATCTTTTGTATACTTTTGAAGCAAAAAGAAGACACGTGAAGACTGCAAAAAGAAGAAAAGCATAAATGAAAATCAGCACTTACCTTAAAACGACAGAACTGAATTTTAGCTTGCTTATGACTTGCAGACATGCTGCATTTGAAAAAAATAGTCCTTAGATAAATAATTAAGAGAAGACGACAAACTTTAAAATAGCTGAAGTCCAGGGTACAGAAAACCAGTATGTATATATCAGAAAGAAAAAGTGAATTTTAAAGATCGCTGTTAGAATGTAAAGAGTGCTGGTGCAGCCAAAGGCCATCAACCTAAGAGTTAGGAAGTACACCAGTGATGACGGAGGAGGGAACCTGCCATTTATGCCCCAGAGAACAAGGGAGTCTTACCACAAGCTGCTCCCCAGAGTGGAAGTAACAGTACTTTTAGGGTACAATTGGAGGGAATGAATTAATTTCTTACTTCCCTATTGAGTGTTTCTGTATTTTTTGTCTTTGTGAGACCCCATAGAAAAAGCATTGAGCCAATTTGGAGGATTCTGAGTACACATAATGCCTTGAAATGAGTAAGATTTAGACAGGCAGGTAAAGCATGAAGAGCATTCTAGGTAACACCAGGTGGTTTTCTTAACATCTTTATTGGAGTATAATTGCTCTACAATGGTGTGTTTCTGCTGTATAACAAAGTGAATCAGCTATACGTATACATATATCCCCATATCTCCTCCCTCTTGTGTCGCCCTCCCACCCTCCCTATCCCACCCGTCTAGGAGGTCACAGAGCACAGAGCTGATCTCCCTGTGCTATGTGGCTGCTTCCCACTAGCTATCTATTTTACATTTGGTAGTGTATATATGTCCATGCCACTCTCTCACTTTGTCCCAGCTTACCCTTCCCCCTCCCTGTGTCCTCAAGTCTGTTCTCTATGTCTGCGTCTTTATTCCTGTCCTGCCCCTAGGTTCTTCAGAACCATTTTTTCTCTTTTAGATTCCATATGTATGTGTTAGCATATGGTATTTGTTTTTCTCTTTCTGACTTACTTCACTCTGTATGACAGACTGTAGGTCCATCCACCTTACTACAAATAACTCAATTTCATTTCTTTTGATTGCTGAGTAATATTCCATTGTATATATGTGCCACATCTTCTTTATCCATTCATCTGTCATTGGACACTTAGGTTGCTTCCATGTCCTGGCTATTGTAAATAGAGCTGCAATGAACATTGTGGTACATGACTCTTTTTGAATTATGGTTTCCTCAGGGTATATGCCCAGTAGTGGGATCAGCAGGTGGTTTTTTAATGTAATTGAACTACAAGCACTCATGATGTAATTTTCCTTAGTACTCTAGTTTATGATTCCTATGTTATAATCAGAAATTCAGTCTTTTCTTCTACTTAAACATTTCTGATTCTCAAGAAGGGATATCTACTCTGAAATATTTATTAATCAGTTCCTGTTTTGATTTTCTTATTTGCCAAAAATTCAGGGATGTAGAACTCAAGACTTTTCCCCTAAAGCTAAGCTTTGCAGCCATTAGCACTCTTGACAACCTTGTTTGTTTATGTCTATCATGCCAAGCACAAAGACTCACTGAAGGTGGTGGAGTCAGCAATGTTTCTTGACTGCCAGTAAGTTCTTTGCTCTTTCCTCTGGTCCAGTATAGATCACCTTTGTTCCCATGAGGTAGAAATGGTTCTAAAATAGGAAGAGAGGAAAAGCTTCCTTTACAGTTCCACTTCTCCCACTGGCCCAGGGTTTCAGCTATCCTGGCTTAATGCCCAGTATTTTCCCTAAGCTGTATTGATGTCACTTTGGTGGGATGCTATACTTGGATGGGGTCCACCTTCAGTTCCACCTCTTGATCAGTACTGGCATTGCCCACAAAACTGTGATGAAGACAGGGGATCTCTGAAGTAGACTCCTTCTCACTGTCAAGAAGCCAGGTTAGTAGGGGGCAACTTTCAGAAAATAAAGAGAAAATGCTATGTAGTATGTGTGTATGTGTGTGCTGTGGCTCTGGAGAGGAGGGCAGGAGTAACAAGAAATGAAAGGGAATTATTCACTTCAATTTGGTGCAATATGACTACAAGAGTTATAGAATAAAGACAATTCCATTTGTTAAGAAGTATTTTCTCCTGTCAGAAACTTGGTTCTCACCCTAGGTTGGATAGTTCTCTCATGTCTGAAGTCCTGAGAAAATTTTAGAGGAACTTCAGAAGAACTAAACACCAACACTGAAAGAACATTTGGCTAGATTTTGGTTACAAGTTAGCTTAGATTTAGGAAAAAATACTTAGAAATTATCCTTGATTTTCAAATATAAAGCACAATATTTGGGTTTATATGTTGAGACTTTTGAACCATGGGGATGGATGGCATTGTTACAATTTGACATCTCTTCAGTAGAAGTTTATATGCCTATAATGTTATCATCTTGATAACTTATGAATCTAATCATAATTTTTCCTTAATGAAATATATTTACATGTTGAGTAGAGCAAGATAAATTTACAAGCTAGTTTTATTGTCATACTAAATCTTGACCACTTTTTAAAAATTAATAAACTTTATTTTTTTAGAACAGTTTTAAGTTCACAGCAAAATTGAGAGGAAAGTACAGAGGTTTCTCACATACCCTCATCTCTTCCCACACATAACTTCCCCCACTATAGAGCTCCCACACTAGAGTGGTATGTTTGTTACAATTGATGAACATACATGGACACAATATTATCGCCCAAAGTCCACAGCCTACCTTAGAGTTCATTCTTGGTGTTGTACATTCTTTGGGTTTTGAGAAATGTATAATGACAAGTATCCACCACTGTAGTAACATGCAGTGTAGTTTCACTGCCTTAAAAATCCTCTGTGCTCTGCCTGTTCACCCCTTCCTTCTCCCTATACCCTGGCAATCACTAATCTTTTTACTGTCTCCATAGCTTTGTATTTTCCAGACTATTATATAGTTGGAATTATGCAGTATGTAGCCTTTTCACATTGGCTTCTTTCACTTAGTAATATGCATTTAAGTTTCCTCCATATATTTTCATTGCTTGATGGCTCATTTCTTTTTAGTGCTGAGTAATATTCCATTGTATGGATGTACCACAGTTTTTTTTTTTTTTTGCCGTACGCGGGCGTCTCACTGTTGGGGCCTCTCCCGTTGCGGAGCACAGGCTCCGGACGTGCAGGCTCAGCGGCCATGGCTCACGGGCCCAGCCGCTCCATGGCATGTGGGATCTTCCCCGACCGGGGCACGAACCTGTGTCCCCTGCATCGGCAGGCGGATTTATTTATCCATGCATTTCCTAAAGGATATCTTGGTTGCTTCCTTCGTCAGTCATGAAGAAGGCTACAATAAACACCCTCTGCAGGTTTTTCTGTGGACCTAAGTTTTTAATTCATTTGGGTAAGTAGTGAGGTGCATGGTTGCTGGGTCATGAGATAAGAGTATATTCAGATTTGTAAAAAAAACTGCCCAATTGTCTTCCAAAGTGGTTGTACCATTCTGTATTCCCACCATCAAAGAGTAAGAGTTCCTGTTGTTCCACATCCTCATGAGCATTTGGTGTTATCAGTGTTTTGGATTTTGGTCATTCTAATAGACATGTAGTGGTATCTCACTTTAATTTGCAATTCTCTAGTGTCATATGATATGGAACCTCTTTTCGTATGCTTACTTCCCAGCTATATATCTACTTTGCTCTTGACCACTTTTAAAGCATCAATTAATAAATCAATTTATTTGAACTAGCTTTTTGAGGTTTTCACTTAAGATTGAGTATGAGACATGTTTCATTAAAATTGCAGTCACTTAATAACAATTCATTGTTGCTATCTTGGTCTGCAGTATCCTCAAAATAGAGAATATTTAATATCCTCCAAAATATAAAGGGTGACATGAATCATTCTTTTTATCTCTGTATCTCTGTCTGCCCTAGAATGCTTAATGTTAAGTCCTTCCTTTTTATTTAAGGAAAAGTTAACATAGGAAGAAATTTCAAAATACTACCAGATCTTGCTTTCTGTCATATTATCTTCAACAGAGCTGTGGAGGTGATGAGCAGGAATATTCTGGGTAACTAGCTAATTGGGTTAGCTATTCATTTTCACAGGTAATTTATTAAATACATTTATTGAGGGGGGAATTTATGTTCACAAAGAAGGTACCCTGTAGAATTCTCATTCCATATATTCCTGGAAAGGATTGTTGAACTTGGCAAATATTTGCTTTAAATTTTTAGATACTAACATGCATCCCTACATCAGCTGAAGGCAGAGAATGGTTAGACATTCCACTTGATACCTGTATTTATGTCTTTCAAACTATGATTCCAGTTTCAGTGTTTTAAATTAAATTAGGAATACAATAGGTAAAGTTTATTTCTCATTTCTAATTTGATTTAACTGTTTGTGGTGATAATAATGATAATATTCACCATGGCATTAGCCCCTCAAGTTCTTCTTGTTTCTCCAAAAGAGAAATGCCATAGATCCACATTACAGATTCAGCATAACATTCATGCTCAGTCCTGTCATTCATTAAAATACACATCTCATTTTCAAAGTTGCATTTCATGAACAAATTTAACTTGTTTAACAGCATGCCCAATTCTACCATCCACAGTCATTGTATAGTACAGTCAATTTACATTTAAACATAAATCAATTTTAAAAGGGTAACTAAAATTTCACTGTCATTAGAGGCAGATGGAAATTGAGGCAATTGAATCAAGAAGAAAGGAGACATTGATCTTGTGGCTGCACCATCTCTTGTCTCCCGTAACCCTTTTAACCCTGTTCCATTGGCTTTGAATAATCAGGCTTCGGGAGCATGAGATTATCGTGGTTGAAATAGAGCCAGTTGAATTGAATTATGACAGTATTTATTACTCAGTGCCTGTTAAGAATACTAGGAATGGGTGGGTATGGATTTGTTTATTCCAGCAAAGATATATATTGGACGTGCAGGAAACTGTACACGTTCATTGGGGGCAGATCACCAATGATTAAAATGGGAAAGGACCCGTCTTGAACAAGTGCATCAGGTTTCTATCAAAGAAGCAGAACCACTAAGAGTGATATAGAATAAGAAACTAATTTTGAATATTAGATCTTGTATAGACTTCTTAACAAACTCCCACACTTGTCTGTTTCTCACTGCCTATAAACTGGGTTGAAGGTTGACCTGAAGGAGATGCTGGTACTATTGGCCATGGAGATGCACAAGTATCTGACTCAGGAAGGCCTGTCTGTTACCCATGTTAACAAAATGAGCCAACAGATCAGCAACAGCTTGAGTGAGCTGCAGCAGTGCTTGGTCCTATATTAATTTTCAGAGAGAAAACAACTTTTTCTTTACTTCTATCTTCCACATCTTATACAAATTTTTCTGATGGCCACCCTTAATCTGGACACATTCAAGGAGGTGATTCTGGAAAATGTGGTTCCAGCTTAATGTCCAAGGAGTACAAAGACATTACAGTAATTACAATGGGGGAGATATTAATCAGACAAGCACTTAGACATGTAAAAGTATAACTGGTAGAAAGTGTAATAGAGGTTCAAAGTGGTTTGAGATAAAAGGAATTGATAGGGAAGTTTAAAGAAAAGCTTGAATTCTCAACTGAAGGAAAAGAAAGCTTTTACTAAGCAAACTTAAAGATGAAGAAAAATGGTGAGAAGAGCATGTGCAATTGTCTCATTAGAGGGTCCACAGCACCTGCCTGAATCTATAGGTAGAATTTAATCTGGACTTTGAAATATTAAGTTCTGTATCTATATCTAGCTATGTAACCACATTTAGTCTGTAACTAAATCTAGTTACAGACATCTGTACATGAGATATAATTATAGATAAATACTTAAAGATTGAAACCATTCAACTTCTAGATATAGTATAGACAATGAAAACAACTAATCAGCTCATTTTCTAAAAGTATGTTATTTTAAATCAAGGTTATTTATCAGTCCTTAACCTTTAGAAGCTTAAAGTCAATCAGTTAGCAAAAATAAGTCTATCAGAACAAAGCAAATAGATAATTATAAATTATTTCAATTCACTTCTTTATTTAAAATTATTTATTGTACGCCTACAAAGTGCCAGATTATTGTAGCAGGAGCTGAGAATGAAATATATTAAAATATATATATAGGCCAAGTGACTCAGAGAGTTTGCAGCAGAAAGATATATGGAAATAAACAACTGTACTACAGTGAAGATATATATATATATATGTGTGCATATATATATATATATAATAGCATTAGCATAGGTGTGGATTTATCAGCAGGGCAATAACATTAGGTGAAATTTAAAGAATGAATCATTTAGCAGCTGAACATGCATAGAGGAGTTTCAAGACAAAATGAACTCTACATGGGAAAGTACTGAAGAGTGAATCAACACCTTTATTTAGTCCAGAGAACTCTGTGCAGCCTGATATTATTTGAATACTAAGAATGAATGGAGAGAGGTGTGTGCCGGAAGAGGACAGGATCAAATAGGAAGAGTTTATACATATGTTAAGAAATTAAAACTCTATCCTAGAACTAAGAGTGGATAATAAATGTGACCAAGAAAGATAAATGATTTTAAAAACTAAACAGTAATATTTAAGGTAGACAATACCAATATAGCAACATTCCTACCAGGAATTGATTTCTTGATTTCTTACTCTCCAGTGTAATCCTATTAAAAATAAAATAAAAATAAAAAAAGATTGAATTGTCTTCCTGCCTCCCTCTCTCTTGCATTCTTCTAAGCAGCTTAGTTAAAGGCCACCTAGTCTAACTTGTAAGTATTGGTATCTCTCAAATTTATAGTATAGAGGTCTAGTCCTCTTCATTTGTTCAGTTCACTTGCTGTCTTGTCAATTTGTGAAAAAGGTCACTTTGCCCTTATTAGTTCATATTCCCAGGTCAGTGATTATTGCATCATTGTTTGTCTGGTCTCTTCTTAGCCTCTGATTGGATTAACACAGAACACCATTGATAAGCAAACATCTGCAGCCAACTTTACAGGTTGTCTCCTGTTTATTATGGATTAGTCTACATCAACTGCAACATCTTCACATACATTTTTCTTAAACCCTCAAATTCACACCTTTCTTAAACTCCATTGTATTTCAAGATACTGTATTTTCCTTGGTAAATGGTTTAGAAATTAGAAAAAAATATTTTGAGGAATTTAATGTTTCCTAATTACTATACTTTTGAAGAAAGCCAAAAAGGAAAATTAAAAATAATACCAAGTATTCAATAGTCAGCTCCTTAATTAGTATTCAAAGCCTTAAAATCAAACTCTTAACTCCACAATAGACAGTTTCAAAACTCTTTCATTCATTCCTGCTAAATCTTCTGAAACTTCCTTTCCTTACATCTTTCTCTACTTTACTTTCATAGTCCACTTACATCATTTTGCTCTTTCCCCTAACCTCTATATGTGCTACCTTTTCCTCACCATTTTTATCAGGAAAAGAACAATCATATTGCACAGTATCCCCTTAAAACTGCATGACCAGAAGACTCATTTATAGAAGATAATATAAACTCTAGTCTAGAATTTATTTGGTATCCAATTTGAGGTTTATGAATAAAGGTTTTTGTTAACTTCAGGCATTTAGGCAGAAACTTTCTGAAAAGTTTAGAATTGTTTTAATTTTACTTATTGTCCTGGACTAACAGATATGTACCAGCAAGTAGACTTAATTGTTAGCCTTTCATATGAGGAAGCATAATTAGAAGTAGTAAGATGGGAAAGATTAGGAGGAAATTTGAATAACTCAGTTGTGCATGATTTTTAAAATATCTTTGAAAGGTCAAGGAAAAAAATATAAAATACACTTTATATGGCCATTTCAGGATCCTTTCTTTTACAGCAGATTGAACAAAGATCCAAAATTGTAAACAAAATAGAGCTGAATCAATAAGAGATTTTAAAATTAGACTATAAGTTTTCAAATAGTGTTCTGTGATCATTACACAGGACAAAATGAATGGGGCCTTTTTCTGTCTTTTATAACTAGGTTCATGCCTAAAATTATGATGGAATTGCTAGATGTTTTCCAATATTTGGATGACATTTTTTTCAGTGAGCCTCAGAAAGTAAATGAGCCAAAATTGAAACCAATTATGGCCCTTCAGATGAAACAACAGACCCCCTAAATAAAAATAAGACCAAAAGGCCCTCTGCTCTCTTAGAATTGAATGCCTGTGGAGAGACACAGGTGGATATCACAAACAGAAGAATCATTGGAAGAAACTACTGTCCACACTTGATAAGAAACAGAAGGGTAGCTATTCAAACTCTGCTCAGTGATTTTACTCAAAGGAAGAGAGCAGTTTTTAGCAATTCTCAGTTTTCCTCTAAAGGAGAACTATGTAAATATAGTTGGATGTTAATATCTCTTCTTTAATATGGGTGTTATTATATATTTCATTAATCCCACCATCACAGGACATCAGATCCCACAGAGCAAAGTTTCACATTATCTAAAAACCATGAAATAAAGCAAATTGAATGGTAGCAAGCATAAAAAAGAAGAAAACGTTGTATTGCTTAAAGTGAAAATGCCTGGTTGGGCCAGGAGATAATAAAAGATAGCCTCAAGTGTATATAGCAAGTGGTGCAAGGCTTCAGGGGAAGTGAACATTTTTTGCCTTGGTTTACAAAAAACATTTAAGTAGTGAAAATTTCTACAAACCTAATTTTCTTTTAATTTTATTTTTTTTACATAGCAGGTTCTTATTAGTTATCTATTTTATACATATTACTGTATATTTGTCAATCCTAATCTCCAGGTTCATTCCACCACCACCCCACCACCCCCTGCGTTTCACCCCCTTGGTGTCCATACATCTGTCCTCTACATCTGCATCTCTGTTTCTGCCCTGCAAACCAGTTCATCTGTAACATTCTTCTAGGTTCCACATATATGTGTTACTATACGATATTTGTTTTTCTCTTTCTGACTTACTTCACTCTGTATGACAGTCTCTAGGTCCATCCACGTCTCTACAAATGACCCAATTTCATTCCTTTTTGTTGCTGAGTAATATCCCATTGTATATATGTGTCACATCTTCTTTATCCATTTGTCTGTCAATGGGCATTTAGGTTGCTTCCATGACATGGCTACTGTAAATAGTGCTGCAGTGAACATTGGGGTGCATGTGTCTTTTTGAATTATGGTGTTCTCTGGGTATATGCCCAGTAGTGGGATTGCTGGGTTATATGGTAATTCTATATTTAGTTTTTTAAGGAACCTCTATATGTCCTCCATAGTGGCTGTATCAATTTATATTCCTACCAACAGTGCAAGAGAGTTCCCTTTTCTCCACACCGTCTCCAGCATTTGTTGTTTGTAGATTTTCTGATGATACCCATTCTAACTGGTGTTAGGTGATACCTCATTGTAATTTTGATTTGCATTTCTCTAATAAGTAGTGATGTTGAGAAGCTTTTCATGTACCTCTTGGCCATCTGTATGTCTTCTTTGGAGAAATGCCTATTTAGGTCTTCTGCCCATTTTTGGATTGGGTTGTTTGTTTTTTTTTAATATTGAGCTGCATGAGCTATTATAATCTTAAATCCTTTTGTGCCAACCTATAATTGCTACTTTGAGGTTACCATTATAAGAACACTGTTTGATTCTCTGTTATTCCACCCTGCCAATTTAATAAATAGAAAGAAGTCTACTTTTCTAATAGGTCTACCAGAAAAAATTTACTACAAAAGAATTATTTTTAGAGTTTCATGTTATAGCTGACATGAACGTCAGTATACCTACAATATGTATAGTTCAAGAAGTAACCAAAAAAGGGGCTATAATACCAGGGCAAGAGGCATATACTGAATTAGTAGAAAAGAGCCTATAAGAATCCAGGTGAGTCTTTCCAGATCATCATAAAGTTTTCTTTTAGCATGTACATAAATATATTAGGCCATGTTTTAGGATGATCAAGTTAAAAACTTGGAACAAATTAAAAGACACATATAATAGGCTATATCTATTATAGGCTATATCTTCATCCAGTAACCAAAGTTTATTTTCATTTGCCTTAGAGTATCTGCAGCCTCAACTAAACTAATCAATGTATCTTCTGATTTTAAATGAAGACTACTTTAATTTAACTTATTTATTTATTTATTTATAATTTTTATTTATTTATTTTTGGCTGTGTTGGGTCTTCGTTTCTGTGTGAGGGCTTTCTCTAGTTGTGGCGAGCGGGGGCCACTCTTCATCGCGGTGCACAGGCCTCTCACTGTCACGGCCTCTGTTGTTGCGGAGCACAGGCTCCAGACGCACAGGCTCAGTAGTTGTGGCTCACAGGCCCAGTTGCCCCATGGCATGTGGAATCTTCCCAGACCAGGTCTAGAACCTGTGTGCCCTTCATTGGCAGGCAGATTCTCAACCACTGCGCCACCAGGGAAGCCCGAAGACTGCTTTTAAATATGAGAGTTCCACATGCAGTACAATCTCTATTGCTAAATGAAAATACCAAACTAGTTGAATATGAAATTTTATTTTCTCCCCATCTTACCATCAACTGAACATTGTAGTCTATTACTCATAACCAATGAAGGAGAAGTCTGTGATTGTGGTTCTCAAGTTTAAGGAGTATCCATGAACAGAGCAAATATTTTGGGTAATTCTATGACAAATTCTGATTTAATAGTGTTTGTTAATGGGTCTTATTTTAATAATAGAAAAGGACAATGCTAGACAGATTAAGCAATAACCACTCCAAACTCTCCTGTGACATCCAGTCTCTTACCAGAAGTCAAATTGTCTTAAATGGCCAAATTTGTGGTCTTCTCTAGAGCATCACAACTTGTTCTTTTAAAAGGTGGATAAATACTGATAGTTGTTAACTAGTTCATTACTCTGAAAGGCTGTGAAAAAAAAGAGATTTGCCAGTCAGAGTTACTGACATCAAGGTAGAATCCAAAGTCAAAGAAATACCAATAATAAAGTGATCACTGCTCTAAACAGGCTGCTTTGATTAAGGTCCTTATGTAGGTATGTGTTATAGAACAAAAATACAAGTCCATGGGAAAATTCAAGAATTCCATTATTGGTTAAAAACTTGACCCCCAATTCTGAGAAGAAATAATGGTAACTATCTGGATATAAAATATAGAAGGAAAGATATCTGGCAAAACCAAATGTCTGCCTAGTGCCATTAGATAACCTCAAAAGGGCAAAACTTTCTTTGAGACACTCTATTATAGTAGTCTTGTAAATTTTTAGTCTTTTTAAAGTAGGATGATCACTGATTTAATTAAAACAAATTCCACCTGGGAAGTGTGAAGCATAGAAAAGAATTTTGTAGATTTATTAAAAATTAATGCAATGAAAGGACTTCTTTTTCTGTAATGGAGTAAAAGGTGCTGTACTTGCCTTCCTGCCATAAGTAACTAGAAAATAGATAAAATATATGAAGCAACTGTGTTATGATGATGGACAATATTAAGAGCAGGAATGTGATCCTTGAGGGAAGGGGGAAAAATAAAGTGTATGATATTCCTTTTGTATTTTTCTTACTTATAAGCCATGGTATAGTGAGGGGCAACAGCATCCTCACTGAGTTGAGAAGACTGAAATTAGAGTTCAGGGAGGTTGCAGTGGTGAGAGCATATAGAGGAGAGTCACAAATAGGTAGTTATGGAGAAAGAGAGTTTTAAAAATCTGTATGTGGTTCCCCTTAAGGTTTGAATTCTAAGCTGCATAAATGTAGGGTGAGACACCGTGAGGCCAGGCAGAAAAATGACCATAAGAGAAAGAACAACTACCATGAAAAAACTGCAACAATTTCCACAGCTTCCAAAAGGCTGGGTGATAATTGACTTTGAAATGGTCAGAGTAGAAAGAACTAGTTAAATACCCAGGACATTCAGTAGAGATCTTAAAAGGCACAATTAGGTGCTAAATTAAATAGGCTAAATTAGTTCTAGAGTAAAGGAAATTCTAGACATGCTCTAATAAAGCTTAAAAACAAGTCTAAAAAGGATCGGGTAGACTGAAAAGTAATATAATTGCCTGCTGAAGAATAAAGTTGAAGGAAAAGTATAACATATGAAAACTCATCAACAGAAAGGAGTGAAAATGTTGCAAAATGGTAAATATAACTAAATTTTTTCTTTGTTTTGTTAAGAAACAGTTGACTGTATAAAGCAAAAATGTGTGCATCATTGAGTTTATAAATTTTGTAGATGTAAAGATTATGAGTGTTAACATAAAGGAAAGGAGGGGATAAGTTATGAATATTGTTAGAAGTTTCCACATATAGGTGAAAGAATAAAATATTATTTGAAGATAAATTGTAACAAGATAAAGGTGTACATTTTAAACTCTAGAGTACGTAATCACTGAGATAATAAAACATTATATTGTCCCTAATTATCCATGGGGGATTGGTTCAAAGACCCATATTGAATACAAAAATCTGCAGATGCTCAAGTTCCATAGTCAGCCCTCCTTATCCACAGATTCTGCATCTGTGGATTCAATGAACTGCAGATTGTAAACATAATACACAATCTGCAGTTCATTGAATCTGTGGATTCAGAACCCTCAGATAAGGAGGGTGAACTGTATATTCATTGAAAAGAAACCACATGTAAGTGAACTCACACAATTCAAACCTGTGTTGTTCAGGGGTCAGCTGTACTGCTGATGATACAATAGAGACCATAAAAAGGAATGTTAAAAAATACTCAATACTTGAGATCAGAAATAAATGAAAAAGAAATGAAGGAAACAATAGCAAAGATCAATAAAACTAAAAGCTGGTTCTTTGAGAAGATAAACAAAATTGTTAAACCATTAGCCAGACTTATCAGGGAAAAAAAGGGAGAAGACTCAAATCAATAGAATTAGAAATGGAAAAGGGGAAGTGACAACTGACACTACAGAAATACAGAGGATCATGAGAGATTACTGCAAGCAACTCTATGCCAATAAAATGAACAACCTGGAAGAAATGGACAAATTCTTAGAAATGCACAACCTTCCAAGACTGAACGAGGAAGAAATAGAAAATATAAACAGACCAATCACAAGCACTGAAATTGAAACTGTGATTAAAAATCTTCCAACAAACAAAAGCCCAGGACCAGATGGCTACACAGGCAAATTCTATCAAACATTTAGAGAAGAGCTAACACCTATCCTTCTCAAACTCTTCCAAAAGATATCAGAGGGAGGAACACTCCCAAACCCATTCTACGTGGCCACCATCACCCTGATACCAAAACCAGACAAAGCTGTGATAAAAACAGAAAACTACAGAACAATATCACTGATGAACATAGACGCAAAAATCCTCAACAAAATACTAGCAAACAGAATCCAACAGCACATTAAAGGATCATACACCATGATCAAGTGGGGTTTATCCCAGGAATGCAAAGGTTGTTTGATATATGCAAATTAATCATGTGATACACCATATTAACAAATTGAAGAATAAAAACCATATGATCATCTCAATAGATGCAGAGAAAGCTTTTGACAAAATTCAACACCCATTTATGGTAAAAACCTGCAGAAAATAGGCATAGAGGGAACTTACCTCAACATAATAAAGGCCATATATGACAAACCCACAGGCAACATCGTCCTCAATGGTGAAAAACTGAAACCATTTCCACTAAGATTAGGAACAAGACAAGGTTGGCCACTCTCACCACTCTTATTCAACATAGTTTTGTAAGTTTTAGGCACAGCAATCAGAGAAGAAAATGAAAGAAAAGGAATCCAAACCAGAAAAGAAGAAGTAAAGCTGTCACTCTTTGCAAATGACATGACACTATACACAGAGAATCCTAAGGATGCTACCAGAAAACTACTAGAGCTAATCAATGAATTTGGTAAAGTAGCAGGATACAAAATTAATGCACAGAATTCTCTTGCAGTCCTATACACTAATGATGAAAAATCTGAAAGTGAAATTAAGGAAACACTCTCATTTACCACTGCAACAAAAAGAATAAAATACCTAGGAATAAACCTACCTAAGGAGACAAAAGACCTGTATGCAGAAAATTATAAGACACTGATGAAAGAAATTAAAGATGATATGAATAGATGGAGAGTTATACCATGTTCTTGTATTGGAAGAATCAACATTGTGAAAATGACTCTACTACCCAAAGCAATCTACAGATTCAATGCAATCTCTATCAAACTACCCCTGGCATTTTTCACAGAACTAGAACCAAAAATTTCACAATTTGTGTGGAAACACAAAAGACCCCAAATAGCCAAAGCAATTTTGAGAAAGAAAAATGGAGCTGGAGGAATCAGGCTCCTGGACTTCGGACTATTCTACAAAGCTACAGTAATCAAGACAGTACGGTACTGGCACAAAAACAGAATTATAGATCAATGAAACAGGATAGAAAGCCCAGAGATAAACCCACACACATATGGTCACTTTATCTTTGATAAAGGAGGCAAGAATATACAATGGAGAAAAGACAGCCTCTTCAATAAGTGGTGCTGGGAAAACTGGACAGCTACATGTAAAAGAATGAAATTAGAACACTCCCTAACACCATACACAAAAATAAACTCAAAGTGGATTAAAGACCTAAATGTAAGGCCAGACACTATCAAACTCTTAGAGGAAAACATAGGCAGAACACTCTATGACATAAATCACAGCAAGATCCTTTTGGACCCATCTCCTAGAGAAATGGAAATAAAAATAAACCAATGGGATCTAATGAAACTTAAAAGGCTTTGCACAGCAAAGGAAACCATAAACAGGATGAAAGGACAACCCTCAGAATGGGAGAAAATATTTGCAAATGAAGCAACTGGCAAAGGACTCACTCCAAAATTTACAAGCAGCTCATGCAGCTCAATATCAAAAAAACTAACAACCCAATCCAAAAATGGGCAGAAGACCTACATAGACATTTCTCTAAAGAAGACATACAGATTGCCAAGAAACACATGACAGAATGCTCAACATCATTAATCATTAGACAAATGCAAATCAAAACCACAATGAGGTATCACCCCACACGGGTCAGAATGGCCATCATCAAAAAATGTACAAACAATAATTGCTGGAGAGGGTGTGGAGAAAAGGGAACCCTTTTGCGCTGTTGGTGGGAATGTAAATTAACACAGCCACTATGGAGAACAGTATGGAGATTCCTTAAAAAACTAATGATAGAACTACCACATGGCCCAGCAGTGCACTACTGGGCATATACCCTGAAATAACCATAATTCAAAATTAGACATGTACCACAATGTTCATTGCAGCAGTATTTACAGTAGCCAGGACACAGAAACAACCTAAGTGTCCATCAACAGATTAATGGATAAAGAAGATGTGGCACATATATACAATGGAAAATTACTCAGCCATAAAAAGAAATGAAATTGAGTTATCTGTAGTGAGGTGAATGGACCTAGAGTCTATCATACAGAGTGAAGTAAGTTAGAAAGAGCAAAAGAAATAACGTATGCTAACACATATATATGGAATCCAGAAAAATAAAATGGTTCTGATGAACCTAGGGGCAGGACAGGAATAAAGACACAGATGTAGAGAATGGACTTGAGGACATGGGGAAGGGGAAGGTTACGCTAGGACAAAGTGAGAGATTAGCATTGACATATATACACTACCAAATGTAAAATAGATAGCTAGTGGTTTTACAGCTTCATAGCACAGGGAGATCAGCTCGGTGCTTTGTGACCACCTAGAGGAGTGCGATAGGGAGGATGGGAGGGAGATGCAAGGGGAACAAGATATGGGGATATATGCATACATATAGCTGATTCACTTTGTTAAACAGCAGAAACTAACACACCATTGTAAAGCAATTATACTGGGATAAAGTTGTTAAAAAAATAAAAATAAAATGGTTAAAAAATATATTTATGGCAATGAAATAAGGAAAAATTGGTTCAGATCCGATTACTAAAGTACATAAGAAAAACTTTGTAAATTGTACTTCATCGAAATGAATAATTTCTGTTCTCTTAAAGACACTCAGAAAGAAAATGAGATGTTATGCTGTCAGAGGACAAAGAGCTTTTATCTGGAACATATTTTAAAAATCATAATACTTATGTCTGAATATGTATAAAGAATATATAAAGCACTCTTACAGTTGAATATAAAGATAAGTATCCCCAAATTTTTAAAAGGCAAATTATTTGAACATAAACTTCTCAAAAGGAGCCAACAGAGTGGCCAAAGTAAAAACAAGCTAAACATCATTCATCAAGGAATGACTAATTATAAATATAATGTAATGCCACTAAACACATATGACTGACAATACCAAGTATCCTTTAGAAGGTAGGGCAACTGGAATTCTAATGCATTGTTGGTGGGAATGAGAAGTAGTAAAAGTACTTAGAAAAACAACTGGCCAGTTTCTAATAAAGTTGATGAGCACCCTCCAATGGACCCAGTGATTGTAGTTGTAAGTATTTACCCACAAATTCAACCAAAAAGTTGTACATAAATGTTCATGGCAGCTTGATTAATAACTTCAAATTGAAACAACCCAAATGTTCAACGACAGGCAAATGGGTAAACAACCTGTGGTATACTTATAGAAATGAATATTTCTCAGCCATAAATAGAAACAAAGTCTTATATGTGATATACCATGCATAAATCTCAAATACATTATGCTTAGTTCAAGAAACCAGTCACAAAAGAATATATAGTGCATGATTACATGTATGTGAAATTCTAGTACAATAGATCTACTTGTAAAGAGGCTTGATGGAACTTTTTGGGGTGATAGAAATGATCTACAACTTTACTTGGATGTTCCTTTCTTGGGTGAATATATTTATTAAACTATATCCTTTTAAAATTTGTAGATTTTTTGTATATAAATGATATCTCAATAAAGCTATAAAAGAAATAAATGGGAATAAAAATAAATTTATTTCCTCAAATGTACATGCAACACCTTAATAGAGTTAATAATGTCTCTGGATATAGCCCCCAAATTGTTTTTCTATTTTTGTTCCCTCATTTCTGATTCTTCACAGACAGTGCATAATGAAAGGAAATTAAAAAAAAAAAATTCCTAGCAGGAAGCATGCTTATTTTGAATTTTAAACTGTGTAGATATTTATATAATTCTTTTAATAATATGAAAATTCTCATTTTCTTATTTGATGAAAGAAACCAATTTAATTATTCTCATTGTAATTGAAATTATTTGATCTCTTTAAACAGAAACTTTGTCCTTATTGAGTTCTTCTATAGCAAACTGGATATATATTCTTTTAATTTCTGTTTTTAGTTAATTATTTTGAAAAATGCTACACCAAAATATTTATAGTAATTATAGTTAATTCCTAATTACTCACTGAGGATATATGTATGTGTGTATATATATATATATATATATATATATATACACACACACACATACATACACACATAATATATACGTAAGTTTTTAAAATAAAAAGTAAGCAAGTTAAGAAATCTAAGCAGTAGTAATTATGTAGAAGCAACTTGTGACAAGCTTGTACTGGAATTTTATTTTCAATGCTAGAGTTCTACTGCCCTCTGCTGATCACTACATCCTGTATTGATGGGGAAATGGAATCCATAGGAAATGTGACTCCTTGCAAATACAGGAAGACTGAACAAGAGAAGCAGAATTTTCCCCATCAGTTGATTTCAATTCTATGATATATCTGTCCACTAAAGGAGAAACATGAGTTCATATACAGTGAGAATTGCATGGATTGTAGCCTTTTAAAATGTGAAGTGACCTAAGAAATTAGATACCTTTCTCATTTTATTGAAGTCAAATTTGAGACTTCCAAAATTGAAGTGACTTTATCCAATTAAACTCAATGAGTCAGTGGTGAATCCAGGAATAAAATATAGAGCTTGCCTTTATTCAAATGAAGCTGAGCCAAAATTCACCTCTACTGAACACAGTATCACACATGGTTCAAATTATTTGTAAAAACAGGAGAGTAGGCAGTAACATGAAGAATACTTGAATGTAGCAACTTTTTTTCAGGTACCCTTAAATACTATATACAAAAAGTCCCTCCCTCCCTCCCTTCCTTCCTCTCTTCCTTCCTTCCTTGCTTCTTTTTGTTTTTTCCCTCTATTGCCCTTCTTCCCTTCCTTCCTTCTTTTTGTTTTTTCCTTCTTTCTCCCTTCTTTCCTTTTTCTCTCTCCCTCCCTCCCTCCCTGTCCCTCTTTCTTTTTCCTTCCTTTTTTCCTATGAGTATCAGAACACTACTGATACGTTGTTTATGACTGATGGGGACAGCATGGGATAAAGGTAAAGAGCCTGGGCTTTGTCATTAGATGTGTGTGTTTTTTGTTTTTTGGGTTTTTTTTTTTTTTTGAGATATGCGGGGCTCTCACTGTTGTGGCCTCTACCGTTGCGGAGCACAGGCTCCGGACGTGCAGGCTCAGCGGCCATGGCTCACGCGGCCCAGCCGCTCCGCGGCATGTGGGATCCTCCCAGACTGAGGCAAGAACCCGCATCCCCTGCATCGGCAGGCGGACTCTCAACCACTGCGCCACCAGGGAAGCCCTAGATGTATGTTTTAATCCCATTTCTACCACTGATAAACCACATGATTCTTAGGCAATTTATTTCACCTTCCTAAACCTCAGTGGCTTCATCAGTAAATTGGAGGTGGAAATAATGGCATGATGTCATACAGAGTTTGTGAGCATTAAATAGGATTGTGAGCTTTCAAGTATACTCAGTAATAAATATTATAAACATAAAAAATAGAATTTGTGAAAGAATTTAAAGTGCTTCTGCTTATAATGGGCTTAGAAAATGTCCAGACTAAAATATAGATAATAGTGCTATTACTCCGACTACTATGTTGCAATTTTATTCCAAAATATTATACTTCTATCTCTAAATATTCATTATGGCTAGCCCAATATTTGGTATGTAGTATAATTCCTAAAAATTTTCCCTAAAGCCAAAGTAAGATCTGTGAAATTTGTAAGTGATATGATTTAAGGATATTGAGAACTCCTTCCCTTTCTCCAGATTAAAATTAGTGCTTTCATCAGCCATATCATAGTGGATAAAAGTCTCAGTGTGCCTTTGGATGAAATACTGACTATTTTAATGCCAGTTTTTGTTTGGGGGAAGAACATGTATAGCTGTGTTAGTCTCTATCGATGTGTCATAGACATGAGTCAGTCAGTTTAAGGAAAGAAAGGTAGGGAAGGGGGCTATGCAATTGGGTACTCTATTTCAGTGATCGGCATGCAGTTCAAGTCAAGACCTTGGGCTGTAGGTGCATTCTTTGTTACTGGGGTGTCATTGCTTCTAAGCTCTTCAGCTGACAAAGCAAGGGAAATTATGTGTTAAACCAACTTCTTATATACAGATATCTGTAAAATTTCCATATGTAACCATAATATATTAAACTAAACATATAGGTTCATACAAATCTCTCAAAATCTAAACCATAATCACATGGACTATTTTAGCTCCCCCTCACCTTGCTTATCTGTAAACTCTCAGCCAGAAAAATCTGGCTCTCACCATCTTCCATTTATTTGCTTAGTTGTTCATTTCCAGGATACATTTATACCAGTACCAGAATTGTTAACCTGCACCCCTATGGAAAAAAAACTTTATCAACTAGAGTGTAGTGTTTATGTTCGTGTCCTTTTGTCTTAAGTATTATGACTCCATTCATTTCCAAAGTTACTTAGGTCAGGATATTTTCCTCTCATTCCCTTCAGTGAGATTGTTTAATACATTTGTAATATGGTTATATTCTTTTGTTACCATATGGATTCCATCCTGAGCTCCCCAAAACTCCTAAATGATTTGGTTTTTAAATTTTGCATATATTAGGTTTTAATCTTTGTGCTGTAATGCTCTATGGGTTTTGATAAATACATAGTATCATATATACACCATTATGATATTGTTCAGAAAATTTCACTACCTTGAAGATCCCTTGTGTTTCACCTATTCAACCCTCCCTCAGAAAACCTGGCAACCTCTGACCTTTAACTCTCTCTGGTTTTGCTTTTTCCAGAATGTCATATATTTGGACATATAGTAATTAGCCTTTCCAGACTTACTTTTTTCACTTAGCAATATTCATTTAAGGTACCTCTATATCTATTTAGTGGCTTGAAAGTTCATTTCTTTTTTATCACTGAATAATATTCCATATGTGGATGTACCACAGTTTATCCATTCATCTGTTGAAGGCCATCTTGGTTATTCACATTTTTGGTGATTGTGAATAAAACTGCTATAAATATTCACCAACAATGAATGAGGGTTCCTGTTGCTCCACATCCTAATCAGTATTTGGTTTTGTCAGTTTCTTAGATATTAGCTATTCTAATATATGTACAGTGGTTTTAATTTGCAATTCTCTAAAGACCAGTGATGTTGAGCATTTTTTCACATGCTTTTTTTATCTGTGTCTCTTTTAATGATTTATCTGTTCAGATCCACTGCCCATTTTTAATTAGGTTGCTTTGTTTACTTATTGAGATCTAAGTATTGTTTGTATATTATAGATACAAGTCCTGTATGAAATATGTGTTTTGCACATTTTTCCCAGTCTGTGGTTTGTCTTTTCATTCTCTTAATAAGTCTTTTCATTCTCTTAACTGATTTATTCTGTCTTTTACAGAGCAAACTTAGTTTTTTTCTATTTTAATAAAATCCAAGGCAAATTTTTTTTTTCCTTTGTGGATTATGCTTTTGGATTTGTACCTAATAACTCATTACCAAACCCAAGGTCATCTGGATTTTCTCCTTTGTTTTCTTCTAAAAGTTTTAGAGGTTTGCATTTTACATTTAGAACTATGATTCATTTTGAGTTAGTTTTTGTGAAAGGTCTGTTTCTGTATCTAGGTCCTTTTTTTTTTTTTTTTTTTTTGCATAGTGATGTCTTATTGTTCCAGCACTATTTGTTGAAAGACTGTCCTTTCTCCATTGAATTGCCTTCACTCCTTTGTCAAAGATCAGCTGTCTATATTTGTGTGTGTGTCTTTTTCTCAGCTCTCTGTTCTGTTCCATTTGTATGTGTATCAATTCTTTTTCCACTACCAGGAGCTGTTTTGATTACTATAGCATTATATTAAGTTTTGAAATCAGGTAATGTGAGCCCTTCAAATTTGTTCTTTTTCTTCAATATTGTGTTGTCTCTTCTTGGTCTTTTGTGTTTCCATATAAAGGATAGATTGCTGAGGGAATTCCCTGGTGGTCCAGTGGTTAGGACTTGGCACTTTCTCTGCAGGGGGCCTGGGTTTGATCCCTGGTCAGGGAACTAAGATACCATAAGCCTCACAGAGTGGCCAAAAAAAGAAAAAAAAAAAAAGATTGCTAAGATTTTGATTGGGATTTTGTTGAATCTATAGATAAAGTTAACAAGAAGAACTGACATCTTGATAATGTCTTCCAATCACAAACATGGAGTATTTCTCCATTTATTGTGATCTTTAACTTTTTTCATCAGATTTTATAGTTTTCCACATATAAATCTTGTATGTTCATTGTTAGATTTATACATAAATACTTTGGTATTATTTTAAATGGTATTTTTTAGAATTTCAAATTTTACTTGTTCATTGCTGGAAAGCAATTGAATTTTTTATTTTAAAATAGTATCCTGTACCACTTCTATAACCAATTCTGAGTTCCAGAATTTTTTCTACATAGATTATCATGTCATCTGTAGCAGTGTTCATTTTCTTTATTCCTTTTTTTCTTAATAAACTGTATAACTTCAATTGACCCATCTTCATATTTGCTAATTCTTTCTTCTGTCAGCTCAAGTCTGCTGTTAAGCACCCTCAATATTTTTTAAATTTAAGTTATAATGTAATTTTTAACTCCAGAATTTTTTATTTTGTTCTTTTTAAGAATTTTAACTCTTCATTGATATTCTTTATTTGGTGAGACATAATTGTCTTACTTTAATTTTTTAGTTGTTTGAACATATTGTTAATACCTGAAATAATGTCTTTTCTCCTAAGTTCAACATCAGGGTCCCTTTATGAACATTTTCTTGTTGGCTGCTTTTTTTTTCTGTGTATACACTGTTGTTTCATCTTTCTTTGCAGATGTTTTATATAAGATATTATAACAACTCTGGTGTCAGATCCAACCCCCTTCCAGGGTTTATTGTTGTTGTTGCTACTTATTATTATTATTGTTATTATTATTGTTTTTCTCATTGCTGCTCAGTTGTTCAGTGATGTTACTGAACTAATTCTGTATATTCTTTATTCTCTTTAGTGTACCACCATGACTCCTTAACTAGCTTTCTTTTTTGTCTAAGTTCTTATTTTTACATTTAAGAAAAAAATTTAAAAAAAAATTTTTAAAAGATACAAAAAGGGCTTCCCTGGTGGCACAGTGATTGAGAGTCCACCTGCCGATGCAGGGGACATGGGTTCGTGCCCCAGTCTGGGAAGATCCCACATGCCGCCGAGCGGCTGGGCCTGTGAGCCATGGCCTCTGAGCCTGCGCGTCCGGAGCCTGTGCTCCTTAATGGGAGAGACCACAACAGTGAGAGGCCCGCGTACCGCAAAAAAAAAAAAAAAAAAAAAAAAAAAAAAGATACATTTAAGCCTGGTTTCCTAGGAGTCATGCCCAGGTCAGTATAACTTAGTGGCCAGCAGTGCTTGGTCAGAAGACTTCTTAAATGTCTGAGCTACTCTTTGCCAAGTAGGGCAAAATAATGAACTCCTCATCCCTTCAAACTTCTGGCAGCTTAAAAGTCAGCCTTAGCTTTCACTTTCTGTCGGAAGAGGGCCTAAAGTCAGCTAGACATGAGTAACAAGAATTTGTCTTTCCCTGGGTCTTGTCTGAGTATACTCAGACCTTGACCTGCATGCAGACTTCTAGAGCCTCAGAATATGTCAGAGCTTTTCAAAGTTCCCTATGGTTGTCTCTTTTTTCAAGTTCTCCTTTCAAGTGTTTTGTCAGGATCTTGTTCTTTTCAACTGAAATCACAGCCTGAGGCAGCTGCAGTGTTACCAGCTGACTATTACTGTTTTCAGTTTTTTCAGTAATTCCCTGGGGACGGAGGGGTTTTTTTTTTTTTTTTTAAATTAATTATTCAGTTTAGTTTTGTTTTGTTGCAGAGATGAGACAGAGACAAATTTTTTAAAATGACGGCACTCTGGGAATAGAACTCATTCAGGAAACTGCTTATTTGTTCAAACTATTGACTGCTCTGGGGATTCATCTTTTAATGGAGCCCAGAAGATGCTAATCTTTGCTTTTGGCTGTGAGGCTACCTGCTTTTCTCAACCACCATGCCACCTAGCTGAGGAGGGAAGAGGAATAGGAATAGCCTCAGTTAAAACGCCACAGACTCCAGTGTTCTTATTGAGGTTCAGCAATTTTTCTTGAATAAACACTTCCAGTTTATTCTGTTCATTTGGTGAGTTTCAAGAGTTCTAGAATGATTGAGTTTAATTATTTAGTCATGATTTTCATTGTGTTTGTGTGATAGTGAGTTCACTGAAGGACATATTCTGCCCCTCCATAAGTCAATATTCCTGAAATTTATATAAACTAAATCATATTATATAAAGTTCCTTGAGTCTTGTCTCTTTGACTGTCATAACATCTGTGATATTCTTTCATGTTGTTATATGTAGCAGTTGCTTGCTTTTTATTGCTGTGTAGTGTTCCATTTTATGAATATATTGTAATTTATTTATTCTGTTCTTTTTTTTAACATCTTTATTGGAGTATAATTGCTTTACAATGGTGTGTTAGTTTCTGCTTTACAACAAAGTGAAGCAGTTACACATATACATGTGTTCCCATGTCTCTTTCCTCTTGCGTCTCCGTCCCTCCCACCCTCCCTATCCCACCCCTCTAGGTGGTCACAAACCACCCAGCTGATCTCCCTGTGCCATGCGGCTGCTTCCCACTAGCTATCCACCCTACATTTGGTATATAGTGTATACACACTATACATATATATATATATGTATAGTGTGTATATAGTGTATATATATATATATATATAGTGTATATATATAGTGTATATATATAGTGTGTATGCCACTCTCTCACTTCATCACAGCTTACCCTTCCCCTTCCCCATATCCTCAAGTCCATGCTCTAGTAGGTCTGTATTTTATTCCTGTCTGACCCCTAGGCTCTTCATGACATTTTTTCCCTTAAATTCCATACATATGTATTAGCATACAGTATTTGTTTTTCTCCTCCTGACTTACTTCACTCTGAATGACAGACTCCAGGTCCATCCACCTCACTACAAATAACTAAATTTCGTTCCTTTTTATGGCTGAGTAATATTCCATTGTATATATGTGCCACATCTTCTTTATCCATTCATCTGTTGATGGACACTTAGGTTGCTTGGTACAAGACTCTTTTTGAATTATGATTTTCTCAGGGTATATGTCCAGTAGTGGGATTGCTGGGTCGTATGGTAGTTCTATTTGTAGTTTTTTAAGGAACCTCCATAATATTCTCCATAGTGGCTGTATCAATTTGCATTCCCACCAACAGTGCAAGAGTGTTCCCTTTTCTCCACACCCTCTCCAGCATTTATTGTTTCCAGATTTTTTGACGATGGCCATTCTGACCGGTGTGAGATGCTATCTCATTGTAGTTTTGATTTGCATTTTTCTAATGATTAATGATGTTGAGCATTCTGTCATGTGTTTGTTGGCAATCTGTATATCTTCTTTGGAGAAATGTCTGTTTAGGTCTTCTGCCCATTTTTGGATTGGGTTGTTTGCTTTTTTGTTATTGAGCTGCATGAGCTGCTTGTAAATTTTGGAGATTAATCCTTTGTGAGTTGCTTCATTTGCAAATATTTTCTCTCATTCTGAGGGTTGTCTTTTCATCTTGTTTATGGCTTCCTTTGCTGTGCACAAGCTTTTAAGTTTCATTAGGTCCCATTTGTTTATTTTTGTTTTTATTTCCATTTCTCTAGGAGGTGGGTCCAAAAGGATCTTGCTGTGATTTATGTCATAGAGTGTTCTGCCTATGTTTTCCTCTAAGAGTTTTATAGTGTCTGGCCTTACATTTAGGTCTTTAACCCATTTTGAGTTTATTTTTGTGTATGGTGTTAGGGAGCTACTTTTACATGTAGCTGTCTAGTTTTCCCAGCACCACTTATTGAAGAGGCTGTCTTTTCTCCACTGTATATTCTGCCTCCTTTATCAAAGATAAGGTGACCATATGTGTGTGGGTTTGTCTCTGGGCTTTCTATCCTGTTACATTGATCTATATTTCTGTTTCTGTGCCAGTACCATACTGTCTTGATTACTGTAGCTTTGTAGTATAGTCTGAAGTCAGCGAGCCTGATTCCTCCAGCTCCATTTTTCATTCTCAAGATTGCTTTGGCTATTCGGGGTCTTTTGTGTTTCCATACAAATTGTGAAATTTTTGGTTCTAGCTCTGTAAAAAATGCCAGTGGTAGTTTGATAGGGATTGCATTGAATCTGTAGATTGCTTTGGGTAGTAGAGTCATTTTCACAATGTTGATTCTTCCAATACAAGAACATGGTATATCTCTCCATCTATTTGTATCATTTTTAATTTCTTTCATCACTGTCTTATAATTTTCTGCATACAGGACTTTTGTCTCCTTAGGTAGGTTTATTCCTAGATATTTTATTCTTTTTGTTGCGATGGTAAATGGGAGTGTTTTCTTAATTTCAGTCTCAGATTTTTCGTCATTAGTGTGTAAGGATGCCAGAGATTTCTGTGCATTAATTTTGTATCCTGCTACTTTACCAAATTCATTGATTAGCTCTAGTAGTTTTCTGGTAGTATGTTTAGGATTCTCTATGTATAGTATCATGTCATCTGCAAACAAAGACAGCTTTACTTCTTCTTTTCCAGTTTGGATTCCTTTTCTTTCATTTTCTTCTCTGATTGCTGTGGCTAGGGACTTCCAAAACTATGTTGAATAAGAGTGGTGAGAGTGACCAACTTTGTCTTGTTCCTAATCTTAGTGGAAATGGTTTCAGTTTTTCACCATTGAGGACGATGTTGGCTGTGGGTTTGTCATATATGGCCTTTATTATGTTGAGGTAAGTTCCCTCTATGCCTACTTTCTGCAGGGTTTTTATCATAAATGGGTGTTGAATTTTGTCAAAAGCTTTCTCTGCATCTCTTGAGATGATCATATGGTTTTTCTCCTTCAGTTTGTTGATATGGTGTATCACATGATTGATTTGCGTATATTGAAGAATCCTGCATTCCTGGAATAAACCCCACTTGATCATGGTGTATGGTCTTTTTAATGTGCTGTTGGATTCTGTGTGCTAGTATTTTGTTGAGGATTTTTGCATCTATGTTCATCAGTGATATTGGCCTGTAGTTTTCTTTCTTTGTGACGTGTTCGTGTTTGTCTGGTTTTGGTATCAGGGTGATGGTGGTCTCATAAAATGAGTTTGGTAGTGTTCCTCCCTCTGCTATCTTTTGGAAGAGTTTGAGAAGGATAGGTGTTAGCTCTTCTCTAAATGTTTCATAGAATTTGCCTGTGTAGCCATCTGGTCCTGGGCTTTTGTTTGTTGGAAGATTTTTAATCACAGTTTCAATTTCAGTGCTTGTGATTGGTCTGTTCATATTTTCTGTTTCTTCCTGGTTCAGCCTCAGCAGGTTGTGCATTTCTACGAATTTGTCCATTTCTTCCAGGTTGTCCATTTTATTCGCATAGAGGTGCTTGTAGTAATCTCTCATAATCTTTTGTGTTTCTGCATTGTCAGTTGTTACTTCTCCTTTTTTTTTTCTTGCACTATGCAGACCTCTCACTGCTTTGGCCTCTCCTGCTGCGGAGCACAGGCTCCGGACGCGCACGCTCAGTGGCCATGGCTCATGGGCCCAGCCGCTCCACGGCACATGGGATCCTCCTAGACCATGGCACGAACCTGTATCCCCTGCATCAGCAGTTGGACTGTCAAGCATTGTGCCACCTGGGAAGCCCTTTACTTCTCCTTTTTCATTTCTAATTCTATTGATTTGAGTCTTCTCCCTTTTTCTCTTGATGAGTCTGGCTAATGGTTTATCAATTTTGTTTATCTTCTCAAAGAACCAGCTTTTAGTTTTATTGATCTTTGCTGTTGTTTCCTTCATTTCTTTTTCATTTTTTTCTGATCTAACATTTATGATTTCTTTCCTTCTGCTAAATTTGGGGGTTTTTGGTTCTTTTTTCTCTAATTGCTTTTTAGGTGCTAGATCAGGTTGTTTATTCGAGATGTTTACTGTTTCTTACGGTAGGATTGTATTACTATAAACTTCCCTCTTAGAACTGCTTTTGCTGCATCCCATAGGTTTTGGGTCATTGTGTCTCCATTGTCATTTGTTTCTAGGTATTTTTTGATTTCCTCTTTGATTTCTTCAGTGATCACTTTGTTATTAAGTAGTGTATTATTTAGCCTCCATGTGTTTGTATTTTTTACATGTCTTTTCCTGTAACTGATACCTAGTCTTATAGCATTGTGTTTGGAAAAGATACTTGATATGATTTCAATTTTCTTAAATTTACCAAGGCTAGATTTGTGACCCAAGATATGATCTATCGTGGAGAATGTTCCGTGAGCACTTGAGAAAAATGTGTATTCTGTTGTTTTTGGATGGAATGTCCTATAAATATCTATTAAGTCCATGTTATTTAATGTATCATTTAAAACTTGTGTTTCCTTATTTATTTTCGTTTTGGGTGGTCTGTCCATTGGTGAACGTGGGGTGTTAAAGTCCCCTACTATGATTGTGTTACTGTCAATTTCCCCTTTTATGGCTGTTAGTATTTGCCTTATGTATTGAGGTGCTCCTATGTTGGGTGCATAAATATTTACAATTGTTATATCTTCTTCATGGATCGGTTCCTTGATCATTATGTAGTGTCCTTCTTTGTCTCTTGTAATAGTTATTTTAAAATCTATTTTGTCTGATGTGAGAATTGCTACTCCAGCTTTCTTCTGATTTCTATTTGCATGGAATATATTTTTCCATCCCCTCACTTTCAATCTGTATGTGTCCCTATGTCTGAAGTGGGTCTCTTGTAGATAGCATATATATGGGTCTTGTTTTTGTATCCATTCAGCCAGTCTGTGTCTTTTGGTGGGAGCATTTAATCTATTTACATTTAAGGTAATTATCGATATGTATGTTCCTGTTACCATTTACTTAATTGTTTCGTGTTTATTCTTGTAGATCTTTTCCTTCTTTTCTGTTTCCTGCCTAGAGAAGTTCCTTTAGCATTTGTTGTAAGGCTGCTTTTGTGGTGCTGAACTTGCTCAGCTTTTGCTTGTCTGTAAAGGTTTTAATTTCTCCATCAAATCTGAATGAGATCCTTGCTGGGTAGAGTAATCTTGGTTGTAGGTTTTTCTCCTTCATCACTTTAAATATGTCCTGCCACTCCCATGTGGCTTGCAGAGTTTCTGCTGAAAGATCAGCTGTTAACCTAATGGGGATTCCCTTGTGTGTTATTTTTTGTTTTTCCCTTGCTGCTTTTAATATGTTTTCTTTGTATTTAATTTTTGATAATTTGATTAATATGTGTCTTGGCATGTTTCTCCTTGGATTTATCCTGTATGGGACTCTCTGTGCTTCCTGGACTTGATTAACTATTTCCTTTCCCATATTAGGGAAGTTTTCAACTATAATCTCTTCCAATATTTTCTCAGTCCTTTTCTTTTTCTGTTCTTCTTCTGGAACCCCTATAATTCGAATGTTGGTGCGTTTAATGTTGTCCCAGGGGTCTCTGAGACTGTCCTCAGTTCTTTTCATTGTTTTTTCTTTATTCTGCTCTGCAGTAGTTATTTCCACTATTTTATCTTCCAGGTCACTTATCCATTCTTCTGCCTCAGTTATTCTGCTATTGATCCCATCTAGAGTATTTTTAATTTCATTTATTGTGTTGTTCATTGTTGCTTGCTTTCTCTTTACTTCTTCTAGGTCCTTGTTAAATGTTTCTTGCATTTTGTCTATTCTATTTCCAAGATTTTGGATCATCTTTACTATCATTATTCTGAATTCTTTTTCAGGTAGACTGCCTATTTCCTCTTCATTTGTTAGGTCTGGTGGGTTTTTACCTTGCTCCTTCCTCTGCTGTGTGTTTTTCTGTCTTTTCATTTTGCTTATCCTACTGTGTTTGGGGTCTCCTTTTTGCAGGCTGCAGGTTCGTAGTTCCCATTGTTTTTGGTGTCTGTCTCCAGTGCTTAAGGTTGGTTCAGTGGGTTGAGTAGGTTTCCTGGTTGCGGGGACTAGTGCCTGTGTTCTGGTGGATGAGGCTGGATCTTGTCTTTCTGGTGGGCAGGTCCACGTCTGGTGGTGTGTTTTGGGGTGTCTGTAGCCTTATGATTTTAGGCAGCCTCTCTGCTAATGGATGGGGCTGTGTTCCTGTCTTGCTAGTTGTTTGGCGTAGCTTTCTGGTCCTTGAGTGACGCAGGGTCTTGGTGTTGAGATGGACATCTCTGGGAGATTTTTGCCGTTTGATATTACGTGGAGCTGGGAGGTTTCTTGTGGACCAGTGTCCTGGAGTTGGTTCTCCCACCTCAGAGGCACAGCTCTGATGCCTGGCTACTACGGTACTTAAAATCTGATCCCATTTTCAGTTTTTCTAAATTCCATCCTGTTGGTGTATATGTCAGGCACGTCAGGAAGGAAACCAGCTCTTGAGGAGGGCAGTGGTCACCACTAGGCCGCTGCCTAAGGCGTGTTGTGCTTGTCTGAGCGAGGCCCAGGCCATGTCTCTATTTGTTCTATTCTTTTTTTTTTTTTTTTTTTTTTTGCGGTATGCATGCCTCTCACTGTTGTGGCCTCTCCCATTGTGGAGCATAGGCTCTGGATGCGCAGGCTCAGTGGCCATGGCTCATGGGGCTAGCCGCTCCGTGGCAAGTGGGATCTTCCCGGACCGGGGTACGAACCCGTGTCCCCTGCATCAGCAGGCGGACTCTCAACCACTGCGCCACCAGGGAACCCCTCTATTTATTCTATTCTTAATGAACATTAATGTTATTTCCAATTTAGGGTTGTTATATTATGAAAATTCTTTTGTTTTTGTCAAATATGACTGATAATTAAGTATATACCCAGAAGTGCTGTGTCATAAGGTAGGAATATATTTAGCTTCAGTGGATATTGCCAAATAGTTTTTCTAAATTACTCTAAAAATTTGTCTACCACAAGAAGCTTATGACTATGTTTATACTGTTTAATAATTACCATAGTTTTGAACATAAGTGTCAGTATAAATTTATTTAACAAATTTTATATCAATTCAGCATATTGATTCTTCTCTTGAAAATGACAAAGACCTGGGGCTTCCCTGGTGGTGCAGTGGTTAAGAATCCACCTGCCAAGGCAGGGGTTTGAGCCCTGGTCTGGGAAGATCCCACATTCCATGGAGCAACTAAGCCTGTGTACCACAACTACTGAGCTTGTGCTCTGGAGCCCGTGAGCCACAACTGCTGAGCCCGTGTGCCACAATTATTGAAGCCCAGGTGCCTAGAGCCTGTGCTCCACAGCAAGAGAAGCCACCGCAATGAGAAGCCCACACACTGCAACAAAGAGTAGCCCCACTTGGCACAACTAGAGAAAGCCCACATGCAGCAATGAAGAGCCAACACAGCCAAAAGTAAATAAATAAAATAATTATATTTTTTAAAAAAGAAAGAAAATGACAAAGACCTTATACTGCTTTAACTATCAATTAAGTTGTTCTCCATTTTGTTGTTTAGTGTTTTAGATTGGCCTAAGTCACACACATAAAATTGCTTTTTGATGGTCAAAGGTAAATTAAGTTCTCCAGTAAAGTTTTCAGTGTTTCCATTGTTGTCGTTGTTTGTACCCTATTCTGTTCTTGGTTCACTATTCCTTGTTGAAGGACATGTTTTAATAGATATTTTAATTACAGTCTATGGGTCACAAACTGTCAAAGTCATTTTATACTCTAAAAATGTCTTAATTTTGCCTTTACTCTTCAATGGTAATTTGATCTACTCTACAATTCTTAAACAACAATTATATTCCCTCACCACTTTGAATATATTTCTCTTAATTCTGCTGGCATTTATTATTACTACTTATAATAAGACTGCTGTTAGTCTAACTCTGATTCCTTCATAGGTAGTCTGTCTTTTCTCCTGCTATTGGCTTTTATAATATTTCCTTTTGTTTTTAATGTTTTTCAGACTTACTGTGACATGTATTTTTCGTTTTGCTTAGAATACACTTTTATTTTTAGTTTTCATAATTTAATAAACTAGATAAATTTTAAATATTATCCATTCTTTCTCATTTCCTGCTTTCTTTTTTTTATAAATGGCAGTCAGCTTCTGAAATTCCAATTAATTATGTTTCTCAATCTGCCTTCCATGTGTCTTGACCAATTATTTTTATATGTTTACATATCTTCATGTTTTGTTCCCAGTGGTATCTTCATTGCTCTCATATATTCACTAATTTTCTCTTCTGCCGTGAGGTATCTAAACCCAGCACAGCCAAAACTAAATACATTTATAAATAAATAAAGTATTCTCTCCGTTATGTGTGTATATGTTTATTTCAATGATTGTGTTCACTATCAAGATTTTACATTGATAAATCAAAACTACAATGAGGTATCACCTCACACCAGTTAGAATGGGTATCATGAGAAAGTCTACAAACAATAAATGCTGGAGAGGGTGTGGAGAAAAGGGAACCCCCTTGCACTGTTGGTGGGAATGTAAATTGATGCAGCCACTATGGAAAACAGTATGGCGGTTCCTTAAAAAACTAAAAATAAAATTACCCTATGATCCAGCAATCCCACTGCTGGGCATATACCCAGAGAAAACCATAATTCAAAAAGATACATGCACCCCAATGTTCACTGCAGCACTATTTACAATAGCCAGGTCATGGAAGCAACCTAAATGCCCATCTACAGATGAATGGATAAAGAAGATGTACATATACACATCAGTAATGGAATATTTCTCAGCCATAAAAAGGAATGAAATTGGGTCATTTGTTGGGATGTGGATGGATCTAGAGACTATCATACAGAGTGAAGTAAGTCAGAAAGAGAAAAACAAATATTGTATATTAACACATATATGTGGAACCTAGAAAAATGGTACAGATGAACCAGTTTGCAGGGCAGAAATTGAGACACAGATGTGGAGAACAAATGTATGGACACCAAGGGGGGAAAGCAGCTAGGGGGTGGTGGTGGTAGTGTGATAAATTGGGTGATTGGGATTGACACGTATACACTGATGTGTATAAAATTGATGACTTATAAGGACCTGCTGTATAAAAAAGATAAAGAAAATAAAATTTAAAAATTTAAAAAAATAAGATACCTAAGATGAGATTAAAGGAATGCAGACCCTGCACACACCCTAATCTTATCAGCAACCCCACCCTCGAATCATTGCCATAAAACTCCTCACCAAACTCCCCTGGGTTGGGACACATAGTTTTCGAGGGCAGGAGCCCACTGTATCCCCCTTTGCCTGGCAAAGCAATAAAGCTATTCTTTTCTACTTCACCCAAAACTCTGTCTCCGAGATTTGATTTGGCATTGGTGCAGAGAGGCTGAGATCTCAGCATCAACAGTTTTAACAAATTTGTTTAATGGCCATAATAGAATAAAAGGATTTCCAATGAGCAATTTCTGTATTATTAATACCTGCTGTTTGCCTGCTAAGCCAGTCACACACATTTACCCTTATCTTACTTCAGCATCCTTCTTCTTGTACAAATCTTGGCTTTAATTAGGTATCAACCACAATGTCTTTGAACAAAAAAATAAAGGATGGACTTTTATTTCTCTCTCATGTAGTGGTCCAGATGCAGGCAGTTGATCCAGGGTAGGTAGACATCACTACCATCCTCAACATAGAGCCTCTATGGATGGGTTTAAGGCAGCTTCTCTGGTTCTCATCAACTCCCAGCCAGTTGGGAAGGGAAAAGGAATAAACAGTTGTTTCAAGGGCAAGATTCAAAAGTAGCACATATCTCTTTTGTCCACATCCTACTGGCCAAAATTTAGTCACAACTACAGCTAGCCACAAGGAAGACTGAGGAATTTATTCTTTAACAGTGTAGCTGTGTGCAGAGCTATAACTTTTTTACCATGGAGAAAGGGAAAAGAAAATATTCAATGTTAACTAAGAGTATTTCACAGGGATACACCATGGCATATATAAAAGGCACAGGCTCTGGCACCAGGAAGCTCTTGATTGGTGTCAGGCGCTTCACATAGATAAAAGGAAACTCGATTCCTCTCCACTAAATCTCCCTGCTAAGAGTAAAATTACAGCCCTTAGATTGGGTAGCCAAAAATATCACCTGATCTTGGCCTCTAAAAACCTTCCCTGCATCAGGCTTACCTAGCTGGACCAATAAGATTACGTTTTTTTTAGGAATGGAGAGCTGAAACAAGCCTAACAAGATAAACCAACCACATTCTTTTTCCCATAATGGAAAATATAGAATATGTGAATATGATTATACAGAGAAATCATGTTTGCTGATAGAACTGACCTAATGAAAGGGCTAAAGACAAGAGACGGTGCATATCATGAAGAGAACGTGAAGAAGAGAGTAGTTGATGACAAGTCACCAATTTTCTTGAGTCCTGATTCTATATATTGGGATTTGTTTCCATGAGATTCCTCTCTATCATGCAATAATTTTTTTTCTTTGAACAATATGATTTTTTCCCTTATCAGCAAATATTTTCTGATTCAAGAAGTATTAATGGAACCTCAAGATCTCAGTCTAACTCAGAGAAATAGACAAACATACTGTAGTTCAGGTACTTAACAGAGAGGGAACGGTTTATCTCAGAAGATCAGGGAAGTTTGGCCTTGAGTATGAGTGAGATTTTATCACTTGGAGTAGGAAAGACAAGAGGGCCACAGGGTAGGGCAGAATTTTTCAGGTGAGAGCATATTTATGCAGAAGAGAGTAATTTCATGTGTTTAGAGTTTTATCTATTCTATAAATGTCAGAAACACTTGAGAAGTCTCTCTTTTTCATGCTCAGAATCTGGTAATGCATGCATTTCAGATTTCTGTCCTGAAATTTTCATTACTGGAACTGTTAGAAATGTCTTTATTAATATACAGTGTAGTACCAGTGTTATGATGAAGGAAGGGCTATATAATATATGTAAATTTCTACAAGTCCCTAGTCCTCCTGTTTTACTTTGTTTTGTTTTATGTTATGTGGGATACTATATAAGAGAAAGAAATGTGTCATTTTTCCCTAAAAAATTCCTCTCTGAGTTTATTCTAGATGTTCTGACCATGTTAGTACTTGCAGAACTGTGTGGCAAATAATGCATATTTTTTAAAAAAAATCTGATGATATCAGTGGCTTTGTTTTCCTTAATTAGGAAGATGAGATTCATTTTGGAATAGAATGACTTTTGCTTCAAACAGACAAATCGTATCATTAATTGGAAGGCTGTAATCAATTAATATCCAGTATTACAGTCCAAGTGGCCAGATCCTGGGATACGTTTCAAAAGAAAGTACACAAGTAAATATGTATCTTCTCATCTGGCAGACAAGGATTTGGAAGAGGTGCCAAGCTGGTTATTGGCTCATAGTTGGCCAGAAGATCATGACTGTTTAATGTACTATATTAACTACAGTTGTGTTCAGTTTGATTGTCTTCAAAGATGCAGCTTGGAACATTAGCCTGATAATTAAATCTCAGTTTCTGATGACTATTGTGGAAATAGGTAGGTTTGTTGCCTAAATACCAAAAAAAAATGTAAATGTGTTCCAACTTCTTCAAAGTTTGCTTTCAAAAAGATTTTCACTCTTAAGCTGGAAAGGTACTGGTGGACCTTTCTTCTGAGCTTCAGGCTGATATATGCAGTCACCTACTTGACATCTCCACTTGTCTCTCTCACTTAAAATGTTCAAAACTGCACTTTCCATCTTAACCCGCCCACAGCTGATGCAAAGTTTTCCTCATCTCAGTAAGTGGTTTTTCTAGGTACCCAGGTGCATAAGCCAAAAGTCTGCAAATAACCCTTGACCCCAGCCTTTCTCTTATATACATATCCATTCCATCTCCAAAGCCTACCTATGCTACCTACAAAGCATTTTTTCACATCTCTGCACTTTTTTTTCCGTGTTCATTGCCACCATTTTATTCTAAGCTGTACCTCTCTCCTGAATGACTGAAATAACTTTCTAAATCTCTCCACTTCCATTCTTGGCAATCTCAATATGATCTATACAGAGTTTTCAGAATATCTTTAAGGTATTTTTGGATCAGTTTTATCTCATTCAGAATCTTTGATTGTCATCTCATTACACTAAGATAGAAGACAAAATTATTTGTCCTGTGAGTTCTGTCCCTTGCTTGTTTCTCTAGACTCTTTACACTGTCCCCCTTCCACTTAAGGGTACACTTCCTGGTAGAGGAGAGTGATGTGAATTTAAATGCATTTCTTGGTCAAATTGTTTACAACCAGGACTCTTGAAATTCACACCACCAGCCATTCATCCTTAGCACCTCCCCATGTGGATATTCATAGCCTTCCAGATCACTTTGCCATGTTAACTGAGAATTTTGCCATTGGTTGAAAGACTTATCTTTCTGTTTTTTTCTTGGAAAATAATGGATTTTTCCATACACTGTTTTTATATTTCTTGGCTTCATGAACTCTAGGAAGTATTGTGGATTTTCTAATTTACTAACTTGTACCCATCACTATTTGACAAAATTCTATCATGTATTTCTCACCCATTAATTCTTAAGTTTAAACATCCCCAGATTTCTTCTGATATTTCATGCCATCCCTCCTATTATTCCTGTTTTATTTATCTCATTAAGTTCTCCAGTTTATGATGCCTCCATTTCTTCTGTTTAATGATTTTCCTTGCTCACCAATACCAAATCCCATTTTCAAAAGTTTTTTTCAAAGACCCTCAATATTATGGTAGAAAAACAAAAATGTGGACTCATATTTCTTCTCTGTTAAGCTTATGGCCTTGGTAGATTACTCAGTACTTGCTTATTCCACAATCTAGCTTCTATTCTTTGCTTGGACTGCTCATTGCAACTAGGAGGAAATTACCACTAAGAATGGATGGTCTAAAACCTGATTTAAACCATCCAATACCTAATCCAACCTTGTCCAGTCAGTCTTTTCAGGAACTATTCTATAGATTCACTATTTTCTTCAATTTCCCTACTTACTTTTATCTCTTGACCCATAATTTATTTTTTACTTCTAGGGCCTTGCAAAAAAAATTTGTATGTAGTAGGGAATTGTAAAAATTATTTAACTCTGAGTGTGAATTAGAATCATCTGGGAGTTTTTAAAAATACTGATGTCAAGATTCTACCTCAGCCCAAATAAACTGAACTCTGAGAACGGTACTCTAATATGGATATTTTAAACTCCCAAATTTTAATGTGCACCAAGAATTGGTCCATTGAACCCTTATTAAAACTAGGGTCTTCTGATTATGGAAAATATCAGAATAAGTCAACAACAGTGGCAAAATGGTGTTTAAATATCCATGTTATCCAGCTTAGAAGACCTTGTGAACCACCACATGCTCATGGTAAATTAGCATGTTCTCCATAGAGAAATGGTGTTGCATACACAAATAAGAGTTGATCATCAAAGAGCTATCTATTAACCTGCTGAGAAATGCCTTTTCTTTTCCTTTCCTGAGGCTTCAGGAAGCTACCTCTTCCTTGAATAAACCTGTTGAAGGTGGGTAGATTGGCTTGCAGCTTCTCTTAAATGCTGGTATTTGAACTTGGCCTAGGCAAGCACCTCCTGTAATTTACTTTACACTTGGCTGGAATAAGATGATTTTATATTTGGGCTAGGGATAAAGGGAGCTTCTCTTTCCCTCTGGGGACCTATGAAGAATGAGAACATTTACGGTGTGTGCTTTCTTCTCCTTCCCTTGAAAAGAAAGAAAACCACCTTGTGCTGTTTCTCTACCTAGTTCAGGCATGCAGAGCCATTCATCCCGTTGCATGATGCTTAGAATAAAAGGTGTTACAAAAACTTGATTTGTTTCTGATAACCCAATGACTGCACATACTTAATAACTGATTTTACTGTAATATTCCTGAATTCAAAAGCATTACTGGTACTTGACATTATTATGTCTTCAGTAAAGAATTAAATCTTAGTTTACTGAGACTCCAGATAAAATAATTCAGACACTTTGTCTAAATTATATGTTGTTTTAAAACTCCCTAGTGCTTGGTAAATCTGTATATCAAATATCACAAATAAATGTAGAAAAAAATTATAAAGGGTCAGTATTTTAACAATCAATCTAGAATAAATTTTAAATAAATTGCCTTAGGAAAGAAAAGTCATCTTGCTTACCTAAGGAAACTTACCAACTTTAATTTTGACTTCTTGTACAGTTTGAAATAGCTAAAACAGGATTTCATAGAATTTTTTTAATAAGTAAGAAAATGGCTTTTTGGCTTTGTTGTTGTTGTTTAATATCAGGCTACATTCTGAACTAAAAATGTTGTAAAAAATTTGATAATGCCTGAGAACAGTCATGGGTAAGTAAAACCACAGATAGAGTATAATTCTATTGCTGAGAAAAGGCACCTTAATATATAAATTTTTTCAAACATTTATTAAATATTCAAATAGTGTAGGATTATTTATTATTTAAGATGAACCAATTCAGGCTATAAACATTTCTCTGTTACTTTGTTGGCTGAATTATGTACACAATGTTCTGAGTATGATGCCTAGCACATAGTAGAACAGGAAAGTATTCTGGATTCATTGTTTAATATCATTACTATCACCTGATTTTTACCTTATAATGGTCTCAATAGTAATTTTTATTTTGACTATACTTTTGCATTTTAATTTTTATCTATAGTAAAACAAAATAGAAAAATGAAGACTAAATGAAATTTATATGTTGACTATTAGCAATTAGTTTCTGAATTTATACTTTCCATGCCTTTTACTTTCCTTTTCTACCCAGCAGAATTTTTATGAGTGTAAATTATAAAGTGGTAAGGGAGGTATTGGTTTGGCCAAAAAGTTCGTTCGGGTTTCTGTTGTGGAATATATAAGTGAAAAGAGAAACTTAAGTAAAGAAATAAATTAGAGGAAAAAGAAAAAAGATACTTAAGAAAGGTTCTGGAATGATAATCTCTAGTGTCTCTAACTAGTGGAATTATTTTATCTTACGGTGGTTTTTGTTTGTTTGTTTTGTTTTGTTTGTTTTGGGCTTCACCGTGCAGCATGTGGGATCTTAGTTCCCCAACCAGGGATCGAACCTGTGCCACCTGCATTGGAAGTTCAGAGTCTTAACCACTGGACCAGCAGGGAAGCCTTATCCTATGGTGTTTTGATTAATCAAGAATAGTTACACAATCCTTAATTAAGAGAAAATTTTGTTCTATGATTTTTAGTAAGCGATAATTATATATTGAGGTAACACAATGTGCCAAGCATTTTGGAAATTCTAAAAGAAGAGTAGGGTTGGGACCGCTATCCTGAATCTCACCACTGGGCGTCAGCTTCTCTGTTGGTGGGTAGAGTTTATGTGTGATATATGTGAATAAAGGTTTGTGGGCTGTGCTCTGGTTCAAACTTGAGGCTATCTTCTTCTAGGATATGTGGTTATGCTCTGTAGACTTTGATGGGTTTTTCTTTTATTGGTTTGTTCATTTGTTCTAAGAAATTATGTGTTTTACTTTTACAAAATAACTAAAATCCAATATTTCTATCCTTCTTTAGAGAGATAGGAACAGAACAAACTTAATTCACCATCCCAAAGCCTAAAAATATGTGCTTTGGTACAGTATATTTGGAATGTGAATTCAATTCAATGTTCTGAAATACTGATTTTTCTTTTCTTGGATTGTATGCAGAATCTCTTCTCCTATTGGAATTAAAACTATTCTTCTTTGCTGCCATGTTGGAGGAAATCCAATCAAAACCACATGTTGATTTCAGTATGAATTCCACAGCTTAGAAATGAGTCAAGAAGTAGCAAGAGAAACCTTAGATTGAGATCTCAAGAGAAACAAGTTAAGGCTTTCAAAATCCATGCTAATTGGATGCTAATGTTTAATTAAGAATGACTTGCTAATTAACCTAAATAAGCCTAAAGATTTGGTGCATTTTAGGTCAACAAAATAAAATGGAAGATAATTTTTATTATATATATATGTATATCCTCATTTGCCTCTTAAAATCCTGGTTTATACTGGTACTAGTGTATTTATTAGGGGTACTTCTTTTCACATTCAAAAGTTACCTAATTTAAATGATCAATAAGGGTGAATTGTAGGAGTAGGGAAGGTAGAACCTCCGGATTGATTTAGGTATCCAAAAACAGGTATCCATTGTTGTCCACTTAATTTGGAAGTTACAAGCCTCGTAGGAATCTTCTGCACCTAACCTTGTTCAGTGATATGGGTACATAGTGTAGTGGCTATAAGAGGGTTCATCAGGTGGGTCGACCTCAGAGCTGGTCCTTGCTCCTCAGAATGGTATGAGAATATTTTCCCACATGTCTGAAAGTAGTATGGAAATATCGCTGTGATCCTGAGGACCTGAAGAGAGACCATGTAGCCAAGTGAGGAGGAAGCAATGGCAAATTGAGTAAAACAAAACTGAGGGCTGCAGAGTAAGTGTCCATCTCAGACAATGGAGAATACAGAATGAATCAGGTCTTCCCCTGAAGACCTGATGGTTGTCTCCCCAAAAGGGGTCCTGTAATTTATAGGAAGTGAGAAAGACTCTAAATTGAAAGGAGTCAAGTTTCTGACATCTTAAAGAATTGAATGATGTTTATTTTTACAATAAGGCTAAATGTAGACTTAAAGAAATTTATTCAAGTGACTGAAAAAATGGAGAAAGCTACATTTCTTTCACATCTAAATGTGCAGACTGAAATTGTATTTATGACAGAGGTCCTTTTCTCCCTTCTTTCGTTCCTTCCTTGCTTCTCCTCCCCCCACCCCTCACCCCGCCTTCTCTGTCTCTCTCTCTCTCTCTCTCTCTCTCTCTCTCTCTCTCTCTCTCTTTCTGTTATTTTTGGACCCACCAAATTTTGGAGTGTAGTGCGTTGTTCTTTAAGAACCTTCCCTAAGTTATTAAACTTTGTGGATTATTGCTTCAATGTTTAGGAACATTACCAATACATTAAAAGAAAAAATAAACAGGAGTAATTTTATAAATCTCTATCCTTCCCACTTTTAATATCAAGGAGATGTAATGGCATCACAGATGGTTCACATATCAACACTTTTCAACACTATATTACAAAGTGGAGGCTTTATTCATCCACAGCATACTTGGACTTCTACTATAGGGGCACAATCACAACTGATGAACAAATTAACTGATTTGTTTTGAAGTTTTAGTCACTATTATACTCCCAGAAATTTTGAAAGATTTTATGATTAGGAAGTTGCTTCACTTGGCAGAATGGAATCTTAATCATTATGCCTTGGAACACAGAGGACTACATATATATTCTTGATGCTTTTCAAAATGACGCCACATAACTTGTTCTCCATTTTTATTTAAGCAGCTCTGTGAATGACCCAGAATTTTGAACACAGCCTGACCCTGTGTTCAGGGGTAAGCAGCAGAAGCCTCCCTAATGGACAACAAGTCAGAGTGGCCGTGCTTGGTCATATATTTAAAGGAGAGACATCACTTTGGTGATACTTTATTTGCCTTATCCTCCTCATGAAATCAGTTCACTTCTCTGTGCCCTGGGGAACTGATACCTAAGCACTGTGTCCCTCTGAAGACTTGGGGCTTTGAGTGGTCTTTGTTTATGAGTGGCACTAGTAGAGATCATAATGTCAGAGAAGGAGGTCCAGGGTCTTTATTTTCTCCCTCTCTCCCTTGCATTAGTTCTGGTAGTGACTATGCATAATTATAGTTCTATTTGGGAAGCATTCTTCCACTGCTCAGCTTCTGTTACACTTCAGTTTCACACTCCCATTCCCTTGCCCATCAGGTGGAGAGAAAGTAATGTTTTCCCTCTGTTAATCATCCCTAAATGCATCACCATCCCTTGTGGATTCCAGTAATGCTGCCACACTCCTACTAATAATCTCTTAATTAAATTATTTTGTTAAAGCCCCTAAAGATGCTATCCTTCTTATGTTAGGACTTTGGCTAATCCAGAGATCTATTCTGCATCTGTTGCCAGCCTTCCCAGGCTTCCAAAAAACATCATCACCGATTAGTGCTAAAAATGACATAGGAAGCTCATCTCAATCCAGTCAGCACCCTATCATTAGACCAGATATACTAGGGCTGGTTGTATGGTCATAATATTCTTCTTCTCTCTCTATTCCTTTCCTCCTACACTTACATACCCTACCCCTCACAACAGATTTATATCTTTGGTCTGACATTCTGTGACACCCATTCCCTTTCCACTCCCCATATGTTTTTCCTTGTTGTATTTTTTTAAAACTACAACTCAGTGAGATAAATATGTTGAAAAGGAAATCAGATCACTTTGACATTTTTAGCTTTGGTAACTGAAAACCTGAATCAAATAGCCTATGAATTAAGAAATCTGGGTAAGCCCTTCATCCAGGGCAGGGCTCATTTCAGGGCTGGGTGATTTGTTTGCTCAGGTGTCATCTGGTGCTGAGGCACTATCTGCTTTTCTTCTCAGCAATGCATGCATTTTACTAGATGCCAGTGCTGGTCTGCCTCGTGCTTCTAAGATGGCAGCAAAGAGCAGTTATGCGTGAGAGTGAGAGTCTCCTCCTGTGGTTCACTCTTAACAAAATATATATATATAAAATAAGTCTCTTCTTTTTTTTGTTTTTCTTTAACTTTGATGTGGAGTATACGTTCTCATTCATGAGATAATCCAAGTTTAAAAAATATATATAACTGACTCAGAAGAATCAGGTGAAGTGTGATGGATATAGGAAATTAATTACAATGGTCACCTTAGTCATACTATTTGTGATTTACCCTAAGCAAACACGTAAGGGTATTACTGATGGCATATTTCCACTTCATTTTAAAGTTGAGGAATTAGCTGAACAATTTCAAAGTAATATATTATCCCTCTTTTCTTCAGATGATCCATAGAGAAATATACTTTTCTGTTAATTCGTCCTTTCAGTATGCTTGCTTCTGGCATGCTTGCCTAAATTCAGTGATGTCTGGAGAATTCATGCTATTTTCTGAATAGAATTTAGAATAATAATTTTGTTCTTGGCAATACCTATAATTAAACATAAATTATTAGTATTATCTAATGTTTGAGAAGAAAATAGGACAAATTTTGAAGATCTGCATTTAATTTCTTATCTCTCATTCCCTCATAATTGACTGAGAGGGCTTTCATAGTTTATTACACATTTTTTGGCCTTGACTTTTTATATATAAAATAAATAAGTGGATTAGAGGTCTATTTCAAATCTCTGAAATTACTATGTAATGTTAATAAATTTGGGGGGGGTGGTTCTTTTTAATTCTCTGATCACAGGAAATATAGTTTTTAAATAAAATGTGACTAGGCAATTATTTCCTTATGCACAGAGAATAAGGACAATAAAGTGTTCAGAAAGTTTAAAACTAAAATAGTGTATAATTGTAATGTCCATATCATCTATAAATGACTTAGAAGATGAAGTCTTGCTACTTAAAACAAACCATTCAATTTCTAACTAAATTCATTCTGACTAAATGTCAATGAGATTTAAAGCCTATGAAGTGTGAATACTATTCCTACAATTAAAATAAAATAAAAATAAAATATTTCTGTTTCAATAATTATCAGCTATTTATGTGATTAAGTTACAAAGATGGATAGTTATCATGAAAATTCCCAAGAGGCAGCAACATCTGAGCAAGTTATTTAAATTTAATACCCAGTGTTTTTACCATAAATCCTCAGTCATCACTTTAAAGCTACTTAGATCAGGTCTCTTTTTCATCTACAGTTCATGGGAAATCTAAGAAAGAAGGGTCTGAAGCCATACCTTGGAAATTCCCAGGGGACTTAGAACATTTGTTTTCATACAGTTTCATTGTTAATGTATACCTCTGGGACAAATCCTACTAAGAGCGTCTTCAGATTTAGTTTCACTTAAAAATAATATAATTAGCTCCTTTCTCTTTATGCAACTCTTTCTCCAACCCAGCAATCTCTGTAGCACTGTTTATACTCATGCCTTTGCTTATAATATTTACGATAGAAATTCCATTATTTAAATTCTTTAACTCATTTATATAATCAGTTTCACTGAAGGAGTAGTCCATGTACAATTCTTGTTTCCATCTCTTCCTATCTTATTCACACAACATACTGCATATTTATTTCTGCCTCCTTCACTTCATTGGAATTCCTCCCACTAAATTAACCAGAACCTAATTGCCAAATATGGTGGTCATTTCTCTGTTTTTATTTAACATTTTTAACATTACATTGATACTTAAATATCATTTCTTCTTTCTTTGACTTCATGACACTGTCTTCTTAGGTTTTTTCCTCCACTTTTTCTGAAAACCTCCTTCAGCTAATCAACCTGGACAGACCCATTAAATATTGGTTTAGGTACATAAAGTCTAATAAGTTCAAAATTCAACTCATTTTCTTTCCTCCACTTATTCAAACATATTGCCTTTCTATTTCTTGGGTCTGTTTCCAATTCTTAAAATCTGAATATAGTAAGCTGTTAAAAGAACAAAATTCAACTGAGTGAGTTCGAAGAATCAATCGGGCAGCATACCACCTAATAAATAAAAAGGCCCTCCAAGTAGCCGTATAAATGGAAGGCTTTTATAGAAATGGGGAGGGACGGGGGTTATTAGCAAAAGAAAAGAGGATTCTTTTAGGTTATGTCATCTTTTAGGAAGAAGGTCAGGGGGTCTTATCATGCAGATTACCTCACTAATGCTAACCCTGAAATTCCAGGCTGATTGGTTTACAGTTCCACTGCTGAGAGGCTGAAACTGCAGTTATGTTAGGTAGTAAGTCTGGGTGAGATTTAGTGGAAGTGACTCCATTTGGGGATTGTTGTTTCTTTTTAGCATTTTACCCCTTTTGGTCAAGCTCTCAGCCTAACTGAGAAATGTGATCAAAATTTAAAACATTAATCTACGACAAAGGAGAGAAGAATATACAATGGTGAAAAGACAGTCTCTTCAATGAGTAGTGCTGGGAAAATTGAACAGCTGCATGTAAAACAATGAGATTAGAACATTCCTCACACCATAAGCAAAAATAAACTCAAAGTGTTTTAAAGACTTAAATGTAAGACCTTACATTTACATTTATCATGCAAATGATATGATAGACAAGGGGTTAATATCCAAAATATATAAACAGCTTATACAGTTCAATATCAAAAAACCAAACAACCCAATCAGAAAATGGACAGAAGACCAGAACAGACATTTTTCCAAAGAAGACATACAAATGGCTACGAGGCACATGAAAAGATGCTCAATATTGCTAATAATTAGAGAAGTGCAAATCAAAATAACAATGAGATATCACCTGTTAGAATGATAGAATGACTATCATCAAAAAGTCTACAAAAAACAAATGTTAGAAAGGGTGTGGAGAAAAGGGAACCCTTGTACACTGTTGGTAGGAATGAACATTGGTGCAGCCACTATGGAAAACATAGTGTATGGAGGTTCCTTAAAAAACTAAAAATAGAGCTACCATATGATCCAGCAAGCCCAACCCTGCATATATATATATATACAGAAAAAAATGGAAGTTCTAATTCAAAAAAATACATGCACCTCAATGTTCATAGCAGCACTATTTACAATAGCCAGGATGCAACGCAAGTGCCAATCAACAGAAGAATGGGTAAAGAAGATGCATTGTATGTATACAATTGAGTATTAGCGATAAAAAGAATGAAGTTCTGCCATTTGCAGCAAAGTGGATGGGGATGGACCTGGAGAATATTATGCTTAGTGAAATAAGTCATACTGAGGAAGACAAGTAGTGTATGCTATCACATATATATGGAATCTAAAAAATAATACAGATGAATATATAGGCAAGACAAACAGACTCACAGATATAGAAAACAAACTTGTGGTTACCAAAGGGGAGAGAGAATGTGGGAGGGACAAATTGGGTATGGGATTAACAGTCTAGTAGCTTTAATTACATATCTTAATTAGGATTCTTAACCCTTAGAAACCTGACTTTCTAGTAAAAACTAAGAAGTAAGCAATTGTGGACTATATGTCATACTACTCATTTTTAGGTGGGGAAATTTATGAACACACTTCATAACTTCTAGAAACGTGCTTCTTCACAGCACAGTTTTTCACTGTGACACAAGACATGTTCACTTATAAACACAAATTTATCTTTAGTTTCTCTGCAATAAAAAACCAAAAGTAGATAAAGTGGCAGATGTTTTCAAATGAAAGAAATATACAAAAGAAAAATATGGTGATGCAGGAAGGCATTAAGAACAGAAAAGGGGTTATTATGTTGGTAAATATAAATGCATATTGATGTATAGAATAACAACAATAGTAATATCCTAGAAGATTTAAAAGTATATTTCTGTATGTGATTAAGATACATAATAACACATTTGGAGTTGCTATTCTAAAACTTTTACACTATTCAGGAAAAGGATAAAAGTTTTGATTAATACCTGTAGTCATTTCTAGGGTAACCACTATAACAGTAGACATATGGTATAAAACTTTCATGAAAAAATGGAAAGATACAGGTACTCTATCAATTCAAGAAAAGTAGAAACCTAGCAAGTACATAGTAAAAAGGTAGCTATAATCCCAAAATATACCAGCAGATGCATTGGTTTAGAATAAATCAAAGTGGACTAATTACTGTAAATAAAAGACAAAAATTAGTTGATTGGATTAAAAGGTTTTAACCAGGTATAGATAGGTGGTAGCCTTGCCCTCTGGCACAGGAATATAAAATATGTAGAACTGGTAATACATAAGGACAAAGAAAGGTTGAAAATAAAAGTATTGAAAACATTTATTTTGCAAACACTAAAAAGGAAGAATCATAGTAGTTATATAATATCAGACAAAATAGATTTTAAGGCATAAGGCATTATTAACATGAAAAGAGCATCACTGTATGATGCTAATAAGTTGAATTCATTGATTTGATAGAACTATTCTAATTTTCTTTGCACCTAATGCATGGCCTCAAAATATAAAGGTAGACCTAGAAGGAGAATTACATAAGTCCTAAATCAGAGTTGACTTTTAATAAAACTCCCTCAGTAACTGATGGAACAATTAGACAAAATATAATGGAGGATATAGAAGACTTGAGAAGTAAATGAATAAATTTGGACTAAAGCATGTGATAAGTATATAACTCTGACTCCAGAGTACACATTTTCTAGGTGCCCAGGAAATATTGAAAAATTGACCATGTACAGCACACTGTAATAAATTTTTAAAGTTCAGATCATGTAATATATATCCTCTGACCACAATTACATTATGCCAGAAATCAATAACAGGAAGATAACTGGAAATCCCAACATTTTTAAAAATTAAGAAATATATTTTAAAATAACCAGTATATCAAAGAAGAAATCACAAAGGAAATTAGCAATTAACTTAAACTAAATGATATTTAAATATTATATTTCAGTACTTGTGGAATGCTGCCAAAGCCTGGTTTTGAATGGAGGTATACATTCTTAAATGCATATATTAGGAAAGAAAGGCTGATAATCAATGATCTAATAAGCATTAATCTCAAGAAATTAGAAAAATAACAGCAACTTGAACCCAGAAAAAGTAGAAAGAAAAAATAATGAAGATAAAAGCAGAAGAAATACATTGGACAACATGTATACAGTAGAGAAGATCAATGAAACCAAATCTTTTCTTTGAAGAAACTGGTAATATGGGTAAATTCCTGGTGATATTGATCAAGAAATTTTAAAAGTACATGCAAATTACCAGTATCTTGAGCTTTTAAAAAAATAGCAGCCCTATAGATCTTTATGATAACAAAAGATTATATATAAGATGATGTTCTAAACTGTTTTATAGTCACACATTTGAAAATTTAGATGATATGGCAAAGTTCCTAGAAAAGCACTTATTACCACTTATTTTTCTAGCTATTAAGAGATTAAATTTGTAATTGAAAATTTCCCATAAGAACCCTTAAAGCCCAAGTAGTTTTACAAGGGAGCCCTACTAAATATTTAAGAAAGAAAACTCGCCAATTTTATACAAATTCTTCAAGAGAATTATGTATGTTTAGCATAATATAGATATCAAATCTGACATGGTATAATTAAACATTGTTACACAGCTTGTAAATAGCTAAGGAAGGATTTTTCTCAAGTTTTTCTGATTCCAAAACTCTTAATCTCTTTGCTATATTGTCTCCCATAGATTACAGTGTGGATCCATGGAGAAGTACATAGAAGCTCTGCTTTTAAATGTGACCTTATTTCCAATTTAGTCTTATTTGGAAAGGAATAGAAGGCCAGTGGATCTCCAACTCCACTAAATGTAATGGCTTCTCAAGATGGGCTGTAGAATATCATGGAAACGATCACAGAGGCCCTTATCATAGAAAGTATATGTGTTTAATCCCTCATCTTTCACTGTCTAAAGTCAGGAATGGCTAAGTGTCTTTGCCCTTAAGTAGCAGCTTCAGTGTTTCCTACTGACTAGGTCGTAAGGACTTTCAACACTGAAACACTTGTCATAATGAAACCATGCACCTGGGAAATCTTGAAATCTAAGGGAGGGTTGTGGGAAGGAAACTATTTCCATAGGCTTTTGCTCAGAAAATCCTATCTCAGATACAGTAACAACAGCAAGACTAGTTTATGATGAAAACTCTCTCTCTTCATATGTCCAGCTCCCATTCATATGTACCCATCATTCAACAATTAGTCTCTTTGGGGAAGTAAGTAGCTCCTCTGGTCTGACTGGAATGAGGCAAAGTAATGCTGTACTCTGTTGGTACATGTTCCAAATTCTGGAGTGCTGATATTGTTCTGATTTGATCATTTGCGCTGACATAAGCACTTTCAACTAGATGTAAACTTTTCAGCAGAAATAATGGATTCAAAGTGTTTTTTAAAAGCTCTTTCAAGTCCCTGTGGAGCAGGGAAGTGGAAGAGAGGAAAAAAGGGAAAAGTGGATTAGACGTTAATTTTGTCCTACCAGAAGAATGGGAAGTGGAGAGACTCGTGTGTTTAGTGAAGAAGTGTGGCTCTCTGAAAATGTTTTATAAGTTACTACAAAAAAAATATATGCGCCCAAATCAGAAAATGTATAGCCTCTGTTCATATTAGCTGAGAATATTTCTCGTGGTCACATAAGGTTTCTCTTTGCAGTCTCATCTCCTGCAGCTACATAAGTTCCATTTAATGCTTCACATTCATGGAAGCAGGCTGTTTCTAACCACCACACCACTGCTCACAGCACTCTTTCCCTCTGAAAACCTTTTCCCCTTTGCTCACCAGGCTAGTATCTGCTTATACCCCAGGCCCCATCTCAGGTTGCTCAGCCGTTCTTGACTTCTTCAAGATGGGTTAGGTATCCTCCCTCTGTTCTAGAAGTTATTATTGCCCTTGCTCTTACCTCAGTGAGTTTAGTGTTCAGTTTAGGGGTCTCTGCTTCGGGATATTATCTTATTCATCTTCCCAACATAACTCCCTGGCACAGAACTTTACCCACACTATCTACTCATTGAATATTTTTTAAATCAGTGAATTCCTTGAGTGATGAAAAGCAATTCATTTCACTTCTCTAGGCATTCACTTTCTTATCTGTAGAATGAAAATGTCAGACAATATCATTGCTAACTTTTCCATTGGTAACTTTTCACCTATAAATTCCCATATTTCTCAGAGCTGGAGCTCTGGTGTGGGCTTCTCAGTGTGATGTTGGAAGGAGGCTGTTAGTATGGAACCTCACATCAGAAAAACAGTAAAATAAAATATGGTGTGTCCTACAATTGTAGGCCTGACACTCACTGGAGATACCCATAAAAGGAGGCTTTAATAGACATGCATGCTCTGAATATTGTAGTCCTAACATCTTGATATCAATTGTATATATTTTAGTATCTTTTTAATACATACAACTCTGTATCTGTGACCTAGTTTTTCTTTAATGGAAAATAAAGTCAAGGGAGGATTTATAGTCCCAATTTTCCTGTTTTATATTAGGTTTTATGGTTTTACATACAAATTCCATTATAAAACTGGAATTAAAAAAAAATCAAAAGCTCAGAGAGTTCCTGAGGTTTTGTGTGGAAGCAAGAGGTGCTTATTGTCACAGGAGTCCGTTAATATAATTACAATTAAAGACAAAAGCTTTCTATTTTTATAAATGAATGCCATGGGAAGATAGATCCATATTGAGGTTCAAAATAGATTTGAGTAGACCTGCTGAAAAGATTTCTGCAAAAATTAACATGTTTTAATACATTTCTCCCCCAAAGCAATTGAGTTTCTTATGAACTCAGAGTTGTGAAACAACTTTTCATGAAGCAGGAAGAGCTGTGCTCTTCATCTTAATTAAAAAATGAATGAGTATAAGAAAAACAGGTTACTTTACCATGGTTACTTCACCATGGTAACCTCAACAATACCTTCAGGGGATCAGTACCAGTAAAATCATGAATCCGGATGTTTTGGTATCTGACGTTGCCAGCCAAAATGTCCTGCCTTGGGCAATATTTAATAACTGTACCATCAATGCTCTGTTTTACTTTTGTGTCAGAGAGGAAAAACAGTATGAAGATTCTGAATTCTGTAGTATGTCTTTGTTAATTATTCCCATACAGAGTCAGAGCAAGGAATACAGATGGTAGAGCTAGTGGATTCTTAGAAAAAGTGTAAAGGTGGTGAAATGTGATGGGAAAATAGGCATTTTGCTCCATCGATGTGGTAATTAGAAGGGACTCCAGGTGACTAGTAATGTCTCATCTGATTTCCTATGCTAGAAGCAGGCCAGTTAGTGTGCTACGTTTGGATTGCAGGCAGAGAATAGGGTCTGGATTCTCAATTTTCTAGTCACCTCTACAATTCAGCTCCATTCATTAAGTATCAAAAACCAAGGAACTAGGAAATTTTTTCAAATGATGAAATGGGCAGGGCAAGGACATAATAGTTAGTTACAAGTAGAATATTTTAATTTAATTTTTCAGGCTAAAGTTCCAAGTAGTTTGCTTTTAAATTAGTAACCTTTGAAAACTTAAAAGACCTGTTCAACCAGATGATAACAGATACTTCAGACCTTTTAAGAAGCAGGTATTTTATCTTCCAGTTTGATATTTCAAATAGGAAACTGTGGTATTTAAAATATCAAAATACCCAATAAACCAAAATGGTAACTTCTAAGGGCAAGACAGAAGCAGTTTAAAGCAGATTATTCACATGATCAAGCACAGAACTGCTTTTCTCAAAACCCTGTCTTCTATCAGAAGTAAATAAAGTTTACCATGAAAAAAATCAAACACACTGTCTGCTCAGGTGGCTATAACAAATTACTATAGAATGGGTGGCTTGAACAACAAACATAGTTCTGAAGGCTGGGAAGTCTAAGATCAAGGTTCAGGCAGATTCAGTTTCCCATGAGAGCCCTCTTCTTGTTTGCTTGCAGATGAACGTCTTCTCATTGTATCTTCACATGGCTTTGAGAGAGAGGGCTCTAGTTTTTCTCTTCTTATAAAGACACTAATCCCATCATGGGAGCTCTATTCTCATGACTTAATTAATAAGGCCCCATCTCTAAATACCATCGTATTGGGGGATTATAGTTTCAACATATGAATTTTGGGGCAAAACAGAGTCTGTAAGAAGTATTTCATTTTATTATAGGTATCAAACATTCAAAGAAATATATGCAAACATTTTTTTTCAAATGGAGAACATGTTCCATATATACAAAGAATACAAGCCAAAACTTTCATGAATTCTAAAATTCTCTAATGTCTCAATTTAATATAATTTACCTTATTAAATTCAGTAAGTAAATATAACTCAAAACTGTAAACTATCCATCCTGATCTTAATTAGAGTTAATGCCCACCAGACTCCAGATGGTGGGAGGCATCTAGTTTCACTCACTGAAAAAATACTTCACATACATCAGCCCTACAGCCAAAGATTCATATTCACACATGGTGGACCTGTGGGCTCATCTCCAGTATTCCATCTGTGAATGTGAAATCTTCAGAATACTAGGCCATGCCATGTTTCTGTAGCACCAAAGAAAGTCTACCTTCTGGAATTGAACCTTCCAGATTCAATATTTTTCTCCCACAAAAGGAAATGCCTTAACCATTCTTGGGTATATCTTTCAACATGTGTTTTGGCCCTGAATGGCAAGCTTGAAGAACTTACAAGAAAGAAAGAGCTCAGAAGTTCCTTTTTAAATACTCACCCCAAGGTACTTTCCTGCTGAGCGTTTATACTAATGGAAGCTCATGGAGATTGTTTGCTCTTAAGTGGTGAAAGGTGTGTAACTCTCCCCTCTCCCAACCCCAAAGGCATCTCCCCTCCTGCCTCCCTTCTTCTGTTTGAGTCCCCAACCTCATTCTTCTGTATTCACTAATCCTGGAACTGAAAAAGCAGTGAATCTGGCTCATAAATCAGCCTCCACAAGGGAGAGCTATTAGAGAGGTCTCAGGCTGTGTACCCACTGGAAACAAACAGGCCAGGGAAACCTTAGGGTTAGAAATTTAATACCAAAAAGAATGCCAGAGGTCATGTAGACCAAATCATCATCCTGTTACAAACCGCAAAAGTAGAGTTCAAGAAAGGTTGAGTGTATCTAAGACCACACAAATTGTAGTAGCAGAGACAGGTCTAGAACCCCCACTTGCTGCCTTTTATGTGATGAGGTTTATCCAGAGCTTTTTGCCAAGTAAAGTTTTACCCAGAGATTTGTGCATGATCCCAGATTTGGTGGAAGAGCACGTGGGTTCAATGTCCAGTGTTAATGCTTTGGTTGGTGATCATTCTTTGAGCAACTGTTTATTGAGTGTTTTATAAGTAGTTCCTTTTAGCTACTTCTTCACTGATCTTTAAAGTCTAACAGAAGTTTTGCCAACAGAGTCAAATGGAGAACTGGAATTGGAGGCAGCAATTTATTTAAGCAATTTCATTCCTCTACAAATAAATTGAGAGCAAAGGAGAGATGTGTCAACATTTTGAGACACAAACATATTTATATATAAATATTTTGAAATACAACTTGCTTATGCAATGCATTTACATATTGAGTAGGATCAAGAGTTGTTTTCTTTTTTTCCTTTAAACATATTAAGAGTGGACATCTGGCCGATATAGTTATTCTTTAAAATGGTGAAAGAGTTAAATAACTCAGTCACATTTTAATTGGTTAACATTTGTTTGTTATGTTAAATGTCAATTTCTTGATCTTATGCACTTGTAAACAATGTAAAACAGAGTGAAGGTTGGTTCTTATCTTAATTAAATTTATGGGAGTTAAAAACTAAAATCTTTTATAAGGAACATGTATTCGGAATACATAATGTCTTCTTATTGGGAAATATGCCAGGAAACTCAAATAAGAAAATTGTCTAGCTACAGGAAGAACAAAGAGTAGAACAGGCTACTGTAATGCCTATTTGTTTAGTTAAATGATGAATGTGAATATGCTCAAGATTTGCAGACAAGGAAAATGGAGAAAAAAATAGCAAGAAACCCACGTAGTTTGATGACTCTGGCATCAGTTTAAAGCACACAAAGTAAAGGAAGCATTTGTTCACATCAGAAGAGGAGTTCATCAGATACCACTTAGAGTATTCTTACTCAGGCGAGAAGCTTTCCCACACTCACATCCTCTGACCTTCAACATGTGGCAAGCAGAACCCCAAATCTGGGAGGGTTGGTTAGCTTAAGCCTTCAGAACCTTGGACACGGAGCCAAAATAGCTAAAAGCCTGCCCAGCTGGGCAGGAACATTTGTTAAGCAGACTTCCTTAGAAGATTTCCTGGTCTTTGTAGGACTTTTCTTTATTTTTCTGTGTCTGCTTACTGCAGTGTCTTTTGCCAGATTATCAGAGACTTGACTCTTGCTTGTCATTAGGCCTCTGCTAAAATGGCTGACTTCCCAAAGGAAGTCCTCTGACCACTTTACCTAAAATTACAGGGCTACCCCCACCAGTCACTCTTTCTCTCTTATCCTGTTTATTTTTATATAATTCTTATTACTATAAACATTATATTATCTTTTCCTTTTTTTTTTTTTTTTTTTAAACTTATTGCTGTCTGTTTTTCTTTCTCTGGAGACTCTTCCAAGAAAGCATCAACTTATTCTGTCTTGTGATCTAATAAGAAATTAACATATAAAAGATGAATAATAAAAAATATGAATAAATAAATGAATAAATCACTAAAGAGAGACCTTAGAATTAATGTTTCGATAACTTTCTACATCACTGCCCTTATATTTAAGTGAATAATACTATTAAAAGTTAATAAATATAACCAAAATTACACTCATTCATTACCTTATTTTAAAAGATCTGTGAGGTCTGTAATATAATTCTAATTTTATGTGTTGAGGAAACCAAGGTTCAATTCTCATCCTGCCACACTTACCACACTTTGCAGAAATAAGTAAGATTTATAGCAGAATGTTGTAGGACAAATACAGAGAGTTATAAAGGTCCAAGTGAGAGAGTGAGACCACAACCTACCAAAGGTATTATGTAGCAGGCATCGCTAGAGAGTTGGAGGGAACAGAATGAGGCAGGATAACATTGGTGAGAACATTAGGAGTATTCAGGGAGGAGCAAATAGTCCAGTTTGGTGGAAATAGCATACATAATTGAGAAACAGTTATAGGTAAGAATGGAGGAGTAATTGACATCCATATTAGAGGGCCTAAATATCAAGTTGACAAGAATGTACATAGCTATGGAAAAACATAGGAGCCCTGTGTACTTGTAGACAGTGAAATAACATAATTCAAACTCTTCTTTAGAAGCATTCAGAAGATAAACAAAGGCAGCATATGCTTGATGGACTGGAAAGGAAGAGTTTGGAAATAATCTAGAAGAGAGTGACTGGAAGTTAAAGGTCTCACATATTTCCCTTAGTAATTGTGGGTTATACTGAGAGCAGGTCTTGTTAATGGAGATTTGCAACTAGGTCACCATTAGGGGAAGAATCCTTTCTGGCCTCATGAAGAGTATGCTTGACCTAATTTACTTTGACACTTCTCTTGCTCTAGCACCAGTTTCTTCTCATCTGGTTCCTATATCTGAAATGTGCTGCCTTGCCCCCTCATAGTTAGGATGTTCAACACAAGCATGTCCACTGGACCATCTTTTCAGAACCTGGCCATCCTTCCTTCGTTGCAGCATTTAACCTTAGCTGAGTTTTGGTCCTACCTACTTCCTGTCTCTGAGCTTTTCTACATCGGTGCCTGTGGAGATGTAGATTCAGGTGCAATCACTTCTAAGGGAATTGGAGGTAAGCTGACTTAGAAGGGCAGAGAGAACATACACCAGCTCATAGAACAGGAGTCTGCCTAGTTACAGTTTATCAGTAATTACCACCTGAGTGGTTATCAAAACTTTAGCATATATCAGAATCACTTAGAGGGCTTGTTAAAACACAGATTTCTGGGTGCCACCTCCATTGTTTCTGATCTTATTCAGTGATGGGGCTGCTGTCTGGGTACCACATTTTGAGAACCATTGCTCTAACAGAAGACTGAACTGCAGTCTCAGAACTTGCTTTTATTGATGTCTCTTGCATTTAGTAGCAGAGAACTCAAAGGCAAATATTGTTTTTCAGTGGCTAGAGATGGTATGAATGGACAAAGTGTCATCCAAAAGCTGTATTGAATAAGAATTTGCGGTCTTTAGGAGATATATCCCTTTACTATTCATACTTTCAAGAGGTAATAGGATTGTTGTGTTTTTCTTAAATAAAATTTTAACCCTTGTTAATATTTGGAAGTAAGTATGCACAAATTCATGAGTTAAAATTATGATTATAAGTACATACTCAAAGGTTTCTTAGATTAAAAGAAATTGTATTTTATGAGTGATAGCAATGATAATGTTGGTTAAGGCTTATTATTACTACTTTATAACTTTTGTGAATCTAAAATGTAATTGGCATTCAAATAGCTTACTTTTATTAATGAACAAAAATGACTTTATTCGTATCAGTTCCAAAGTGATTAGCTTTCATGTTATAAAGCTAAGCAAAACCACAGTCAATTCATCTACTAGCCACTCTTTCCTGCTGTGTATTGAGAGACAATCAACTCTTCAAACTGATTCTGACAACACTGGTTTCCGTATATAGAGAAAAACTGAGATGAGAGAGTTGTTTATGCAGAGAAGCAATAATAAGGTCTTAGCTGAAAAATAATGCACCTCAAATTTTCCAATACTATTCCATTTACAAGCAAGGGGAAATAACTCAGTATATGGCATACCACATCTAGGACAACTTTACATGATTATGTAATTGTATTAGATTATAAGCCCTGCATGCATTTTCAACATTTTAATTACCAATTACATTTATTACTTGATTCTTTTTTCCATGTTTTTCTTCCTATAACTATTTTGACAGCTAATTCTTTAAATATTCCCATAGATACTCAGAAAATTTTTATTTTGTCTTTAGTAGGGAACTCCACTGAAAAGAAACAATAAAGCATTTCTTTAAGAGAGTAAGAAAGAGGGAAGTTCTGCTTTGATTTTGACTGGCATCAAGCTGATGGAAGATCTCTTTTCCTCCATTAGGTTAGTCAGTATAAGGTATGGCACAAGGCCAAGAGAGAACTGTTTCTCAGTTCACTCTAAGACTGTTTGTCTCAGGATAATTCTCCCAGTTTAAGTGAATTTCAGGTGCATTAGCCTTAACTATATTCAAATGAAAGTGTAAAAATATATCATGAAGTGTAAAAATATATCATGAATTGTAAAAATATATATCAATTACATATACATGTCCAAAAAGTTGAACTAAGATCATTTCTTCACACCATAAGGAAAAATTAAATCAACATGGATTATAGACCTAAGCGTAAGAGCTAAAATTATAACATGCATAGATGAAAATATTGAAGAAAATTGTCAAGACTTTGTGTTACATAAAGAGTTCTTAGATACAACACCAACACTAAGAGCCACAAAAGACAAAACAATTGATAAATTGGATTTTATTAAAACTAAAATTGCACTTCAAAAAACACAATTAAAAAACAAAAAGACAAGGCACATATTGGGATAAAATATTTGCAAATCATATATCTGGAAAACAACTTGTATTCAGAATATATAAAGAATTCTTACAACTCAATAATAAGACAAATTACTAATTTTAAAATGGGCAAAGCTTGAATAGAGATTTCACCAGTAAAGATATATGGAAAGTTAACATGCATATGAAAAGTTAATCAACCTCATTAATCACTGTGGAAATGTAAATTAAAATCACAGTCGGACCATTATATAGACTTAGAATGGTCTTAATCAAAAAGACAGACAATATCTGGAGTTAGCAGAGATGTGGAAAAACTGGCAGTCTCTTACACATTGGGTGAAAATGTAAAATGACACAGTCACTTTGGCAGTTTGACAATTTCTTAAATAGTTGAACATAAATTTACCATTTAATCCAGCAATTCCACTCCTAGGAATCTACCCCAAAGAAGTGAAATCATATGTCTACACAGACTTTCAGGTGAATGTTCATAGGAGCATTATTTGTAATAGTCCCAAACTAGAAATGATCCAAATGCTCATCAATTGGTGAATAGATAAAATATTGTATATTCCTATACTTGAATATCTGATACATACTGCAGCATAAATGAAAGTGAAAGAAGGATTCAGAAGATTACATATTGTATGATTTCATTTTATGAAATATTCCCCAAGAGTGAATTTATATAAAGACAGAAAGCAGACAGTGATTCCTTAGGGCTGGGAGCAGAAGCTGAGATTAACTGCAAAGATGTCTGAGGGAATTTCTTTAGCATGATGAAAAGTCCTAATGTTAGAATTTTGTAATGATTACACAATTCTAAAAATGTACTAAAAATTCATTGAATTGTATACCAACCATGAAACAATTTTATGATATGTAAATTAGTCCCACTAAAACTAAAAAATGTATTACAAGGTCAATAAAAGTGCATGATTAACCATCATTTTTGTGAACTCAAAGCTCTGAATTAAAGTACTCTATCCAGTGTTCAGCATAATCATGTTAACTGCTGACATACACCTTCCTAATAAATGAGGAAGGAAATGTGGTTCTGTTTCTTTATATAATTGGCCCTTAAAATGACCAAGTCAGGGATCCATACATTCATTTAAGTTTTTTGTTTGTTTTTAATATTGTATTGTTTTTGAGAAGTCTCAGTTATAGTGGCATAACTTCAACTGATGTTAGTAATAAGAAAGATAAAATGATATCTCCTGATTTAACATATTCATATTCATAAATTCAACTAATATTTATTATGTATTCAATTAGAGTTTATTAATACCTGGCCTAGTCCATTCAGGCTGCTATTACAAAATACCACAGACTGGGTAGCTTATAAACAACAGAAATATATTTCCCACATTTCTAGAAGCTGGAAGTCGAAGAGCAGGGAGCCAGCATGGTTTGGTGAAATCCTTCTCATTGTATCCTCACATGGTGAAGTAAGGTAGGGAGCTCTGTGGGGTCTCTTTTATAAAAGCCCTAATCCCATTGATGAGGGTACCACCTTCCTGACCTAATCACTCCAAAGGTCCACCTCCAAATACCATCACACTGCAGATTAGATTTTATACATATGAATTTTGGGGTGACACAGACATTCAAACCACAGCATCCACCATACACAAGTCGACTTTAGAATATATGATCATATACGTATTTCTCCAATTTGCTTTTCTTGGCCCACCTCAGTTGTATTTTCATACATGTGGGTGTTATTAAACTTAACTCAGATTGAAAAATGTGTCTTCATTCATGATGTAACACACATAAAATGTCTTAATCCAATCATACATGATAGACCATAGGACAAACACTCCCTGCATACCTTCCCCACCATTAAATATTAAAAGTGAACTCACAGGCTAAGTAGTAATGGGTGTCTTGAATGCATAGTATAAGTAGATAAATGAAATCATACCTGATTAGCTGCCAGATCATTAGGGAGCTAAATATTTCCCAGATAGTTATTGGCAGCACAATAGTCACACATTTCATGTTTGAAATCTTTTAACCAATGTGGAAGTGAAAAAATAGAGGAAAAAACAAGTGCAAATGATTTGCTCATCCACCAACATTCTTTTAGGTTCCTGACTCAACCTCTTCTTATACCCTCAAAATGAAGATTTTCTTAGCTTTAGTTTCAATAACTTCAATTATACTACTATGTTACTTTAGACTCTCTAATTAGGATATTAAATATCACCTGCTGGCCAAAAATTTTTTTCTAAATTGGGTCACTTGCCTTCAATTGTTTCCCAGTGGTCAACATGATGACTTAACAATGAATTCTGTCATATCCTGAATCTATATAATTCTTTTGCAGTTGTATATATTAGGTTAAATCTTTTCACCAGTGAAACCAATCAACCGACCAACCAACTAATCCCTCAAATCTGTCATTTGCTAGTTTGAAATTAAAAATGTAAAGCATTTTAAAGTATAAACATTATAAAGTCAGAATATCTTTACAAAGATAACTTCATTAATAGATCTATACATGTTATGTATTATATGCATATACATATACTCACATGTATGTCTTTTTCTGTATAGATATAGATGGATATAGATATAGGTATAGGTATAGATACAGGTATAAAGATATAGATATAGATATAGTCATGCCCTTGTGTAATCCCTTCCCCTTGAGTATAGATGGGAACCTTGACTTGCATCTGACTGACAAATTAAGGCAAAAGTGATTATACACACATGATTATTTGAATATGTCATATAAGATTGAAGTACCTGTCAGATTGGAGTCCCTCTCTGTTGGTGGCTTTGAGGAAGGAACACTTCACAAGTCAGGGAACTGCAGGTGGCACTTGGTAGCTGAGAGGTGTCTCCAGCCAACAGCTAGCAAGAAATTGAAATCTTCAGTTTTACAACCAAAAGTAAATGAATTCTGCCAACAACCTGAATCAACTTGGAAGTAAACCCTTCCCCAGTAGAACCACAGGTGATATGCCAGGTACAACCAACACACTTTGATTGCAACTGAGGCATTGTGACCAATGTCTTACACTGTGGCTTGGAACCAGCTAAGGCATGCCCAGACTCCTGACACATGGATACTGTGAGATTATAAACGTGTATGGTTTTAAGCTGTTAAATCTGTTAAATATTGTTATGCAGCAATGGCAACTCATGCAAATTTTAGTACCTGAAAGCAGGATGCTGCTGGAACAAACCGAACTAAAAATTGTGAGACTTATTTTAGAATCAGGCACTGGGTGGAAGCTGGAAGAATTTCTGAGGAGCATAATAGAGAAAACCTAAATGTCCTTCAACAGACTGTTAGTAGAAATCTGGACTTTTAAGAATGCTGATACTGAGAGCAGTTCAAATATTTTCTCATCTATGACATTAGGATTAATACATTCAATAACTTTGTCATGAAATTAAAATTAAACTTCTGAGACTACTTATTATTAAAGTGTTCTTTTTTTCAAGGATGACTAAAAATATTCCTTCTAGTTCAAGAATGACTAAGAAGGACAGCTTTCTGCCCTTGGGCAAGGCATACCATTGTTAATAGAAGTTAGGTTCTCATTTGTAAATTGAAGCACTGGTTAACTAAAGCAGTGATTTTGCAGATGATTCTGGCAACTGATTTCTCTTTACAAATGAAACCTGGGGCAGAAATGCAGTAAGTGTTGAGGAAGCATTGGTCAACCCATATTTATTCCTGCCCAGTTAGCCACTTTCACACTATTCCATGGCTTCATGGTCCCTAAGGATGCTCTTTGGAAACAGATTAGTAACAAAATTGGGAACTCTTTAAACTGTATGATCCAAAGTCAGGTAAAGTGTCACCTAACTCATTCATGTTTGGATGCAGAGGACACACACACACACACACACACACACACACACACACACACACACACACAGTGGATCATTTAATACATGGTCATGGAAAAATTGTTTGTTATCTGTTTCCAAGTAGCTAATTCACCCCCAATATGGAGCAGCTTGAGGAAACACAGTTTACAAAAGTTTGCAAACCACGTGTCTGAAGAGCATGTCTGATCAAATGACAATTCAAAGCAGTTCTGAACCTCAGAAATCAGTCAAGACCTAAATTCTTAGCTTAAAAATTTGATCAATAATTCTGGCAAAATACCTTCTTCCTAGGTCTAGAATATTAATCTTGTCATCACATTATGTGTTGAGGAAATTCTGACAGGTTTATGTGTGACACTAAGATCACCTATAAAGAGGGAAGTCTATAATTAAGTGCTTTGTGGGGCTTCCCTGGTGGTGCAGTGGTTGAGAGTCTGCCTGCCAATGCAGGGGACATGGGTTCGAGCCCTGGTCTGGGAAGATCCCACATGCCACGGAGCGACTGGGCCCGTGAGCCACAACTACTGAGCCTGCGCGTCTGGAGCCTGTGCTCCGCAACAAGAGAGGCCACGATAGTGAGAGGCCCGCGCACAGCGATGAAGAGCGGCCCCCGCTTGCCACAACTAGAGAAAGCCCTCGCACAGAAACGAAGACCCAACACAGCCATAAATAAATAAATAAATATAATTAAGTGCTTTGTAGTCAGCTTCTCCCTTCACGCAATCTGCCCTCAAAATTGATCATGAATCTCTCTCCAGGGAGCCTCTTGCTCTCATCAACTACTAACTTTCTAAATATGGAATTAAATTATTTTGTTATATTACTACCAGATCTACTTTTAAAAAGCTCCTTCTAAATAAGAAGGAAAACCACAGAGTTGGGACCAATATATACTCTTATAAGCCTTGCTTAATAGTAGGTGAACAAGAAAAAACCACTCCTGAAACTCCCATTTTCTCCTTCCTGCCCTGTCGTTTATAGTGATGAGGTTATGACTAGGTTAGCGTGGATTCTGTTGCTTAGTCCTCATGGTTACATTGCATGAAACCGTTGTTATAAACATTTTATGCAAGAGGAAACTGAATCTCAGAGAAACAAACAAACAAAAAGTCACATAGCAATACATTCCAGAGCTAAGTTTTTGATTAATCAGAGTGAGTAGAGAGAGCAATGCATAGAAATAGGAAAAAGCAGCATTCAGCGTGTGTGTGTGTGTGTGTGTGTGTGTGTATCTGTGGGTGAGACTCTGACTGCTTTGATTTATACAATACCTATGGCTAAGAATCTTACTAGACATCATAGAAGATACCTATAATGGATACTCCATTCATTCATTCATTTGGTAAGGACACACTAGGCACAGCTATATGCCATATTAAATGTTGGGGGCTCCTAGGTGAAGAAGACGTGGTTGACTATATGTAAATTAGATTTCAGCTGGAGAAGCAAAATATTAAACCAAATGAGTCCTGATAAGTTGTGACAGTTACTGTGGTAACTAAAGTACAAGATGTCTAAGGAACACAGTCGTGTTTGAGTATAAACTAGTTTGAGTATAACGTGTTTGTGACAGCCACAATTGTTTCACACATACACACACATATGTACATCCACAAGTATCTAACAGCTTTCTGTTTTCAACATTTGAGGTGAGAATGCATCTCATCGCAGAAAAATTGCTCTACTGAATTCCTAAGTGACTTTAGATAGGTGACCTACAAATATGTCTGAGGTGACCAGAGAGACCCACTGTCAATCTTAAGTTAAAGGATGGTTACTGTGCAGCTGTCTACTTGCTTTGCATAGCCTGCAGGAATTGGTTCTGTAGTCATCACCACTTAGCACCTCCTGTTGGTCAGAGATCAATTGGCTGTGGCATTCCAGTTGCCTTCTGAAAATACACTCCAAAATGTTCTTCCACACACCCTACAAAGAGCAGTGGGGAATCTTCATCCTAGGGTCACGGGGACACATTGACATTGCTACCAGGCTTCCATCAGTTCATTGGCACACGCCTTTGTGAATGTGGGGTCTCATTGTGAGTAACTGCTGGAATCTTCAAGGGTATATCACATGTGTTCATGGGCTACCCAAGGAAGACTCTGGGCTCACGATGCTCCTTTGAGCTCTCTCTCCTGAGGGAGCTCCCTCCTGATGACAGTTTCCTGGGGATGTTCTGGTTCTAGAGACAACTGTCTGCTCTGAAGTGTGAAGGATGATAATTTTCTCACTTCTGTGTTATTGGTTCTCCAAGGTTTTATTCATTTTGATCAGATTATAGTTTTTTCTTCCCCCACACAGCTCTTTATCATCAGGTGCTTAGATGGAAAGATTTGGCTAACCACTGCCCTGTTATACAATAACATGCTATCGTTCCAACTTCACAGCCTCTCCCTGCACCCACCTCAGAATCAGAATTCCAGGGTCCTCCCCCCTTGATGAATCCTCTCACAGGCTCCACGTGCCCATTTTTGTTACTGTGTCTCCTGTCCTTTCAGGTCTTCATATATCTCAGCTTGACTGGCAGTATGGTCTTAGTTCTCTCCCAAGGTGGTTCCTCAGCTCCCATGTAAACAAATATCTGCAAGGAGATGATGAAAAAAAGACTCTGCGTGTGTGTGTGTGTGTGTGTGTGTGTGTGTGTGTGTGTGTGTGTGTGTGTGTGTCTACAGAGAGACAGAGAGCATCTTGAGCAAGATGCTTTGAAACAGTGGTCCTGTACTTATCATGACATCCCATTCAAATAAGATTTCTGATTATGGTGGAAATTAGTGAGGACCTCAGCATCCGAGGTGACAACTCTTTATTACTCAAAAGTGTATTAAAGTTTTTCACATGTACCACTGCGAAGGGAGATTAATTGTTAAGTTGCAAAAAGGAGGAGGAGACCCTGAGCTGAGAGAGATGACAGAACATGTGGAGGGTTATAGAATGCTGGCTTATTAAAGAGTGATTACCAGAAAATGAGGAGGAGGAGAGTAAAAACAACAGCAACCAGCAGGGGGTCACAGTGGAATCTAAGATCAAAAATGAAGAGGCCAGGAATAGCCTGCTTCCTCACTGCCCAGAGAGGAGACTCAGAAAGAAGCTGCAAGTTCCCACATGCTCGGGACCTTCTCATCTCTCTGACTTCAGGCACGGTCTCTCCCTTGCTCACTCTACTCCTGCCATGATGCCTTCCTTTTCCTCGTCGAACATGTCAGGTGTGTTCCTTCCTCAGACCCTTTGCTTGGAATTCTTTCCCCTTAGATATTTTCTTGGCCAACTCTCTCATCTGTTTCAAGGTTTCGCTCAGTTATCATCTTCTCAACAAGTCTTAACCTGGACACCATTTAAAAAATGGTAACCAGCCATTCTGCTAGCACCCCATTGCCCTGTACCCTACATTTTCCACAGCATTTATAACCCTCTACTGTACAGCATAACATCCTTATTGTTTCTGCTGTTTCTATCTAAAGCTCCCAATAGCTGACATACTTGCTCCCCCTGTCCTCGCCTCGCTGATATCATCCCAAGTGTCTAGAACAGAGGACACTGAGTGTCAATCACTGTCTGGTGAGTGAATTAATAAATTTCCGGTGCAAAAGCCAGATGTACTTCTGCAATCACAGTCAGAAGGCTCTGGTTGCTTGGATGACTGAGTCAGAGCCAGGTTTCCTGAGAGATGACTAGATAAGATGCCCTGGTTTGGGTTGGCAGGGCTTGGAGTGGAAACATGGCTGTATAGTTGTGGGCCCTGATATCTGCTCCCCTCCCAGCAAAAATCCCAGGTTTAGGTCAACAGGTAAAATTTCCTTGATAAGTTTGGGGAATTTGAAAGTGAAGTGGACTGTTGTGGCAAAGACAACACTAGTCTGTGCTCACCAGACTAGTTTCTTATTTTTCCAGCACACATTTCTAGATCGTCTTTCCTAGCTCCCTTTCATGTCACTGGGGATTATAGGATTCGTTCTCTGCAATGGAGTGTGAGTTGCAGGGGTGTGTAACATCTCCTGGCCTTCTCACTGAGGGATGGACAGCCAGTGTCCTTCCTGGTCTCCTCTTCCTTCACCTCTTAGTTATAAAGGATCCTCGGGAAGCCTCCCCTAGGTGGAAGAAATCCATATCCCCAAATAAATGCGTGGGACAGAGCCCCTCAACGTACATAGGATGATGACGCGAGAAAGAAAGAAACACATCTGTATTGCGTTACTGCCCTGGTTTTGTGGGATTATTACTCAGTAATGCATCTAATCCATGTAACCAGGGGGAGGTGGCAAGCCCTCAGAGTTTATGGTATTCAGAGTTTATAGGGCCCAAGGCTCCCACATTGAGTGAGATAAAAGTCTAATATAAGTGAAGTAGGAATTAAGCTTGCTTTATAGAAAAATAAATTATATTTCTAAATATTCTGCGTTTCTGGATTGAGAGTACTGTAGTCATCCCCTGGTTCTTAGATACTTTTGTCTAGATAAGTCTACATTTGTCCTTCTACATCTGGTCTTTCTATGCTCATATATAACAAAAATAGAAATCTAACATTAGAAAACATCAGCTCTGTGTAGAGAACCCTTTATTTGGTAAAATGCATTCTTCCTTAGACAAATTAGCCTATAGGCCAGATATATAGACCATCCTTAAAGAAAAAGAGAAGTTAATTCATTAAGTAGTAATAAGAGATATCGACATATTCTTACCAAAGATTACAATTTAAGCCCTACAATAGAAACATAAGGCACAAGACTAGCAATATACAAGCTAAATGCAAAAAAAAAAAAAAAAAAAAAAGGATAAACTTGAAGTCTATGAGAAGTCAAGATTAGAAAATCCTAGAGAAAACCCTTCTTGTTGCTGTTTGTCTACTCTTCTCCATGCTGTGATAATGTTAGTTGTCTCTGTAAATGGGTGGAGTGCCACATTGTATCCTGTGTTCTACTGAAGCTTGTGCTTCAGCCTCAGAGGGGTTATAAAGCTGTCTCCTGCCACCAGGTTTGACATTTTTGTTAATGGAGCCTCTAGAGCCAGGGTCAGCAAAGTACAGCCTGAGGTAGGACAGAAAAGATAAGAGAGTAGAGGCACTACATTGCCTGTGTTTGTAAATAAAAGTTTGCAGGGACACAGCCAGACCCACCTATTTATTCAGTGTCTGTAGCTGTTCTCACACTACAACCACAATGTTGAGTAGTTGCACAAAGCCTAAAATATATACTGTCTGTTCCTTTACAAAAAATTATGCCAGCCCATCCTCTAGTGCATGTTCAGTTTTTGCCACCTCACTCTGTTTAGCGTAATAGTCATGTCTTTGTCTTATCCCTTGAGTTGATTTTAAGCCACTGGTAGTTAGAGTCTGTGTACATACAAGTGTGTCCTTTTTTAATATCTTTCCACAGAAGAACAGTAAATATTTGTTGAGTTAAATTGAATGAACATCCACAATGAAGTCTTGCAGTCTTACTCTAGGAAAGCTGTAATCAGGCTGTAACATATTTCGGACCCAGTATTTGTTTAAAATTTTTATACATGTCTTCCCTGGTGGCACAGTAGTTAGGAGTCCACCTGCCAGTGCAGGGGACATGGGTTCAAGCCCTGGTCCAGGAAGATCTCACATGCCATGGAGCAACGAAGCCCATGAGCCACAACTACTGAGCCTGCGCTCTAGAGCCCACAAGCCACAGCTACTGAAGACTGCAGGCCTAGAGCCCATGCATGCTCCACAGCAAGAGAAGCCACCGCAATGAGAAGCTCGCATGGCACAATAAAGAGTAGCCCTCGCTCCCCGCAACTACAGAAAGCTGGTGCACAGCAACGAAGACCCAATGCAGCCAAAAATAAAATTAATTAATTTTTAAAAATTTGTATACAAAGTGCAAGAAATCACTTTCTCTGGTATTTTGTATTCCCTACTTAATGAAATAACTTATTTTATCCTTTGATTTTTTTATTGCTATGGCAGTTATAACTAGCTCACTGTAATTCTTACTTTACGTCTCACAGTGTAGTGTTGGGATGTGGTCACCCAGACTTTGCTGTTGGCATGACCATGTGACAAGGTCTCACCAATAAATGCCACTTCCAGGGAGAGCATTTTTTAAAGAAGTTGATACACTGCCTCCACTGTCTGTCTTTTCTGTTCTACCACCAGATTTCAGTGGATCCCAAGGCCCTAGGGAAATGGCAAAGTCACAAATGGAAAAAGCTTGACCAAGACATTAGCACCGGGTGGTTAGATGAGTGAGGAATGATGTTTATCCCGTAAAACTTGGAGGTTTCTTTGTTTCAGGAGCTAAGCTACATCAATGAATAATGTTTCTTAGGCAGTAGAGTTTTTTTCATCTTTTCCCAACAATTGACTGTCCTCAAAGATATAACATTCATTAACTTATTTACAGGCCAGAATTTTTTTCCTTCAAATGATGTCTTGTATCTCTGGGCTAGTTTAAGACTCACATGAAATATATATGAGAGAAGTGCATGAACACTTTTAAATCCCCTATGATGAATTGTCCACTTCAAGACAATGTCCTGCAGCCCTCAGTGCTTTGCAAGTTGTCTTTCCCACTCCATGGGACAGGTTCTTATCAGCATATCTCTGTGTGCATATGTGAGTAGGCCCTCCCCTGAGCCCCCTGCAACAGAGGCAGGCAGATGGGCACATTTTGTGGTTCGTGGATCTTCTCTTGCTTTCCTTAGTTTTCTTTTTTTTTTCTTTTGTGGTATGAGGGCTTCTCACTGTTGTGGCCTCTCCCGTTGTGGAGCCTGAGTGCTTTTGATTAAGCCACAAGCTATGACAACAAAATGACTAAAATAACAAATCCAGTTAAACAAATCTGATTTTTTATATGATAGCTGCTCTCTAGTTTTAATTTTTTGGCACAAAATTTTGATTTTATTTTTACCAAATTATTCAGATTAAGTCTTTTTTTTTCCATTGGCAAAAATAGAATTCTTATTTCTATATATACCAAGTGATGTTCATTTGACCTATACTTAATAACAGACAATTCAAATGGCTTTTATTAGGTGCAGAACTTTTTGTTTCAATGAAAGGGGCTTCCCAGTGTGAGAAAGGGATGAATGTGCATGCTCTGGCTAGGATGGGAGAGCCTGTGTAGAGGCAGACCTTCCTCCTGCTGTCTGTGTGGAAGCCCCACACAGGCCCCTCAGAGCCCCCAGCACTTTGCAGGGCACACTCTTAAATCCACTGGAGTAGAGATTTAAATCATATTAGTGAAATTTCTATCAGATGTTTGCATATATTCCTTTTGGTTCAGTACCTAGTGTGATATATTAATATGACAAAACAAACAAAAGTACTGGCAAGGCTTTATTCAAAACAACATGTTTTTAGCTTTGGATAAGTCAAAAAAATAAGTACCATTTACCGGAAAATTCAGACCATTACTCACCTTACCATCGCTTATGAACGTAATCAAGACATTTCATTTTGAAGTACTTAACATTTTAGAAAGCTGTCTTCCTAAAAAGCCAAACAATGCCTTTAGTCAGTGAGGAGAACAGAAGGTTGTGCTGATTGGTAATATGACCCAGAAATAGCATTATACTTTCCACATATTGGTTTGGCACATTCGTTTACCTGTGATTAGAAACAGAAATGTAGAAGTGCTTATAGCCCTTTCTGAACCTTCAGCCAAAGTTACATTTTTTTTTTTTTGCTGTACGCGGGCCTCTCACTGCTGTGGCCTCTCCCGTTGCGGAGCACAGGCTCCGGACGCGCGCGAACCCGCGTCCCCTGCATCGGCAGGCGGACTCTCAACCACTGTGCCCCCAGGGAAGCCCTAAAGTTAAATTTTTTTAAGTTTATTAAAGTTTCTTTGTCAGTTATATAGCATAAGAATATCTAGTGGAATAGTGTTTTATTTCTTATTGATCTTATCACCATTATTATGTCATAAAATATCCATTTTATCATAATTTATTTATTAAATATATGTGCCTATAATCATAAAGCAAATCTTAGCAAGGTACATGGTTATAGCACATATTCAGTAGATGATCACTTTTGCGGTCCTTGCCTATAAAGACTTTACAGGACATCAGAAAGTCTAGAATTTGAAAATAAATGGAGCAACAACACAATGTGCTCTACCCAAAGGAAATACTTAGCAATAAGGGGCCCTTTTCATAGAAATAAAATGGAGGACTACTCCGCCATCTAGTGGACATGCTGAAACATGGAAAAGTGGTTTTGTTTTTTTTTTTGTTTGTTTGTTTCAAATAGAGTTGTATTAAATGCTGAGCAAAGTAGCACCTGCTCTCTATAATGCTTTTGGAAGATATTATGAGGATTTATGCATGCATGGGATAAGATAATTTTCAGAAAGTGGTTTAAAAAATGGGTTTTAAGGATTCCAGGTTAGAAGCTTAAAAGTGTACAGTGCTAGGGAAGGTTTTCGTATAAGGAATATGACAGAGCCAGAGCAAGAAAGAGTGCGAGAGAGAGAGAGAGAGAGAGAGAGAGAGAAAGAGAGATAGAAAGGAGAGAGAAATTGATCTCATTTTTGAATTGTTTAAAGGGGGAACAAATAAAAAAGAAGCATTGTTTAGCAAATTTTTAAAGCTTAAAACCAGAAGTCCCCAGGGTTCAAGAAATAATTCTTTAGTCTAACATATGCAAAGTTTGGCAAAGAGGGAAAATGCCTTTTGGAAGAAGTTCCAATGTCTGGGAAGAGCGAGAAAAGGGCAGATGAAGAACAGCTGCTGACAGCGGGTACAGCATGTACGAGGCATCCTGCAGCTCTGCAATGGGGGAGAGCACTGCGGCTGAGGACAGTTTCCCTCTGTTTCACCTAAACTTTACTGGGTTGTGTTGGGAGGGAAACCAGGAGGGAAGAGTATAATCAAAGGAGACCTTTCAGTAAACTGGATGCTAACTGTTTGTACTGCCTCGTTAAAATGAAGTAGTATCATAGAAAGGAAGACTGGCAAATCACTTCTTGTTACACCACGTGGAGAGTTATTCTCTGAGTGGTTAAGCCCGGTGCCCTCTGCCAATTCAGTCCTGCAGGACCTGTCAGTGGGTAGTTTTTGATGGGCCTGATAGGGTTCTACTATTACAAAGAACAAAGTGGTTAAAAAGGAAAACAGGTGGTTGGATATTTTAAAACTTTTGGTAGCCAAGTCCATTGTGCTAGTAATTCTCAGCACATTAGCCCAATGTGCAGTGTATCAGGTGGCAAGGGGAGAGAGGCAAGGGAAGGAACCTTAGTTTGGGATAATATTCTCGGGCTGCAGTGGTAAGGAAAGATTAGGTTCTGACCTAGTTCACTTGAAATAGTGCCAGTCTTAGACAAGGGGTGATAATAAATAGGGAATAAAATAAAATCAGAACAACTAACATCTGTGAAACGGAGAGAACATTTTTTGAGACCTAACAGGTTGGTGTCCTACTGGCAGGAAAAAGATAACTCCTCCAGCCTACCTTCTCCTATTTATAGCCTTTTGAAAGGAAAAAACAAAAGAAATAATATTTCATGGAGCAGCAAAGATGGAAGAATTTTACAGTAGCACATGGATTTTGGGGCCTGCAAGAGTAGGGTGAGTTCTTTAGATAGTGGTGGGGACATAGATGTACAGGGTGGGAACTGTCGGAAGGCAGGTGGCCCTGTGGAGTAAGCCTGAGGGCGTGAGGACAGGGGGTCCCCAAACTCTTCTGTGCCATCTTCCCATCCTGTCACAGAAATGTGGGCCTGAGTGCCATGTGGATGTAGCTTGCTGGGTCACATGTGGGCAGCTAAGCAACACTGAGCCCATCAGGTTCTCTAACTTAGAGTTAGGACCACTTCCAATTGGACCTGAGGCTGCAAGTCTGGACCTCCACCATATAAACCGAAGAACTGTGCTTCATCCGTGGTTTGCTTGTAGACAAAGCAAAAAAGCCAGTCTGCAGAGGGACAAAGGGAAACGATGCAAGGGAGGAGCAGAGATGAGAAATATTTTTTAAAAAAAATCTGAGAAGTTAAAAATTATTTGTTCTAGTTCCTTTCTATGGCCGCACATATTTCTGCCCTCAGATTTCATCAGATACTTCTGTATCCCTATAATACATCCCCATTCGACTTAAGAAAGCCTACATGAATATCTGTTACTTGCACAAAGATTCTTAACCATATGGTAATTTTGCCCCTACGCTGTCCAGATTTAGTCATTTGAGCCAGAAAGATGAAATTGGAAAAGGTGGACTTCTCTCAGTCCCTTAGACTCTGGGTAAATAGAAATCCTAATCTAGGCATGACCTTTTGAGTGCTTCCTCACAATTTTCAGATCTCCCTCCAGTGCTTGGGACCAGCAGGAACCCACAATACAGTTCAGGAGAGGGACCATGGTCCTGGTCTGTTTCTCCCCTTGGAGAACTTTCTGACCCTCTGTGATTCCCCAGTTGCTCCCAACCGGGGTGATCAGTTTTATAGAGGACCTCCAGTACTAATGCTTGTGAGGTTCTCCTGGGAGCCCAGGGCTGGACCCACATTCCAGGAAGGTGGCCTGGCAGGTAGACGCCTGCTGGTGGTTGGGTAGAGGGAGAGCAATCAGGCATCCCGAAGGAAATAACGTCTTGGTGGAATGTAAAGCTTTAGTGGGACTACCCATATGAATGGATACAGATTCTCCTAGTTAAAGGGTGAAGAAGTGAAAAAGCCAGTTAAAAAACCCAAAGAAGAAAAAATAGTGTGCTTCCAAATAATTGAAAGATTTCCATACTGACAGAGAAAGACAGGGAAAGAATGGAAGGGAATGACAAAAGCAGCCAGAGTTTGTACTATGGAGGGTCTAAAGAAATTGGACTCTGTCTTCAAGGAAATGGTAAGGCATTGAAAACTGCTAGTAAGCTGTGTTATAAACAGTTTCTCTGATTATAGAGTGAATGCAGGGGAGCAGTTAGGAAGGTGTTCAAAGGTGGTGGCCCTGCAGATGGAGAGAAATGAACCGACTCTGATGAGGTTTATAGGAAATGGGAATGATGGTAGATATGATGAGAGAGTGAAGAAGAGGGGGTTGCCAGGGAAACCTCTGGCTGAGCTGCTAGGTGCACAGCAGCTCCATTTCCTGAAGAACAGTTTTATGAGTCAGGCTAGAAGTGGAGGTGGGAGTGGCTTATTGGGAAGAGGACAGGATGAATGCAGGTTGAGTTCGAGGTGCCTGAGGGGCTTCTGAAGGGGGAATGCACCGTAGAAATTGGAGGCATGAGACTGGAAAGTCCATGATGGACCTGACTTTTTCCCCCACTGCAAAGCAATGTTGTTTGGCTGCAGTTTCCCATATAGAGAGCAGAGCATTGAGCCTGGACACAGGCTTTCTCTCTTTAAAAATGGCTTTCAAATGCAAAAGAGTAGGAATGCAGAAGTAGCTGATATGCACCAGAGAAAATGCCCATTTACTATACAGATTGACTTTGCCCCAGCCCATGCCTCAAAACATAATTCAGAAACTTCAGACATGATGAACAGAGAAATTGTACACAAGAGTGTTCCTCTTGCACTGGCAGGAAAAATACATAACCTTGCCCGTCATAAGCCGTGGTCTGCCTTCAATGCTGACAGATTAACTTTCTTAACACGGCTGGGAGAAATGCCTCCTTGTCGTCATGTAAGGCAACCATGTTCATAAAGTAGAATGTGTCTCTTACCCATAATATGCACTTCAGTACAGCCAATTCGCTGTGCAGATAACCACACAGAAGTACCAATATAAAATTGATATATTTTGGAATTTACTGAAACATTTACCCATTTTCATATGTCTTCTGTATCTTCAACGTCACTGTCTAAAGTAGGCAAATCTGTGTATTTATTCTCCATTCTGAGAGAAACGTTGGCTTGGGAAAAAAGTCAGGGGATAGCTCAGAAAGAAGAATTTCCTTGAAAACTGTGTATTATCAACCTGATCAAGAAAGACTGTTCAATTCTGAGTTTTCCTTCTGCGTTTTTGTTAATTGAAATTTTAGAAATTTAAATGACTTTAAGTCCACAATGGATCTCCACAAATATTAAACAGTGTTACAAGTATAGCAGGTGAAGTGGCCTGGAAGGCATATGTTCTGATTATCTGTGACAGGGCACATATGAAGGAACTTTATTTCCTTTTAATTTAATGGTTTTCATAGTTCGATACTTCAGAGGTAAAAAATATATATATATATATATATCCTCTTGACCTAAAATCTAATTCTGAGCATTCTAGCTGTAGGTCTCCTGTCGGCATTGCTTTGTCTTGGACTTCATGTGCCTGTGAAAAAGTAGAATGTGGACTCTGATGCTTCTATATGTCATAGTCTTTCCAATTCAAAATCAGAAAGGGAATAAAGAGAGGGAAATAATATTTATGAAACTTACTGTATTGAAGGGACTTTGGCATTCTCAAGTTTATCACAACCATACATTGAGCAAAGGATTTCTAACCTCATTTTTAGATAAGGAAACTGACTCTCAGAAGGGACATTTGCTGAGATTCACACTGCTAAGTGATGGGTGGAAACACAAGACTTCCCCAGAGCCCAGGACAAGGGGAGACACCTTGGCAGCCACCCTGTGGGGAGAGTGTTGTGAAGGAAAGCTGCCTGGCTAGATGTTAGTTCCCTGTGTTCATTTCAAGCAGAGCAATTCTGCTTTTAGTTGTTGCACTTACTGTGTTTGCTTAAAATTATTACCTAGGAAAATGGCTTCTACTACTTAAAACTTTTATAAGTTATTGCACGATAAAACTAACTCTGATGAAGCTCATGGCTGACAAAACTAGAGAGCCATAAAGTAAAAGTAACTTCACTTCTGGACATAGTAAACTCTACATAACACTATTTATATTTAAAATTATTTTGGGGCCTTTTTCTTCAGTATTTATTGACAAATGATTAGTAGGAAATTACTTCCCTATCTGTGTTTGTATGTTTTCAAGATAAATATACAGATCTTTGGAGTACTGAAAGAGAGCTGTCTAGATATGCTTGAGAGAAAGCTAATAGATAAAGACCACTGCAGAGTATAGAGGAAATGGAGCCATTTTCCAAAAAAAAAAAAAAAAAAAATCAGAAAATTGTAGGTTAACTAACCTTGGTTCAGAGACCAGGGAATGCATTGAAGGAGATCATGATTGTGATTGAGGGCAATTCTCAGTGGATGTCTGGCTGGAATTCCCGCTGTAACCTAGCTTTTAATTTTTAATCAGCTTTATTGAGGTTTAATTTGCTTGATGCTTTATTATCCTGACTTATACTTCCAAGGAAACTGCTTCTTTTATATCTGCTGCGATGGGACTTGGCCCAAATTATTTCTTGAGAAAAAGATGATCACTGCTCTCTGACAGGTGTTCTAAAGTGAGGTCCCTGGAGCAACAGCATAAACATTACCTGGGGGCCTTTTAGAAATGCAAATACTCAGGCCCCACCCTCAGACCTACAGATTGGAAACTGTGGGCAGGGCCCAGCAATCTTTGCTTTCATAAGCCCCCGGGTGATCATGACATAAGTCATGGTGAAGTTTGAGAAGGCCTACATGGGAGCTGGCCTTTGAGCAGTCAAGGCCAATCTGGAGACTGGCCAGAGGAGGTTTGGCATTGCTGAACTTTTCCTACAAGTAACACTAATGAACAGAGCTGGAGCTTCCTGAATTGGCAGGAGAAACCTGGAAGAAATCAACCAGCTGTTAGAAAAAGGCAGAGGAGACACTTAAATAGAAGCAAAGACCAAGAGTCAAGAGTGTCACGCCAGTGGCAGGCTACCAAAACTCCTGCTGATGGAAGGGTGAGGTTCCACACATATTCTTACAGTGAGCTTCCATTCTGTGAGGTATCTCACAACCAAAAGAGCTTCAAGCATCTCGTCCTCTGCAATTCTGAGTCTCCCTAGAAGGGAGAGAATAATATATATTAGTAATGGTTTGAGCCAAAAAGTTGGAGAGGGGGCAAAGAAGCAGTCTTCATTTATATGCTGAGAAAATAATGATGATGCACACAGAGAGGTCCGACCAGGCTCTCCAAAGAGAGAGACATAGGAGAGACATATGTCGTTCAGACATAGGAATGTCTTCTGCAGAGCAGGTAACCAAACGTTACACGTCTTAACGACATAGACTAATAAATACTATATATTGTGCACTTACTTGTGCATGATGCTGTTTTATGTGTATGTGTGTGTGAATATATCTATGTGTGTGTGTGTATATATATATATATATATATATATATATATATATATATATATATATAGTATCTGAACTCACTTAAATCATGTAATAACCCACCCAGTTTGTACCATTACTATATTTGTTTTATAGATGATAACATTAAGGTAGGGGGAAATTAATTACCTTGCCCAAGCAAACACACGTCATCTGTTACGGAGTGGGGATTTGCACCCCGGCAACCTGGCACCAGAGCCTGCGCTATCAACTCCGATGCTATATTGCTTCTTGATGGAAGTTATTAAAATTAATCCTCTAGGTTTGAGATTCTATAAATTACTTGTTTGTCTCTATGGCAACCATATGCAAAGCCCTGTGCTTCTAGACTCTCATTTGAAATCACCACTAATCATAAGAGCCACATGGCTCCTGCGTGTCCCACCAAACATGTGCATGTGATTACATTTTATATGTGACTCCTAACATCTTCATCACACAGATGTTCCATATTGAGAATTCTGGGTTTAAGTTCATGTATGAATTGTTTACACCTGATTTCCTAGTTGTAATCCTGAACAAAAGAGGGAGGGGGGAAGGGAAGAAAGTAGGTACTGTCCTCCCCTTTCTAGATCATGAATGTATTCCAAAGTTTTGTGATGGAACAGTGTGAAAGCTCAGAGGTCTTCTTAAAGGGTACAGGGAAGGCCCTCACCTCTGATAGGACAGAGTACTTCTGAGTTGATTCTGAGAAAGGCATGCCCCTCCTAAGCTCTCCATAATCAGTGGTTTCATGTATTTTTTTAATACACACAGGCTAGTTCAGGGGATATATATGTGTGTGTATATATATATATGTATATATATATGTATATGTGTATGTAAATGTTAATTTTTATGTGGTAGCTCAAAATGAAAGGGCACAGTGTTACATAGCAGCTCAGTCAGTGGTAGAGCAGGGGCTAGGGGCTGAGTCTTTAATTTTTTTTTTAACTGCAATTTTCACTGTTCATCCGTGATATGCCAGGGACTACACCTATACAGGAGATATGGAAAAACAGTATTCCCCTCCCTGTCATCACCCTGTCATTATCCAGGCTTTCTCTGATGTGGTTGTAGCATCATTGCTCTACTCCGGTGGGCCAGTGAGCATGCGATGTGCAACTCCAGCAGCAGCAGGCTCGCCAGGGCTTTGGGAGGGTGGATTGCTGCACCTTTTGCCTACTCAGAGCCACGTGTCAAGATCTGGATGGCTCCTGGAAGCCCTAGTAGGTTGGGGACCTCAACCCAGTTCTGGAAGGGCTGAGGAATGCCCCATCAGGAGTGATATACTCCACCAACCCCTGGCCTCCACCCTTGGTTGCCCTAGAATGTTCTTTCCATCAGTCCCTCCCTTTAGTGTGAGTTAAAAGCCTGAGTATGTTCGAGTCGTGATTAGGAAAGCTAGGAAAACCGTGTGTGTGTCTGTGTGTATGTATGTCCTTGTGCATGCGTAAGTGGGTTGGTGAATGAATGGAGGGGATACCAGAGAGAGAAGTGAAACAATTTAAAGTACAGATAAAAGGAATTGAAGATGAGTGTCTGGCTCTTAGCTCAGGATATCCTTCTCAGAAGTTTTGCAGAGTATTTAGAAGCGCTCCCTAACGTCAGATAACTCACATTTTCCTCATGGTCTGCCCTAGTGGCAATGCAATGTGATTTCTATAGGCTGCTCAGTATGAATCCCTAAGTATCTTTTTGTCTGGTGAGCAAACTGTGTGATCATTTCAGAATTCCTAATTGGCATGTAACAAGTGCCTATTTAATCTTAATGTGAATCACATGTAATTATAACTTTTCAAATAAAAAATAAGATACTCTGGTGAAGAAATTAGATGTCTCACCACCTAATGGTTGCAAAGAACAACCATTTGCAAATATCAATAAAATGCTGTAGAGAACTGAAAACCAGGGTCATGAGCTCATTGCTTTGTATAATTTATGTTATGGAATCATTAGATTCATTTCCTTCAACATAATATTAGAGATTATAGAGACTGGTTAATGGACTCCCTTTTTATAAAATGCTATCATATACATCTCTCCACTTCCTTACCATTAAAAAAATTCCCATTTTCTTTATATTTAGCATAAATCAAATCAAAGCATGATATTAAGTACTATAGCAGTAAGGTATAATTAGAAAAATGATGAAAACCACAACCCTATTAAATAGTATTACATTAAATAAAGGAGTGTCATTTTATTATTTTAAACAATTTAATAAAACAATAATGTCATGAACAAAAAGCTAAATGCTAGGTTTAAAACCAGAATAGCAACTGGGAGAAATGCCACTAGGTGGAGCCCGTGGTTTCTAAGATTTAGGCTAAGTGTCCTCAAGCAGTCTGGGGATAAGTGTTTTCTAGCTCTTGAATGACAGTGTTGTTAAGGATCATCTTTAGGTTAATATATTGGACAATCCTTTGGCTACTACAATGAGGAAATGGGTAATCTGAGGATGGGTTAATCCATTTTTCTTTCTGAACAAGTACTTAAAAGAATGTAAGTGCCCATTTCTGGAAATTAAGAGTAATTTAAACTGATTTTCTGGAAAAGAATGATCAATAATTGGATAATATTATAGCATAGAAAGTTAGCTATGGGGAAGATTTATTGAAATGCAATTTTCTCTTATTAGTGGGCATCAAATGTCCACTTTAAAAAGCGTTTACAAGAATATTATAACCAGAATATACTCTAAAATGTATTAGTTGTAGGGCAGGTAAAAGAAACCTATTTAAAAAGATTATTTAGATTACCTTCATCAAGCAATTACAATCCTTTAAGGACATTCCAGGAAAAAAATGTAAATTCAGTACAGTTATACTCTAGTAGCTATTCTAAAATAACAAGTGAATAGCTTTCCATACTGATCATACACAGTTAAACCTATTAAAAAGATTTTAAATTACTGCCTTGACAGTCAATCTGTTTATGCTGAATTTAGTTTTTAAAAAGTTTAAAGATTGATTAAGGCATAATTGACGTAAATATACTGTGTCAACTTAAATTGTATAATTTAATAAGTTTTCATACACACACACACAAACACACACACACACAGGAAAGCATCACCATGACAAGATCGTGAACCTATTTCCCTTAAGTTTCCTTGTCTCCCTCCCTACCTTCCCTGCTCTCCCCCGCCCCCCGCCCCCGCCACTCTGTGACCACTATTCTATTTTCTGTCACCATAAATTAGTTTACATTTTCTATATGGATTCATATATGAATCCATATAGAAATTCATATATTCATATATGAATAGTATGAATAGGTTTTTTGCAGGTAGCTGACTTCCTTCATTCAGAATAATTATTTCGAGATTCATTTACATTGTTGAATGTATCAGTAGTTCATTCATTTTTATTGCTGAGTAGTATTTCAAGGTTTGGATATACCACAATATGTTCATCCATTCATCTGTTGATGGGACGTTGTTGTTGTTGTTTTTCAGTTTCGAATTATTACAAATAAAGCTTCTATGATCATTCATGCACAGATTCTCTCCAGACATATATTTCCATTTCTCTTGCTTGAGTGAATAGTAGGCATCTGTTTAACTTTGTATGAAACTGAAGCTGTTTTCCAAAATGATTGTGCCATTTTTTCTTCTTTTATGTATAATAAAACAGATATCTTTATTTTGTGGATATTAATAAAAGCAATGAATATCATGAGTTACTTAATTTAAGTTAGAAGTAAAAAGATACCCTTGCCTTTCTAATACTACACTATCCTGTACCACAATATTGAATATGTCTCCTGTGTGCTGTGGAGGGCAGAAATAAATCCATCGTGAGTACCTTTAAAATACTTGAGCATGATAAATAAGTTAAACATCATTGGGCAATTTATGGGGAAAAGAAAATAGCAAATAAGATTTTTATTTCTCCAAAATACAAACATGACGAAACACCCTAGAATTGTAAAAAGGTTGTGTGCTTCATAACTTTGTAGCTTTAAGTTGTAATGAGTACACAACTCAAAAAAAAATTAAAACAGTTTCTGTTTCAATGTTCTATGCTAAATCCAGGCCATATGTTTTCATTCCTTATTGAAAGAACTTCAATCACTGTATTTCCAGCAGAAAACTTTCTCATAAAACTTCTCCAGCATATTAACTTCTCCAGCAATAAGACATCTTATCATACTTGTAATATGTCGTGGTCTTTATTCAAATAAGTTAATGCTGGTCATAGTTTTAATTGTACTTTATTATCATTTTGAAAGAAATAGCTTTATGTTTTTTGTTTGTTTGTTTGTTTTTGCGGTACGCAGGCCTCTCACTGTTGTGGCCTCTCCCATTGCGGAGCACAGGCTCCAGACGCGCAGGCTCAGCGGCCATGGCTCACGGGCCCAGCCGCTCCGCGGCATGTGGGATCTTCCCAGACCGGGGCTTGAACCCGCGTCCCCTGCATCGGCAGGCGGACTCTCAACCACTGCGCCACCAGAGAAGCCCGCTTTATGTTTTTAAAGTAATGAAAATGCACTATAAGAAATAAGGTATCAGTTAAATTTTGAAATTATTACATTATTTACCAGCTGTGTGGCCTTATATAAACTACTTAGCTGTCTATATTGGCATCTGTGAAATGGAAGTAATACTTTTTTATACATTTTTTTGAGGAGTAAGGAAATTAAAACATAAAATACTTGAAAAGTGCTAGTCATATAGTAATTACTCAGTAAATATTAGCTTTTATTATTTCTAAGTCTCCAAATATATACATACATATATATATACATAAAAAAGATAGTGATACATTAAGTCTGTATTGAGAAGAACAAAAATATATATAAATAAATATGTTCAAGGACTTTCCTGGTGGCCCAGTGGTTAAGACTCCACACTCCCAACACAGGGGGCCCAGGTTCAATCCCTGAATCCATGAGCTGCAACTAAGGAGCCTGCCGGCGGCAACTAAAGAGTCTACCTGCCACAACTGAGACCTGGTGCAACCAAATAAATAAATAAATAAATACTTTAAAAAAAATAAAATTTAATTTAAAAAATATATATGTTCAGAAACCCTTCCTTCCCTTCTTATCTGTGAATTCCTGTAAAGACCATCCCTGTACTTCCCTTAAAATAGAGTTAGATCTTTCATACATCTCTGGAGTCCCAATGACTAGAACAATTTCTTAGATTCTCAAAGAACTTCTGTGATTTCTTTGTTGGTTTCTTAAATATGTTTCCTGACCCACTGTGATGAATTTGTTAAGTGTTAACCCTCTGAAATATTAAGATTATATATGTTAAAATGTACTACATTTAAAGCTGTTTAATTTAGGATTTATTTAAATGTGTGAGTATGTATTACTTTGGTTACAAAAGTGTTAGATACTTCTTTCAAAGGCGGAATAAGCCCATGCATAATAATTCCTTTCAGTTTCAGACCTACTGGATTGATAGATAAAATATTTAAGTACTAATAATTAAATAAATGAATGAAAATATTCAAGACAAATGAGAAGTCTCTGTGACCCAGGAACAAACAGGATTGGAAGCAGTTTGTGTAGCCAGGAAATTCCAGGTAGTGAGGTGGGACTCAATCTCTGTGGCTGGAGAAAGCTAATTCTGTATAAGACCAGGAGTCTAGGACTTGAGGCTCAGTGAGGGGCTGTGAGGGGACCGAGTACCTCACCTGGTCAGGGGCCACAGCCTGACTCCTTGACTAAAGCTCCTGGGCCATCAGCATCTCAAGTCCTACAATTTTTAAAGTAGAAGATAATCCAATAGTACTACATCATTTTTGCACCCGTAATTGGATTCTGTTTAAGATGATGTTAGAACAAAGTGAATATCCAAATTAAGACCTTTTCACATTGTGAGAAAGGCCTCCTCACGTGGTAGTGGGGAGTCCGATTGTCCAGGATTGAATCCCTGCCCTGCCACTTCTAGTGTCTGCCTCCAGGCCTCCGTTTCCCCCTTTATAACATATGCTTAATACGTTTCATACTCACACAGCAGAGGGTTGTGTGAATATGAAATGAGTCTTCACTTAGAGCTCAGCCCATAGCAAAAACTATGTAAAGTTTGTTATTATTAGTGAAAAAATGTGTTCATCCTCTATATGGGAAACATCCTATATAGGTCAAACTTTTGAGAAATTGACTAAGACGTGAAATACTTATTTGGCCACTTTTATACTCAATTTTAAGTATCCTCTTTTCATTTATTATTCTTTTCCTAGACTTCAATGCATATTTTTAAACACCTAAGTGAAGCGATGAACCTGGATTGAAGTCTCAGGAAAATAGACATCACCTTTCAATGTCAGGTGAGAAAGTTTATGCATAACTTTACCTTTGGAATATATATTTCTCTTGCATGGAATTCATTAGCTCCAGCAGACTGTGAGAAACTGAGAGTTCAAGTCCCTAAGTGGGCTTTGTTCTCCCTCAAACTTGCTTTGCCTACATTCTGTATTCTCTTCTAGGCAGCATCGTTCCTCACGCAGTTCCTCATGCTGCAGATCCAGGCATTTTCCTTGTTGCTTCCTTCTTCCTCACCGCCCCCCACCCCCAATCCAATCACCCATTTGAAACTCTGCCCATTTTATTTCTAAACACTTTTCAACCTCAAACCCTCTTTTTCACATTATCACTATCCTCCTAGAGTTTCTCATCATTCCCCAAATAGCCAATGTTCCCAGCCACCCAGCTAGGCACTCTGCCGGCTGACCTGACCCCCGAAGCCACCTGCCTCCCAGCTGCTAGAAAAAGCTCTGAAACAAAAAAGCCTGACAGCGGCTCTGCGTGGCCTCTCTGGGATACAGTGTCATATCTCTGTTGGAGCATCCAGCCTCCTTTTCCAGCTTCTCACGTGCTGCTCTCACATCTACCGGAAATGAAAGTTACCCACACTATGGGTTTTCTCATGCATTGGCTTTTCTCATTCTGTCAGTCGGCCTGGAAGCCCTCGTCCCTCCCTCCTGCTCCCACCGCAGTCATCCTGTCACCACAGTGCCTACTGATTAGTGTGGCTCTTTGAAGATTATTTCCTGCAGTGATGTCTGTAAAAAAGCCTTCCCTGAAGCTCCAAGGTGGGTTTAGGTGCCCTTCCTCTAGGCTCCCGGAATAATTGGGCATTTGTGTTTTGCCCTTGTGAATTTTTTTTTTTCTGGTAAAATGACTTCCAGATCTAAACTATTCTTGATCCTTCTCCGTGGATTAGACTTAATTATTAGAATACAATATGCTAGGCTTTGATGTTTAGTCATAAAACACAATGCATTATTAGCATTTAAATAAAAATACATGTAAATGAGAGTTCAAAATATATAAAGAATTCACATGTTAACACTATTTCTGAATATTTTATTTTATTTTATTTTTTATTTATTTTTTTTTTTGCGGTATGCGGGCCTCTCACTGCCGTGGCCTCTCCCATTGCGGAGCACAGGCTCCGGACGCGCAGGCCCAGCGGCCATGGCTCACGGGCCCAGCCGCTCCGCGGCACGTGGGATCCTCCCGGACCAGGGCACGAACCCGCGTCTCCTGCATCGGCAGGCGGATTCTCAACCACTGCGCCACCAGGGAAGCCCCTGAATATTTTAAATGAAAGAAAAAATGTGGTGTCAACAGTAACAGGGTACTATGATGCTATTATTTGTGTGTGTGTATAGAGTGGGGAATAATGAAGAGCTCCAACAAACTCTTTCATAAAAATGCTGACATAAAAGAAGACTTCCCTGGTGGCACAGTGGTTAAGTATCTACCTGCCAGCACAGGGGACACGGGTTCGAGCCCTGGTCTGGGAAGATCCCACATGCCTCGGAGCAACTAAGCCCGTGTGCCACAACTACTGAGCCTGCGCTCTAGGGCCCATGAGCCACAACTACTGAAACCCGCACACCTAGAGGTTGTCAGTGAGAAGCCTGCACACTGCAACGAAGAGTAGCCCCCCCCACTCAATGCAAATAGAGAAAGCCCACGAGCAGCAACAAAGACCGAATGCAGCCAAAAATAAATAAGTAGATTTATTTTTTTTTAAATGCTGAAAGAGTTTTTGGCTTTGTTCCCCTTTTCCACTAGTCTTTCCTCTATCCCAATTGCAGAGAGAGTTAGGCAGAACTCCTTGGTCCAGTGACCATTCATATACATCACATCACAAACTAATGAAAACCAATCTCCCACACCCTCTCCTCCTTATTGGCCTTTTCCCTGTTTTATTTATTGTGGAGTAGAATGACTTAACTTCACACTGAGGAGTTTGGAGGGGTTTATAATGTCTTATGAAGGGATTTGGGAAAATTTGATTCTGTGTGTCCTATAGCAAGAAGATATAAGATACATACAATTAAGCATGTTTTTGCTATGTAATGTTAATTTGAATAGAGAAGTTCTAAAATAGCTTTGGTTTTGCCTCATTCTACAAAAAACAGCATTGACACTTACCTTGCAACAGTCTGTTCAGTATTTGTCAGTCTCGTGTTGAGAGCGGGAACTAAGGGGGTGTGTTTTTGTTTTCTCAGTGCTCTGTGTTGTGCGTGCGCATAGTAGGTACTCAGTTTGATTGTTGAGCAAAAAAACTTTAACAAATTAAATGCATGAGTGATTTAGTAATTCAACAATCTCTGAAACTTCTTTAAAAATAAATTTATTTATTTAATTTATTTATTTTTGGCTGCGTTGGGTCTTCATTGCGGTGTGTGGGCTTCTCCTTGCAGTGGCTTCTCTTGCTGCAGAGCTCAGGCTCTAGGTGTGTGGGCTTCAGTAGTTGTGGTGCATGGGCTTAGATGCTCGGTGGCATGTGGGACCTTCTCGGACCAGGTCTCGAACCCGTGTCCCCTGCACTGGCAGGCGGATTCTTAACCACTGCACCACCAGGGAAGCCCTGATACTTATTTAATAAGAAATTAAATAGCCAGATGCTATACTATTAGTATTCATGTCAGACAACAAACTAAAGAAATGTCAAAAATATATTCAAAATTATCCCACTATACTTGTTGAGAGCCCTTGAACTCAGTCATTTCTCATCCCTGAGAAATGAAAAGAGTTGGTTCTGAATTCAATTGAAATTTCAAATTATTGAAATTTACCACAAACAATACAAAATTCTCATTTGGTTTTATCTTTGCCCTTCACTTACCTAAGGTGAAGGTTGGATGAATAAAGCATGCACAACTTGCAGGCTTTTTACTTAATGTCTAAGGCCCTAAATTTGTCACACTCTTCCTATAGTGCTCTTTAACCCAAACAACTAATCATTATTTTCTTCCTTTGAGTAAAGGGGGAAAGAAAATACTTAGATGTTAATTTCTACCATCAATTACTCCTTTTTAAAAAGTCATTCTTTGCCTAAATGAAAGCTATTATAAGCAGACAGAATAGTCTGGGGGAATAGAGTTTCTAAATTCATATCAAACATAAAGTACACTCAATCAAAACTTACATGTTGAATCCAGACTACAAATGGCTCATTTCAGCATCAGATGGACTATAATTTCAATTGACCTTTGCTTAAGTTTTTAAAAAATAATGGAATGTTGCTCATCTTGTGATACTTTTTCTTTGTTTCTGTGTAACTGAAATAATTATTAACTGAGGAATTCGAGATTTTTAAAAAATTGCAGACCCTTAACAACATACATGTTTTTCCTGTTGTCTATTAGATGATCACTTTTGATTCCTACCCCCCGCTGCCAATGCATAATCAATTCACTTATGGTTGGAATATATAAAGATTTAGTAAAAGCAGTTGAAGTGCGATGGATGATGTAGTATATTTTGAATTATTGCTTCCCAAGATGTTAACAGAAATTATATGCCCTCATAAAAATTCTAGCATTTTTTTGGTTTTGTTTGTTAAGAAGGAAAGAAATTATGTTACTGGATATACTGAAAAACTTACTTGTATTTTCCTTCTTTGAGAGATTGGAGGGTTTATTTGAGTCAATATAGTAATTAATAGCATGTATGTTTCTCTTCTCACTAGACATATGACTAGAAATTTGGATATTTATAATTTGGAAGAAAATCTTACTAATGTTTTAAGTAATACAAATAAATGACTGAGGATCAAAAAACAAAACAATAACAAACCCCTTTCACTCCTTTAAAATTAATGCACCCAGGGAATTACAAAATTTGCTTCAAAATATATCATCATATCCTAGGTTAAGGCTACAGTTGTATTAAATGATCATTAAAGTCCCATCAAATCCTGAGATTCTAAGAATTTATGAGCACTTTATCTGGAAAACCCCAAGAAAATACATTCAGGCAAGACAGGCATAAATGGGATTTTCAGCCAGTTATTTCATGTTTCTAATTAAACAATTCCTCCACATTTAAAAACCATTTGTGTATGAATTTGGAAATTGTCTGATCACAAATAACAGAAAATCCTACAGATCGTAGCTGAAATAAATACATCTGGAAAAACATACTAGAGCTGGTGTGTTTGGTCCACATTCCCATTTCTTCTGTCTCTTTCCGTTTCTATCCTTGTGTGTTCGTCTGTCTTCTTCTTGCAAAGGCCTTCATACCTCCATCCCTTATCACTGTCTACTACTGAATACCTCCAGCTACCCTGAACTATTTTGAATTCTTTGGTCAAGACAGGTTTACCTCCAAGCCTTTGCCCCATTTTTTTTTTCCCCTCCTCCTCTCACTTCTTTGGCCAACTCCTCCTGATCCTTCAGATGTCAGCTTAGACAATGCTTCCTCAGGAAGTCTTTCCTGATTACCAAATTCTGGATTCAGTGCCCTCCTAATTCTTCACCTTTTATAGCACTGTATTTCCATTGACATATTACTTCTCTGTTGGGTGTACTAAACTACTTGTTCTGTGAAGACAGAGACTGTACTAATCTTGTCCACTGCTACATCCCTGGTGCTTAACTAAATAGTAGTAGATATTTAGGAATTTATTTAAATATATTCTTTTTTTTTTTTTTTTTTTTGTGTGTGTGTGTGTTATGCGGGCCTCACTATCGTGGCCTCTCCCGTTGCGGAGCACAGGCTCCGGACGCGCAGGCTCAGCGGCCATGGCTCACGGGCCCAGCCGCTCCGCGGCATGTGGGATCTTCCCAGACCGGGGCACGAACCCGTGTCCCCTGCATCGGCTGGCGGATTCTCAACCACTGCGCCACCAGGGAAGCCCTCAATTCTCTGATTGGTTGATGGTGAGGTAATGGTGAAGTTTCAGGAATCTCAATCATCAGTCTTCTGGTTCCAGCCTGTCGGGGGTCTACATGCCGGTGGTCAGCATGTAGTTAATTTGTTTTACCTCAATGGTGGTTTTAGTATCTGTAAAACAACTCAAGGATATGGCTCAGGATTTTATCTATAGCCCTTGGGGAGGAACTAAAGGTTCTTGACTTTGTTTTATGGCTAAAGTATTATTATTTTGTGTTGCCTGACTGTTTTCCTTTGTTTCTGCATTTTTTTTTCATTTCTCTGATTAAATTTGTTCTTTGGAACTCCAGGAAGGCCTAGGATACTAAAGTTTTTTTTACAAACAAGAGGCAAGGAACAAGGAGGGGGAGGATCAATCCCTGGGAAGGCCCCCTCAGGGTTCTGCTCAGTTTCAAAACAAACAATATCCTTTTCTCAACATGTCTTCACATAAAGCCACCAAATGTTACTTCTTTCTTTTATTTTCACCCAATAAAGAATTTTTGTGCCTTAAATTTTATTTTCCCCATCATTCATTCTTTTTTTTTTTTTTTTTTTTTTGCTTCACAGGAATATAACTTCTTGGGTTTGCAGGACCATACATTTCAGAAAGGCTGGTGGTGGGCTTCCCTGGTGGCGCAGTGGTTGAGAGTCTGCCTGCCGATTCAGGGCACACGGGTTTGTGCCCCGGTTTGGGAAGATCCCACATGCCGCGGAGCGCCTGGGCGTCGGGAGCCTGTGCTCCACAATGGGAGAGGCCACAACAGTGAGAGGCCCACGTACCGCAAAAAACAAACAAACAAACAAAAAAAAAACAGAAAGGCTGGCAGTATATCTTGTTCATAACACTTTGCAATATGCCTAGGCAATCAATAAGTATTCATTGAATAAATATATGCCATCACTGCTCCTGAAATTGCCCTTACTTAGGTAATCAGGATTTCTTGTAATTTTCCAAATGACCTTAAATTTTTTTTAAAACTATCTGTATGGCTTTCTGTAGCACCAGAGCCTTCTGGAAACCTTTTCTTCTTAAAAACCATTCATTGCTTAATTTCCATGTTCATACTTTCTTTGTGTCTTCGTCCTGTCTTTCTTAACACCCTTTATTTTCCTTTGGTAATTTTTCCTCTTCATGCTCTGTAAAGTTTGATAAGCTTCAGTATCATTTCCTTTCTCAGTTTTACCTTTCCTTGTGGTTTGCTCTGGACACATATGAAGAATGTAGATGCATTAGCTTGTCTATACATCAATGACCAAATGTATATTTTCAAAACTACATTAATTAAGATAGTGTGATATTGATATGAGGATAGACAAATAGATCAATGGACCAGAATAGAGAGTACATAAATAGATTCACCTGTACAAGTTCAAATAATTTTTGACAAAGGCACCAGTGCAATTCAGTGGGCAATCTTTTTAAGAAATGATGCTGAATCAACTGGATAATCATATAAAAAAGCATTAGCCTTGATTCCTACATTAGAACATACAAAATATTAACTTGAGATAGATTTTTAAACCTAAATGGAAAAGGCAAGTGATTTTTAAGCAAAAGCAAAAAAAAAAAAAAAAAAAAATCCTAAACATAAAAGAAAAACATTAACCGGACTTCATAAAAGTTCAAAATATCTTCTTATCAGAATGTATCATTAAGAAACTGAAAAAGTCTACAGACCATGAGAAAATGGTCTAAATATATATGTTCAACAAAAGATTCCAACAAACCAATAATAATTTTTAAAAAAACAATTACAGTGGTTAATAGACTATTTCAAAAAATAAAATATGTGAATGGCCAATAAACACCTGAAAAGATGATCAATATCATTAGTCATCAGAAATGCAAATTAAAATCACAATGAGCTATTGCTACACAGCTAGCAGAATGGCTAAAATTTGAAAGATTAATACTAAGGACTATATGTTGGAGAAGATGCAAAACAACTGGACCTCTCATCCAAAGTTTTTCTGAATGTAATGTGGTACAAATCACTTTGAAAAGTATGTTGGCAGCTATTTTAAAAGTTCAAACATCCTCCCATATTATGATGCAGCAATTCCACTTCTAGATATCCACTCAAAATGAATGAACGTATTCGTATCCTAAAAAAACTTGTGTAAGTATATTCACTGCAGTTTTACTTATGATAGCAAAGTACTGGAAACAACTTAAATATCCATCAGGAGGAGAACTGATAAACATATTGAAGTACATTCACACGATGGAATATTACTCAGCAATACCTTAAAGAATGAACACCTAACATAGATGGTTAAATCTCAAAAACTCCATATTGAGTAAAAGAAGCCAGATCTCTAAAGTCTATATTATTCCATTTACAGGAAGATCAAGAACAAGCAAAACTAATTTGTGGAGATAGAAATCAAACTAGCTATTGTCTCTGGGAGGAGGGTGATTTTCTCTGAAGGCAAATTGGACCTTCTAAGGTGATGACAGTGTTCTGCATCTTGACTCGGATATTGGTAACACAGTAGTATATGCTTATCAAGACTATTAAACTCTATACATAGAACTATTTATTTGACTTCATTTACCTATACCTCAATTAAAATTAAATAAGTAAAATATCAGTATTTTCAAGTTTCATGTCTCTTTTGCAATCCCAATCTATATTACTAACTATTTATTGAATATCTCAACCTGCATAGCTATATTTCAAATGTGATATATTAAATAGTGGGACTCTATATTGTTTCCAAATTCTCAACTTTTCTTTTCCTCCTGGCTTCCCTCTTTCAGTTGACAGCATCACCATAACCTCAGTTAATCAGACCTCAGGAATTTTGAGTGATTCTTGTCTTCTTTTTATCTATTCCCTCTATTCCTTTTGTCATGATGTCCTATGGCTTCCACTTCCAGACCATACCTTGTATCTTATCATCAGCTTAGTTCTGCTGTCACTTAAAATGTGATGCTACTCGTAGATGAATTTTGATCTAATCCTCTCACTTCAAGTATCACTTCTTTCCATCCATTTTTCATACAGCTTAGGCAAACATGAGATCATGTCAGTACCTGCCAATGAACCTAATTATATTTTATTGTATACAGTAGAATTTGAAAACTGCTGCCCTGCAAACTGGATTCAGTCAATAAGTGTGTTGGCACTCATGATGTTTTCTGAAACTTTTGGATTTGTTGCTAACTCTTAACAAATGGAAAGACCTCCCATAAAAATCTGAATTCCAGCTTCTCTGGAAAACTCAGAAGGTCTAACCAAACCCTACTTGAATCCTCACCAAGCAATTGTCTCACGCTGAGTTAGTGGCTCTCCCTCTGTAGTTGGGGGGCACACACCAGTTGCTCTGCACTTGTGCCCCCCACTCCCCATGACATGTTTTGCTTCTCTTCATCACTTTACTTGCTTGGTGTTTAGGCTTTAGTAAGACATAACAAAAAAGAATCTCCACAGATTGACGCCAGCATTCTTTTCAATATATATTCATATATTCTTTGAAAGTTCACAGGTTTCTTTGATTACAGTTGACCCTTGAACAATTAGTGTTAGCATGGTATATCTTTCTCCATCCCTTTTCTTTTAAACTGTATGTCTTTATGTTTAAAGTGGTTGCATGTAGACAACACATAACTGGGTACTGGTGTTTTTAGGGAGCAGGTTCATTCTGAAAATATGTCTTTTAATTGGTGTATTTAAACCAACAGCCTTCAAAGTTATTATTGATACAGTTGGATTCATATCTCCTATATTTGTTAGTGTTTTCTATTGTTGCCTTGTTTTTTTTTTTTTTAAATTTTCTACTCTTTTTCCACCTTTTGGGTTTTATTGAACATTTTATACGATTCCATTTTCTTTCCTTTCTTTGTATATCAATTAAATTTCTTTTTTTAAAATTACTTTTAAAAGTGTCCCCTATGGTTTGCAGTATACATTTATAACTAATTCAAGTCCACTTTCAAATAACACTATACCACTTCACAGGTAATGCAAGAAAGGACTTAATTCCTCCCTCTCTTCTCTTGTATGACTGCTGTCATTCACTTTACTTATGCATAAGCATATATAAGACTGTATATGTGTGTGTGTGTATGTATATATGTATATAAAAAATGGTGAGAAAAATAGAAAATATGTATATATATTGGTCTCTGCCCTTGGTTCCTGACACACAGCTCTTAAAGTTCTTATAATTTCCTAAGTCATAAAAGCACTAGAGCATCTTTTGTTCTAATGTTTGGCCTTTGACCCTGGTTCCTGATACCAAGCTCCTAAATCCCTCAGAATTTCCTAGGTGATAAGAGTGTCTTTTGTTCTAAGGAGCTGACTCTGGGTGGGCTCCTGGATGGCTCCTAGATGGGGGTTGGTCACTGGGAAACAAAGCCATGATTAGAAGCTTGGAATTTTCAGCCCCATGCCCCATTCTCCAAAGCAGAATGGGGCTGGAAATTGAGTTAATTATTCTCCACACATACGTGATGAAGCCTCCATAAAAATCCCAAAAGCACAGGGTTTAGAGAGTTTCTGGGTTCATGAACATGGAGATGTTGGGAGAGTGGAGTGCCAGGAGAGGGCAAGGAAGCTCTACACTCCTTTCCCACATACTTTTCCCTATGAATCTCTTTCATCTGGATGTTCATCTGTATCCTTGTTCGTATCTTTTTATAATAAATTGGTAAACAGTAAATAAACTGTTTTCCTGAGTTCTGTGAGCTGTTCTAGCAGATTAATGGAGCCTGCAGAGGGGATGGTGGGAACCTTTCATTTACAGCTGATCAGTCAGAAGCACAAGTGACAACCTGGATTTGCATTTGATGCAGTCTTGTGAGACTGAGCCCTTAACCTGAAGGATCTGAGGCTGTCTACAGACATATAGGGTCAGAAATAAGTTAAGCTGGTGTCGCAGAATTGCTTGGTAGGGGAAAAATCCACACACATATGGTGTCACTGTTGCAAGCATGGTAGTAGAGTGAGAGTAAAGGAGACACAAGAGGAAGACTAAGGATTTTCCTTCTCAGTTATAGAATATATTGTTACTATTATTACCTTGAAAAAAAGATGTTATTAGGTAAATTAAGAATAAGGATAATAAAATTTTAATTTTACCTTCATTATTCCTACTCCACTGTTCTTCCTTTCTTTATATAGCTCCAAGTTTCTGGCCTATATCTTATTTATTTATTTATTTATTTATTTATTTATTTTTACAGCTTTACTGGAGTATAATTGCGTTACAATGTTGTGTTAGATTCTTCTGTCTGACAAAGTGAATCAGCTATATGTATACATATATCCCTGTATCCCCTCCCTCTTGCACCTCCCTCCCACCCTTCCTATCCCACCCCTCTAGGTGGTCACAAAACACTGAACCAATCTCCCTGTGCAATGCAGCTGCTTCCCACTAGCTATCTGTTTTACGTTTGGTAGTGTATATATGCCAATGCTACTCCCTCACTCTGTCCGTGCTTACCTTCCCCCTCCCCGTGTCCTCAGGTCCATTCTCTACAGCTGCGTCTTTATTCCTGTGCTGCCCCTAGGTTCATCAGAACCATTATTTTTTAGATTTCATATATATGTTAGCATATGGTATTTGTTTTTCTCTTTCTGACTTACTTCACTCTGTATGACAGACTCTAGGTCCACCCACCACACTACAAATAACTCAATTTTGTTTTTTTAATGGCTGAGTAATATTCCATTGTATATATGTGCCACATCTTCTTTATCCATTCATCTGTTGATGGACATTTAGGTTGCTTCCATGTCCTGGCTGTTGTAAATAGTGCTGCAATGAACATTGTGGTACATGACTCTTTTTGAATTACGGTTTTCTCAGGTTATATGCCCAGTAGTGGGATTGCTGGGTCATATAGTTTTTTAAGGAACCTCCATACTGTTCTCCATAGTGGCTGTATCAATTTACATTCCCACCAGCAGTGCAAGAGTGTTCCCTTTTCTCCACACCCTCTCCAGCATTTATTGTTTGTAGACTTTTTAATGATGGCCATTCTGACTGGTGTGAGATGATATCGCATTGTAGTTTTGATTTGCATTTCTCTAATGATTAAGGATGTTGAGGATTCTTTCATGTGTTTGTTGGCAATCTGTATATCTTCTTTGGAGAAATGTCCATTTAGGTCTTCTGCCCATTTTTGGATTGGGTTGTTTGCTTTTTTGATATTGAGCTGCATGAGCTGCTTGTATATTTTGGAGATTAATCCTTTGTCAGTTGCTTCATTTGCAAATATTTTCTCCTATTCCGAGAGTTGTCTTTGCATCTTGTTTATGGTTTCTTTTGCTGTGCAAAAGCTTTTAAGTTTCATTTGTTTATTTTTGTTTTTATTTCCGTTTCTCTAGGAGTTGGGTCTAAAAGGATCTTGCTGTCATTTATGTCATAAAGTCTTCTGCCTATGTTTTCCTCTAAGAGTCTTACAGTGTCTGACCTTGCATTTAAGTCTTTAATCTATTTTGAGTTTACTTTTGTATATGGTGTTAGGAAGTGTTCTAATTTCATTCTTTTACATGTAGCTGTCCAGTTTTCCCAGCACCACTTATTGAATAGGCTTTCTTTTCTCCATTGTATATTCTTGCCTCCTTTGTTAAAGGTAAGGTGACCAGATGTGCGTGGGTTTATCTCTGGGCTTTCTATCCTGTTTCATTGATCTATATTTCTGTTTTTCTGCCAGTACCATACTGTCTTGATTACTGTAGCTTTGTAATATAGTCTGAAGTCAGGGTGCCTAATTCCTCCAACTCCATTTTTCTTTCTCAGGATTGCTTTGGCTATTTGGGGTCTTTTGTTTTTCCACACAAATTGTGAAATTTTTTGTTCTAGTTCTGTGAAAAATGCCGTTGGTACTTTGATAGGGATTGCACTGAATCTGTAGTTTGCTTTGGGAAGTATAGTCATTTTCACAATGTTGATTCTTCCAATCCAAGAACATGGTATATCTCTCCATCTGTTTGTATCATCCTTGATTTCTTTCATCAGTGTCTTACAGTTTTCTGCATACAGGTCTTTTGTTTCCTTAGGTAGGTTTCTTCCTAGATATTTTTATTCTTTTTGTTATGATGGTAAATGGGTGTGTTTCCTTAATTTCACTTTCAGATTTTTCATCATTAGTGTATAGTAATGCAAGAGATTTCTGTGCATTAATTTTGTATCCTGCTGCTTTACCAAATTCATTGATTAGTTCTAGTAGTTTTCTGGTGGCATCTTTAGGATTCTCTATGTATAGTATCATTTATCTCTAAATAGTGACAGTTTTACTTCTTCTTCTCCGATTTGGATTCTTTTTATTTCTTTTTTGTCTCTGATTGCCATGGCTAAAACTTCCAAAATTATGTTGAATAATAGTGGTGAGAGTGGGAACCCTTGTCTTGTTCCTGATCTTAGAGGAAATGGTTTCAGTTTTTCACCGTTGAGAATGATGTTCGCTGTGGGTTTGACATATATCGCCTTTATTATGTTGAGAGAGGTTCCCTCTGTGCCCAATTTCTGGAGAGTATTTTATCAAAAATGTTGGTTGAATTTTGTAGAAAGCTTTCTGCATCTATTGAGATTATCATGTGGTTTTTATCCTTCAGTTTGTTAATATGGTGTATCACATTGATTGATTTGGGTATATTGAAGAATTCTTGCATTCCTGGAATAAACCCCCCCCCCCCCGATCATGGTGTATGATCCTTTTAATGTGCTGTTGGATTCTGTTTGCTAGTATTTTGCTGAGGGGTTTTGCATCTGTGTTCATCAGTGATATTGGTCTGTAGTTTTCTTTCTTTGTGACATCTTTGTCTGGTTGTGGTATCAGGATGATTGTGGCCTTGTAGAATGAGTTTGGGAGTTTTCCTCCCTCTGCTGTATTTTGGAAGAGTTTGAGAAGGATAGGTGTTAGCTCTTCTCTAAATGTTTGATAGATTTCACATATGAAGTCATCTAGTCCTCGGCTTTTGTTTGCTGGAATATTTTTAATCACAGTTTCAATTTCAGTGCTGTGATATGTCTGTTCATATTTTCTATTTCTTCCTGGTTCACTCTTGGCAAGTTATACTTTTTCTAAGAGTTTTTCCATTTCTTCCAAGTTGTCCATTTTATTGGCATATAGCTGCTTGTAGTAATCTCTCATGATCCTTTGTATTCCTGCAGTGTCGGTTGTTACCTCTTCTTTTTCATTTCTAATTCTGTTGATTTGAGTCTTCTCCCTTTTTTTCTTGATGAGTCTGGCTAATGGTTTATCAATTTTGTTTATCTTCTGAAAGAACCAGCTTTTAGTTTTATTGATCTCTGCTAGTGTTTCCTTCATTTCTTTTTCATTTATTTCTGATCTGATCTTTATGATTTCTTTCCTTCTGCTAACTTTGGGTTTTCTTTGTTCTTCCTTCTCTAATTGCTTTAGGTGTAAGGTTAGGTTGTTTTTTTGAGATTTTTCTGTTTCTTGAGGTAGAATTGTATTGCTATAACTTCCCTCTTAGAACTGCTTTTGATGCACCCCATAGATTTTGGATCATCATGTTTTCATTGTCATTTGTTTCTAGGTATTTTTTGATTTTCTCTTTGATTTCTTCAGTGATCTCTTGGTTATTTAGTAGCGTATTGTTTAGCCTCCATGTGTTTGTATTGTTTACAGTTTTTTTCCTGTAATTGATATCTAGTATCATAGCGTTGTGGTCAGAAAAGATACTTGATACAATTTCAATTTTCTTAAATTTACCAAGGCTTGATTTGTGACCCAAGATATGATCTATCCTGGAGATTGTTCCATGTACACTAGAGAAGAAAGTGTATTCTCTTGTCTGTGAATGTAATGTCCTATAAATATCAATGAAGTCCATCTGGTCAAATGTGTCATTAAAGCTTGTGTTTCCTTACTTATTTTCAGTTTGGATGATCTGTCCATTGGTGAAAGCAGGGTGTTAAAGCCCCCTACTATAATTGTGTTATGTCAATTTCCCCTTTTATGTCTGCTAGCATTTGCCTTATGTATTGAGGTGTTCCTGTGTTGGGTGTATAAATATTTACAATTGTTATATCTTCTTCATGGATCGGTCCCTTGATCATTATGTAGTGTCCTTCTTTGTCTCTTGTAATAGTCATTATTTTAAAGTCTATTTTGTCTGATATGAGAATTGCTACTCCAGCTTTGTTTTGAGTTCCATTTGCATGGAATATCTTTTTCCATTCCCTCACTTTCAGTCTGTATGTATCCCTAGGTCTGAAGTGGGTCTCTTGTAGACGGCATATATACAGGTTTTGTTTTAGTATCCATTTAGCCCACCTTGTCTTTTGATTGGAGCTTTTAATCCATTTACATTTAAGGTAATTATCAATATGTATGTTCCTAATACCATTTTCTTAATGGTTTTGGGTTTGTTTTGGTAGGTCTTTTCCTTCTCTGTTTCCCACCTAGAGAAGTTCCTTTAGCATTTGTTGTAAAGCTGGTTTGGTGGTACTGAATTCTCTTAACTTTTGCTTGTCTGTAAAGGTTTTTAATTTCTCTGCCAAATCTGAATGAGATCCTTGCTGTGTAGAGTAAGCTTAGTTGTATGTTTTCCCTTTCATCACTTTAAATAATGTCCTGCCACTCCCTTCTGGCTGGCAGAGTTTCTGCTGAAAGATCAGGTGTTATGGGGATTCCCTTGTGTGTTATTTGTTGCTTTTCACTTGTTGCTTTTAATATTTTTTCTTTGTATTTAATTTTTGATAATTTGATTAATATGTGTTTTGGCATGTTTCTCCTTGGATTTATCCTCTGTAGGACTCTCTGCACTTCCTGGACTTGATTGACTATTTCCTTTCCCATTTTAGGGAAGTTTTCAACTATAATCTCTTCAAATATTTTCTTAGACCCTTTCTTTTTCTCTTCTTCTTCTGGGACCCCTGTAATTTGAGTGTTGGTGCGTTTAATGTTGTTCCAGAGGTCTCTGAGACTGTCCTCAATTCTTTTCATTCTGTTTTCTTTATTCTGTTCTGCTGCAGTTATTTCCACTATTTTATCTTCTAGGTCACGTATCCGTTCTTTTGCCTCAGTTATTCTGCTATTGCTTCCTTTTAAAATTTCATTTATTGTGTTGTTCATCATTGTTTGTTTTCTCTTTAGTTCTTCTAAGTCCTTATTAAATGTTTCTTGTATTTTCTCCATTCTATTTCTGAGATTTTGGATCATCTTTACTATCATTACTCTGAATTCTTTTTCAGGTAGACTGCCTATTTCCTCTTCATTTGTTTGGTCTGGTGGGTTTTTACCTTGCTTCTTCACCTGCTGCATATTTCTTTGTCTTCTTACTTTGTTTATCTTACTGTGTTTGGGATCTCCATTTTGCAGCCTGCAGGTTCGTAGTTCCCATTGTTTTTGATGTTTGCCTGCAGTGGGTGAGGTTGGTTCAGTGGCTTGTGTAGGCTACCTGGTGGAGGGGTCTGATGCCTGTGTTCTGGTGGGTGGGGCTGGATCTTGTCTTTCTGATGGGCAGGGCCATGGCCGGTGGTGTGTTTTGTGGTGTCTGTGAACTTAGTATGATTTTAGACAGTCTCTTTGCTAATGGGTGGGGTTGTGTTCCTGTCTTGCTAGTTGTTTGGCATGGGGTATCCAGCACTGGAGCTTCCTGGCCATTGAGTTGAGCTGGGTCTTAGTGTTGAGATGGAAATCTCTGGGAGCGTTCTTGCTGATTAATATTACATGGAGCCAGGAGGCTGTGGTGGTTCAACATCCTGATCTTGGCTCTCCCACCTCGGAGGCTCAGGCCCAACACCCAGCTGGAGCCCCAAGACCTTCCAACCCCACAGCTCAGAAGAAAAGGAAGAGAAAAAACAACCAAGCAAACAAAAAAAAATGAACAGACAACCCCAAAACAAATGGTAAAAGCAAAGCTAAACAGACAAAAATCACACAAAGAAACATACATACACAGTCACAAAAAAAAAAAAAGGAAGAGAGTAACCAAACCTATAAACAAACCCACAAATGAAAACAATCACTAAAAACTAATCTAGGATAAACATAAAACCAAAATTAAATCAAACACTAAAAGCAAACTCCAAGTCCATATTTGCCCCCAAAGTCCACCGCCTCAATTTTGGGAACATTTGTTGTCTCTTCAGGTATTCCACACATGCAGGGTTTACCAAGCCAATTGCGAGGATTTAGTCTGCTGCTCTTGTGGTTGCATGGAGAAAGTTCTCTTTCTCTTCTTTGTTCGCACAGCTCCTGGGGTTCAGCTTTGGTTTTGGCCCCGCCTCTGCGCGTAGGCCACCCTCAGGCATCTGTTCCCCTCCTAGACAGGAGGGGCTTAAAGCAGCGGCTGATTAGGGCTCTGCTGCTCACTCAGGCTGGGGAGAGGGAGCAGTATGGTAGTCATAATTGGAATGTGAAGAGCGTGCCTGCAGCAACAGAGGCTGGCGTGACATTGCAGCAGCCTAAGGCATACTGTGTATTCTCCCAGGGAAGTTGGCCGTGGATCCTGGGACCATGGCAGTGGTGTGCTGGACAGGCTCCTGGGAAGGTGTGGATAGTGATCTGCCCTTGCACACAGGATCCTTTGGTGGCAGTGGCAGCAGTGGTAGCAGTGGTAGTGGTCTGTGCCCACCTCTGGAATCTGACATGATAGCTGTGGCTTGTGCCTGTCTCTGGAGCTCACTTAAGTGGTGCTCCGTAGTCTGTGGGCACACGAAGCAGGAAGGCCCTCTTCTCACGCACCCTGAGACAATGGTCTCTTACCTCTTCGGCAGGTTCAGACTTTTTCCCTGGCTCCCTCCCAGCTAGCTGTGGTGCACTAGCCCCCTCCAGTCTGTATTCACGCAGCCAACCCCAGTCCTCTCCCTGGGATCTGACCTCCAAAGCCTGAGCCTCAGCTCCCAGCCCCCACCCACCCCGGCAGGTGAGCAGTCAAGCCTCTCGGGCTGGTGAGTGCTGGTTGACACCGATCCTTTGTGCGGGAATTTCTCTGCTTTTCTCTCTTCACCCCTGTTGCTGCGCTCTCCTCTGTGGCTCCAAAGCTCCCCCCACCCCATCCCCATCAGTGAGGGGACTTCCTAGTGTGTGGAAACTTTTACTCCTTCACAGCTCCCTCCCAGAGGTGCAGGTCCCATCCCTATTCTTTTGTCTCTGTTTTTTCTTTTTCTTTTGCCCTATGCAGGTACGTGGGGATTTTCTTGCCTTTTGGGAAGTCCAAGGTCTTCAGCCAGTGTTCAGTAGGTGTTCTGTAGGAGTTGTTCCACATGTATATGTATTTTTGATGTATTTGTGGGGAGCAAGGTGATCTCCATGTCTTAATCCTCCACCATCTTGAAGGTCTCCCTGACCCAAATCATTTTCCTTCTTTCTCAAGAACTTCTTTTGACATTTCTTGCAAAGCAGTTCTACTGACAACAAATTCCCTCAATTTTTTTTTTGAGTAAGTCTTTATATTTTCTTCACTTTTGAAGGATAACTCTGCAGCATACAGAATTCCAGGTTGATTTTTTTTCTCTCAACATTTTAAAATATTTTACTATACTCATATTTTTTGCAGAATTTCTGGGAAGTAGGATGCAATTCTTATTCCACTATAGATAAGGTGTTTTTCAACCTCTGGCCTCTTTCAAGAGTTTTTCTTTTTCTTTGATTGTCAGCAGTTTTATTATGATATGCCTACGTGTAGGGTGTTTTTGTTTGTTTGTTTTTTGCATTTATTCTGCTTGTTCTCTGAGCTTCCTGGATCTTTGGTTTGATGTCTGACACTAATTTGGGAAAATTCTCAGTGACCATTGCTTCAACTATTTCTTCTGTCCTTTTCTCTCTTTCTTCTCCTGGTATTCCTGTTATGCATATTTTACACCATTTGTAGTTGTCCCACAGTTTTTGGATACTCTGTTCCTTTATTTCCAGTCTTTTTTCTCTTTTCTTTTTGGTTTTGGAAATTTCTGTGGACATATCCTCATGCTCAGAGATTCTTTCCTTAGCTGTATTCAGTCTACTAATGAGACCACCGAAGGTATTCTTTGTTTCTGTTACAGTGTTTTCTATCTCTATCATTCCTTTTTTATTATTTCTTAGACTTCTCATCTCTCTGCTTTAATTGCCCATCTGTTCTTCTTTTATTATTGAATAAATTTGATATGAAACTGTGTAAGTTTAAGGTGTATAGCATGTTACTTTGATAGATTTATATATTTTAATATGGTTGCCATTGTAGCAATATTTATCATATAACATAATTATTGTACAATAGGGGTCTAGGGTTGGGTATTTTCTTTCTCGCATGTGGAAGACTAGAGTGGGCTCAAGTTGGGTTTTCCCTTTACCTGGGTTGGTTAGACTGACAAAACCCCAGTGGTTAAAGCTCTGGTGAAATAGTTTCTTTGAGGGTAGGCCTTGTTAAGAAGAACCAAAGGCTCTGGTGTATTTCACAGTGGTTGTGTTTTCTCTCCTTCTGCTGGAAGCACAAAGGGATTTTCCTCTGATCTTCACTGTGAGAACGTGGTAGAGCTTCTGGAGGTGAAGCTCACAACAATATTGGGGTCTCTCTATGACTAGGCAGTTTCTGTCTAGAAAACTCCCCTGCAGTTTTTGTCTCTCAGATTTGTCCACGCTAATCTTATAGCAATGTCGATTACAGTTTAGGTTTTCCTACCTTGGTACTGGTGTTCTACCTTGGTACTTGGTACTGGTTTCCACAGAGGCTTCTACTAATGAGTTTCTGTTCCATTTATGTTTGATTCTCTGTATCCATTTGTCTGTCTTTCCAATTTGGGGGACAGTAGTTTGCCCTGTGACTTCCCATCTCTCACTGATCTAAAATGAGTTGTTGATTTTCTATTATGGTTTGTTCAATTTGTTAATTGTTAGGGTGGATTGAAGACTTCCAATCTTCTTCCATGCTGGCCAAGAAGCTGGAAAACCAAATTCTAGTTTTATAGTACTGAATTGACATAAGAGTTAGTGAATTTGCTAAACTTGGAAAGACCTGATTTTGAAACTGATGCATTAGTTTCCTATTGCTGCTGTAAAACTTTGCCACAAATGTAGTGGCTGAAAACAAAACAAATATATTATCTTATATTTCTGGAGGTCAGAAATTAGAAATGGGGTTTACTGATAAAGTCTAGATATTGGTAGGCTGCATTCCTTTTGGAGGCTGTTGAGGAGTTCTTTTTCCTTCCTTTTTACAGCTTCTAAAGACCACCTACATTCCTTGTCTTGTGACCCAATTTTTCCATCTTCAAAGCTAGCAACATTGGGCAGAGTCTTTGTTAAGCTGCCATCTCTCTGTCTGATGTTCTCTTCCTCTTTTAAGGACCCTTGTGATTACATTGGACCCACTAGGATAATCCGGAATGATCTATTTTATTGTCAGATAATTAGCTACTTTACCTCTGTCTGCAACTTTAATTCCCCTTTGCCCCATAATATAGCATATTTACAAGTTCCAGAGTTTAAGATGTAGACATCTTGGGTGGGGGCATATCATTCTGCCTGCCACAACTGATATTTTCTTGCTTTAAAGGCAAATGTGAGAAGAATGAACAAGTTTTATCAATGTGCATGCAAATATTAAAGGAAAATTATTTAGTGAGGGGAGGCTAGGGTCAGAAATTTAAAACATGTAAATATTTTTAGAACAACTTAGAGAATGTGAATTTACTATTTTAAATATGAATTTTCTGAAATCTAAATATAGCTCAAATATTCCTACTGAAAATTTAACACCCAAAATGAGATGGGCTATAAGTGTAAAATATACACTGTATTACAAAGACTTGGTATGAAAAAATAAAGTAAAATATTTCATTATAATGTTATATTAATTACATTTTGAAATTATTGGACATATATTAGCTTAAAATAGATTTTTTAAATTAATTTATCTTAAAAAATTTTTTTTTCTAATGTGGTTATTAAGAAAGTACATATGGAGCTTGTATTATAGTTCTGCTGGACAGAGCTGAGGTAGAACCATCAGGGTTACACATTTTCTTTACATTATTACTTGACCTTCCCCATAGTAATTCATAATGAAGACTGGGCTGGAGTGTATATAGCTGGCACAACTGTGATTGGCTGCTTTTAAAGACAGAATGTTAGAAATAGCACAAAGTCATCAGGTCTACTCCATGGACTAGATATTGCCTATTGGCAACCAGAATTCATATCTATTATCTTTCATATTTCCTTTATATTGCATGGATTGGAAGGTTGGAAAGTAAATTTTCCAAACTTCTTGGCCACTAAGCTTAAGAATGTGATTGAGGTTCTGCCAATGAAATGGCAACTGGGTGACTTTTTGCAATGCGGAGGCCATTCCCTTTCCTGTGTCGGCGGTTTTGGGGGAGATTGTACTCTACGTTTCATTCCCCAGTCACCGGCTTTTTGGGTAGTGGCAGCCATTAAGTTGACAGCAGTTCCCATTTCCTGATCTCTGCATGGCAACTGTGGTACTATTACTTTGACACTTAGTGACAGCCTTTTGATCAACCATCTCTAGCCCTTCCAAAAATGTTACAAGCTTTTAATGATCTGTATAAAGAACTTCTTTGTTAAAATGCCTGGAATGGTTTCTATTCCCTGTACTAAATGCTGCAGCACACCTCATTTTTAGATTAGGAAAAGGAGTTTTTAGATTTGATTCAGGCTAGATAAAGAGTCAATGGCAAAAACTGGATTAGAATTAAGCTCTCTCATTTCCTTTAAAATATTCTACATCTGCACATATAAAAATGTTACATAGTATAATAGAATATGAATGCTTGGAGTTAAGTAGATCTCTGTTTGAATTCTAGCTTTTCTGCTTATTAGCTGCATGACCTTGGGCAAGTCACTTGATTGTGATTATCAGTCACTTGATTATCATCTCAGTTTCCCTATCACACAAGGTTATTGTAAATATTGAGATAATATTTATTGAATTTTAAAAAATATTATAAGAAATTAATAAATACTCAGTACTCTTCCTTATGTCATGAATATGAGCAAGAGATGATTGGGACACTCATCAATAAAGACAGTAGATGAAATTCTGTGATCACTGTAAAGTATTTATATACAATATAGCTCATATAAATCTCACACATTGGGTGATAAAAAGACAATGTAAATCCTTGTAAATTATGTTGAAAAGGCAGGGTCCTTCCTTTAAGAAGTAAGTAATGTGATAGTTCACAATATATTTTATTGTTGTTTTGTTTTGTTTTTGCGGTACGCGGGCCTCTCACCATTGTGGCCTCTCCCGTTACGGAGCACAGGCTCCGGACGCGCAGGCTCAGCGGCCATGGCTCACGGGCCCAGCCGCTCCGCGGCACGTGGCATCTTCCCGGACCGGGGCACGAACCCGTGTCCCCTGCATCGGCAGGCGGACTCTCAACCGCTGTGCCACCAGGGAAGCCCTCACAATATATTTTAAAGTAAAAAAATGCCTTAAGAGCCCTTTGTTGGCTGGGGTACCCTCAATTAAATGTTACTAAATTTTAAAAATGTACTTTAAGGGCTTCCCTGGTGGCGCAGTGGTTGAGAGTCCATCTGCCGATGCAGGGGACACGGGTTCGTGCCCCCGTCTGGGAAGATCCCACATGCCGCGGAGCGACTGGGCCCGTGAGCCATGGCCGCTGAGCCTGCATGTCCAGAGCCTGTGCTCCGCAACGGGAGAAGCCACAACAGTAAGAGGCCCGCGTACCGCAAAAAAAAAAAAAAAAAAAAAAAAGAAAGAAAAAAAGTACTAATATGCTGATAGCAGTTCTCATAATGTCGATTCTGACTTCCAGACCTTCCAGGAAACAAAAGATGATCTTTACTCAGTCAGTATGTACCTGGAAGCCTCTAAAGTTTTTTTGAAGAGGAAATGACATCATTAAAGCTGTTCTTGTCATCATATAAAGCAGCTACTGAAGTGTAGAGATTAGAATCTTAAAGAGCAGTTAGGAGATAATTGCAGTGGTTTAGACAAATTATCACAAGGATTTAAACTAATGTGGAGAAATGTGAATGAAGAGGAAAGACTGAAGTTGAGTGAAATTTTGTAATAAAAGTTTACATAAATTAGGGCTTGCTAAACATGAGTCAGTGGAGAAAGGCCAATGGTGAGTCCAAGTTTTCAGAATTAATATTTGTTCAGATGGTAGGTGGGCCAGTAGGAGAAGGAAGAACAAGAATGCCTTTACAGTTCAGGTGTGGCAGATATAATGAATTAAGTTTATGGTTGGTGGAATTTGAGATTCTTATGGAATATCCAGATAGAGATTCTTCTATGGAGCTGAGAGTGCAGAGAACAGAGATTAATTAATGCTGAAGACCATAGGTGATTCTAAAGAAGAGTAGGCTTAAAGAAATAAGGGAATAGGGCCAAAGACAAAATCTTGGTGGCTTAGTCATATTTTAGAACCCAGGTAAAGTAAAGAACTTGAACAGTAGGCAAAGAGAGAGTAGTAAAAGACAACAGAATAGAAACTGAGATAAACAAATGTTAAAGGCCTAGGAGATGAAAGAAAAGCATTGAATAAAGGGAGCTCCTGTACAGAAATGAAGAAAGTTGGACTCAGGAAATACTAATGGATTTGGCGATAAGAAGATGAATTTCTTTTGAATTCTGAGAGTAGAAACCAAAATCTAAAGAGTAAAATGGTGACTAGAAGCACTACATCCAGACATCTCTGAGTTTAGCATTTTTAGTAGGTCAAGTATACATTATGACTTGATTGATATGGCTAATATTGTGCATTGCACATCTGGGTATAAAAGTGTATTTCTTTTCATTTGTTCACAAATGGCATGTTAACAGTGACAGTGTTAAAAATTTTGTGCCTCTTCAAACCTTAACTGTAGTCAAGCCTCCATAAAGGGGAAACAAGAAAAGTTTGGTTATTGTTTTGAAATGCCATGTGAATCAATAGATTTTATTTCTGAGTTCTAAGATAATTTTTCAACACTAACCGATTTAAATTTTACTCTCTTCCCTTAAAAAATACGTTAGGTAGCATCCAGAAAGTAGTCATGGAGAAAAAAAAGAAATGTCCGAAGATCCTAATGTTTCTAGTTGAGGGGGTTGTTTGTTTGATATGGCTCTATTTTGGGGGGGAAGGATAAAAAATCAATAATATCGGACTAACAGACCTTATTTCTTTTCTACTGTGCCTGCTGGTGACACAGCTTATCAGTGTAAGTCATGTCATATTGTCATATTACATTTATTTCCACTTGTAGCCTTAGGCAAAGCTACCAAACACCAAAGGCTTATATTGCATCTCTGTTTAGATATATTTCTCCTAGAAAGGAGCAAGAGACAAAGTCTGCAATGATACCCTCAATTCTCAGACAAAAATATTTGTATTAAAGATACATGACCATTATTCTTGAATTTGAAAATGATAGACACTTCTATATGTTACCATTTATATATCTGGTAACTATGATTACTCTTGATGTAGTTATGTGACATTTCAAAAACATGATACCATGAGATGCAAATCATTAAAATAGAAATGAAATATACAGTAAGTTGAATTTATGATTTTAGAATTAAGCATCTACATTGTCATATTTTAAAGCACCTGAGAATACTTGAATGGTCATTAAGATATAGAATCTACTTTTTAAATATCTAAAGATATTTAAATGTTCTGATTAAGCCTAACCAAGGATTTCAACTTTTATGCTAGATAAGTTGAAGAAATAAACTGTCACTTTGTAATGGCTGTTTACTCTTGCTGCAGCATTAGGCTATTTTTCTAAGAATTTGGAACATGCTATGTCATTAGAAGTATTTAATGGTGAGAAATATTTATTTTGTCGGAAATGTGTGAGTTTAGAGAATTAAATGGGAATTACTAAAGGAATTTGGCTCTTTCAATGAATATGACTCCTAAATGCTGACTCACCATTTTATTCCACTATTTTTAGTCAGGCAGGGTTAAGGTGGAAAACCTTAATTTTCTTACACAAATAAGAAAGAGTATAAGCTTTGCACGACTGTAATTCTGAAAGACATTATTTAAATTACACAAGTAAACCACTATTACAAAACAGAAATCCATCTATTGTTTTAATAATGGACTCTAAGTGTAAGAAAAAAAGTTTATATGAAATTATAAATTTGATATTTGGACACAATGCCAAGGAAATTTAGGTGTAAAATCTGCATTTAATAAATCCATAAATTATTTCTAACACAAAAGAAAAAGCCAACTTATTTGAAATTATTTTTCACTGTATTTTCTGATTAAAGAACAGATACTAGAACTCTAAAAGTTATAGCAAGATATACCACAAGACTTCAGAATAAAAATTCATATGATTATCTCTAGGATAATCACTGAAAGAATAAAAACTAATAACTAAAGGTTAATAGAATAAAAAGTAAGTCATAAAGTACTTGATTAATCAAATATAACACAAAAAAATAGGGGAAAGGGTGACACAAAACAGGTAAACCAAATTAAAAACAATAGTAAGAGAATACATATAAATCCAAATATGTCAGTAATTACATTAAAGGTAAATTGACTACTCTTAGCAGTAGTTTAAGATTGTCAGCTTAGATAAAGAAAACAAAACACAATTCTATGATGCTTTAACAATTCACTCTTTAAATATAAGGGCATCGAAACTTTGAATATAAAAGGAATGAAAATATATAATGCAAATACTAACAAAAATAAAGCTGATAAAGCTTTAGTAATGTTAGACGAAATAGACTTTGGGCAAAATAAAGAGGGATATTTCATAATGAAAAAAGATCAATGTAACTGAAAGACACCACAATCCTAAATCTGAATCACACTAAGTATAACTTTAAACCATAAATATAAAAAACTGGCAGAACTAAAAGAGAAATAGACAAATCAGCAAGCATAGAAGAAGACTTTACTACACCTCTCTTAATAAAGGAACAAATAGAAAAAATATATATCCACAAGAATATACAAAATCTAGACAAAAAATTTTGAAAAATTGGCCCAGTGGACTTATGAACAATATTGCATCCAACAGCAATAAAATTCATTTTTTTTCAAGTGCGCATGCAACGTATTATATTTTCAAGTGCATATACAATAAACACACCAAATTTGGGGCCACAGAGAGAGCCTTAATGATCATAATGGAATTAAGCTAGAAAATAATAAAAATAAGTAGAAAAACACTAACTCCCTGAATACTGGAAAATTTGTGAGCTATATGGTCACAAATTGTAGCTTTAAATAAATATGTTTAAAAGACGAAAAAACTGTTAAAATAAAAACAATTTATTTGTAACAACATGGATGGACCTTGAAGGTATTATGAAAAACAAATACCATGTGATCTCACTTATATGTAGGATGTAAAAAGTGCAAACTTACAGTTATAAGAAAAATAGTCATAGGGAATATAATGTACAGTTAATGATACAGTATTGCATGCTTGAAAGTTGGTAAGAGAGTAGATCTTAAAATCCTCATCACAAGAAAAAGATTTGTAACTATGCATGGTGACAGATGTTAACTAGACTTATTGTGGTGATCGTTTTGCAATCTTTGCAAATATCAAATCATATTGTACACCTGAAATGAACATAATGTTATATGTCAATTATACTTTAATAAATAGAAAAAGAAAAAAAAAAACAATTCAAACATGGAAAAACAAAGAAGTTTGTTTTTTGAGGGGAAGGGAGAGGGAATCTGTATTCTTTTTATCTGTGAGTTTGTTTCTGTTTGCTATATACATTCATTTGTATTATTTTTTAGGTTCCATGTGTAAGTGATATACTGTACTTGTCTTTCTCTGACTTATTTCCTGAGCATAATATTCTCTAGGTCCATCCATGTTGCTGCAAATGGCAGAATTCCATTCTTTTTTATGGCTGAGTAATATTCCATTGTGTATGTGTGTATATATATATATATATATATATACACTGTTTCTTCTTTACCCATTCATCTGTTGATGGACACTTGGTTTGCTTCCATATCTTGTCTATTGTAAATAATGCTGCTATGAATATTGGGGTGCATGTTTCTATAACTAGACATATTTTGATACAAGTATATGTAACATAAAAAAATATTTTTCAGAAATTCAAGGACCCCAAAATCATGGCCTATGCACTCCTTCTTAAAGAGTGATTAGATGAGGTAGTAATGTAAACCAAGATAGAGAAAGATGTTAGATCCAGGAATGGGTAGATCTAACCCAGGAGAATGGTGAAGAGAAAGAAGCCTTATGATGACTGGGAGTCGGGTCGATTTTTAAAATAACCAGGGAAGTTTTTAGCTTACGGAATAAGAATGAGCTCCAGGAAAATAAAAGACTTTGTAAATAGATACTATGAGAAGTGATTCATTGGTGATTATTGTTGATGATTTGGTGGTGGTTACATACAAGGAGAGGGAGAGAGAAAGAGAAGAGAAAAGGAGAGGAGAGAGGAGAAAGAAGGAGAGAAAGTTAGACAAGAGAAAAGGAAGGAATTATTGATTTAAGGAAAACAAGTTTGTACAATTGAAAACTCAGTCACAGTACAATACTTGGCTCTGTAGTCAACAATAGTATATAGTTATGATGACATAAATACTGATGTTTTAATTTAATAAATCAATAATTATTTAGGAGGATGGAGAAGACAGGTTGAAGAGAGCGCTATATTTCCATCTGGCATAACGAGGATTCAATAGGTAAATGCCAAATTGCTAATTCCTAAGTAGCAATATAAGCATATTTTATTTAGAAATGTGGAAGTAATTACCAGAAAATAAAACCAAAAACTGTTAGAATTGTTTCCTTGGGAAAAATTGAGAGAGATGGGAAAACATAGGGTTAGTGACCACACTTTTTTAGGAGCCTTTTGGTACATTAGAAAAATGACTTTGTGTACTAACTTTTGACAGTAAAAAAATTAACTACAGTAGTAAATAAAAATTATAAAATTTCAAGTTTTTACTTTATTTTTACTCTGTAAAATTCCATTAATATTAGTTGACCTATTTGGTAAATAAGTAGTCCTTATCTTCAAAAATGTATAAGACACACATACAAGGTACTGATTTTTTTAATGATACTTACTTTGCAATAGGACATCAACTTAGAAAGCACTCTACCATCCAACGCTCAGATCTACATTAAATACTTCATATAGATGAAGTTAATGTATGGTAGAGCTCCAGAGATCATAGTACTCTCTAAATGGGAAATCTAAGCTTGAGTGTTCAGTCTGTACCAGAAAAGTACTGCTTTCTCTGAAATTCTCCTTCTTCCACCCTGTTCTCCTTTACCAGATTAAATCCTTTCCATACAGTTTTTCCTTACAATCCTGGTAGCTTGATGAGTTACAAGCCCTAAATGGTAAGAGTTACTGATTTTCATAGTTTGTTGTCATGGTTACAGAAACACCAACTACAGAAGACAAACTGACTTCATGATATGCCTTTCCTGCAAGATCAAAGTTCTAATTTTCCAGTTGTACTTGGATCTGAAATTTGGCTTCACATGAGTTCAGTCTGTTCCAGAACAAAGAGAAGCCAAGTTTACATTGTGTATTAAATGCTCCAGTGGTTGACACTATATTTGCAAATATGGGACACACTTTATGGACTGGAACATAATAGTAGGTAATAAAATCATAGGGTTTATTTAAAAGAGTTTTTCTTTCTCTCTCTTTTTATCCCAAAGTTTTTCTTCTAACATTAGATTTGCCTTAGTTTTTCAATGGCTATTTATCTAACAGAGAAAGCAGAGATAGCTTAAATTCTGGAAAGAAATGGTCAAAGATAAGAACTAATCAATCTCTGGTAATTCTTTCCATTCATTTTGTTTACTCTCTTTTTATGTTTCTCACCATGAGTCTCTGCAACTTTAAAAATCAGAGTTCCATTGACCTTGTACAAAGAACTACTGTTCCTTAATCACAGAGGCTCTAGATGTGAGGTAGAATGTCCTGAAGCTGACATAAGGAACTAGAGCTTCAAAAAGATGGGATTGCCATTTCCTATTCCAAGAATCAGACACAATTCTTGTCTTGTCTTAGAGGTGGTAACACTTTGCTACCCTCTAACAGGAAAAGTCGATTAAACTGTTAAGAATTAAAATCTGATTTTGAGGCCTGTTATGAGATTAGCATACAACGGGACAAGATTAGCATATCTGATTATACCCACGAGATATCAGTTTGAATTTGTAAATGATGACCAGGGACCCAAAGTTACTCGAAGCAATTTATAGACATTCATCACTATCATAATTTGTGACCTTAGAGCTTTAGTTGAAGTTAAATCTGTACATATGCCTGCTAAGTTATCTGGTATTTTCAGAAAGAAAATGAAACATGATGCACTTTAAAAAAGAAGAAAAAGAAAAAGAGAAAAGAAGATTCTCAGTTTGCTTATACTCAGGGTATCAAGCTTACCAGTAATTTTTTTTTTTTTTTTTTTTTTTTTTTTTTTTTTTTTTTTTTTTTTTGCGGTACGCGGGCCTCTCACTGCTGTGGCCTCTCCCGTTGCGGAGCACAGGCTCCGGACGCGCAGGCTCAGCGGCCACGGCTCGCGGGCCCAGCCGCTCCGCGGCACGTGGGATCCTCCCGGACCGGGGCGCGAACCCGCGTCCCCTGCATCGGTAGGCGGACTCTCCACCACTGCGCCACCAGGGAAGCCCCAGTAATGTTGTTTTGATAGGAATAAAATGATGAGTTTTCCTGAAGGTTTGATTAGTCACACCAGGTTTTATCTGATACTTCTAGGGGGAATGTCCCCACTCATGAATGACACTTAGCTGCATGCTTATGCATTACATTCAATATTGAAATCCAATTCAGAATTAACACTGCTTCAGAAATCAAGTTGGGATGAACTCTATGGTCCTAAATCAAACAATCCCTGTAGAATGTGAATGGGCTGGGGAATAGCATCACTGCCAGAATGGGGGAGAGTGAGGGAGCCACGATCACTCCTACACTTTCTCACTAGTTCTGTAAGCACTGGTTAAATTGAACATAGGTTGTTAACTTAAAATTCAATGTATTAAAACCATTAGCCAGACTCAAGGAAGAGGACTCAAATTGATAGAACTAGAAATGAAAAAGGGGAAGTAACAACTGACACTGCAGAAATACAGAGGATCATCAGAGATTACTACGAGCAACTATGTGCTAGTAAAATGGACAACCTGGAAGAAATGGACAAATTCTTAGAAATGTACAACCTTCCGAGACAGAACCAGGAAGAAATAGAAAATATGAACAGACCAATCACAAGCACTGAAATTGAAACTGTGATTAAAAATCTTCCAACAAACAAAGCCCAGGACCAGATGCCTTCACAAGTGAATTCTATCAAACATTTAGAGAACAGCTAACACCTATCCTTCTCAAACTCTTCCAAAATAATAGCAGAGAGAGGAACACTCCCAAACCCATTCTATGAGGCCACCATCACCCTGAAACCAAAAACAGACATAGATGTCACAAAAAAACTACAGACCAATATCACTGCTGAACATAGATGCAAAAATCCTCAACGAAATGCTAGCAAACAGAATCCAACAGCACATTAAAAGGATCATACACCATGATCAAGTGGAGTTTATCCGAGGAATGCAAGGATTCTTCAATATATGCAAATCTATCAATGTGATACGCCATATTAACAAATTGAAGGAGAAAAGCCATATGATCATCTCAATAGATGTAGAGAAAGCTTTTGACAAAATTCAACACCAATTTTTGATAAAAACCCTCCAGAAAGTAGGCATAGAGGGGACTTGCCTCAACACAATAAAGGCCATATATCACACCCACAGCCAACATCGTCCTCAATGGTGAAAAACAGAAACCATTTCCACTAAGACCAGGAACAAGACAAGGTTGCCCAGTCTCACCACAATTATTCAACATGGTTTTGGAAGTTTTAGCCACAGCAATCAGAGAAGAAAGAAATGAAAGGAATCAAAATTGGAAAAGATGAAGTAAAGCTGTCACTGCAGATGACATGATCCTATACACAGAGAATCCTAAAGATGCTACCAGAAAACTACTAGAGCTAATCAATGAATTTGGTAAAGTAGCAGGATACTAAATTAATGCACAGAAATCTCTTGCAGTCCTATACACTAATGATGAAAAATTTGAAAGTGAAATTAAGAAAACACTCCCATTTACCACTGCAACAAAAAGAATAAAATACGTAGGAATAAACCTACCTAGGGAGACAAAAGACCTGTATGCAGAAAACTATAAGACACTGATGAAAGAAATTAAAGATGATACAAACAGATGGAGAGATATACCATGTTCTTGGATTGGAAGAATCAACATTGTGAAAATGACTCTACTACTCAAAGCAATCTACAGATTCAATGCAATCCCTATCAAACTACCACTGGCATTATTCACAGAACTATAACAAAAAATTGCACAATTTGTGTGGAAACACAAAAGACCCCGAATAGCCAAAGCAATCTTGAGAAAGAAAAATGGAGCTGGAGGAATCAGGCTCCCAGACTTCAGACTGTACTACAAAGCTACAGTACAAGAAAGTATGGTACTGGCAGAAAAACAGAAATATAGATCAATGAAACAGGATAGAAAGCCCAGAGATAAACCCACGCACATATGGACACCTTATCTTTGACAAAGGAGGCAAGAATATACAATGGAGAAAAGAGAGCCTCTTCAGTAATTGGTGCTGGGAAAACTGGACAGCTACATATAAAAGAATGAAATTAGAACACTTCCTAACATCATACACAAAAATAAACTCAAAGTGGATTAAAGACCTAAATGTAAGGCCAGACATTATCAAACTCTTGGAGGAAAACATAGGCAGAATGCTCTATGACATATATCACAGCAAGATCCTTTTCAACTCACCTCCTAGAGTAAGGAAGATAAAAACAAAAATAAACAAATGGGACCTAATGAAACTTAAAAGCTTTTGCACAGCAAAGGAAACCATAAACAAGTGGAAAAGACAACCCTCAGAATGGGAGAAAACATTTGCAAATGAAGCAACTGATAAAGGATTAATCTTCAAAATTTACAAGCAACTCATGCAGCTCAATATCAAAAAAACAAACAACCCAATCCAAAAATGGGCGGAAGACCTAAACAGACATTTCTCCAAAGAAGATATACAGATTACCAACAAACACATGAAAGAATCCTCAACATCCTTAATCATTAGAGAAATGCAAATCAAAACTACAATGCGATATCATCTCACACCAGTCAGAATGGCCATCAGCAAAATATCTACAAACAATAAATGCTGGAGAGGGTGTGGAGAAAAGGGAACCCTCATACACTGCTGGTGGGAATGTAAATTGATACAGCCACTATGGAGAACAGTATGTAGGTTCCTTAAAAAACTAAAATTAGAACTACCATATGACCCAGCAATCCCACTACTGGGCATATACCCTGAGAAAACCATAATTCAAAAAGAGTCCTGGGGGCTTCCCTGGTGGCGCAGTGGTTGAGAGTCTGCCTGCCGATGCAGGGGACGTGGGTTCGTGCCCCGGTCCGGGAGGATCCCACGTGCCGCGGAGCGGCTGGGCCCGTGAGCCATGGCCACTGGGCCTGCGCGTCTGGAGCCTGTGCTCCACGACAGGAGAGGCCACAGCGGTGAGAGGCCTGCGTACCGCAAAAAAAACAAAAAAAAAGAGTCCTGTACAATGTTCATTGCAGGTCTATTTACAATCGCCAGGAAATGGATGCAACCTAAGTGTCCATTGACAGATGAATGGATAAAGAAGATGTGGCACATATATACAATGGAATATTACTCAGCCGTAAAAAGGAATGAAATTGGGGCTTCCCTGGTGGCACAGTGGTTGAGAGTCCGCCTGCCGATGCAGGGAGCGCGGGTTTGTGCCCCGGTCTGGGAGGATCCCACATGCTGCGGAGTGGCTGGGCCTGTGAGCCATGGCCGCTGAGCCTGTGCGTCCGGAGCCTGTGCTCCGCAACGGGAGAGGCCACAACAGTGAGAAGCCCGCGTACTGCAAAAAAAAAAAAAAAAAAAAAAAAAAAAAGGAATGAAATTGAACTATTTGTAGTGAGGTGGATGGACCTAGAGTCTGTCATACAGAGTAAAATAAGTCAGAAAGAAACACAAATACCATATGCTAACACATATATATGGAATCTTTAAAAAAAAAGAAGAAGAAGAACCTAGGGGCAAGACAGGAATAAAGACGCAGACCTACTAGAGAATGGACTTGAGGACACGGGGAGGGGGAAGGGTAAGCTGGGACAAAGTGAGAGAGTGGTAATGTATGTATGGACATATATACACTACCAAATGTAAAATAGATAGCTAGTGGGAAGCAGTCGCATAGCACAGGGAGGTCATCTTGGTGCTTTGTGACCAGCTAGAAAGGTGGGATAGGGAGTGTGGGAGGGAGACGCAAGAGGGAAGAGATATGGGGATATATGTATATGTATAACTGATTCACTTTGTTATAAAGCAGAAACTAACACACCATTGTAAAGCAATTTTACTCCAATAAAATCGTTAGAAAAAGAAGAAAGATCGTACCAAAGTCCAAAAAAAAAAGAATTTCAATGTATTAACCAAGCAAACTCATCATCTCAAGGAGGCGTATTTCTCTTTCAGTGCCCCTTTTCATTGCAAAAGTGACCACTGTACCCCAAGATAATCAAACTTAAAACCTCGAAGCAATCCTTGATTTTTCATTCTCCCTCATATTCCACATCTAATCATTCATGAAACTGTTTTTCCTACCTCAGAAATATGTCTAGAATATTAAAATTTCTTCTTATGTCATCATCATTGAAATTCAAATAATTATCACTGTAGAAGTTTCCTAATCACTCTCTTCATGTCCGTGTTTGCCCTTTCTAATTCATTCTTGGCCTGGAAACCAGAGGAATCTTTTTTTGAAATTACATATCTAACTGTCATTTCATTCTTAAAACTGTGTGGTAACTTCACATTGCTTTAAAATATGCAAAATTCTTACAAAACTATCCACAGTCTGGTCCGTATAGCTCTAGCCTTACTTCACTTTACCTTTGTCCTTTATGCTATTTAAATCTTCTGAGCTTCTTTCAGGTTTCAAGCATTACAGCAAGTCCCCTACATACAAACCTTCAAATTGTGAACTTTCAAATATGTGAGCATGCTTTCGCATGTCCAGTTACGTAAGTTAGTTCGTACATTGTCATGTGCGTGCATCCTCTACAAGTGGTTGTGCTTTTGTGTACTTTACTGTACAGTGTTGTATAGAGTATGGTAGTACAGTATGCAAGCGTAAAAACAGCAATGATGTAGCTGGTACTACTGTGCTTTTCAAGGTACTGTACTGTAAGATTAAAAATGTTTTCTTTATTTTTGTGTTTGTTTTTTATGTACTATTTGTGTGAAACGTATTATAAACCTATTACAGTACAGCACTATATAGCCGATTGTGTTAGCTGGGCACCTAGGCTAACTTTGTTGGACTTAACGAACAAATTGGACCTATGAACGCACTCTCGGAATGGAACTCGTTCGTATGCAGGGGACTTAAACTGTATTTACAGAATCTATTGGTTCTGGGATTTTGCGTGTGTGTGTGTGTGTGTTGGGAGGGGGGGATATATTTATATGAGATGCTATTACTCCTTCATTTTCACCCTATTCCTGTTCATCCTTTCCTGTCTGTTTAAGAGTTAGTTCTTTAAGGAAACCTTCCTCATTCCTAGACAAGTATAAATCCCCACATTCTGACCCAATGCTTTGTGCCCTGGACCTCTTCTCCACACTTCAATTTCCACCTCAATGTTCATACCTGACTTTAAGCCCCAAGCCTTCAGGGGCTTTTTCTATCTTGTTCATACTTGGCCTCCTTATTTCTACTATAAATCCTGAGAGGTAGTAGAAGCATATAAATATTGATTTATACAAATTGAAAGAAATACGTTAGAATGATAAAATCATGTATCAGCTTCCTTTCAAATGCTGAAGACTAGAGATTTCAAAGCATTATACCTATATCATGATCCACATTTTACTTCTCCTGGTTTGCCCATTAGCATTGTTTGTGAGTGTATATGCATGTGTGCTATGTATAGGTGTGTGTTAAAGGGTGGAGAGCCGAAAGAAGGAAAGTATTAGTGCCAAGAACTCCTCCCCCACCCAATCTTTTTGGCCAACAGTGTGAAAAGTACTGTGTGGGACAATTTGCCTTCCTTCTATCAAAGGCCTGCCATGTTCTGAAGTCTTTCCTAGGCTTCTTGGTAGAACATATGCCAAAACAAAAATGCTTATAAAATGCAAATAGGAATCCTCTGGAGAATAAATCACAGCCTACCCTGATGCCTTTGTCTGCCTTTAAAGATGTGAAGATCTGAGAGAATATATAAAACCTAATCCCTTCCTGTGGTTTTAAGAAAACATTGAGAACAAAATACATGTAACCCTCAGCACATACTTGCAGTTACTCCAAGTAAATGTTTCCTTTATACCTTGTGGAAAAAGTGATTTTGTGACTCTCTGCTTTTGAAACTGAGCTAGGTTTTTTTTTTTTTTTTTTTTTCGAAACCACTTTATTGAGAAGTCTATATACTTTGGAAGCAGCACCTTTCTCAAATTCTGTACCTTGGAGAAGTATTTCTCTTGAGATGTTTATAAGTTAAACAAGCAAGGAAACCCTACATCTTTGGGGGGTGGATGGGTTACATTGCACAGTATCATACTATTAAAATTTTTGAGAAATATTGCTGTGAAGAAATTTGAGCAACACAAATTGACCTAGATTTTCCAAATATTATATCATGCAGCCAAACTCTTTTTGTTTGTTTGTTGGGTTTGAATTCTTGTTAAAATCCAAGTCACTCAGGAAAAAATTGACGAAATTCTAGTGTGATGGGAAAGAAAATGAGTTCCACTCTAGCACCTTATCAGTCTCCTTTACCCTTCAGATAACCTAACATCCTAGTTTCATTCACAATTTGTAAAATGACAATAATCACACCTACTCCCTAGTAGTGTAATGAGAAAACAAGAAACATTTACTAGAATTCCTACTCAAAGATCTCATTTTCTCTTCTAAGTTCCATACCAGAGGAGAAAAGTTGTGACAAAGCATTTTATACAAAATATATATAGCAGCATTTATTGTAACATATTATAATTGTGACATTTGTGTAAATCCTTAAACAGCAATGCTTTTTGCACTGGGGTAACTTTAAAAATGGAGATTCTGTACAAATTCTGGTTGTTGCCATGAAAAGTCATATAGCGGAATGGCAGTACCACACGTGTGCACAGGGAGAAGCGGGTTGGCACTGCAATCAAAAGGCAGGGAGATGCACTTTACAGGTTAGCAAAGCAACTGCAGGAACAATGACTCTGAATGCTCTTTTTATATTCATATCACTCTTGGCATGCCTGCAAATCATAAACAAACTTCAAAGAATGAAAAGTCGGAAATTGGAGCACATAGCATACAGGTTTCTAGAAAAGTCTAGGTTATGAATTGTAAATGACTGAATTTGAATTCCTTGTCAAATTTGTGCCATCAAGGGAACCTGACCTTTATCCCCTTACCACTTGCACTCCCTTCCCCACACCCAGGACCCATCACTTAAGTAAAGGCAAATTCAAGCTAAGAGGAAAACTCAGACACCACAGAGTAAACACATTATCCTCTGTCTAAAGAGTCATACTTCAGAGACAAAAAAATGAGTTTTTTTTCCCCCCAGGAGAATTGCTGTTAGCAAATATATGACAGTTCACAGACTTTCGTTCTAGTGACGCTAACTGGAAATGGAAATCACTGAATCAGACTGGAAATGGAAATTATCTTCAGGAGTCTCAGTTATTTCAGCTTTCAATGATTTCCCCCACGTGCATTTTTACTGAATTCATGTATAAGAAATAGGAAAGTCAAACCATGATTTCTCTCTTAAAAAGACAAGAAAGTAATACTAAATTTTAAGGCTTTGGAATCATTCATTGCTTTGTATGGGTAATTTCCAAGAACAGAACAGCAAATTAGCAAATAGCAAAAGTCGTGGATAGATTTTCGGAATGGATTAAGAACATTTTATTTGATATTAAGGTGAGAGGAAACATGAGGCATAGGAAACATACTACTGTACGAAGTGTGCTGGAGAAGAAGTTCAACTGGGCAATGAAATGCTTTAGCTTCTGAAGCTAACATGTTTCTTTTAGGAAGAAACACAAGTTCATTTATCTAAATTACCTTTCGGGCTTCCCTGGTGGCACAGTGGTTAAGAATCCGCCTGCCTATGCAGGGGACACGGGTTCGAGCCCTGGTCCGGGAAGATCCCACATGCCGCGGAGCAACTAAGCCCGTGCGCCACAACTACTGAGCCTGCGCTCCAGAGCCTGTGAGCCACAACTACTGAAGCCCGTGTGCCACAACTACTGAAGCCTGCGTGCCTAGAGCCTGTGCTCCGCAACAAGAGAAGCCACCATAATGAAACGCCTGCGCCCCGCAACTAAGAGTAGCCCCCGCTCACTGCAACTAGAGAAAGCCCTCGTGCAGCAGCGAAGACCCAATGCAGCCAAAAATTAAATAAATGAATAAATAAATAAATTTAAATTACCTTTCATTTTATGTATTGATTTTTGGTATATGAAAACTACCATCATTGGTCCAAGTATAAGATTCGTTTTATTACTTTTTGATTTCTTCACATTTTCAGTTACTCATTTAATAACATAATGAACCCCTGTGAAACTACCTCCCAAGCACACACAAAAGCCTTACAAATAAGTCACTTCTAAGGGCTCCTCCACTATACCATTCCTCTGTCTTCCCCACTCCCAGAGATAAACATTATTTTGTGTTTTGAATTTATCATTTGTCGTGGATGCTGAAGTTAGCTGCCTGGATCATCTATTTAAGACAGAGGAGCTTATCCAGCCAAGCACCAGGAATGTCGGTGATTGGCAAGTCTTCCTGCAGCTCCCTCTTGGAATTACCTGAGACTCTTCACATCCAAGGTCACTTCCTTTCAGAGACAACATGCATCCAATCAGTGTGAGTAAGTGAATGTGTGTGTGTTCGTGCGCGTGTGCTGTGTGGGAGGAGACTGGGATGCGTGTGTAGATCCAGGTCCCTCGCTCCAATGCAGGACAACTCTCTGGAACCATTCCACCTCGAGAGCTTGTGAGGGCTGCTGAGGCTCTTTTCTGAGACTGCATCTCACTTAGTCCAGCCTCTTCTCTTCCTTCATTTTATACACAGAAATTTCCCTCTCAGTTTCTGTTTTCCAGAGAACCCAATCTTTGACATTATTCCTATGCTCTTTCCAACAAATGATGCAGAAGCACTTGTACATCCATAAGTAAAGAAATAAATCATGAGAGGGAAGAGATATGGGAACATACGTATATGTATAACTGATACACTTTGTTGTAAAGGAAAAACTAACACACTATTGTAAAACAGTTATACTCCAATAAAGATGTTTAAAAAAAAACAAAAAGAAAGAAATCATGACTTAAACCTCTTTCCTCATACAAAAATTAACTCAAAATGGGTAATGGACTTAAGTATAAAACTTTTAGGAAAAATGCATAGAAAACATTTGGCAGGTAAAAACATTTTCAACATCATTAGCAATTAGGAAAATGCAAATTAAAACCACAGTGATCGGGATTCCCTGGTGGCACAGTGGTTAAGAATCCGCCTGCCAATGCAGGGGACACGGGTTCGAGCCCTGGTCCGGGAAGATCCCACATGCCGCGGAGCAACTGAGCCCGTGCGCCACAACTACGGAGCCTGCGTGCCTAGAGCCCGTGCTCTGCAACAGGAGAAGCCACCGCAATGAGAAGCCTGCGAACCTCAACCAAGAGTTCCTGCAACTAGAGAAAGCCCACGCACAGCAACAAAGACCAAACGCAGCCAAAATAAATAAATAAATAAAAGAAAAATTAAAAAAAAAAAAAAAAAACAACAACACAGTGAGAGATCCTAACCACACTTATCAGAATGGCTAAAATAAGAAATAAGGACAATAAGAAATACAAGAATGCAGAGAAACAACAACTTGAACATTGCTGTTGGGAACGTGAAATGATACAGCTGCTTTGGAAAACAGTTTGACACTTTCATATAATACTAAACATAGAATTATCATACAGCAGAGCTATGGAAAACTCAGGCATTTATTCCAGAGAAATAGAAACTCATGTTCATTAAAACAAACAAAAATCAGTACATGAAGAGAAATAGCAGCTTTATTCATAATAGCTACAAACTGAAATCAACACAGATGTCCTTCACAGGTGAATGGTTTGTTACATCCATACCATGAAAAACTCCTCAGCAATAAGATGGAAAAATGACTAATAGAGGCAACGACATGGATGAATCAACAGGGAATAACAGAGAAAAAATTCAGTCCCCAAGGTTACATACTGTATGATTTCATTTACAGAAGATTCTTGAAATAACAGAAGTATAGCAACATAGAACAGATCAGTAGTTGTCAGAAGTAAGGGATAAGGTTGAGGAGGTGTGGTTATAAAAAAGAAATAGGGATCCTTGAGATAGATTGTTCTATATCTTGACTGTAGTGCTCCATATACAAACGTGATAAAACGTGATAAAATTACATAGAACTAATACATCCACAAAAATGAGTTCAAGTTAAATTTGGGAAATACTAATAAGATTGATGGTGTGTATCAGTGCTAATATCCTTGTGATATTGTGATATGGTTTTGCAAGATGTTGCTAATGGGGGAAGCTGCATAAAGAGTACAAGATTTCTCTGTATGACTCTTTGCAATGGTATGTGAATCTATAATTATCTCAAAATAAAAAGTTTAAAAATGTAATGCTTGGGGCTTCCCTGGTGGCGCAGTGGTTGAGAGTCCGCCTGCTGATTCAGGGGACGCAGGTTCATGCCCCAGTCCGGGAAGATCCCACATGCTGCGGAGCGGCTGGGCCCGTGAGCAATGGTCGCTGAGCCTGCGCATCCGGAGCCTGTGCTCCGCAACGCGAGAGGCCACAACAGTGAGAGGCCCGCGTACCGAAAAACAAACAAACAATGTAATGCTTGTTTTTAAAGTGTATAATAGTATACACTCATACTATCTTGGGGGACCTTTTCTTTCAGATACTTTCCAATTCATTCTATGTGACAGGTTAATACCAAGATGTATCCAATCTCTTGCATACAGATTTCTTTCATTCCTTTTTTCTACTGTTTAATATTCCAATGTGATTATAACAAAATGTATGTGTATATTCTACTAATGATTAGCATATGTGCTTTTTCCAGTTTTTGTTATTATGTATTGTCTTGCCTTGGCACACATGGTACTCATGTGCAAGTGTTTCTAGTTCATTAATCTGCTCCCATCATTCCTTCAAATTTGGAATTTAATCTGTGTTCCTTTTATGACTAATTTTCAACCATATTTCTTTCCTAGTATAAAGATTTAAGGCTATACATTTCCTTTAAAATATTGTTTCTGCATTTTTCCATAGGGTTTAATGTACAATGTAGTTATCCTTAGTTAATTATTTTTAAAAATTTACATTGCCAAATTTTCCCACAAGTTGTTTAGATAAGTTTTTTAAAAACTTCCAAATATATGGGGGTTTATTTATTCATCTTTTGTTTTGTTCTTTTGCATGTTTAACTGAATTTCATAATCCTGAGATAACATGAGCTGCATGATATCTATGCTTTGAAATTTATTGTTACCTGATTCATGACCTAGTAAATAATTTTGTGAATGTGCCATATGCACTCAAGAAAAATTTGTTTACTCTAATTCGAGGGCACAGAAATCTGCGTAACTCCATTAGAATGAAGTTGTTATTTTTACTGTTCAAATCATATCTTCAGTTAGTTTTTGGCTATTTGTCTTTTCACGATTGATAGAAGGATGTTGAACTCACCCTCTATATTAGTAGATTTACCTTAACCTCCCAGTAATTGTATCCATTTTTAAAAATTTATACAATTTGAGGCCAGCTTATTAGAGGCAAATGCAGTTAAAATCGTTATATCTTTTAGGTTAATTTAAAGTTTGATCATTTTTGTAGAAATCCTAAAAATGTATTTTGCTTTAATGTCTGAAATCATTATAGCTAAATCAGCTTCATTTTGTTTCCTAACCTAAAAAGTGAGCTAGTTTTTTATTACATTCCTTCTGAGAATAGAAAACAATCAGCAACCAGTACCTTGGATTATACTAGGATTATCACTTGCGGCTCAAGATGCAACATGACTTACTAAAGATTTTACAGTAAAGTTACTTTACGTTAAACTTTATTATTTCTGTATATTTGTTTGTAAGGACAGTGCATTAAAAATGTAGTTGGTTTTTATGTATTTCTTCAATTACTTATAAATCATCTATGAAACAGTGTTAAGTCCCCTTTTTATTCCTCTCTAAGAAATTTTTTTTTATTATGTGTGTGAAAGCAAGCAACCCCGTCTTTTAAAAAAGTAAAGGAAATGTATAGCTTAAATCTTTAAAATCTTCAGAGATTTTGACTCTTAGAATGAAGAATCTTCTGAATAGGGAAAGTAAGATAGATTTATGTACAGTATCACATTGTACATTCTACTAAGTTTGATAACATCTTTATAATGTCCCTTAAGCAGGCCTTACCCTGTCCTATATTGCTGTGTACACTTTAGACAGATAAATGTAGAAATAAATATATACTTAAGGTCATTTAGAAGAAGAAACAAAAAACGGAATAAACATTTAAGCAGATAAGTAACTAATGCATTGAAAAATAAGGGAATAAAATGGTCCTCTTTCCTGTTAGCATTCAAAAACAATGTTTTTAGGGCACTGTAAAATATTTAGCTGATGTCATTAGGACCTACCCCAGCTGTAGAATAGTGATCCTTTCAGGAGTAACAAATTTGAGCCTCTTGACAAATGATCAGGATATTCTGAAGCTTTCCACTTTGGCAAGCTTTCAGGAAGGTCTCAGCAGAAAGTAAAGTCATTGCTTTCCCTATTTAGTGCATGTTTAAGGAGTCAATAAAATTTTTGACCTTGTTTTATTTGGGACTTTTTTTTCATTTGTTTAAACTATTGCATTTTAAAAGAAACCTAATGGAAAAAGAACAGACATTGACCATGGATATGTGTCTAGTTTAACCTCCTTTTCCAAAGCAAGATCTTTCACAAGGTTGACAACCATTGCTAGTCACAGCCTTTCAACTTTGTCTCCCAGGCACATAGCTGCCTCATCTACCTTTCAAAAGCATGGTTCTAATCATGTAACACCTCCCACCTTGAAAAACATCAGTGGCTATCCATTAATTTCAGATCTATGCTGGCAGTGTTTGACCTGTTTCTCTAAGCTAGATCACTTCCTAACCCGGTCTGAATTTACATTTACAGTTTCATTTCACTATTTTCCTTTCATTTACCTATGATTCAGCCAAAGTCAGTGATGGTATACATTCTGTCCTTTAATCATGTTGGTTTCTTTCCTTATCTGGTCCTTTACCTCAACCTCTACCAAGGATGGCTAACATCCTTTACTGTTCTGCTCAGATGGGATTTTACCTCTTTAATGAACCCTACCTTAGACCCCCTCTGACCTAAAATTATGCTCTCCTCCTTCTGAATTACATATTAGCACATTATGTGTGGAAAATAGAAAATATGACTTATATTATGTATCTATGTCTTCAATGTCCCAGAAACCCTTCAACAACAGTTGATCAAGTGAGTACTATGCTAAGAAATGGAATAGAATGGTGAGCTTAACAGCATTCCATGTGGACAAAAAAGTTCATGCAGGAAGTGTGGGAAGTCTAAATTTTCTCTAGGACAATAAAGAATAGTTCAAAATAATGAATGGTAAAACAGTAGGCTGGATCACAACAAACTGGAGAATAGAACCTCCAGTAAAAAACCGTTAACCACCATGGTCCAAAAGAACAAAGAAAGTTAAGGATGTGTATTCCCCAGGTATACTCTCTTCCAGTTTAGACTTTGGCTAAAGACTATTACAATGTTGACAAAAGCTTTTTAATAAGAGAGACTTTGTTTCTAAAGAAAAAAAATGATGAAGGGTTATATACATATTTAAGAAACTGGCCTCATGGTTCAAGAAGTCAAGATAACCAATTTGGACTTCATTTTGTAGACATTTATCAAACTGAGTGGGCTGATACATTTTCAGGTGTTCATGACTCTGAAAGAGGTTTTTTAAAATTAATTTTAAATTTTTGATAATGATCTAAAATAAATGAATATTCTGGCACATTTGATGACCACTTTAAATGCTGACACAGTTGCAGCCTCCTTCTATCCTACAATTGTTTTTCTTCCCTCTTGATATAGTTAAGGAATTTTTCCTGCTTCTATCATGGGCTAAATTCTTCCTGTGTGCCTGGAATATCATCCTCTTTTGCTCCCCAAGGACTTCTTTGCTGCCAGTAACTCTTTTCTTTCTGATTCATCCGTTTCTTCCTTTCTATTTATTCATTTCCACATGTACACAAATACAATCTTTTGTTTCCTGTCTTAGAAAATGCCACCCGTGGTCCAACATATCCCTCTACATATTATTCTATCTCTCTGCTTCCATTCTATGAAAAAAAAAAAACACAACTAACCTCTAATGATACCTAGTTCCTGTCTCCACTTTATAACCTTTCATTCTATCCTACTAAATCTATTACAGTTGGACTTCCATACTCATAAGTCTACTACAACTGCTCTTTGGAAATCACCAGTTACCTCCACATTACCAAATTAGTGCTCTGTTCTTCACCGTATACAAACTTTTAACAGCATACAGTAGAGATGAGAAATCACTTCCTATTGGAACACTTTCTCCTCTTTGTTTCTATGAGATTATACTCTCCAGGCTTTCTCTTATGGTAGAGACACCCTAATCTGCAAGAATTTAAATGCTGGTATTCCCTAGGGCTCAGTCTTTCTTGTTCTCTCTCCCCTGACCCTCTCTTCTCGTCTCCCTTCTCTTCTCTCCTCTCTTTTCTCCTATTCTTGTCTCTGTATTCTCTGACATTGATTTAATCCAGTCTCATTTCTTTAACATCATCTACATGCTGATAAGTCCCAAGTATATGCTTTTAGTCCTGACCTCTTCAATGAGCATTTACTTCATTTATGCAAATGTCAATATGTCACTTTTACTTGAATAGCTAATAGTATTTTAAACTTCACATTTCCAAAGCAGAACTCCTAATTTTCTCCCCTACAAACCTATTACCTTTTTTCTACCTTCAAAAGGATGACTTCATTCATCCATATTTGTAAGGCCCATTCTTCTTTTCCCCACTTTCTACATCCAGTCCAACAAAACGTTCTGCTAGTTGTACCTCTGTAATATGACATTCATCCTTCCAATCCTTTCCACATTTTCCTCCTAGTCTGAGGTTCAAACTCATTTCTGCACTTCCTCTTAATGCCCTCAATAAGGGATTTAAATTAATTTTTCACAAAACAGTGTGATTTTATTTTTATAAAGGAAATCACATCATATCACTCTCCTACTTAAAACCTACTAATGATTGTGCCTTGTACCTAGACTAACATCTACAGTCTCCATCAGTGCCTACAAGACTGTCCAGAATCAGACCCCATACACATTTCTCTTCAAATCTCCCACACTCTCCATCTAAATTGTTATTCTCTCACTTTGCTTGAGTGTCTGCTTCATTTAACCATTTCCTGCTTAAGAGATATCTCCTCAATGAGGAGTTTCTTGACCATTCATTTGAAAATAGAAGTGTTTGGCACTTTGTTCACACTCTATCCCATGAGCCTATGTTTTATTCATAGTCGTTATGAGTATCTATAATTATCTTACTCATTCTTCCCATGGATATATAAATTTCAAAAGAGTGGAGATTGTACAAATCACATTTCTGATGTACTCCTAGACTACAACAATGTCTGGTGCATAGGAAATACTCATTGAATGCAAAACCAGATGGTGACAAGAATTTGCAGTATTTCTCAAAATGGGGTCCATGGATCCCAGGGGCCTATAGAAATATTCTTAAGGGTTTATGAGTTCTTAAGTTTGAGAAACACGGTTTTAGATCATGGAGATATAAGAAGAATTTATAGACTGAGAAGTATATTCATTTCATAGTGCTGTTATAACAAATTATCATAAACTTCGTGGTTTAAAACAACAGAAATTTATTTTCCCACAATTCTGAGTTCAAAATTTCACATAAATGTGTTGGCAGGACCACAGTCCCTCTGCAGACTCTAGAAGAGAATGCTTCCTTGCTTCTTTCAGCTTCTGGTGGCTCCTAGCATTTCTTTACTCGTGGTTGCATAATTCTGATCTCTGCCTCCATTCTTCACATGGCCGCCTCCTCTTCTCTGTCTTTCTCCACTCTGTGTCTCTTATAAGGATACTTGTCATTGGATTTAGGGCCCACAGGGATGATCCAAGACGATTTCATCTTAAGATTCTTAATTATATTAGCAAAAGACCTTTTTTTTTCATATAAGGTTATATTCATGGGTTTTGGGATATAATCATATCTTTTCAGGGGCCCACCATTCAGCCTACTACAGAAAGTGACATTATATGTTGGGATTTAGGCAGTTCAACCTGACCACAATGTGTAGTTGTTCCAACTAGCCAGTAAGTAGTGAAAGAGGCTACCAGGCTATTGCAAAGTGTCAGGCAATGATGGCCTGAAATAATCCTGTGGCATAAAACATGATAAAGAGGAGGAACTGAATTTAAAACACATTTATTAGGTAAAAAGCAACATGATTTTTAGATCAATCTTACTAAGGAAATTTTCATGTCTTTTGGAAATTTTTATTCTTTCATTTATTCTATAATTAGTACCTAGTATCCCTCATCCTGCTACAAATGAAAGCAGTGAAAACAAACCTAGGCAACTGGACAGAATGTAAAAAAGTGCAGCAAAGAGGATCAGGGAACCAGCACCACCAAAGGCCAGTTCCTGTTTTTAGTAACAGAAAAAGACTTTAAAGATTGAAGCTATTTCTCTATTATATTCAGGCCACACTTCCATTAGTGGACGTATCTTGGATAAACCCATTGTCTTATTTTGTTTTACATACCATCCTTTTTTGTTGTTATGAAAGCTACACATGCAGATTGAAGAAAATTCTGTGAATACCAAGATTTTTAAAAAATTTGAATCACCAATATTACAACTACCCAGAATGAATCAATATTTTTATCTGTAAAAACAAAAATAAAGTCACTCTCCATCCATTTTCCTGTTCATTATCACACCATGCAAAATGGCTATAAACATGGCACTAAATTTTAACTATCAAGGCATAAATGTAATATACTGTGGAGCACCTTGAGTGGAACATCTCAAATAAGTTCATCATCCATATTACCTAAAACTTAGTTCAGATTTTAACCAAAATTGGAGGATATGTTTAAAATTGTCTGCATTAATACAATAATCAAGTGGGGGGTATAACCTTGACTTGAAATCTCTGTGGCACTTTAAAAGCTAGGCCACCACCCCCCAGAAGCAAAAACTGATACACAATGAGCAGGCTACCCATTGTCAGTCAGGGGACACCACCATTTACAATAGCATCAAAAAATACTTAGGAATAAATTTAACAAAATAAGTGCAAAACTTACTTATACTCTGAAAACTATAAAACCAAACTAAAATAAGCAAAATAAATCGAAAGACATCCCATGTTCATGGATTGGAACAATTAATATTGTTAAGATGGCAGTTCTCAAACTGACCTACAAATTTAACACAATCTCTATCAAAATTCCAGCTGGCTGCTTGATAGGGATTGATAACCTGACTGATTACATTCATGTGGAAATTCAATGGAGTAAAAATAGGGGAAAAAAAGGCAACTTTAAAAAGAAGAACAAAATTGGAGAACTCAGAGTTCCCAATTTCAAAACTTAACTAATGAAATTATAGCAAGTATAATATATATATAATATATAAATATAATAATATATAATATAAATATATAATATAATAATATATAATATATATAAAATATATAATATATATAGTGTGGTAATGAAATAAAGATAGACATATAGATCAATAGAAAGGAATTGATAGTCCAGAAAGAAACCTTCATGTTTACAGCCAATTGATTTTTTTTTTTTTTTTTTTTTTGGCTGGGGTATCCAGACAAATAAATGGGAAAATAATGTCTTTTCAACAAATGGTACTGGAAAAATGGATATCCACATGGATCTCTACTTTATCCATAGGCAAAAAATAATAATTTCAAAATGAATTGAAAGCCTAAATGTAAGGGCTAAAGCTTTAAAACTCTTAGAAAAAATATAGGCGTAAATCTCTGCAACCTTAGATTAGGCAGTTTCTTAGATATGACACTAAAAGCACAAGCAACACAAGAAACAACAGATAAACAGGATTATTATAAAAATAAAGTTTTTTTAAAGTGTTGTCTTTCAAAGGACAACATCAAGAAAGTGAAAAGACAGCCCATAGAATGAGAGAAAATATTTGCAAATTATCTGATAAGGGACTTGTGTCTATAATACATAAAGCATTCTTACAACCCAATATTCAAGATAAATAACCCAATAAAAAAGAGGAAAGAACACATGCAATGACTAAAAAACACATAAAAAGAAGCTCAACATCATTATCTGTCAGATGAATGCAAATCAGAACACCCATGATACACTTTCAAATCCATTAGGGTGGCTGTAATTAAAAAGATAATAAGTGTTGGCAAGGATGTGGAAAAAGTGGACCCTTCATTCACTGGTGGTAGGAATGTAAAGTGGTGCAAGTGCTCTGGAAAATAGTCTGGAAGTTGCTCAAATGATTATATATACTGTTAATATGATCTAGAAATTCTACTCCTAGATATATACTCAAGAGAACTAAAAACTTATGTCATGAATACTTATAGAACCATAATTGTAGATGAATGTTTATAGATACATGTTCGTAATAGCCAAAAGTTAAAACAATCCAAATATTCCTCAACTGATGAATAGATTAAAAATGTGGTATTGTCCATATAATGGAATGTTATTCAGCTCTATAAAGCAACAAAGTAGTGATACATGCTACATGAATGTACCTTGAAAACAATATAAGTTAAAGAAGCCAGTCACAATGGAGAGTGATGGTTAAGGTGCATAGAGTTTCTTTTGGGAGTATTAGACTGTTGTAAAATCAATCAACTGCAGGGATGGACGCACAATTCTGAATATACAAAAGCTGTTGAATCATATACTTTAAAAGGATGAATTTTGTGGTATATGAATTATGTCTGAATAGAGATGTTTAAAAATAGAGCAACAAGATAAAATAGCTGTCACTGTTCACTGCCATGTGTGAGAAAATGTTCTCAGATTTTAACCATAGGAGTGGGGTAGGGGGCTATTTCATTTCAGAGAACAAAAACTTCCCAGGTATTTCAAGCGAAATGGATTTAATACAGGGAGTTAGATGCGCATAAAACTGTTGGAAGGACTAGGGAAGCAAATGTGAAGTCACAGATGCAACTGTGATCCAGAAAGTCAAGAAGCTACTGCCACTAGAGGTCAGGAAAATGCAGAAAATGATTGCCCGCATCTCAGCTGCCCCCACACCCCAAAAGAAGTGATTGGCAGGGGAATGGATTCAGACTGCCCTAGTAAGAATTCACATGTGCTAGAGCTACGTGGCTTTCATGTCTGGCAAAGGAAAATTGGGTTTGATGTTCTGCCTTTCAAATTGCATGCAAGCCCATCTCGTTGGCAGAATCTAAACCATATCCAGAAACATGGAAGCATGCTGTAGTCACTAAATAAATAAATAAAATAAAATAAAATAAAAGCATTTGTCTAAAGGCCAGCATAACACAGATGCCAGCAGAACTATAAATGGTAATTTAATTCCAAATTGAACTGAGGCTGTATTCATTTGAGTTATTCAGAGCCTTGTCAGAGGAGTTCACAGGCTAATTTTTTTTCTGGGGACACAAAAGCCCCAGCTACAATCTAGGAATGCTTTACCCTTATCTTAGAAGGATAGATTTAAATGTCATTAATTTCCCCTGATGATTCAGAGTTGATTTTTATTTAGGTCTCAGTTAATGCCAAACAAGCAATCCACACTGGTCTCAAATCTGTTAGTCATGATTTGCATTGCTTTAAGTGGTGTTATCACCTGCAATAAACTATTCTTTTTAGTTCTTTGCGATGCCTGGGGGTGTTTGTATCCCAGCTGCCATCTGGCAATTATTGCTAAACCAGTGGCCCTCTTTTTTTTTCACTTCAAATTAGTCATCATAGGAAAGTGCAGTGTTCTTATGAATGCCTGTTCTATAAATGAATGAAAAGGAAAAACTATGCTTAAAGTTTGAAGTATGAAAATGGATGAAATTACTTTCAGAAGAATTGAATAGGATTTGAATAAGAGAAGCTCTAGATTTACATATAACTTCCCAGCTTTTACCTAATCACCAAATATTTGTGTATACTGTTTTATTTTCATTGCCTTTAGGTAATTCATGGGCTCTGCATCACTTGATTTCTATTTATTTCTTTCCTTCAGTCATTCACCCCTACACCCTCTGACCTTCTGTTTTTATTTCTTCTTCCTACTTGGGCATGTTTGGCTTCCCTATGTGGTTCTAATCTTTAGTAAGCAGGTGATTTTCTCAATAGGATGCCTTTTAGTATTTCCCTAACATTGTTTAGCATCCTCTCCAGAGTGTCAGCTTGCATCCTTGTAGCTCTAATACACAATAGAATATACCCTTGGGTGCAGTGGAAAGGAAACTCTTGTCTGGCAGAGACAAAACTACTAGGGCAGACTTAAGGGTGGTATGGAAGTTAACTAAGTGGTGCAGCTTTTGATCCTACCTGTTTATACCAGGAAGATAATAAGAAAAAAAAAAATGAATGAAGCAGAAGGAAAATCAGAGTTAGCTCTGTTTGTGAAGAGGTGTTAATTAATGATTTCCCGAGTAGAGAGCTGGCAGGCAGAGCTTTTGATTTTGGCAGATCCTAGGAGCAGAACTGTGAGTTAAAGTTTCAGGTTGTAAGCGCCTAAACAAGGGGTACATCTGTGTGACTGCCTTTATACAGCCTAAGGTCATGCTTGGGTGGTCACTTACTAATAACTAGTGACTGATGTGGTAAAAGGCTTCCATTGACTCTAAGACTACATCCAATGGGACCAGAATCTGTGTTGCTGAGACAATCCCTAGGTTTCTCTCTCTCAACCTGAGAGCAAATGATACCACCTATATTTATATAAAAACTTATTTATGAGATTAAAATTGATAAAAATGAGTCAAGCTGCTTCCAGCACCAGTGAATAAAGGTATTACAGGTAATAAAGGAAACCAAGAAATCATATGAAGAAGGAAGTTGGACAAAATATGAGAAAAAATCTTCCAGTTGCCTATCCTATTCTTCTAACCCTAACTTATTCATCCGTTGCCACATACTAGATTTTGTTATGTACTTGCTGATCACCCCTGCAAAACTGTGACCAACTTGAGGTTGGAAGAAACTAGATCCATATGCTCTGATACTGATTCGAGAATTTTGACTAGACTAGACTATTTTAAACACAATCTATGCTAAATGCTAGTCATGGGTCCACAACAAAGAGCAGAACAGTGACAGGAATTTTGGAAAGTAGTACACATAGTTCAGGCAGAGATTTATCAAAAGATAAATCTATAGACAACAGGCCCCCAGTTTATTTTCTTCTATCTTCTCACTCTGACCTGGTTTACCCTTGCTTCCAATATGCTGAACTCTTGGAGATAGGTCTTGAACAGTAGATAGGATTTTAAGAGGCAGAAACAAAGATGGGAAATGCTTTTGGAGAGAACAACCTATATAAAATGAGGATTGTAAGTGGTAGAGCAAGCTAGAATGGTGAAGGAAATTAGAATATGTGACCTTAAATTCTTTTGAGCTGAAGGCAATTAAGAAACAGCAAATGCAGAAAAAGGTCTCTCTACTCTCTCCCTTTTCTGCCTAAAGGCAGAATATAAATTCTCTTTTTACTGGAGATAGACTTTTAGCAACCCAGAGGCACCAAAGGAATTTGCAAACAAACCTTACTACATTGGACCCCTCCAATATATTTACCTTCCTGTAGTTTGCCACCGTTGGAGGAGTAAAACTGCTGTTCTTTCTCCTGTCATTTCTCTACAAGTGTACTGTTCTTTGTTGAAGATGCTATAGAAAGCCAGAGTTCTAGCCATCACTTTGAGCTACTTTTGTCAAGGTTTCTCCCATGTGATGTATGCAGCAAGCATCAATAAACTTTTTGTTTTTCTCCTGTTAATCTGTCTTTTTGTTAAAGATCCCCAACTAAAAACCTAAGGTGGGTAGAGACGTAAAGTTTTGCTTCCCCTGCAATGGTCAAAGTACAGGATATATAGGAAGGGAAAGAGGTATAACCTTGGCAAGGTGGTTTTGGACTACGTTATGGGTGGGGAAGAAGTAGTAGGGTAGACGTTAAATTCTCAGTTGAGGAGTTCAAGCTTAATTTAGTATGCAATGAGGAACCATTACATAAAGGTTTTAACTGTAGGGAAATGATCAGGTAAGAGTTGTGCTTTAAGAAGTTTACTCTGACAGTGGTATTTACTCATTCACATCTGCTTATTCACCAATTATTTTAATAATAAAGAAATATACATTAAATGCTGTGAAAGAAAAAAAGTATAACATGATACAACTTCTACTTTAATGAGAGCGCAGTTTAGTGAGCCATTACAAAATACATGCTGTAGCTATGCCACCTATTACAAGTAATAAATATCCAAAATGTATGGAAGGAATTGAGAGGAGCAAGTAAATGCTTCCAGCCATTGGAAAGACCAACTAGGAGGCTAAAAACAGAGGCCAAGCAAGAGGAATTCAAACCACCAAAGTAACTGCAGTCAGAATACAGAGTGCGGAGAGAATAGATGCTGTAAAAGTAAACCTAAGAGACTTGGTCACAATTTTGATTAGTGAGGTAATGGAAATAAGAGTTTTTCAAGCCTAGATAACCAGGATTCAACCATTCCTTCTCCCATTCATTAATTTGGCATCTATTTATATAATGGTGACTGTGTGCCAGGATTATTGAAGTTGTTAGTAGAGAGGAATGAACAAACTAGTCCTCATGGAAACTGTTCAGTAGGAGAGTGACAACATAAATAGAGAAATAGTGTTGTATGATCAAAACAGGAAACTAGGGTGAAAGGTTCATTGTAAAAGAGGATTTAATTTATTTTATAATATTTTGAGTTTGAGAAGGTGATGAAGTGTGTGTTTAGAGAGAAAGGGGGACCAGAGAGATACACTGTTATTTGTCCAGTGGAAAGAGTTCAAACCATGATGATAAATGGGCTCACTAAAGGAGAAAGCAAGGAAAAGCAAAAAAAAAAAAAAAAAAGGGTTCAGCACAGAATCTCAAGAAGCACCTATATTTAGGAAATGGAATCTTGAATAAGAGTCAATTAAGGAGACAAAAGAAGAGGAATGAAAAATTTGGAAGCAACCGTGGATGCTACAAATAACAAAACATTTTTTAAAACCGGAACAGTCGAGGAGCTCACCTTGTCCCATGCGATAGAGAGTGTGAGGATATAGACTGACAAACATGGCAGTTATAATACTGTAGTGGGGGCAGAAGCCAACCTTAGGTGTGAAAGGAAACAGAGGTACTGGATAAGAGCTTGAGAGAGGGGTAAGTTATGAGAAAGTAGTTTTAAGACTAATAGTCATATATCGTCACCAGTATATAGGAATTTTTAGAGCCAAAAAGAAGGAGAGAGCAAAGTGAGGCAATAGCTAATCAGTGGGGGAAAGCGTGAGGGGGCGAGATTGAGCACACACACAGAGACTCGGCAAGGGAGGTGGGGACCCTCTCCTCAGGAGTGTGCCAGGTATGCAGAAAGAGATGGTAAATCCAAAATACAGGAACAGCGAGAAGAAAAGCTGAGGAAACCGCTGTTAAATAGTCCTGCTATTCTTGACAACTTAGAGGGAGAGTGATGTAATGATTTGGAAAGTGTTGGGTGAAGCTTCTAAACATGAAGTATGAAGACAATTTGAAATAACTGTGATAGCAAATAAAATTATGATTCAACAAGAGAAGATTCAAATGATTGCTCACTGCTCAAAAGCCTCAGTTGAAATCAGAGGACATTTGGAGTGGACTGATATACATGATTTGATTGCCTCTAATAAGCAGGCTGCCTGGTGGCGGAGAAAATGCACTGGGAGATCCCAGCTCCCCTTTCTCATATTCTAACAAGCTTGCTACTGGCAGGGACTAGGGTGACCCATCTGGTGTCAGATGAGATACAAAGGGTTTTTCTCTTCATGTTCTCCATGGTTTGTTTTACCTCTTTGATGAAAAGAAGCTGTATGCCAAAGTGAAGAAAGCAAAGTCACCAAAACATAAGCACACTCATCTATCACTGACAGTGTTTCAGACTTATTCAGCCCAGTTGTCGTGCTGATGTGTGGGGATAGAATTGCCAGAAACCTGAGGACAAAAGTTCTCAGAAAGTTAAAACAAGTGGGAGTAATTCATTTTCCCAAGCATGGAGTGAACTGTCTCTCCAAGAGCAGTAGGAGGTCACACTCAACCTTCAGAAACTCTCTGTGTTGCATGTCAGGAGCCCCAAGGAATACCTGTCCCTTTTCTAACGTCCCCTGAGGAAGCCTGTAAGACTCGATGCCAGTCAATGTGAGTTGTTCCTTGTAGACATTCCCAGCTCTGGCCTTTGGTGGATTTATATAACATAAAGGTGTTGAGCTTTAATATGCATGATTGTGACTCAGATCTTAGACTCAACCTCAGAGCCCAACTGGACACAGGGTCAGTATAGTCTCTGATTGTCAGGATTGAATGAGTCAAGAACATGTAATTCATATAATAATTTTACTGTCTAGTAAAATAGCCCAACAAAATAGGTTAAAAAAAAAAAAAAAAAAAAACTTTAAGGGAGACCATTTTGACAATACCAGCCTGAAGAGAGGTACGTAATCATTGTAATCCAACCACTTAAAATTAGGAGAAATCTCTCACCAGAGAAGTTTTAAACTACTATAGTCTCTGTTTTTGCAATTAATTTTGCTAATGATCAAGTTCCTAAGTTAAGCAATATCATTCAAGCTCAGCTCTGTTCTTTCCCAAGCAAAGGGTCTGTTGAAAGGATGCTGTAATAAAGCAAAGATAGGGCTCCTTTGTGCCTTTTGATGAAGTGAGACAGAATGGCATCAGATTGGGGATAACTTTAAGCGCTATCGCTGCTATATGAGGAGATAAAACAGAAAGCAGTCGGTGTCTCTGGGTTGTTTTGAAGCAGAAGCCTGCACTTGAACAAGGAATATTTGTAACTGGAACCGACTATAGTCTGAACTAAGAACTGCCATTGGCTGTGAGTAATGAATTCTGTGCCCGAGGTCTGTGTTATTGCTTCTGCTATCCAATATCTTGATTCCAGTGAGTATGCTGTTGGATTTAAGCACATTTATGAAAGAATAGTATAGTATAACTTTCTAGAACTGATGGAGACAAGGAAAAGGAAGGACTGCAGTGTGACGCACTCTCAGCCGCTTCCTCAGAAGGGTGGAAAGGAAGCAATCTAATATGTGTTAATGACTTTTTGTGTGTCTGGCTCTTTCTGAAATATTATATCATCATAACTCTTCAACTTAAGCAGAGACTCTGTATTTAAGAGCCTTGCTCAATCCCACAGCTGAAAGCAGCATGCTCAGTAATTGAACTCATCAAATTTATCCTTGCTTAGTTTGTCTCAAAATGTGGACTTTGGACCAGCAGCATTGGCACCACCTGGAGATTTGTTAGCAATGAAAATTCTCAGCTCCCATCCCAGACCTACTGAATCAGAAACTCTGAGAGTGGAGCTTTAGCCATATGTGGTTTAACAAGCTCTCCACGTGATTCTGATAAATACTAAAGTTTGAGAGTCACTTAACTAGTAAAAAGTCCTAGTTCTCTCCCAGTTTGCCACTCTCTCCCCACTGTATAAGAATGTTAAGAATTGGAATATTAAACTGGTTTGTATTGAGGACACAATGTCCATATTACGTGTCCATAATTTCATCATCTACTTAGCCATTTACTGACACATTCATTCATTCATTCATTCAAGTACTATATAGAGTGATTAATACGGACAGTAAATAAATAAAAGATTTAGACAAACTCTGATGTTAGAGAAATAGGGTAGGCACAGATAAGGCAGTTATATAACAACACGAGGCACTATCCAGTAACTGACAGAATGCAAAATCAGAGAATTCCTCAAGATTTTGGATGAGAAGATGAAATTGTCATAGTAGGACCTCATGGAGAATATTGGACTCTAGTTTGATCTTGGGATAATGAGAATGAGAATATTAAAAAGTGGTAGTAATGCTGAGGTGGTGATGGGATATTCCAGGTGGATAAAGGCCTAAAAAAATATGTTTGATAATTTCCAGAGCAATATCCTGTTTTCTCAGATAAGGAAATTGCCACAATGGTTTAAGCATTCACAGGAGGCAGCTGAGCTTTAAAGAATCTTGGAATCAGAATGAGGAGACCTGGGTTCTATCTTTTCACAGTTGGTGACATTTGGCAAACCCTCCGTTTCCTTATTTGTAAAACAGGACTTTCAGTATAGTACTTTTAACAAAATTGCTGTAAAGATTATAGGAAATAATCTCTGTCATGGTTTCTCAATCTGGCCTTTATGTATGTGCTAGAAAAAAAAAGTTCAATTTTCAAATAAATTTGGGAAGCAGTGGTTTAAATTATGTGTTCAAGAGGTCATGACTTTTTCAGAGGAGAAATCAGTATGTACTGTACACCAACTTATTGTGCCAATGAATTCCTTTATTTAAGGATAAATTTTTGACATCTTCTAGGACAAGCATTTGAGAGTACAGTCTGAAACATGGCACAATCAACTTGCTGTATGTAGTATATGCAGTGTAACCATGTCGCCTGGATATCACTGTGAAATTTCAAAATTCTGTGGTGTTTTCTCCAAGTCACAACTAAATAAAAAATGAAGTCGACAGGTCAAAAGTATTTGAACTTGAAAGGGACTAGAGTTTATAATCCCAATGGTGAAGGAGGTTATGGACAAAAGACATTTAAATAACTGGAAATGTTTCATTCTCTTAAAGTGCTATTTCAGTTAAAAAATAAACACAACGGACATTTCTTCTTAATTTAATATCCTCTTACTGTATCTCTTATCATAACTTTCTCACTCATTTGAATTTCTGCCAGTCACTGTCTTTGACTCCTTATTATCTTTGCTATTGAACTAGGAGAAACTTCTAATCTTTGCTTTTCTCCCCAGAATATGAATACTGCACAATCGTTGTGTTTCCTCTGTATGGAGGATAGGAAGCAAGGAGTCTGCAGTAAATACTTGTAATTAAATCTTTACTCTGACATATAGGAAGGAGCACTTTACTGACTGTGTACCCAGGGCCATTTTTATCCATGTAAGGCAGTAACCAAAATCTCATCAAGAATCTAATACAGATGTGTACTTCCTACCTGAATCTGAGATGCTATGCTGGGGTTTGGACATTTAGATCCAGCAACTATGGAACTGTGTTTGGAAAACAAGAATTAACATGATAAAAATCAATAAGACCTGGCTATTGTAAATAGAGCTGCAGTGAACATTGTGGTACATGTATATTTTTGAATTATAGTTTTCTCAGGGTATATGCGCAGTAGTGGGATTGCTGGGTCATATGGTAGTTCTATTTTTAGTTTTTTAAGGAATCTCCATACTGTGCTCCATAGTGGCTGTATCAGTTTACATTCCCACCAACAGTACAAGAGGGTTCCCTTTTCTTCACACCCTCTCCAGCATTTATTTTTGTAGATTTTTTGATTATGGCCTTTCTGACTGGTGTAAGGTGATACCTCATTGTAGTTTTGATTTGCATTTCTCTAATGATTAGTGATGTTGAGCATTCTTTCATGTGTTTGTTGGCAATCTGCATATCTTCTATGGAGAAATGTCTATTTAGGTCTCCTGCCCATTTTTGGATTCGGTTGTGACACATATATATAATGGAATATTACTCAGTCATAAAAAGAAACGAAATTGAGTTATTTGTAGTGAGGTGGATGGACCTAGAGTCTGTAAGTAAGAGTGAAGTAAGTCAGGAAGAGAAAAATACCATATGCTAACACATATATATGTAATCTAAAAAAAAAAAATGGTTATTAAGAACCTAAGGGCAGGACTGGAATAATGATGCCGATGTAGAGAATGGACTTGAGGACACGGGGAGGGGGAAGGGTAAGCTGGGACAAAGTGAGAGAGTGGCATGGACTTATATACACTACCAAATGTAAAACAGATAGCTAGTGGGAAGCAGCCACATAGCACAGGGAGATCAGCCTGGTGCTTTGTGACCACCTAGAGGGGTCGGGTAGGGAGGGTGGGAGGGAGACGTAAGAAGGAGGAGATATGGGGATACATGTATAGATATAGCTGATTCACTTTGTTATACAGCAGAAACTGGCACACCATTGTAAAGCAATTATACCCCAATAAAGATGTTTAAAAAAAAAAGTCAGACCAGTAGATAATATTCTGTGTTCTGTTTCAGTCTTCGTTTTTTAGTTCTAGGATGTCTCTTTCAAGCAAAAGAGTTATATTAGCCAGGAATTACTTCCTGTAAACATAATCTAACTACTTCTTTTCACTGACTACTAACACAGGACATCAACCCAATGCAGAATCTCAACAGTTAGTTTTGAGAGGCAGCAGGGTTGGCTCATGTATGCTCACCAGTACATCTGGCCAGCTGCCATGTGGCCGCTCCTGTTTCTTTCCTTTTCTTTTGTCCAAATCACCTTTCACTGAGCGAGTTTGTCATCACCACCTGACTGTCACCATTTTTGCCATCTCTACTGGGCATCATTATCTTTTCTTAGTAGGATCTGCCACCCAATATTTATTTTCCTCTATATAGAGTGTCAGCTTGTCTTTAAATCTTTATATCTTCTCTTTGAGCTTTTATTTCAAAGAGGAAATAGCTTCTCTAATTTCACAGAGACTGTGCAGTCAAAAATGTAATCTATTTCATGGAGGAATTCCTCTTGTTTTCTTCTATTTCCTGCCTCTCTCATGTTTGTTATTTTTCTTTGTTTCTTTTTGTATATTTTTTCTTGACACATCAGGTCCTTTCAGCAATGTTTTCTAGCTATTCTGATCATGATGTATAGGGGTTTTATTTCAAGACCACCTATTGACTGGCAAAGAGTTGATCTGGTAGGAAGCTTGGATATAGATCTCTTATCTAAGAATACTTCCTCCCTAACTTTACTCTGTAATTTGGAGCAAACAAATAGATAGATGTTTGGCTTGCAGTAAATCCCGGAATGGTACAAGTCCTTCATGCAGAGATTTAGTGTTTACTTCCTTTAAGAAACTGGAAATTGTTCTCACATACAATCACTCCTTTACCCTGCCTCACTAATAGTCTGTTTTCTGCAAAATGCTTGTTTGAATGAATGAATGAATGAGTGAATGAACAATGGTCCCATGGGGATGGCAGTTTGATATATTCCTCAGAGACATAGTTCTCCCAATCCTTCAATATTCATCTGGTTATTTTCTAACCTAAGGAGGCACGATAACCTAGCCCCTACCCAGTGTGGAACGTTTTAAACCTCACGTACTACAAATTTAAAACAAAACTTAAAAGATGGAGCTACAGCAGCATAAAATAAAGGAGAAATGTTATTTGCCAGGATTTCTACCATTTTGATCTTGTGTGATTTAGGTTTTGTTTTTCGTGTTTTTTTTGCGGTATGCGGGCCTCTCACTGTTGTGGCTTCTCCCGTTGCGGGGCACAGGCTCCGGACACGTAGGCTCCGGACGCGCAGGCTCAGCGGCCATGGCTCACGGCCTAACCGCTCCGCGGCATGTGGGATCTTCCCAGACCGGGGCACGAACCCGTGCCGCCTGTATCGGCAGGCGGACTCTCAACCACTGCACCACCGGGGAAGCCCTGATTTAGGTTTTTAAATTAGCTTCATGAGGCTTTTCTGGGTCCTGTGTTCACATAGTCTACCAGTAAGCATGTTGAATGTCCTAGATGACTTAACATGAAACTTTGAATTTTAATTCTAATACTAACTTCTAACGTTTATGGAGAGCTTACTATATGCCAGGCACAAGTGCTTCATGTGAATTACTTTTTAAAAATTCTCACAACAACCCTATGAGTGGTTATAATATAGAAAATTGAAGTAAATGTCTAAGCTAGTAAATGGTGAAGAGCGTGATTGCAGCCCAGGCAGTCTGATTACAGAGAGTACCACATGGGCACTTACGATATGGTACCATAAAATGTTAAAAATAAGGACATTGGCCTTTTCAGTGTTAAGTAGAAGGTCAGCTAATGATACCTTGTACAAACCTGCACTAGTTTTCCTATCAAAGTCAACTTTTCCAAGTTTATCTAGAGCCCTTTGTTTATGCTTACATTTATTAAATCATTTATAAAGCATTATTTTAGACACACATCTTTCTAGTCACTAGCTCAATATCCATACTCAGAAGTAAATGTAATCATTAGATAATCTTTTCTCAATGCTCATTTTTATGTCAAGGAATGTATAGGCAGATAATACAAAAACAATCTTCTTCCTATATCCAGCATTTTAGTTTGGTTATTGGTATAGCAAAGGAATCACATACCTGGGTACAATTGGACTCAGAATACTGCTTTTGTCAAATACCAACGTACATAGCATTCACTTAGGATTAACTGTGTGGAAAGCAATGTACTGGATGCCATGAGAGACGGGGACTCTAATGAATCACCCTGTGGGGCTCATATTCAGTCTAGAAAGACAGACACATAGACACAGACACAAATATGACCCAGTGTGATCTAGAACTGTGACTCTTAGGTGTACTTCATGCCAGGAAGGTTCAGTCCTGAAGGAAAGGATTTGTGCTGCCTGGGAGTTGCATTAGGGAAAGTTTTACAGAGGGGGTGACTTTTGAGCTGAAATCTGAAGGATGAGAAAGAGTTTAAAAGACACAAAGAAAAGTATTCTAAGTACTGCTATAAAATGTCATTAAACAAATTAGGATCATCTTCCAGAAAGTATGCCTCTAAACATAGCTATCTTGAGAAAAAGTCAGATAACACATGATTGAAAAATCAATTTATGAATTTTATAAAGAATTTAGATTTCTGTACCTGGTATGAACATTTCTAGATTTCCTTTTATTTTGATAAAACAATTTTAAGTAGAAACTAATGTATAGTGGTTCAGAGCACATGCTCCAGAATCAGAGAGAGATGGCTTCATTTAAATCCCGGCTCTGCTACTTAAGTACTGTTGGGTGAGGTGACATACATTACTTAACTTCTCTTAGTGTCAGTTTCGTCTCCAGAAAATGGGGAGAATAATACTTGTCTTAGTGCATTCGTTGGTACAGGGTTTGACATGTCGCTGGTTCTTTAAAAAACTATAAATTAGATTACTAATTACCTAGCAGATTTTTACAGTCCTCAAAACAGGGAAATATGTCACATCTTTTTAACACGACTATGCATAACAAAGTGGTCAAAAAGTTCTTAATATAAGAATGAATGAGTTGATGAAGAGAGAGTGAGGGAGTGCATGAATTTGGCAGTGCTTGAATTCTGCCAGTTATCTTCTTCAAAAAAAGAAAGTCTAAAATCAGAAACTTAGTTTCTGGTCAGTACAGACTGCTGTGCTATGAAGGTATGGTATTATTCTGATATTTTGAGAATATCTGGCAGACAACCAGAACTACTCATAGCCTGTCCTGTTCCATCTATCCTCTTTTGGAATTCCCTGAAATTTTACTATAGTTCAATTATATATACATAAAATTATTTGAATATTTTCCTTTAAAACTTTACATGGATTTAAAATGAGAAGGCAGTGAATGAAAATGAAAGGTGACATTTGGGGATAAAATTAGCTAATATTCTAAAGTGGCATATATCAAAAAAGTGGAATCTGCAGTAGGACATAGAATTCTGACAAAAATAGTTTTTTCCAAGGATAAAGTGGATAATTGCTTTTTGGAAAATATAGCTGGTACCTCAAAAAGGTCTCCTGTAAGTCCTAAAATATTATATTGCAATGTTCCCCAAGGAGCACTGAAATATTTAGACTTAAGCATATAAATTTAGTGGAGAGCTTACTTCCCTAATTGTGTATATTGCTATTATACCATCTCTCTTTTTTTTTAACCTTAGTTTCCCCCCAAAACACAGACAAACACACACCTTTCTTAATCATGCTGAAAGGAATGTAAGGTGATACTAATTCTATGCTGCAGCAGACAGAAAGATAATGGGAAGGATATTGGCATGAATGATAAGGAATGAGATTTATACTGAGTATGAAGCTGCTTACAGGAGGAAGATTAGAGCAGCTATGGATTCATTTAAGAAAGTAACCAAAATTACTAAAGATTTATAAAAGTTAAACAAGTTGAAAGATTGAAGAAATTAGATAAAGTATTTGTAGAGTAGATGCTGAGTTGAGAATTGATGGAAAGAGGTTAAGACTTAGGTGGCTATGGAAGAACAACATTATCTGTATGTTGGGGGTTATATGTGGAGCCCTGTAAGGAAGGGTCCAGAGTGAGTGTATCTAAAAATCAGGGCTAAAAACAAACTTGCCAAAATGAGAGCAGAAATAAATTGAACCATTAGTGCTAAGGTTTACCTATGGAATTCAGTGACCAAACCAGACCCATGAAACTAACTTATTTGTATAGAGCATGCACTCTACAATTTGTGGTACCTTAGCTGATTATATTGTCTCACCTGAAAAGCACACAATACGCTGTTGACACGTACAACCCTGGGTAATATGCTGTGTAAAAAGGAACGACAAATGTGTTCTTACCAAGGGTGAGTATCCTTCTGCATGCTTTCTATGTGTTCTTGAATGTCCTCCTCATTACAGATGTGGGCAGCAGGCATTATTATTTCCCCATATTCCTGATTGAAGTTGAGGAACTGAGAATTAAACAACCATCCTAGGTGATCTAGGTAGTTAGTTAAGGAGCTGGTCCAACTCCAGGCTTCGGTGCCTTAACCACTAGCAGAGGGGTACCTCCCTAAGACAACACAACTCTCCCTTCATTTTTGTAGAGTAAGAGACTGATCTTTGTACATAACAAGAGCATCTACTAGTGCATGTATGCAAATGTGAACTCGGACCTTTTCTCTGTTTCCTTTCTGAGAGAATGCCATCACCCAGTTATTCAGTGTCCAAAGCCAAAGAGGGAACAGCCTTTGTAAATACTTCCTTCTCAGTTTTTCACATTTAATACGGACATTACTTTAGATCTACTGAATCCACCCACTTCTCTGTTCCCACCGCTTCAAACTTTTCTCACTTAGATTTCTGTGATAGCGTTTCTGTTTGTTTGTTGTTTCCTAATTCTTTCTCACTCACCCCTAATAGATTCTCTGCTTTGCAAACAGTAGATCACACATTTGTGTATCACATGGCTTATGCTCCTTTATCTCATAGCTCTTATCACAGTTTTAATTTTTCCATTTTGTGCGTGATTATTTTCAAAATACTGATTTTATCATATATCCCTTTAAAATTTTTTAAATGACTTCTCATTAATTATGGTATAAAGACCACACCCCCTAGGCTTAGTTAGGATACGCTATCTTAGCAATGTTCCTTGTAACATTCCATGACTTAAAACCGAACTTTCATCCTCTCATGTGACAGTCCAGGGTGGGAGCTCCAGGCTGGCAGAGGATCTCCTGCAAGCAGTCATTCAGGGTCTCAGACTAAGGGTGGTGCAACCACCTTGATCACACAGCTTCCGAAGGTATCCTACTCTCATCACTGGAGCCCACAGAGTGGGAGGTGAGCATGTGGAGGAAACACACCCACTGACTTAAAATCCTGTCTGGGATGTAGTGACACCACTTCTGCTTGCGTTCCATTGGAGAGAAACACATCATGTGGCCACACAATACAAAGGGCACTGGGAAATGTAGTCTCCGGTGGGACAGCTCCACATGCCACTCTGGAAAGGAGAACAGATTTAGCTCTTTCTGACCCACCTTTTGCCCAGCTTCATTCTCTACCATCCTCCATGTCACTCTCTACGCCACCCACAACTTGACATTTGCTGGTGAAAATATAAGCTGTCCCTAGTTATCTCATACTCATGATACAGGTGTCAAGGCAAATATTACTTCTCAGGGAGGCCATTCCTCACCAGCAGATTAGGCCAGGTCTGCCTGTACATCACATGGCTCATGCTCTTTTCTCTCATAGCACTTACCACAGTTTTAATCTTTCCATTTTGTGCAGGATTGTTTATTTAGTATATTTCTTTGTCACTAGATTTTAAGCCCCTCATAAGCAGGGACCCTGTTGATTTTGCACACCACCGTATTCCTGTTTAGCATAGTAAAGGACTAGGTACATAGCAACTTATTGTTTCAATATTGTTTTTGACGTTTCCCTTAGTAGTTTTGTCAAATGACATTGTGTTATCCTTCTCCTTACATTACATTATCTTTTACCACAACCTACATTCACTTGTTCAATAAATATATGTGTTATATGACATTAGGCACATGGATGGTAAGTGTGGTGAGAAATGGAAAAATGTGGTCTTTGATCTGAAAGTTTTTATTTTGCATTTGGGGAAAAGTCACAAAAGGTCCTTGAGTAGAAGACACCTGAAAAAAAAGGTATTGCAGAATAGTATAGGATTAAATACTGAATGAGTAATATTGACACGAAGTGTTATAGAATCTCAGACATTCAGATGAGTGAGGGTTGCTGTGCTGATGAAAGTTTCCAGAAGGAAGTAAAGAATGGAACTAGATTGTCACCTGTAGGTGCAAGAGTAGTGCCTAGACATTTTGAATACGTGTGGATTTTTAGAGACACCAGATAAACATCAAACCTGGACTTATTCCCCATAAGTCCTTAGGAATCAGGAAAGTCCTTAGGGAACATCCTCTGACCTCCTGTGACCTTTTCTAGGAAGCAGCTCAGAGTTTGGACTAGGGCCATAACCACAAATCGTTCTGGCTTGTGCCCAAGCAATTGTGTGTAGAGTGGTTGGCATTCTGTGCTGTTTAGCCCAGAGGCCCACTCTCTTGTCCTTAGTGGCATATAAAATCTCCACAGTATAGTGGGTTTGTTATAGCTTGGCCAAAGTCTGCAGCTCAAAGGAACTTTCATCAACATGTCTGAAAATTTTCAGACTCTGGAGGAAGATCTGTGGCCATTGTAGTTGCTAGAGGGTGAGACCACAAAATGCAACATACGAATGGTGAAAATACAGAGGTGCTTATAAGCCTAAGGAAACACCCAAAAGATGAGAAGAAATAAAGTTTCCACCTGATCAAACCAAGATTTAGCAATGGATAACTAATAAAGGCTAATTGTGACAGACTTGTTTGTTCACTCTACATCCATCCTTCTGACATCCATCCATCCTTCATCTCTCCTGGCAAAGCCCACCTCCCAGTTTAGAGGCTGAAAAATGCCAGGCTTGCAGCCTGGAAAAGCTTGAAGCTCTGGCATGATCAATGCCGACCAACTGGGACCTGAGTACAGGGGAGGTTTTGGGAAAAGCTTTCCTTAGTTACAAAAACAGAGACCCATAGAAGGTATCACCTCTTCCTCCCGCACTGGAGAGGTCATGTCTCCCTGTGCCTTGTGGAACTATCACAGATACATTGAAAGCATTGAATCCTAACCATCGTACCACCAGGGAGCACATTATCACAACTATATTGAAATTATGAACTGTGACAGTGTTCATAATGAAGATGGCATGGAACTCAGATGAAAAAATCATAATGACATTAGTGAGCCAGGCCTCCATCGCTGAGCTGTCTAGCCCTGTCTGGTACCCTGTTAATGTGAGATCGTAAATGCCCTTATAATTTATGCCACTTTTTCTTGATGTCCTGTTACGTGCAGCCCAAAGCTCATATCTGATTGAGTATCTAATTAAATAAAATATAAAATGAGTTAGTCATCTGCCTTCTTTATAACAATTTCTTTGTAAATGATATTATTTATGCAATTTGAAAAGGAATCAAAATTACAAATGCCAAAACAGGTGCAGGACCTTGTAAGGGCCAATTCAAGTGAGAGACCCTGAAGTTTCAGCTTCAATAACTTCACTGTACGTCCAACTTTGATAATCAGTTTTGAATATAAAAAATATCTATCAAAAGCTTCAATCTAGTTCTTTAGATATTGATATCAAAATTCATGTCTTAGGTTCCAGTTCTGAAAAATCAGAATAAGCATCATTAACCTCAAAACCTGATCTGCAGGAAAAGACTGTTGGGTGAACCAGGCGCAAGGCAATCTTTCTTCTTTTTCTAAAACTCTGCGCCCGTAATTTTTCTTCCTACAATGTCTTCTGTCTGACGTTCAGCCGTAAAATCTGTTCCCGACAGAGGAAAGAAATGAGGACATAATGGTATGATCTATGCTTCCTGCCAAGGTTGCTACTTCGGTGATGGAGGTGTTTTGTACCCTGTTGGTTATTGGATTACAGCCTCTGTTCCAGCCTGCATCCACCAGGGAGCCCGGCGCCCTGCCTTTACTTCTTGACCTTTGTGTTTACACTATTTCCCCCTCTGTGCTATGTTTTCCTGTGAGCTGTCAAATACTTCTAATTCCTATCTGAAGCTTCGGAGCTTCCTGCCAACTCCCAGAGGCAATCAGGACACTCCTGGTTTCGGCTCTACATGCCACACTTCCTGCCCAACATTTAACTGTTTTTCTACATATATATGCAATTTCTATGTCACTACCTATACCATCTTTCCTAAACTTGAAAAGCTTTGAAGCCATAAATGTTTATCGTGTCTCTTACTCCCCACCCCCTTTTTTAATGCACGTCTTTTAACTCATTTAGAGCAACCAGCCTCAGTGCCTGTATTCTTCCAACATGATTCATTTCAAAGTGGAAAGTTTTCAGGAAGTCTGGGCTTTACCTACTTGTAGACTCAAACCTCATATATTACTCATTTGGAATGGGCTTTTGAAAAATGAGTTACTAATTTATTAGGCTTTTTGAAAGTGATTTAAATAACTGTATTTCCCTGTGTTGCTCCCCTAGCGCCCCAAGTACTTATCACATTGCACTTGACTTGTTGTTTTCTCATCTCTCTCCCCACTTATAAAAGAAAAAAGTTATCTAGTTTCTTTATAAGGACACTTTTCTTAATTAAAAGTTTTGTATTATAGAAGTTTGTATTATAGAGATCAATTCTTGAATTACAAAAAATTTAAATATTCAATCAGAATAATTATTAAGATTTTCCCCATATATGATATCTGAAGCCATAAATATATGTTTAAATGTGAGTTTATTTTATTTCATTTACTATCTAAATTGCATGGACTGATGATGGCTCATTTTTACTAAGTTCTGAGATTCTGGTTAGTTTTTAAGTAAAATGCCATTTTATTTATTATATTATCATAGAGTTGATAATTAATTTATGGTTTGAATTTTCTTCTTTACATGTCACTCACATCTCTCTACACTCACCTAACACCTCAGCTCTTTTCTTCTCTGTTTAATTTTTGTTACTAGTATCACAGTGTTAAAGTAAAGTATATGCATTTCTTATTTCCAACAGGTGAGTCTCACTTGATGTATTTTTAATTGTTAAATTCAAGCCTAAACAAAAAAGTGGATGGATACAAATAATGAATCCCTTCTATTTTTACATACATATCATGAATTTCCCTGAGGTAATTAATAAGCAGAGCAAGATAGTAAGTTCCATACATTGCCCTCTAAAAGAGAGGGGAATTAGAAAGTTTTAAACACACTTGACTTCAAATCCAGCCCTGATACTTTGTCGTAATCTTCAGCAGTTACCTAATTTCTCTGAACCTCAGTTTTCTCATTAGGAAAATGGAAAATGTAATGATCTTAATTGGTTGTTGAGAAATGGTATTAATATATAAGACATAGATAGACATTATAGATGATATGTCAATATGAATTCTCTACCTTTCATTGTATCTATTTATAGAGTTTTTTGAAAGTCAGATAGACAAGTAACTATAAATACCAGAATTTGATTATAAACTGGGAAAGAAAAGCTGTATTTCAATAATCTATTCCACATGGTTTGTTTATCTATAACTAACCTAGGATATTAAGATTGTTGGTAAGTTCATGTTCTTGTGTAAAAGTTTGGTACTTTATAGATAAAAAAGTGAATTACATATGTACTAAGGTATTATTTCTGTTTACAAAGTAATTTGTAAAACTGAAGAAATTGCTTAGGGAAACCGAGGAGCAAAGTCCACTCCTACTTATATTGGATGGAAGGTTCAGGCACAAACAAAACCTCTACGCAGTTCATTTCAAAAAGGCAGTGTCAGACGTAGAAAATTCGAAGTCCTAGAAAGCTTAGACATTTAAAATGAATTTTGGCTCTACGTAATTGTTTTAAATTTTAGCACGGATAAACCTGGTTTTAGCTTATGACTTTTCAACTCCATGAGTGTGCCAAACGCTATGGCTTGACTGCTCCAAAGCCATTTGCAGCCCCTTTCTTACCTTCTGCTACCATAGAAGCTCCAAAGTTAGTGTTCCAATATTCATGCTCTATATTCACTTCCTCTTAGGGGTGGCCACATGACCCAGTTCCACACAAAAAGATTAAATGGAGTCACTGGGCTTGCCTACTGAGAAACTTCTAAAAAGGGACATTTAAAAAGGGCACTGTCCCTTGGCTTCTCTCTCCCCACTTCTTCCTGCTTCCATCTGGAAAGCACACACGAGCCTGCTGAAGTGTCACACATCTCACAACCTCACGGAGACAACATCGGTGAGGACCTACCTGTACAGGCTGAGAATAACTGAACAGAACAAACAGAAAGTTCCCTGGAGCACTAGACTACTACCCCCTGACTGCTGGCTGTCTGAGATAAATAACCCCTCTTTGTCTAAGTCATTTAATAGACTTTTGGTTGCTTAAATCTGAATTCAGTCCTAATTGATAACAAGTTTCCACTTGAACAAAGATAGAAAATGATTTAAAGAGTATTTTCTCAGTTCTCTCAAGGAAGGTACACAGCTAATATTCTAGAGGCATTGAAGTGAAGTTAATTTATTACATAATATGAATGATTAGGGTGGTAGGACTTGCCTCCCTTCCACGTCTGGTTAAGAAAAACCCAGCACTAAACACTTGCTATATGAAATATTGTCTGAAGACCAACAGCATAATCATCATCAGATAACTTATTAAAAATCTAGAATCTCAGAACTCCTCCTCTTCACCTACTGCAAAATCTGTATCTTAACCATGATCCCTAGGTGATTCATATGTACATTAAAGTACATTTTAAAATGCTGGGTAAATTCTGGGCTCTTTGGAATGAGAGCACCAGTGTGGGTTGTTTTTTTATTTTAATCTTTTATATCTCTATTTCCCGATACAGTGTCTAGATAGGACATAATAAGCCCAACCAAATATGTGATGAATAAAACATAACACTGCCTCAGTGTCAATCATTAAATTTCATTATATATTTAATTATCAGAAATCTAACTATTATTTGCAAAGTAGAACTTATGGCTATGAGGAAATGAGTAATGGGCCAGACATGATGTGAAACAGGAAGACTGGTTGAAATGTTACAAAGCTGAGAATGGAATAAACAATAGGCTCTAGTTGTGCACTGAAATGAAAAGTTTTAAAGAATGTAGGCCCCTGTAACAGAAAGAGTTAAAAATAGAAAAGGGAAGGGTAAGTCATGGAGAAATGCCCTTGCCAACATTTATTATTTTGCCTGGACCAATCTGATTTATCTATTCTAGGTCAGTGATTCTTAACCCCATCTTATATTGCTAGATATTCCATTCCTACAACCACCAGGTATTTAAAGCATGTACCTAGGGATGTTTCACTGAAATATAAACAAGTCTTTTCAGCTGATTCATAGTATCAGCCATTTTTTTTCTACCTTCCAGATGCGGCCACCCTCTGCTGTTCACACTGTATCTTCCAGACTCTGCTTTCACCTGTGCTGGGTGTCCCCACCAATCCTGCTTGGCATTTCTACCTGTACTGTGCAGACAGGCCCCTCTTTATAGCTATTAGCATGTACACCGTTTAGCCTCCTCAGCTAATGCCATTGCCATTCCTGTTGGGAGGCTTTGATACAAGTGAAGTGCTAAGATTTCCACTGCATCTGAAGTTTAAACATAAACAAGACTGTTCCAGAACATCCATGTGATCAAGTTGTACCATATTCTACGTAAGAAGGCAGAGAATGCCTCTATCTCTGCCTTCTCTCTCAAAGAATAAAATGCTGCAGTTAACAAAATAATATTTAATTTAGTTCACTGTAACTTAAGTGATATTCATATGCCATAAAAAATAAAGCAAGGAGACATCTAAATTAATTAAACTCATATGGGTGTTGAAATTTTTTTAATGTTAAGAATTACTAGGTAATATGATAATATCATACTATTTTCCATATTATTTCTAACATCATGAAACACTAAAAGTTTATAGTCAAGTCATAAGCTTTTAATCAATTCAGACCACTTTTCTGAATGCCACTGTGAGCTGTCTGCGGCAGCTGTTTTGCAGCTGCAGTGAATTTGACATGTTCTGAAATCACCATGGAATGCTCCAGATCCTTTGGAAATACAGAGCAAAGCCTAAGGAATAAAAATTGTAGTCTGCCATGCTTGACAAAATCGGGGAAGACATGTTTTAGAGAGTATGAGTGCATGATTTTTAAAGAATTCCAAATGTGAGTAGCTGTAGTATTTAGAAGATTTAATTATACACACATATATATCACACACATGCTACTGATACCATTTTCAATAATTTATTGCAAATTTTTTTCAACATTGAGAAAAATTGAAATAATTTTACAGTGAATACTTATATATGTACCACCTACTACTACTATTTTATCATACTCTCTTTATCAAATATCTATCCAACTATTCATCCTTCTATCAATCCATTAATTATCTCATTTTCTATATATTGTTGATACTTTCTTAACTACCTAATACAGAAGTACCCAATTAAAAAGAGCCAAATGTAATCTTTCAGAATATAACTGTCAGTTTCTCATCTGAGAATTATGGGTTTTTAACACTGGAAGAGACCTTTAAATCCCTTTATTGCAATCACCTTATTGTTTAGTTATAGAAATTAAGGCATGCTTATTTTAAAGAGTTTGAGTAAGAGTGCCTAACTAATTAGTAACTAAACGTAGATTAGAAATCTTACTCTATATTTTACCTACACATTGACTTGGATAGGAAGAGAAAATTGTAAGATGCTAGTAAAATGAGGACAGTCAGGGAAGTGTGCTCTGTGCTCTTTGTTAGAAGATTGAAGTGACTATCTTAATAGAGCAATGCACAGCCGAATTAGCAGTGAGGTTTCAGAAGGAACTAGAGTTAAGTGAGTTAAGAGCCGAACATCTCTGAAAATCCTCCCAGTGTGTAATCAAAAGAAAAAAAAATCTTCTGGAAAAGCCTTAAGGCTAGCAGAAATCTTGTATGTGTGCCCAGTTTCTAAAATTATGGAATGTCAAGGGGATTAAAAATCTAAGGCTAACTGAATATCGGAAGAAGGGAATTTGAGTGGGAGACACAGAGCATCTGCTGCTTAAATTCAGTTTGACAAACTCACAGATTGTCCCAATCAGCGCAGTTTAGAGAGCATAGGAAGAATACATACTGTGGCTTACACATCCTCTTGAATAGGAGATCCATTGCTAGAGGGGGGCTTAAAATTAACTTTCATCTTGCCCACAATTAATATGCATTGTTTCCAGGCATATGCTTAGATAAGAGTTGCAACTCAGTTCAGAGAATGAAAGTGTCACCATTTACTCTTTGTCACGTGTATGTTTCCATGTTATGACACAAGTTTTAAAAGATAATTTAAAATCAATGGGTGAATGAATGTTAGAGAACTGCTAAAATTTAGAAAATGCAAAATTATTTACATTTTGATTCATACATGAAAGTTGGTAAAGCAGAAAATGCAGGATTTTACTCTTTTGTTTTATTTCTTTCTCTCACATCCTGTAAAACCTATCTTCTTCAGGACTATTTTCTTAGACACCAGCTGAATGACTAAAATATTTCCCCGAGACCATAGTTGTAGTAATTTAGAGTGCTTAAGAACTTGCTGGGAAATGTTTAAAATTTACCTTCCTGAGCCCTAACGGAAAAGAGTTCAACCTTCTATATTTTTAAAAAACTCTCCATGTAGTTCTTTAGGCGACCGATATTTGAGAACTACTGGTATGAAGAATTCTACATTAGAAGTCAAAAAGTCTGGTTTCTAGTTCTGGTCCTATAGTGATTATCAATTTATTGAGTAACCCTGCATAAGTCACTTACCTCTAAAATTTATTCTCTGTGATGCTGTAGATGTTAGACCCATCTAGGAAAATAAAACATTTGTTTTTCTTTTATGGAACCCTTCTCTGCACTACAAACAATACAATAATAATGATTGTAGGACATATGCAAGATTTAAAGTCATGTATTTAAGAACCAAATACAATATCGAATACTAAGTTGTGCTCAGTAAATTATGGTTATTATTATAATTATAAAATTGTTAATACTATTAAGAAGAGGCATTAAACTCATCCGTTATTTAAGACTAGCCCTGTAAGGTGCTAAATTGATTAAAGTATGTCTGAGCAGCAGGGTCATCCTCTCTTAACGCTTCACTGATGCTAGTTTATCAGACTAACTCAGTTTAGGATACCATAAGTGTGTGGTCTACTTAGGGAAAGCAAAAGGTAACAAAGAAAATGTTTGGGTCTATAGGCCCTGAAGAGACACCACAGGAAATGAATACATTTAGCCTCAAAAAGGTAAGGTAAATACTGTATCAGTCTGTTTGACTCTCAATTTCCTCATCCTCATAGTTGGATTAATGATTCCTATTCTCAGGCTGATGAATCAAAAACAATTGTAATCAAATTCTACCGTGTCCTATTTTTGCAAATTTGGCCCAACTAATTTACCTCCTGAGGCTTAATTTCTTAATCTGTAAAATATTTAAAAATATGCTAGGAAATACCTTATAGACTATGAGAATTCTTGGTGCATGATACTAGCTTAGTACTCAGTGAATATTTGCCAGTGCCATGGCCTCATCTGTTAGTTTCCTAGGAATGCCACAACAAAGTATCACCAACTGTGCGGCTTAAAACAACAGAAGTGTATTATCTCATAGTTCTGGAAGCTAGAGTTTCAAAATCAAGGTGTCGACAGGGCCATTTTCCCTCTAAAATTTGTCGAGGGATTCTTCCTTGCCTCTTCCTAGCCTCTCTGGTGGTTTGCCGGCAATCTTTGATGGTCCTTGTCTTGCAGCTGCCCAACCAGTTTCTGCTTTTACTGTCTCATAGCATCCTCCTTGTATGTCTCTGTCTTCACACGGCCATCTTCTTATAAGGACATGGGTCATGCTGGAATAAAGGTTCACTCTACCGTCCAGTATGTCTTCATAGTAATGATTATATCTGCAACTACTCTAGTTCCAAATAAGGTCACTTTCTTAGGCACTGGAGGTTAGGATTTCAACGAATCTTTTTTCAAGGGGAACACAATTCAATCCATAACAATGCATCACTGTCTACTTTACCAGGGTTACAGTGAGCATTGTGACAGATGAGAGCACTCCATACACAAAAATATAAATGTTACATACAGTTTTTTTCATCAAAGCCTTCACATAGCTGAAGAGAAATTCTTGGAATGAGGAGGAATAGCAAGTATTAACATTTAAACCTAACCAAAAATAATTTAAGTGACACTTTAGAAAAATGTAATAGCAGTGATGTTTCTAAAATGACAGAATATACTCTTTAGTTGTCTTCTTTGCAAATATATTGTAGAATGCTGGAGTTAAGTGATTTAATATTGGGAGATTGTGTTGGTCTAGAAAGTTCAGGTAAGACACTTAATACTTCAAATTGTAAAGCTCATATCTTATCCTACTAAACTTTATGTAATAAATAATATTTTACAGATATATGCCAGTCATTTTTCTTATTAGTGATATAAACAGAATTTCCTTTGTGCTACAAAGGGTAACTATTGGCAACCTATCTTTCTCTTTTCCATAAAAAATGGGAAATCTGATATGAAAAACCTTGCCCACAAGTCCATGGCTAATAAATAAAAAGGTCAGAGCTCAAACCTATCATTTTGAATGAAAATCCTGTCTGTTTTTCTTTGGTGTTCATCTGTTTCTACTTTTTGTTGTTGTTGTTTTCTTCTGTTCATGACACTGGTAGTACTAGATATGAAGGACAGTAGTAGCAACGACAGAGGATGTGACCAAGATGCTCATTGTAATTGTCCATTGATCAGAAATCCACATGGGAAGATAAAACTATCATTTGTAGTTTCCTTTCTGAAAATAAGTGTTTCCCATTAATTTTTTGTTCTTACTACATTTCCTCAATTAATATCCAATTACCTTATAAGAAATAGAAACGATTATGTGACAACAGTTTGTTCCATTGAAATGATGAAACATACAGCACTAACCATTTCATTTGTGTGCAGCAATCAATTATATATGACTTTGGATTTACTCGAATCCAAATATAAACTCATTGGGATATAAGCTGAAATCAGTAAATGTCAGGTGCTGATAAAGGAAACAGCATGTCAACTTAACTCTGCTTGTTCTACTGCTTCCCTGGAGAATGCTCAACTAGACATACCACAATTTTACTGTAGTGGGTTGACTTACAAAGATTTTTTTCCTATACCAAAACAAAAAAATTATGTTCACCTTGGGAAAACATGAAGTTTTGTCTCCAGAAGCTATTTCCAGCTGGCCTTCCCTAACCAGATCCCAGTGATTGGACCAAAGACATGTGTTATATGCTAAGATCTAGCAGAAGTCCAAACTTCCAAAGTAACATCTGCAGAGAAATTACCAGCCAACATAAAAACATGTTCATTGTTATTGAAATTGTGAAGCTTGCATCCTTTTGAATTTTTCTGCTTCAATGGGTATTCTTTATTCATAACCTCTCCAAGGCATTTTTTTTGGAACACAAAAGGATGGCTCATATTCTACTTTTTTATTCTCATAAATTATTCCTTAGTTGTCAAAGTCTAAAGTTCTACAATGATGCTTTATTTCCTTTTACACCCACTCACCTAAACCTCCATTTCCAAAAGAGAGCAGCTGGAACATTTATACACTACACACTCTTTTACATTCCTAAAGAATTGGTTATGAAAACACTGATTGGATTTCATAAGGTCAATGTGATATGTTTGACTATATGTGATTCAGATAATCATGCTTTGCTAAAATGTCAGAGATTAAAAGATGTGACCCAGAAGACTTAGCTTAGAAGAAACCTGCAGTCCTGTAGATCTAGTTGACTGGCCTGTCTTCAGATGGTCTTCACCAAAGTTATTCCATTTGACTCACTTTAATTTATTCAACAAGTGTGGACTTTGTGCTTACTAGGTAGCAGGAGCTATGGAGACTGTACAAGAAGTAGAAGTCTTGGTGCTAGTCTTAGGAAACTTAAAATTTCTGTAATGGTTATTTTCTTTCACAGTCAAGACATGTAAATATCTTGAAACAAACAAACAAAAAAAACCAGTTGAAACCCTTATGAATACCAGACCCCAATGATGAAATGCCAAAATGCGTGACACAGTAATAAATGTAAAAGAGGATTGATATTCCTTAGTTCTAATGCAAAACTTCAGTGGTTTGAGTCTATTTTTATATTCCAAAAGAACATGTGAAAGATAATTCATTAGTTATCTTTATCAGAATGCTTCCTTTGTTAATATTTGATTTATAAACTTATTTGGGAAAATTTTCAGTATTGAGCAGGGACAAAAAACCTTTTTTAGCCATACATTGAGAAATGAATAAAAATTATCTCTCCACTTGCATGTAATTTACTTGTATGTAATTTATGTGAGTGAAGGGGAAGAACATAGGGAGGTTTAAATTAATTCTTCTTGAATCTGTGATATCTATAGTTTTCAAGGCTTTCTGCTGGGTTTTCACATTTCACTACAAGGGACAAGTCCAAGATATAAACCATCTATTTCTTTTTTGTTTTGTTTTGTTTTGCTTTGTTTTATTTCTTTTTTTTTTCACATCTTTGTTGGAGTATAAATGCTTTACAGTGTTGTTATGTTAGTTTCTGCTGTATAATAAAGTGAATCAGCTATACGTATACATATATCCCCATATCCTCTCCCTCTTGAGCCTACCTCCCACCCTCCCTATCCCACCCCTCTAGATGGTCACAAAGCACCAAGCTGATCTCCCTGTGCTATGCAGCAGCTTCCCACTAGCTATCTGTTTTACATTTGGTAGTGTATATATGTCAATGCTACTCTCTCACTTCATCCCAGCTTCCCCTTCCCCTACCCCGTGCCCTCAAGTCAGTTCTCTACATCTGCATCTTTATTACTGCCCTGCCACTAGGTTCATCAGTACCGCTTTTAAAAATCCTATATATATGCATTAGCATACGGTATTTGTTTTTCTCCTTCTGACTTACTTCACTCTGTATGACAGATTCTAGGTCCATCCACCTCACTACAAATAACTCAATTTCATTTCTTTTTATGGCTGAGTAATATTCCATTGTATATATGTGCCACATCTTTATCCATTCATCTGTCGATGGACACTTAAGTTGCTTCCATGTCCTGGCAATTGTAAATAGAGCTGCAATGACATTGTGGTACATGACTCTTTTTGAATTATGGTTTTCTCAGGGTATATGCCCAGTAGTGGGATTGCTGGGTCATATGGTAGTTCTATATTTAGTTTTCTAATGAACCTCCATACTGTTCTCCATAGTGGCTGTATCAATTTACATTCCCACCAATAGTGCAGGAGGGATCCCTTTTCTCCACACCCTCTCCAGCATTTGTTTGTAGATTTTTTGATGATGGCCATTCTGACTGGTGTGAGGTGATACCTCATTGTGGTTTTGATTTGCATTTATCTAATGATTAGTGATGCTGAACATCTTTTCATGTATTTCTTGGCCATCTGTGTGTTTTCTTTGGAGAAATGTCTGTTTAGGTCTTCCGCCCATTTTTGGATTGGGTTTTTTGCTTCTGTGATGCTGAGCTGCATGAGTTGCTTGTATATTTTGGAGATTAATCCTTTGTCAGTTGCTTCATTTGCAAATATTTTCTCCCATTCTGAGGGTTATCTTTTCATCTTGTTTATGGTTTCCTTTGCTGTGCAAAAGCTTTTAAGTTTCATTAGGTCCCATTTGTTTATTTTTGTTTTTATCTTCCTTACTCTAGGAGGTGGGTCAAAAAGGATCTTGCTGTGATTTATGTCATAGGATGATCTGCCTATGTTTTCCTCTAAGAGCTTGATAGTGTCTGGCCTTACATTTAGGTCTTTAATCCATTTTGAGCTTATTTTTGTGTATGGTGTTAGGAAGTGTTCTAATTTCATTCTTTTACATGTAGCTGTCCAGTTTTCCCAGCACCACTTATTGAAGAGGCTCTCTTTTCTCCATTGTATATTCTTGCCTCCTTTGTCAAAGATTAGGTGACCATAGGTGTGTGGGTTTATCTCTGGGCTTTCTATCCTGTTCCATTGATCTATATTTCTGTTTTTCTGCCAATACCATACTGTCTTGATTACTGTAGCTTTGTAGTATAGTCTGAAGCCAGGGAGCCTGATTCCTCCATCTCCATTTTTCTTTCTTAAGATTGCTTTGGCTATTTGGGGTCTTTTGTGTTTCCATACAAATTGTGAAATTTTTTATTCTAGTTCTGTGAAAAATGCCATTGGTAGCTTGATAGGCATTGCATTGAACGTGTAGATTGCTTTGGGTAGTGTAGTCATTTTCACAATATTGATTCTTCCAACCCAGGAGCATGGTATATCGCTCCATCTGTTTATGTTATCTTTGATTTCTTTCATCAGTGTTTTATAGTTTTGAGTACTGCTCTTTTGCCTCCTTAGGTAGGTTTATTCCTAGGTATTTTAAACTTTTTGCTGTGATGGTAAATAAGATTGTTACCTTAATTTCTCTTTCTGATCTTTCGTTGTTAGTTCATAAGAATGCAAGAGATTTCTATGCATTAATTTTGTATCCTGCAACCTTACCAAATTCATTGATTAGTTCTAGTAGCTTTCTGGTGGCATCTTTAGGATTGTCTATGTATAGTATCATGTCATTGGCAAATAGTGACAATTTTACTTCTTCTTTTCCAATTTCTATTCCTTTTATTTCTTTTTCTTCTCTGACTGCTGTGGCTAGGACTTCCAATACTATGTTGAATAATAGTTGGGAGTGTGGACATCCTTGTCTTGTTCCTGATCTCAGAGGAAATGCTTTCAGTTTTTCTCCATTGAGAATGATGTTTGCTGTGGGTTTGTCATATATATATGGCTTTTAATTTGTGGAGGTAAGTTCCCTCTATGCCCACTTTCTTGAGAGTTTTTATCATAAATGGGTGTTGAATTTTGTCAAAAGCTTTTTCTGCATCTATTGAGATGATCATAGGTTTTTATTCCTTAATTTGTTAATGTGGTGTATCACATTGATTGATTTGCATATATTGAAGAATCCTTGCATCCCTGGGATAAATCCCACTTGATCATGGTGTATGATCCTTTTAATGTGCTGTTGGATTCTGTTTGCTAGTATTTTGTTGAGGATATTTGTGTCTGTGTTCATCAGTGATATTGATCTATACTGTTCTTTTTTTGTGATATCTTTGTCTCATTTTGGTATCAGGGTGATGGTGGCCTTGTAGAATGAATTTTAAAGTGTTCATCCCTCTGCAGTTTTTCGAAAGAGTTTGAGAAGTATAGCTGTTAACTCTTCTCTAAATATTTGATAGAATTCACCTCTGAAGGCATCTTGTCCTGGACTTTTGTTTGTTGGAAGATTTTAAATTACAGTTTCAATTTCAGTGCTGTGATTGGTCTGTTTATAATGTCTAATTCTTCCTGGTTCAGTCTTGGAAGGTTTTACTTTTCCAAGAATTTGTCCATTTCTTCCAGGTTATCTATTTTATTGGCATATAGTTGCTTGTACTAATCTCTTAAGATCTTCTGTATTTCTGCATTGTCAGTTATAATCTCTCCTTTTTCATTTCTAATTTTACTGATTTGAGTCCTCTCCCCTTTTTTCTTGATGTGTCTGGCTAAAGGTTTATCAATTTTGTTTATCTTCTCAAAGAACCAGCTATTAGTTTTATTGATCTTTGCTATTGTTTTCTTAGTTTCTATTTCATTTATTTCTACTCTGATTGTTAAGATTTCTTTCCTTCTGTTAACTTTGGGTTTTCTTTGTTCTTCTTTTTCTAGTTGCTTTAGGTGTAAGGTTAGATTGTTTGAGATTTTTCTTGTTTCTTGAGGTGAGCTTGAATTGCTATGAACTTCCCTCTTAGAACTCCTTTTGCTGCATCCCATAGGTTTTGGATCATCATGTTTTTGTTGTCATTTGTCTCTAGGTATTTTTTGATTTCCTCTTTGACTTCTTCAGTGATCTCTTGGTTATTTAGCAGCACACTGTTTAGCCTCCATGTGTTTGTGTTGTTTTACTTTTTTTCCTCTGTAATTGATTTCTAATCTCATAGGACTGTGGTCAGAAAAGATGCTTGATATGATTTCAGTTTTCTTAAATTTTCCAAGGCTTGATATTTGTGACCCAAGATGTGATCTGTTCTGGAGAACATTCCCTATGCACTTGAGAAGAAAGTGTATTCTTCTGCTTTCCTGGTGGAATGTCCTAAAAGTATCAATTAAGTCTAACTTGTCTATTGTGTCATTTAAAGCTTGTGTTTCCTTGTTTATTTTCTGTGTGGATGATCTGTCTATTGGTGTAAGTGGGGAGTTAAATTCCCCCACTATTATTGTGCTGCTGTCGATTTCTCCTTTTATGGCTGTTAGCATTTGCCTTATGTATTGAGGTGCTCCTACGTTGGGTGCATAAATATTTATAATTTTTATGTTTTCTTCTTGGATTGATCACTTGATCATTATGTAGTGTCTTTCCTTATCTCTTGTAACAGTCTTCATTTTAAACTCTATTGCTACTCCAGCTTTCTTATGATTTCCATTTTCATGGAATATCTTTTTCCATCCCCTCACTTTCAGTCTGTATGTGTCCCTAGGTCTGAAGTGGGTTTCTTGTAGACAACATATATAAGGGTCTTGTTTTTGTATCCATTCAGCCACTCTGTCTTTTGGTTGGAGCATTTAATCCATTTACATTCAAGGTGATTATTGATATGTATGTTCCTATTACCATTTTCTTAATTGATATGGGTTTGTTTTTGTGCATCTTTTTCTTCTCTTGTGCCTCCCGCTTAGAGGAGTTCCTTTAGCATTGTTTGTAAAGCTGGTTTGGTGGTGCTGAGTTCTCATAGCTTTTGCTTGTCTGTAAAGCTTTTGATTTCTCCATCGAATCTGAGTGAGATCCTTGCCGGGTATAGTAATCTTGGTTGTAGGTTTTTCCCTTTCATCACTTTAAATATGTCCTGCCACTCCTTTCTGGCCTGCAGAATTTCTGCTGAAAGATCAGCTTTTAACCTTATGGGGATTCCCTTGTATGTTACTTGTTGCTTTTCCCTTTCTGCATTTAATATTTTTTCTTTGTATTTAATTTTTGCTAGTTTGATTAATATGTATCTCGGCATGTTTGTCTTTGGGTTTATCCTGTATGGGACTGTCTGTGCTTCCTGCACTTGATTGACTATTTCCTTTCCCATGTTAGGGAAATTTTCAACTATAATCTCTTCAAATATTTTCTCAGACCCTTTCTTCTCTTCTTCTTCTGGGACCCCTATAATTCGAATGTTGGTGCATTTAATGTTGTCCCAGAGGTCTCTGAGACTGTCCTCAATTTTTTTCATTCTTTTTTCTTTATTTCTGCTCCCTGCCAGTTATTTCCACCATTTTATCTTCCATCTCACTTATCTGTTCTTCTGCCTCAGTTACTCTGCTATTGATTCCTTCTAGAGTATTTTTAATTTCAGTTATTGTGTTGTTCATCATTGTTTGTTTGCTCTTTACTTCTTCTAGAGCCTTGTTAAATGTTTCTTGTATTTTCTCCATTCTGTTCCCGAGATTTGGGATCATCTTTACTGTCATTACTCTGAATTCTCTTTCAGGTAAGTTGCGTATTTTGTCTTCATTTTTTGGTCTTACTGGTTTTTACCTTGCTCCTTTGTCTGTAACATATTTTTTTGTCGTTTCTTTTTTTTTGATGAGTGGGGCTGTATTCCTGTCTTAATGGTTGTTTTGCCTGAGTGGTCCAGCACCGGAGTTTGCAGGCAGTTAGATAGAGACAGGTCTTGGTGCTGAGATAAGGACCTTTGGGATGCCTCACTCCGATTAATATTCCGTGGGGTCTGAGTTTCTCTGTTAATTCGGCAGTTTGGACTTGGAGCTCCCACCACAGGAGCTCAGGCCTGACCTCCAGCCTGGGAACCAAAATCCTGCAATCCATGTGGCGTGGCAAAAAAAAAAGAAAAAAAGAAAAGAAAAAAAGGAGTGGTACAATAACAAAGAATAAAAAACAAAATAAAATTAGAAAGATAAAAAATATATTAGGAAAAATAAACATATAATTGAAACAACTGGTTGCTTGGGGTTCCTCCCACCTCCTTAGGTGTCCATGGTACCCCACCGGTGCCTGGCAGGTGCTTTAGTTGTGTGGCGACGTGAATTCCGCATCTTTCTAGTCCACCATCTTGATTCCGCCCCCCATCTATTTCTTCTAATCACATCTTAGCATGTTAGTAATTTAGTCTGATTCCTGATATGAGGGAATTGCTAGAGGTTGATTTGAGAGGTAGCAGGGAAGCAAATTGATCTCTGCCTGTTTTTTTTTTTAAGTCATATTTATTTTCAGAAGTATCTGCAAACTTTAGACACTCATTTAGTTTTGCCATCCTCAATGTTCTGTTTTATTCAGTCTCACTCAAGTCCAAAGTCAACCACTTCTATTGTGCTTGTTTTTGGTCAGATAAGATTGTCAAGTAAGGAAGGGTTTATCTCTAGACCTCAAATCTCCTTTTCCCGTAAACATACACAATGCGCGCGCGCTCACACACACCACTTATATACCAAGAGATGATTTTAGCATTTAATCATTTTCTCTCCTACACCACTCCTGAAACCTTCCCTAAGGAAAAGAGTTCATAAATTTACTTCCAGTAATATATTATTGACTGAAAAATCCGAATTTCTACTATTGAATCACTAGATTTGAATTATGCTTCTTAAGACAAGGATCTTGTCTCTTTTACTCACTGCTGTATCTTTAGTGAATAGGACAATGACTGGCATATAATATAATATATACTCAATAAATGTTTGTTGAATTAATGCATGCATTGAAGATAAGGTCTTCAGCCAAACTAACTGAACAACTGCAGGCATCGGGAAATTTTTAATTTCTATCTTTTTTCCTGTCCCTGAAATACCTCTCTCAGAGCTGCTTGCAGTTTTATATAGTGTCATACATGCCATGTCCTTCCCTTCCTTACTTCCTTATCCTGAGAGTAAAGAGTAGAAATCTTCACCTCTACCTGAATCTATACACAAACATTGGAAACCCCTCTGGGAATACTAGAAGTGCAGTGTGTTAGGTGAGTTTGGGCAAAGACTGAATTGCTAATCTTCTGAGTTCCCCAGCCCCACCAAGCCTTCAACTGCTGAGGATTAGGCCCTTGCTCAGCACAGAAAAACCTCTTTGGGGTACATGAGATTGATAAAAGAAAAGTAACTCTGTGGCCCTCCTAGGACCACCTATTAGAGTCTTCAAACTATTTAATTAACTGCACTGCAAAGGGACCACACTGAGGGAGAGAAAGTGGGATTTAAGTATTTCTTTTTGTGCCACTGGTTCTTCACTCCTGAATCAGAGGAGCCTAAGGGACGGAAGTGTCAAGAAATCTCGTGGTGTTGATCCAACCAGTTGTATGAGAGGAACTTTTACCATTGTTGTGTAAGTGGCAGTAAACAGTCATGGGACTGGCGTCCACTCACAAACTCACAAAGCAGTCCTTTATTTTCCTATTGATTTCTGGGACTAAATTCCCCCTCCTGCACCACCGCAGGACCTCCAAGAAACAGAGATACTAACATACAAGTTCAGTGTTTTCTGGCTCAGATTTCAGCCATGTAAGCCAAGTTTTCTTTTCCACAACAAATTCTAATCTTGAGTGTCTATTCATCTTAATACACCACACATACACACACACACACACACACACACACACACACACACACACACACACACACACATATTTATGAGCTCATGGAGTTAAGCCTTCTGCCCAAGCTAGCTTTTAGTCAGTTACTGACATCTTCCCTCCCCTTGCACTGTCTGAGAATTGACAGCAGGAGCTCTTAAATGAAACCATTTCACACACAGAATGGAAAGCCTTGAAGTCCCTGAGTGTCTGTGTCTGCTTTTGTCAAGGGGAACACAGCATGTTTGTAAACATGTGGCATGGAAAGAAGATTCAGGCAATGACAGCAAGCCTGTGGCCCACTGATTTCCTGTTTGTCTCTGACAATGTGTTACCCATAGCAACTGATGGGGAAATAATCTCTGAGAGAACAGTCAACACTCTTTTCCTCATTACAAATTCCGAGTTTGGCAAGTAAGGTAAAATAAAATCTTCTAAGTGCATTCTTAATTGCTGGAATTTTGTATACCCCTCTTCTTGTCTTCATTCACTTCCCTCTTTCCTTCTCTCTCAAGAAAGGAGAAAAAGAGAGATGGAGTGGAAGAGACGGAGAGAGAGGAGGAGAGGGAGACGGAGATGGAGGAGAGAGAGAGGAGAGGGAATTCTGCTTCAGTATTTCGATCAGCTGAAAACTGTACTGCATTGAGTTTATATAGGAGAAACTTTTGAAAAAGATCACATGGTACCTGCAGAGCTACAACAAATAAGCTCCACCTCCGCATCATAAAAAGTGGCACAGCTGGGTAGATCAGTGTACCTTGGATGCCTTTTATCTCTCATATAGACAGACAGAAACAAAGCACATAAACCCATTCATTCATTCAGTTGTCACTTGCCTTGTAGGAAGCACTGTGGTCACGTACATTATTGCATCCCCTTTGCAGTAGTTTAACCCAACGGGAAACAGAACATGAAGAGGTGAGGTAACTTGCCCTTGGTCACACTCTGGCAGATTCGGGACCTGGTCTGTTGGATTCCAAAGGTGGCATGGTACCCATACTATGAAGTGTCTCCATACAGAGATGCCTAGTGTCTGAGGTAGAGCAGAAATTAGATAACACAGATTTAGAAGGGAATAAACCAACATAAGGAAATTATCACTGAGAAAACTGAGCAATTAAATACTTGACTGTCTTGTTCACTGCTTTTTTAATGACAGGCAAGAAAAAAAATTTAGTCAGAGGGTGATGGCTAATGACCTTTCAGAATCTAGCACATGTATTTAGTGTAAAATGGAACTAGTATTCAGTAAAAATAATCATTTGACTTATTTTTATATTTATATTCGTAGTCACACAAAACAGTGAGCAAAATCTAATTTTGGAGTAGTGATTTTCAGACTACTGTGTCATTAAACATTTTGTATTATCCATCTCACGGCAGCCATTACTTAACAAATGGCAGCCAAAAAGACTTTACCTATATGTCAGTTTCCTCTTAGTATATGTCATGTCTTTGCAGAAGTCCTCAAACAATATTGCATTATATATTTTGGCCTATTTGATAGCTGCTGTTTGTACTTTTTTTTTTTACCATCAAAGGGTTATCTTCATATTCTGAAAACTGCTCAGATTTCTCATTATGCTGGTCAAATACTTAAACATTTTATTAATGTGCCATTTGCTCTACAACCTCAGCTGTAGGTAGTACCTTACCTTTTAAATTTTTCAAAATTATTAAAAATTTAATTTGGGGAATTTATCCTTATATTAGAATCCACTGAATTTTAAAAAATATTACCATTCCTTCATAAAAATCTTTTCTTAATATTATTAACATTACCATTTATAGTTTATATTGCTATAATACATGTTACTAAAATCAACTCAGATCATTAATTATATGTTACATAACCAAAGAATGTCTATCAGGATGTATCTTAATTTCTACCTGTATTAGTACTCTAAATTTTACATAAATCTGTAACTTCATTAGTTTGTTAAATTTAGTGGAGACAAATTGACCATGATTTAGCCTTTCACTTACACAGGCTTCTTCCCAGAAGGATTCCTAGAAACATTCACAAAGCCTTAATAATTTCTGTGATATTTGCCTTTGTAAGACATTTTAACCACAATTGATTAAGACTGCTGTTCCTTCCATCTCAACTTTCCCCCCAGTGTCAGGCAATGTTGGAATGGCCACAAACATATATGGAATCTGGCTAAAGAAAAGTTACCTTGAGGATACTTTGTGTTTGTGTTTAGTGGGATAGATTTATTTGGTTCACAGTCCCTTAAGTGTTCAGGTAAATAATCGCTAACAATATGGATGCAGAGATGACTTCTGGGAATCCTCTTAATGCTCCTTGACTCAAAGGGACAGAGTTAGAGGTCCTTTGATTGTGGCCAATTCAAGGAGCATCGTGACTACACTGCTTATGGAAACTTGAAATGCCCTAAAATTGTAAGGTCTTATAGGAGAGACATTGAGTAGAGATTTCTCCCTATATTTGACAGCAATCTTTATAATGTTATTAACAGTGATATATGGAACTAAGAGAAATATTTAAACTATCAAAAAACACATCTTCAACTATGCTAAAACAGAGACTAAATTATCTTCCCATTCTCTCCAGAAAATATTACAAAATTATTGTCATATAAAGAGTATATCAAAAAATTAGGGACAGACAATAAAGTAATAAAACTATTATGCTTTTAGGGGGATTTTGATGCTTATTGTATTTGTAATCTTGGAAAAATTGGGGCCTTATTGTGACTCTTTTCTTTACATATAACTAATTTTGCATTTGTAGGTTTGTGTTATCTTTCTTTGAGGCATCTCCAATTGTATAATCTTCCATACCTGCAAAACCTGGATTCAACCCTACATGACAGGAAACCAAAATAATTCAACATATTTTCCTAAGAAGAGTACATATTTATTTCAAATTAAATTTAGTTACCTAAAATAAAGTTTTTTAAAAAAATTTCCCTCTTTATTTTAATAGAATTTATCAAGATGAAGGACGTTTATATAGTTGCTCTTCATATAGCACTTCTGTTATGTTGCTTCATAGCCTGGCAAACTAATCCAAGCAAATGGGTTAGAAATTTTCAAAGAAAGACTCAATATTGCTATCTGTTAACTGGGTAATAAGCTAGATTGCCTACTTTCACTTCCCTCTGGTCTCTTTGGTTATGCATTTTGCTACATGAGAAAAAAGACAAATATCTGTCACAAATAATATACAGTAGTATATTATGATATATATTAACTTAGGACAGGTTTCCAGTTTCTCTGTGGTTTAACGTTTTGAAAAATAATGTGGGACATGGGACTTCCCTGGCAGTCCAGTGGTTAAGACTTCACCTTCCAATGCAGTGGGTGCGAGTTCGATCCCTGTTCAGGGAGCTAAGATCCCACATGCCTCGCAGCCAAAAAACCAGAAAAACATAAAACAGAAGCAATATTGTAACAAATTCAATAAAGACTTAAAAAATGGTCCACATAAAAAAAAATCTTTAAAAAGAAGAAAAATAATGTGGGACAATTGATACATGCCTCACAGGGGAGCTTAGAGGGTTAGTAACATAATACCAATATAAAAGGCTTAGAAGAAAAGTGGCCCCTAAGAGTAAGGTAGAATTATACATGATGTGTCCTGAGCAAATTGGATTATTCCAGAATGGCTATAGGCCCTAGTTTCATGAATAATCCTTTAAAAGCAAAGAGATAAATCCTGGAGGTTAAGTTACAGCTTGATGAAATATTTGAAATGACCAGATTTGGAATTCAGACTTTGTTGTACTTCAGAGGTATGGAAGAGCTACAACTACCATTTCTTACAACTTGTCCAGAATAATGTCTTATTATTCTCTCCTCTCTCCATAAATTGGTGTTTATTAAGCTAAGCAACTTTTTACATAAGTTCTGCAGGCATATACAGTGGCTGCTATCAGATAAAAGGGGTGAAGACATTTTAATGCACTGCTGGTCATGGCCTTAAATTCTTCATTTCTGTTTCTTTGCTACCCATCCAATATCTTTGTTAAAATAACAAAGCACAGCAGTTAGCATTTTAAACATTTACTCATATTCCTTATGTATTATAAAGTGATAATACTGAGAACAAATTTCAAAGAAGTAAAATTTTTCAGTACATGTTAATTCTTACCAACTATTGCAAATTTAAATCTTGTTCTAACTCATTCAGAGCATTTTCCTAAATTCAAAGTCATGCATTGACACTCTATGGACTCCCAGAACTAGTACTTTGGTGCTTGAGAACAGCCTGTATAGAAATAGCCCTCACAGAAAGCTCTCTTTAAATTTTTTTGGGAGAATAAGTTTTATCTTTTATAAATACCACTCAGAGCTGATCAGAAACAAGGTATTAACATGCTTTTTTAGGACTAGCTCTTAGTTCACCTAGACAGGATTTCCAAATTTTTACAGCTTTCTGTTCCATGTGGCCTCAGTAGAAGAAAAGTATTCACCTCAGTTTATAAATCTTTTCAGGAGGCAATACCATACCCTACATTTGCTCAAACCTCTCAGAGAGTCTCTTTCAGGTAAAAAAAAAAAAAAGTATTTTTTTCTCTAATTTCTCTGTTTTTCTAAGAGATTCCTATCCTTTAAAATGACCAACTGGCATAAAAACTAATATATACTAAAGTATTTTCTTTTATAAGTTCTTCAGGCTTCTGCTATTTCATAACTATTCCTTTCCAGAACCTTCTGGCACCAATTTACTTCTTAAGGGAACCTTAGATTTTTATCATAGCCTTTATTTTAAAGATGACTTGAACAGCAAACTCAAGTTTTGAAGAGTTTATATAAGTTTCCTCGCTTAACTAAAGAGCCCATAGTCTAAACAGAAACTCAAATACAAAGGCTCTTTTGATAACCAGAAAAATGATATTGCTGGAAATTGTTTAAATTCTACTGATAATGCAACCCATTCCCAGCAAAACAAAATGAATGTTCATATGGATATTTTGTTATGAAAATAGGTTTCCTTTTGTTTTCCTTGGTATTTATTGTTTTGACAGCTCTTGGTAAGAGAAGCACAGCTACATCTATGGATATAATTTTCTTTGATGTAAATTTCTGTTATTTCCCTTACCTCCCATTTGCAATTTTGTCTTGCTTTATGGAGCATCTGTGATGCTGTTAACTTTATTTCTTCAAACAAATAGGGTCATTTAGTCTAGATCTGCTCCAGTAGCTTAAAAAAATCCCCATTAAACACCCAGGTATTCCTAATTAAAGCAAATACGGAACTCTTAAAGGACCACTGGAAAATTCCACTGATGTTTGACACTGTGGGCAAATCAGCAATGAGGGCTTCTGCTTAAGCTTCTTTAAACTACAAAGGCATTTCTTAGAATGTAAGCCAGGTACTTAACTGGTGCAACTTTTCCAAAGAATTCCAGAAGTAACTCTTAGCTTCTTGAGTTGATAAATCAAAAGCTATAAATATCTTAGGAAATTATTTCTGAACACTTACTGCACAATATTTTGTTGTATAAACAGACAGTTTCGAAGGAAAAAACATCCTGAATTAGAGCAAAGCTTAGTGTGGGTATTGAAAATGGTCTATCCTGAAACTCTTAAAAGAGCAGCATCTCAACCGGTATATTTTTTTGATTCAAGTAAACATGACCTCTGGCATAATCCTGGTTATACTCCCATTAATGGAGACAGCCAGTTGCTTTTGAATCACCTCTTCACTTAAGGTAATCATGAATAATGCCAGAGAATAATGTTTCTCTTTGGGATGTTAACAAGTTTTCCCTCAAATGTAGAAAACCTGATTGCTGGAAGGGCATTGTGCTGATATAATTAAATGACATTTTTCTTCAATGTAGGTCTATTTCAAAGTAACAATTAAAATAATTGTCACAAAAACGTGCACACACACAATACCAAAATAAAAATATATTAAAAAAGTGGCTTCATCGGTTTGGGCTGGTATAACTAAGTACTATAGACCAGGTGGCTTATAAACATCAGAAATTTATTTCTCACAGTTCTGGATATTGGTAGTCCAAGATTAAGGTGTCAGCATGGTTGAGTTCTTCAGAGGGTCTTCTTACAGATTGCAGAGTGCCAACTTCTTGTGTCCTCACATGGCAAGCAGAGAAGGGGAGCAGGTTCTCTCATGACTTATAAGGGCACCAATCCCATTCACGAGGGCTCCATCGTCATGCCCTCATCTAATCCTTATTACTTCCCAAAGGTCCCACCTCCTAACACCATCATATTAGGGAGTAGGGTGTCAACATATGAATTGGGTGTGGGGGTGACACGATCAGTCCCTACCAGAGAATAAAGTAAAAATGATATCTACCCCACTTTTGTCCCCCATTGCTCCTTCCTGGAGGCAATTTTACCAGTTTCTTATGTATCCTCCCATAGAATTCATTGTCTCTCTCTCTCTCTGAATTGATCATGGTGTTCTGCCTTAAACTTAGAATGTTTGCTTGATTTGGAAGAAATGTTGGTTTTCCTTAGTTGATGTAACTACCAACAGATTCCTAAATCCATCAAATACTATCTTCAAAACAAGTAAATTCTCAGAGTGATGTTATATATCTTTGTCCTCACTGCTTCTATTCACACACATACAGTGAGAGGATATTTGCCCTCTTGCAGAATCTCTATAGCAGACAGAATAACAAAAAACACTGGAATTATCTCTTGAGTGTCTCCAGCGTAGCCAGTATAGCATTATATCAGGCAATCTCTCTATATGTTATAGTATTTAATCTTCACAACAAATATAGAAATCATTGCCTCTCATCCCTAGGTGCAGATTGAGGTTTAAGATTGAAAGTCTGGCCAGTAACTGAAATGCAGTTCAACACAGGTTTATCAGATAATGATTTCAAGTAGAATCTGGAGTTGTGGAGACTATATGACTCTATTATTAGGCTCTATCACTCCCTTCCTTCTTTCCTTCCTTCTTTCCTTCCTTCCTTCCTTCCTTCCTTCCTTCCTTCCTTCCTTCCTTCCTTCCTTCCTTCCTTCCTTCCTTCCTTCCTTCCTTCCTTCCCTCCTTCTTTTTGCAGTGAATCAATATCATTATGTCATTTAGATATATTTTAGGTTACTACAGAATTATTATAAAAAATACAATTCAAGGAATATTTCTAAATAGTTTGGGAAGAAAAAATCCAAAAAAAAATGTTCTGGACAAAATTATCCTTAATAACTCACTCCTCAATTTCAAAATCTCTAGAGATAAATTTTAAAAGTGTCTTGGAAATTCAGATGCAGTAAATTTCACTTAAGAATTTTAGGGTTGTAGGCTTGTCACAAAAGTATCCTGAAAGCTGATTCCTTATGAATAACCAAAAATTGACAAAAATCAATAAACATACTCAGAAAAAGAAGGCTAGAGTGCAATGCAATTGACCTTTTGACTTGCCTGAGTAATTGACCTGGAGTACTTTATGAGCTCTTCTTCATCTCTTTCAGTTGTTCTGTTAACATGTTGAGATATATTTAAAGTTTTGTTTTTCTTATTTGAAACTTAACTGCCATAACAAAATGAGGCATAAACCTAGTATTAATGTCTCTATCATTTCTCTCTTTTTAAGCGTGAGGCAATAATTAAATGATTATATATTGATTTAGCAGATATTTAAAGAGACCAAAGACAAGAAAGTATACTAGAAAATGTGTTGAGTTCAGTCCCAGAATGTGACATGAATTAAGCCTTTTTTTTCTATATTCCTTTAGTCTGCTAATTCATTCCATATATAAATAGGCTAAATCTATTTAGAAAATGACATAGACTAAGTCATTATATATCATTATCACTGTTATTATTTTGCACCTTGGTCTCTTTATCTATAGTGAGCATTGTGCCAGCTGAGCAATCTCCAAGGTCACTTCAAGGACAAATATTTCATCCAATTTTTGTTTTGAGAACTTGTGTTTTTAGACTCTGTGAAAGTTTGGACTGCTGGGGAAAAGGAGGATTTTATCAAAGGTGCACATGGAGCTCCCTAGCGGATAGACTTCTTAGCTTTACGGCTTCCTCAAGTTCTCAGATTGTGCTGGTTACTGAGTCCTCTTTGCTGCCTGGTCTCTAATTAAAATAAGATCTGTGATATCAGAGGAAATGGGGAACAGCAGGTTCTGGCATGAAAAGCATTTCACATTTCCTTTGGACATTTGGGACTTTGAGTTGTGGGACCTCACCTCTGGTGACTTGATGACACCATCCATTCTAAACAATGTGCTCTTCTCTCTTTATAACACAGAACTACCATTTAGGACATCATTGTCTTATCTGAAAGATAGCTCTGACTACCAGGATTAACCCTCTTTTGTTATAGAATTTTTATGAAACGTGTTAAATGTTTAAAATCACATATAATGGAGCTTTTCTCTAACACCACATCTGGTTGCTAATCAACTAAGAAATGTTGATGACAAAATATATAAAGCTATTATTAGTGTAATAGTTTATTCTAAATAGTTTGCATAAGAACAGTTAATGGGGAGGAAACAAGGCATTAATTTGAAACACTAAAAAGAGGTTTGACCAACTTGTTTCTCTGAGGTGGAGAAACAGCCAGATGCCTAGAGGAGAGGCTGTCTGCTGCCCTCCTGCCATTGTGTCTTCCTACTGGAATTTCATATTGAGAAATGGATCTATGCTTACCCAGAAGACTCAGAACATCCAGAATCAATTCCTTGAGGATAAGATTAATTTGAAACACATCAAACTCTTATCACTGGAAATTTGCCACTGAAATGGGATCTTTCTTCACATATTTCATACTATCTTTTATCCATAGTCTGAATGTTCTGCCAAGAATTTATTCAGTATCATTACATTGATAAATGGTCTTCAAGGTATTTTCCACAAACATTCTGTAAACTCTGCTGAAATAGCCTTTCCCAGAAGGGAGAGCTATGAAAGGCATTAGAATGCCAGTCAAACGTTAAGATTTAGCCAAAAAACAGTTACAGACATTTAAAGCTATGAATTCTACCGAAGGCAATTTCTTTTCACTTTTTCCTTTGTAATTTTTAGTTTTCTTTCTGAAAGATGCATATATTAAAGTTGTACGAATAATAAACTCAAGTCAGTGTGGTGATATAATGGAATTACGCTTTAAATTTAATAATTGACTGTTCTTTGTGGACTCACCATGACAAACTACAGAAACTAGAAAGCTGTGTTTTTTCTATTGTGTTTCACTATGTTTCCTCCAGTGCAGTTTGATTTTTATCCATAGGGTGTTGACATCATTTCCTTTCTAAGTGGCCATTGTTTAACTCTGGTGGAGAGGGACAGGAAGAGGGCAGTATATTTATTTATATAAAAGGTTCTTGTCAGGAAAATGTTTTCTTGGGTACTTTATTTCCTCATTGTCAAATGTAAGGTTCTTATAAAAAGATAGTGGCAGTGTTTTACATCTAATACAGAAGCATGGTAGATTGTTTCTGTTTGTGGAGCTTTTCCTTACCTTCATATCACTTTTAATAGGCATGTTTTATTTTGGATATTACTTTTTATCCTCTCATAAATTCCAGAAAGACATTTTGACACTATGATCCCCTGAAATTAAAAAAAAGAAAAGAAAAAACAAAAATCAAATACATTCATGTTTAGTGAAGATTGAGTTGTCTTCCATAATTCAACAGTCTATTCTTAGAGCAAATCCAGCTAAAATGGAAAGGATTAAACTCTGAGTTGATCAAAAGATTGGAGGAAGCTTGGGGTTTCAGTTCAACTTAGAGGCTGAGTTAGAAAGCACTGAGAATGGAATAATAATGGAAAAGTATATGATTCCCTGAAGTATGCTTTAATCCCTTTTTTCCTTCTCTTTGCCAAGGTCTCTTTTCAGAAATGGGGTTTAGAAAATAAGGACAAAATGTGATCTTTTGGATCAGCATAGAGGTCATTTTTCTCTATATTTTTAATGATAGTGTAGGAAGTATTTCCTTGGGCATTAGTAAATCTAAGGTTAATTTTTTCAAAGAGTAATATAAACTTTACCTGACACCTAAGGTGGTTTAATCACTCAACTAAGTACTTTACTATCATCAGTCATTTTATCCTCACAAGAACACTGGGAGAGTTTGGTTCAATTATCAACCCATTTCAGAGGACAAGGAAAACTCAGGCTTGCCTAAAATTTTGCAGTTGCTAAATTGTAGAGCTGATATTTTAACCCAGGCAGCCTGACATCAGAGCCTGCACTCTTAACACTGTTATACTGCTTGCCTAATGTGAGACACTATTCACCAAGCATACTTGTTCTCAATGAACATTACTTTAAATATATTTAAGAGAACATAATATAAAAATACATGTGCTTCCATCCTCACCATCACCTCTACCTTTAAGAAAACAAAATATTTATCACCAGGGATCCAGGCACCATGCTAAGCCTTAAGAGACACAGAAGTGAATCACAAAGAGACTTTTCTCTCTTACATCTCAAAGCCTGGTGATGGAAGAAACTACTCTGTTTACTTATTTGTTGGATTGTATGTTTTTTAAAATAATAACTGCAGTTCATCTAAGATAATAAATTCAAATAATTTAAAGAATAGTTCTTAAATGACTTTACATGTGGCCAACATGAAAATCTTATTTTTTATGCAATAAACATAAGTGATGTCTATGCATGATTACATAATGATAAATTATTCATATTGTTCCATAAAGAAAATGTGCCATTTCTTCAAGCAAACTATAATATCTGACTGACAGGTGCATGGTAACTTTAGTTCTTATATCATCCTAATGAACTTTTCCTTAACTCATAGTCTTGATGACACCACAGGTACTGACAAAGTAGCCTTATGATGTGGAACGCATTGCAGTGGAATGGGAAAAAAACAAACATAGTCTCAAGTATCAGAAAGTAGTGTTTTCATACCACTTCTGACCTTACAAGTACTGGGACTTTATACTGTGTCTTCATTTGTCAAAACATAGATACATGTTTCCTATCTCAAGGACTAGGTAGTTTTAAGATGAAAGGAGATGTAAGGAAAGCACTTTACAATATAAGGGGCCTGGAACAGTGGCTGTCAAAGCCTGGGCTGTCAGTGAACATCATTCACTTTTGCTAAGCCCCCAAATCTTTTAGTAATCATGGCAACAACTAGGCTGACTAAGTAGAGTTTCTACAAGGAATACTGCTGTCACTATCATAGGGGAGATGTATGTGATGGGAATAATATTACAAAGATAAAGTAAAGCAGACTAGTCTCATCTCTCTTGTTTTGTATTCTCTCCAGATGCCTAGAGGAGAGGCTGTCCACTGCCCTCCTGGCATTGTGTCTTCCTACTGGAATTTCATAATGAGAAATGGATGTTCAGCTAGTTATTCCTAGCTTTCAGGGCACATGGACAAAGACTCTATTTGGATGGTTCCTGTGCAGATATTGTGCCTATAAGGAGAGTATTTCAAAAGATTAAAATTAAAGAACACACACACAAGAGAAGCTCTGGCCTAAGCCCTCATCAGTTCATTCTCTTTCCTTCTCTATGACCACTGAATATTCTTCAGAGGTTTTAAAATCCAACTTCTCATGAAAGTACAAATCCAGAAATAGAAAATGTCTTGCTTAGAGCCTGGTGTGCAACTCAGGTGTCCTCACTTCCAAACCGTCTTTCTTCCCAGGCAACACAGTGTCAGCAATGTCTACGTTATTGCATACAGCTAAGCAGACCTGTGGTCTAATCTCTGTACTGTTCACATTTAACAAGATATCAGCCAGGGACTTTGAGCAATCATCTCTATCTTTACTGTGATTTTCCCTTCGGAAGAAGTTCAGAGGATTTATAGGGCATTTAAATCAACACATCTTCTTAAATATCATCTGGAGACATTTCTCCCATCTCCAAAGTTTAATTTTTATGACAGGAGCTAAAATTGTGCACAACTCCTACCCGCCATCCCCATGTATTGGGTTGGCCAAAAAGCTCCTTTGTTTTTTAAGTAAAAATAAAAGATACATTTTTCATTTTCACCAAGAACTTTATTGAACAACATATTCACCGTTTCGTTCCACTAGTGCCATTTTTCAGGCAACTTCGTAATTCCATCTTCCCAAAACTTTTAATCTTTTTGAGCAAAGAACTGTTTCAGGTGCCTTTTACAGTCTTCCAGGGAATTGAAATTTTTTCCATTAAGAGAGTTTTGTAAAGACCGAAATAAATGGAAATCAGAAGGTGTGATGTCTGGTTAATACGGCGGATGAATCAGAACTTCCCAGCCAAGCTGTAACAGTTTTTTCCTGGTCATCAAAGAAACATGCAGTCTTGCTTTATCCTGATGGAAGATTATGCGTTTTCTGTTGACTAATTCCAGACGTTTTTTGTCGAGTACTGCTTTCAGTTGGTCTAATTGGAACAGTACTTGTTGGAATTAATCGTTTGATTTTCTGGAAGGAGCTCATAATAGAGGACTCCCTTCCTATCCCAGCATATACACAGCATCACCCTCTTTGGATGAAGACAGGCGTTTGGTGTGGTTGGTGGTTGTTGATTTCACTTGCCCCACGATTTCTTCGTTCCACATTATCGTACAGTATCCACTTATCATTGCCCATCACAATTTGTTTTAAAAATGGAACGTTTTCATTATGTTTCAGTACAGTAGAGAATTGCCTGCAGAAATACGGTCAAGAAGGCTTTTTTAGTTTAATTTATATGGAACCCAAACATCAAAGCAATGAACATAACCAAGCTGGTGCAAATGATTTTCAGTGCTTGATGTGGATATTTTGAGTATATCAGCTACCTCCTGCATAGTATAACGTTGATTGTTCTCAATTAATGTGTCTATTTGATTGCTGCCAACTTCAACTGGTTTACCAGTTGAGCATCGTGGAGCATCGTCCAGCAACAAATCTCTAGCACGAAACTTTGCAAACCACTTTTGACATGTTTGATCAGTCACAGCACCTTCTCTATACACTGCACAAATCTTTCTCTCTTTTTTAAAATATTTTTTAAAATATTTATTTATTGGCTGCACCAGGTCTTAGTTGCCATATGAGGGATCGTCGTTGCTGAGTGCAGGATCTTCGTTGTGGCATGTGGGATCTTTAGTTGCAGCATGCAGGCTCTTAGTTGCGGCATGCGGGATCTAGTCTTGAGTTTCAGTTGCGTTTTTACCTTTCTTGAAATAATAAAGCATAATATGCCAAAAATGTTGCTTTTTTCTTCCATCTTCAATATTAAAATGGCTACACAAAAATTTACCAATTTTGATAAGTTTTTTTTAATGCATGCTGATATGACAACTGTCACAATACAATCTACTAAAATTGTTTTGAATGAAGTTAAAGACAACTACGCTCTACTAGAGCCATGTTACGGAAAAAAGCGAATGAACCTTTTGGCCAACCCAGTATACAGCACCTCATTGCTATTCTTCTCCATCCCCTTCCATTTACTTCTCACTCTTAACTTGTCCCACTCCCTCTAATGGGAAAAGTCATCCTTCTCTGAATCTAATGCTCTTATAACAAGGAACACCTCCTCTATAATCAGGGGAATAGTGTCCTTCATCATCTTGTTATGGTGACTTATAATTAGTACTTATTTCAACTCTCTTCTACAAACTCTTAAATATTAACACGGAAAATAAAACTAGTCAAGTAATTATTGTCTCAGGCAATGGTCAGCGCAGTGTAGGTTGTTCCAAGGAAACTCCCTCCACTCACCTGGAGCCACTAAAACCTCACTTTGATTCATTGTTGACAAAGAAATAAAACATAGGTTATAAGAGTGTACTCAGCGTTACTAAGGCATATCTGTCTTGGAGTCAATACAACATACTGTGTTTTCTCTTTATTTTTTTGACTGTCTTTCTATGTGTTTGTTTCCTCTGCTAGACTGTGAGATCCTTGGGGCAGAACTGTATCTTATTGGTTGTTTTGTGCCACAGGCCTGGTATTTTACCTACAATAAATTGGCCACTCACTAAATGTTCAAGAAAGAATGGAAGAACAAATGAAAATCTCTCTGGAACCTGAAGTTTTGTAGGTATTGAGTACAGGGGAGAGCAAAAGGAGAAAGGATTGCCCTCCCAACTTGCTAACCCAAGCTGATGCCAGAAATCTGAGTTGAGCTGTGTTAAAGATATCCCTTCCTCGCAGACTCAATCCAGTCATCTTCCTTTAAAATCCATACAGGGACTGGAGCAGAGCCATCTCATTCACTGTCTGGGAACATCAAGGCAGCTTTCCTTTGTGGTCTGTGGTTGGCGACAGCAGAGGCTAACATTCCATCTGCCTGGCTCTGGTCTGTAATCCCTTTGATGGCCTCTCGACTGTGAGGACACGGCCCGGCAAGGCCAGCGGGGAGCCTTCATGCCTGCTCTTCTCTGCTGCCTGTTTCCATTATTTCTTCTCTGCATAAATAGCTAGTCTACCAGGCCAGCAAGTTCTTTAGATTTTTTTACACATTATGCAGTGTCAAAAGTAGCATAAATCTGAGTCTCCCACACCTGAACTTCCCCCTCCCCCCCTCCACCATCACCAGCTAACACAGGGTCTTTACATTGAAAGCTGCCAGCTGTGCAACGGGAGAGAAATTAGCAGCTCTCCCAGCCAAAGACCTCGGTAAGGATGAGTGCATATTGATAAGATGGGCTGTGGCTATATCACCTAGATTACAAATCCAGTTTGGAAATTGCAAAGGTGCCTTAATACCATAAGCAAACACTGTAAACTTAAAAAAAAAATTCCATCTCTCTTATCTGATTGAGACTGATCCAGGTTATCTCAACAGCTAAATGGCAATGCATTTTAAATGAAACAGGAGGCAAATCTAGGTACTTTGTGTAAGCAGAAGAACAGAATTGGGGGGAAAAAACACTAGTGCCTTATCTCACAGTGTCCCTCGGAAAAAGTAATGTTACTCTCAAAGAAAAATTTTAGCCGACAAGAGTGTCCAGTTGATAATTCCATGGCCTTTAATAATTTATGTACCTAATTTTATCTTTAAAATGCAATAAATTTGATTTTGAAGTTGAGTGTAGTTTAAGATAAACTGATAAAACACAGCAAAATAACTCCCAATGCTCTCAAAATTGCTTTTCCACTGATATCAAAATCAAAGTGACATTGAACATTGGATAAACTAATTTGAATTTATAACATTTTGCTCCCAAATAGGCATTCTCCTTTTATAGATGAAGGACTAACAGCTGCATATTTATATTGTGATGCGCACTGATGTGATTTCAAGGGTTTTTCACCTGGATGCCTAGCAGACATACCTGGCCCATTAAAATTCCCAAGAAATAGGTTTTCTGTCTCCTGGTTTTTTTTTCCCAGTCTAAAATTAACAATGTTGCATTTTATACAAAGGCAGTCAGTGGTTCAGTGAAGTAGCTATTACCTACATTCAAAGAAAAGTGTTATTGAAGAATTAAATGTATCATTATGGAAGAGACAGAATCCAAAAGCCAGTCATTTTCAATGCTAACATAGTCACGCTCTAATTTAGATTTGTTTATAATCATCTGCTATGATTCATAGTCATTTAGATAACATATCACATTACTAATAACTTTATAAATCATCAAATGTACAGCATAAAGAAAACCTATCTAATTGAAAATAGAATTAACAAAAATCAAAGGTATTTTTAAATGTTGGTGTAAAGAAATTGTGATCATTTTATGTTTTTTAAAAAGTCATTGGAAGCAGAGGTTATTTGTAAGAGCAGTTTTGTGCCATACTCAGTGAACATGAATAAAAGGAAAGAAACTTGATTTGCATGCAGTATAGATCACTCAGTAATTTTAGAGAACTTCTAGTCTCTGGTGCAATAAGAAAATGAGCATTACAGTCTTGAGTGAAATTCACAGAAATAGTCTCAGGACAGTAAATTGCCTATAAACTCTTGCCTAGTAGAAAGCACTCTGAAATACTGAATAACATCAAAGAAATATGTATATATCATGAGTTCTCCATCCAAGAGTCTAAAAGTGACCTGCTTAATCGGTTCCATAATTCTTCACTTGATGATAATTACTTTTCACATTAACTTAATTCTTAACTCTCATCTTCAGGTCTTTTCATCTCTCCTCTATCTGCTCTAATTTCTTTTAAGAGAGTTTTCCCAAATCATGTCTCTGTTGTATCGTGTTAAAGTAAATAACTATTCTCCAGCCAGCTGTATGGCATTAAATGATGCAGTAACTATCTGGACCAATGTTTCTTTAGGTCACTGCCATCCCTAAAACGTCAACTGGCAGTTCTACAGCTTTTCCATAATATTATTCTTCATAATGATACCTATAGGTGGTACAGGATTCTCAAATATTTTTATTCCTTTTCCAGTAAACATATGTCAGTTAGATGTGCAAAGGCATAATATTGGTATTATCACAGAAAGACTAAATTACTTTTAAATTAATAATTAAATAAGTCTTATAATTTGTGGAAAATGCAAAAACATGGGGAAGGTATCTTCGATTCTGATATTAATCAAATAATTGCAAATTTTAAAAAAGAGTTGCTGTTGTTCAAGTATTCCCAGTGATTAAACAAAATGCTGCGTTTAGGAGCATTTGAGATGATTATAATTGGCCCAGCATTCTTGGAGGAGCATTTGGTTGTATGTTTTAAAGGCACGAAAATGTGTGCTACCCTAATCCACAGATCCCATCTCTAGGAATATTTTCTAAGGCAATATTAATAGGTATGCAAATATATATTTATAAGAATTTCATTAAAGTTTTATTTATAGAGTATAAACATGGATATATATATATACATGTGTGTATCATGCTTCATTCAAATAATAAGGTGATGTGATGACAAGTTAACAGTCTGGAAGTATATACATTTATTGGTAAGGAAGGATGTTTATGTTTTGTTTTGACTGATAAGAGTAGCTAATAGCAGTTGGCAAATTATAAGCAATTTGTGTAAAAATTGTTATACATATAAGGGGAGGTATCTAAAATGTATACACTAAAATATTTACGATGGTTTTCTCTGAGTAATTGAATTATAGAAGATTCTATTTTTTTCATTTCTGTTTAATAATAGTTTTGGATTTTCTGCAGTAACTATGGATGGTATGATTTTTTAAAACATTCTAAAATAAAAATTCACTTAAAAATAGGAATTTATTACTGGCATATTTGTTCATTATCTAGTCATTAAAGATAATGAGCAAAAATATTTCATTTCTCAGCTAAGCTTGAAAAAAATTCTGTATATACTCTATACATGATATTGTTCCACCTGGGTGACAACCACATCCCTTACTTCTAATGGTTATCCTTAACTTCTCGTCTCCAGGTAGTCTGTGTGGAACCATTTATAGGAATCACCATTTGTAATTGGAAGGGCAGGCAATTGCAAAAGTAGATCAACTCCAAGGAATATGAGTGTTTTCAAGGAATTAGCACAGGGCAGAGAAAACATATTTCCAGGGCTGTGAGGAAACCCTTCAAGGTTGCCATCAGTGCTACAGCGACTCTTCAACATATTTCCGTAGGAAATGGGCCACTGTCACTAAGGGACATGGTAAGGAAAAACAGTCCAGTCATCTGAGAAATGAGAGTCCTTGGTTGATTAGTCCAAATCCATCATCTTTATTAGCAACATGAAAGCACATCTTCTGCATGTGGTCAGCTTGACCTGTGAAGTACAGCATATCTTTCTTTCCTCAAGCATTGCTCCCATTGTTCCATCCACTGAGTGCTGGACTTTTTCTCATGATGAGACATGTTTTGTCTTTCTAAATAAAGTCCATGGAGAAATTTATACATAAATGCTGAGCACTCCTTGCTTCTATGTCACGGCACTCTTTGTCCAAGGTGATGCCTCTGTAAACTGCAATCTTATAGTTAGATTATTAATCAGAAAATATGTAAATTGTACAAGAACTGGAACCATGTCTTATCCACCACTTTATATCTAGCACTAGATACAAAGAAGACATTCAATTAATGCTTGTTGAATGAATGAATGAATGAATGGTGAATAATGAATGAGAACATGAGTTAAACAATAGTAATTGAAAGTGAAGTGTTTATACATGAACAGTCATGAAGAACTGTGAAAAGTAAAAAACACCAAGTAGACTTAATTATATGTGACCATTTAAAGCATGATGAATATGATATCAGTAAATAACAGGGAGTATTAAAATTATTTTCTAAAAGGTGCTAGGTTAACTAGATAGCAATTAGATAAAGCAGTTTAATCCACATTATACACCACACAACAAAATTCCATATGACCTAAAGTGCCACAGAAAAAAAGAACATTAAGTATTCATCAGTTCTCTGAAGAAGAGCTAATGAATATGTAAAATGATAAATACCTAAGCTTCCTAACATAGAAGCAGTAGAAGAAATGCTAAACTAAATAATCCACATTCAGTGATACAAAAATTCTAGACTACTGTAAAAGTTTAAAAGTAGTAAAACTTTGTATTTTTAAATACAAATTGATTGGAAAATTGGAAAATAAATTCTCCAGTGACTAGGTATAAAATATGATTAGTCAATTCCCTCAGGAGAAAGTGCACTTAGAAAACCAACATATTGAAAAGTCTGAAATCTCAATAACAAGGAATCAGTAGAATTAGGAAAAAACAGCATGGCACCATTTTTCACCTGTTGAATCAGCCATTAAAAACTGTTAATGGCGGGCTTCCCTGGTGGCGCAGTGGTTGAGAGTCCGCCTGCCGATGCAGGGGACACGGGTTCGTGCCCCGGTCCGGGAAGATCCCACATGCCGCGGAGCGGCTGGGCCCGTGAGCAATGGCCGCTGAGCCTGCGCGTCCGGAGCCTGTGCCCCGCAACGGGAGAGGCCACAACAGTGAGAGGCCCGCGTACCACAAAAAAAAAAAAAAACTGTTAATGGCAAAATAAGTCATACTTTGCCCACAGCAAAGTAAATTAGCACTATCCTTTTGGAAAACAATTTGGCAATATGTTTCAAGTACTGTAAAAATGTTTGTATGCTTTGTTCTAATATTCCCATTTTGTAAGGCTCACCCATTTGAAAATAACACACGAGAAGTACCTCTCTGTATTCATTGCTTTTTATTTATAGAAGTGAAAACTGAGCCAAAAATGTCCAACAATAGGGAAATAGTTAAGTAATTTTGGAACACCCATTCAAAAGAGTATGAAGGAGCAATTTCAATGAGAGCTATGGATGTGAAAAAATTATGGATAAGAAAAAGTACAACATTTTATACATAATATGATTGCAGCTGTGTAAAATACATGCATCTGGGAAAGGTGGGATGGGATTATTTTCATATGAGGAAGGGGGAGGACACTTTTATTTCTTGTTTCTTCCATCCTGTTGTCTGGAATAGAGATTTATGAGTTCCAGAGGCTTCTTTCACCATCATGTGGAGGGTGGCACTGAGGAACAGTCAAGCCTCAAGCTTGAAGTCTGAGGCCCTGCAGACACAATGAAGCTGCCACATCAGCCCTGGGTGGAATACTTGAGATTATTTCTCTCAGCTTTTATTATTTAAGCCTCAGCTGTTTGGGGTTTTCTGTTACTGTTTGTTAGTTTATTTTTGCTGAATGCATCTGAGCCTAATTGTAACTCATGTGTAATAAAAAATGTCTAGGATTCATTCTATATTTAGCATGAACAAGCAAGTCCAAGTTCTAATTAAAATTTTAAGCTAAATATTAATATTTTTATTCTGAACATAGTCTGTTACACTCCATCATTGAATATCATACATTATGTTTTTAAATGTCCTATTTATCAAGGTGTTTACCAAAATAAGAAATGGTACACTGCAATATTTTGTCATTATTAATAATCATTAAATTCAAAAGTTTCATAAGTAGTTAATCTGACTTGATTCCTATTTTTTCTTGTTTCCAGTTCATTTCCCACCCTAACAATGAGAGCAGTTCTCTGTTTTCAGTTTTTTTTCGCTTTGTTTCAGAACCGTCATATTCCTCTCACGGGAACTGCCTAACTCTGTTTAGTTTTGGCAGCCACAAAATATGTTCCCAGGACAAATGGCCCATGTACACTGTGAAGTGTACACAATTCCAAGGTCAGAATAATGCTACATGCTAACAAGCAGATGCATACAGCTGGCGTTTTAAAAGACTTGGCAAAATTCACTCTTTGTTGAGCTTTCTCACAATCCTTATAAGATTTTTCTGAATATTTTATACTGGCCTTATTTTATAACATCTAGATTGAGAAGAAAATTGAATACAAACACATGATACATATACAATGAGTAAATTCCAGGGCTTTTTTTTTTTTTTTTTTCATTTGGGTCATCAAAACCTCAGTGTCATCATTTTTAGAATTAAATATTGTGGATGATACTTATAACAAATTAGGTGTGATGAGGCATTAAGAAAAGTCAGAAATGTTTATTAACATAAGTGCTAAGTCAATGAGATAAAAAGCAAAAAGTAGATTTTATTTTGGCTGGTCAGCTAGAAAATATGTGAACTGAAGAAAAGCAAACTGCAAAGTTTCCATTTGACTATACACAAAAAGAGTAGCATGTAATTTAAAATATTATTCTGTACCAATTCTATGCTACATGGTCAAAACAAAATACCTTCTACTTAAGGATTTATAATCCTTAGGAAGGAAGGAAGAAAGACAACAGACAATGCTATGTTCCAGAAACATTACAGTTAATTTCTCTAGCAACCTATGTGAATATCCAGTAAATTCTAAAGACAACCATAGTTTATATCTATATATATACACATAGCTGCATAATATACATATGTGTATATATCTCTTCGGAAGAACCATAAATGTATTCCTCATAATTTTTAGGTTATATATATGAGCAATTAAAAAAAGAGGTTCAATTCAAAAACGGTCGATGAAATATTTTTTAACAGGGTAAATTTTGTCAAAAATTGTACACAAGTGTCTGAGTCAATTGATTCTGCACAATTTTTCATGATAGAATATTTAGTTGAGAAACTATTCACTAGGAAGATTGGTAACTCAGTAGTCATTATTTATATCAAGCTACACTCAGGAATTTTTCAAAACTACAATCAGGAATATAGTCAGAAAAAAGTAAGACATAGGGTAGTAAATTAAGAGTTAAAGTCACAGGTTCAGCTCGAATGACCTCTCCCCTAAAGAGCCAATTTTAACAGCCTGACCTGCTTCCTCCGAACAAACATGGCAGTTGGTCATGCCTCTGATATGATTCCTGAGTGTGCTAGCTCAGTGGTAATTTTTTGTGTAAGCCTACAGAGATTATTGCTCCAATCTCCTGCATGGTTCCTCTTCCTCCAGTCTTGCTTCTGTATGATCTAGTGGTTCTCAAACTTGAGCATGCCTTGGAATCAATCATCTGAAAGCCTTCTGAAACCACACATTGGTGAGTCTCCTTCTCTACAGGTCTTGATTGAGTAGCTTTGGGGTGAAGTCCAAGAATCTGCATTTTAAACAAATTCCCAGGTGATAACTATTCTGCTGGTTTTGAGAATATTTGGAGAACCACTGACTGGTCTAATCTTTACTCCACCAAGGAGACAGAGAGAGCTTTAAAAACAAACACCCAAGGATGTTTAAAGAGTTCTAGTATCTTAAATAGTCTATACTACAAGATGCTTTCATTCATATGGCACTTCCCTACTGGAGCTTATTTATTTATTTGTTTGTTTGTTTGTTTATGGCTGTGTTGGGTCTTCTTTGCTGCCCACGGGTTTTCGGGCTTTCTCTATTTGTGGCAAGAGGGGGCTACTCTTCGTTGTGGTGTGCGGGCTTCTCATTGCGTTGGCTTCTCTTGTGGAGCATGGGCTCTAGGTGCATGGGCTTCAGTAGTTGTGGCTCACGGGCTTAGTTGCTCCGTGGCATGTTGGGTATTCCCGCACCAGGGCTTGGCGGGCTGATTCTTAACCACTGCAACACCAGGGAAGTCCTGGAGCCTCTTTCTTACCAGTTCCCTCCTTCACACTCCAGAAACAGTCATGTTAAACTTTGGGGATTCTCAAATGTAATTAGCTTTCTTTCTCTTCAGGGCCTTTATGTCTCTTCTTCCTGGCACACTCATTTCTTCCTCTACCTGGCTAACTCATACTTACATTTCAGGCAGCACATTTTCCTTCTTTCAGGAAGTCTTTCTGTCTCCATTAGAGGTGTTGCTCCTATGTATTCCCTGAATGCTCAACTTCTACTTCAGCCTAGCGATAATACAGTAGCTCCTAACTCAGTTAGAGAGTCTATAACGGGCATTGGCAGCATCTTTTTAGCTTACTACTGTCTAGCACAGGACTTAACATGTGCCAGCTGCTCAGTAAAGGTCTGGAATGGGTGGATAACTTAATGAATGAGTGTCCTAGTTTACCTATCAGACTTTAAGCTTGTGGAATAAGAATTTAGTGCTTGGATCTTTGTTTTTTTCATGGCATCCAGAATAGTCCCCTGCACATGGTAAGTACTATATAGTGATGATTGCTGAAAGAAGAGATGAATGGATATAGGGATGGATGAAAAGAAAAGGGGGAGGGCTTCCCTGGTGGCGCAGTGGTTGAGAGTCCACCTGCCGATGCAGGGGACACGGGTTCATGCCCTGGTCTGGGAAGATCCCACATGCCGCGAAGCGGCTGGGCTCGTGAGCCATGGCCGCTGAGCCTGCGCGTCTGGAGCCTGTGCTCTGCAACGGGAGAGGCCACAACAGTGAGAGGCCCGCCTAGCACAAAAAAAAAAAAAGAAAAGAAAAGAAAAGGGGGAACACAGCCAAATACCGAGAAGTAGCTACAGTATTTGGAAAGGTTAAGTAGGAATCTTCTTATATTTACTAAAACAAACAAACAAAACAGACAGACAAGCTCTCTGACATGGATTCAAGGAAGCTAGCCCATAAAAGGAAAGTAATGGCAAATATCTATTCTAGAAAATTGAAAAATTAATTTTTCAGGGGTTATTCCGTCATCTGAAAGTTCAGTATTACAAGACATTAAGCCTTACTAGAAAAGTATTCCTGGAAAATGTGTAGGGAGAGATGTTCCCAACAGAAACAACATTCATGTTAATAGGGGAGATGGCAATATCACAATACATTTGTGTAAGTAAAGAGCCATAACACAAGAATATTCAGACGTTGGCTTCAGCTGTGGCTGCCACCTGGTAGGTCACAGTGTAGGAAAAATGAGAGCTGTGACACAGGAGAGTAAATCAGAGGCCTGGGAACTGGAAAATCAGAATTCTGTTCTTGATTTTAGCTGCTGAATTGCTACAGGAACTTGAATATGCTGAGTGCTTCAGTTTCTTCATCTATGAAGTGGGGCTAATAAAATTCCCAGTAAGACTATGCATGAATGAACAGATATCTGTCAATACAGAAAGCCCTCTGGACATATTACTATTTTGAAGCTACCGCAGATACTGTTTTTCCCCAGTCTTAGTCTTCCCCTGTATTCAAGTATGGCTAAACTTCCTGTTATTTTGCAGTTTTGTGGAGTCTGTGTTTTACATAAAGCTGCATTTCCCAAGCTGCTGAGTGCAGTGATTATTCTTGCCTTCAGTGAGAAATTCTGCAGATAACAGAAATAATTGGACTGGAGCAGCTGCTAGCTTTCCCATTTTTTTTAAACAATTATGAATGGTTTCATTTTGTGTATTATTTGCTTCTCTTACATTCTCTTTTCTTGCAGCCTAGAACTGAAGACTTTCTGTTATAAGCCTGTAGAGATTAAGAACATAATTAAGAAGTAGCAGAACTTGTAGTTGGCATGACATCCAGCAAAGATGGCAGAAAAAACACCATTGAGCAGGAAAGACCACTTAAACCAGCAATCATCCACAGAAAGGCAGTGCAAATATAGGGGGAAAGGAGACCTGGAGAAAAATATTTGACACACAGAAAGAGTGTCCAATCCCTCAGGGGGAACTCAGCAACAGAAGCAGGCAAATGCAGCCAATATATAACTTGGGAAGATAAAGGTGGGCTTTTCCATACACCTCTAGCAATGTCTATATTTATTGTCTTTGACTTCGTGGCTCTTCAGGTGGGCAAGTCTTGCAGAGCATTTACTGTCTACCAGGTAGAACTTTTCAATAGTAGCTTTGCTTGTGTGATTGCCGTAGCCTAAAATGCCATTTCATTTCCTCTCTTTTCCCTAATTCTTCAGCATCTCGGTGGAGATGTCTCAAACCTTTCTCAGGTGGAAATATCTGTTCTGTCCTGATGTCTATAACAGAACAAGAATCTCATTATGTCAAAATTATTTTCTCTCTCCAGCCTTACGTGAGCTTCTTGAGAATAGAGATCTTATTCTCCTTCATCTCTGCACTGCTATTTCCTCACCCAGTGTTCCTGCCACATAGTAGAAGCTACATAAATGTTGGGTAGGATCTCAGCCTTTGGAAAAAAGAGAGAATGCATGACTCAGTGCCAGCTGACATCATCAAGTGCCACTGTCATTACCTGACATAAAACTAAGCACATCTCTGTTTTATCGGGAGTATCATTTGTGTTTATGGAAGCCTGTGTACTGTCTTTTTCAGAATTCATAAGTAGCTGTTCTGTCCTTATATTACTACAAAGTCAAAACAGTAAAAGCATCTTACATCACAGACTTGGCATTGGATTAGCTTAATGAGAGTGTTTTCCATATAAAGATAAATGAAGAAAAATCCAGAGCAATTACTAATTAAATGGAGAGAAAATGTTTTTCTGACGCAGAGCCAATAGATCATTTTCATTGGCAAGATGTTGTCTCCCTCCATCAAAGTGGCCTGAACTAAGGTTACTGAATTTTTAGAAAGACTTGGGGCCCCCTAATTTAGGAGATGACTCTGGGGAAGGTAGATGTCCAGTATTAGGGCAGCACAGTGCTTTGCTTTTTGTAGTGGACACTCAACAGATCCTTAACAAATAAATATAATATCTAAAGGATACAAATGTTTTGGGGAAAAAATCTGTTGGGGCTAATGATCTGGGTGATTTCAAATTGAAGCTACCAGATACATTACAGTCTTCAGCCAAATCACTAATGGCAGTGTACCGTGCCAAATGCTGAATTGTAGAAATTATGACACTCATTTATGAAATGATACCCACTAATAACGCCCTGGTTTTCAAGAATGACTAAATAAATGATAACACTGGCAACTTGACCAAAATTGCATCCTATCACAATTTGTCAGCATTAAGAGACACAATTCTACAGAAGTGACGATTTTGGGTTTTTTACATTTTTATAACTTTATCACATCTTCAAAATGCTTTTTGTCCTATGTCTTATGCTATTTGGGCCTCACTGCTCTCTTTTAAGTAATGATGAGCAGTAAGTTTACACAGATTTCAGCTAATGTCTAAACTAGTTTTTGTCTGTTCGGGTGATTCCTGGAGAAATCCAAATTTCTCCGGAAATGGTTTGGAACTGAACCCACAGTATCTCTGAGTTATGCCTGTATAGCTATAACATTAGTGAGAGTCTGCTTAGAATCACATTACTCTTCTCTGTGATTATATTCTCCAAGCATTAAAACAAACAAAAATCCTGGGTGGATGATGAAGTGAGGAGGAAACCAGAATTTGGATCATATTTTCTGACATTTTCACTGGATAAAACAAGTTTTAGGCAGTAGCTCTTCCCTTTCTGTCTCATTTGGGTTTGACTTCTTAACCTAAGGTGAATTACTATTTATTTGATAGAAATCTTCCCACAAATCTATATTCCTATTGCCAAGTCTATGATTAAGTTAAGTAACTAAAAAATTTTTAATTGGAATAGTTGTTTTTCATCTAAATACATACATGCATACATACATTCTATAATCCTAAACTTTACCTTAAACATTATGCTTTCTTAAAATAGTAGATGAGCCTTAAAATAAATACCAAACCGTCAGTTGTGCCAATTATGATGTTTTCTGACCCAGATTTTTTTTAAGTGAATCTTTCTTTCCACACTTTTACTGCCAAGCAGGTTCTTGTTCTGGCCAAGAAAGGTAAAGAAACCTCCACGAATACTTTAGGTATTTAAGTCACAATAAATATACCCCCAAAAAGAACGAAAAGTAAAGACTTTTTTAGGTATAATGTACTGATTTTTCTCTATAAAAGAAGGGAAAACCTCCATGAAACTCGATGTTTTTCAAACCCCTTCCCCAGTTTATCCAGTAAACTCAACACATACGTGATATGGCAGAGCCTAAAGGAATACGCTGCCTAATTCCTCACACCACAATTCTAAAGCCCTTGTGAATTTTGATTTAGCTTTATCTCTCGCATGGCTAAATGAAAAAGAAACAAGCAAAAAAAACTCTGCCCTGCAAACCATTTTAAAAATATACTTCCTTTCCTTGTCACCCCAATTCCCATTTTCATAATCTTTACCAGCACGCGCGCACACACACACACACACACACACACACACACACACACACACACTGTGATGAAAATGCAAGGGGGCACAAGACAGAAAAAGTAAGCAGATCTGATTTCCTTCTCCATAGACTGCAGAACAGGATACATTTGGAAATTAATTTCAGTTAACTCACGTGATCATAGCTTTGGGGACGCGGTAGCCTAGAAATCAATCACTTTCCCTATATGTAATGTGAGAAGATTCCGAGAGACAAAATGCCACTATTAGAATAGCAAGGAGCACAGGGGTGTCTGGATGAAACCTGTCCAGAATCCCTAATATGTCTGAAAAGCCCAAGTGTTGTTCAGCAGCCCGAGTCGGTGGCTAACCTGGAAGAAGGATTAAAGGCTGCATTTGAAGCTTCCAGAAATCACCTTGTGAATGTGTCACGGCTGAAAACATTTTTTTTTTTTTTCCATTCTGTAGTTTAAAACAGAGCTGGCAAAAACCAAGAAGTACATCATAAATCAAAGCTACAAGCAGGGTACAAATTAGAGCCAGGCCATTGTGATAAGAATTTCCACAACAAAAACCCAGCCATCAGAATTCAAATGGATGAATGTAATCATTAACATGAGCACTTAAAAACAAAATTCTCCTGATTTTTCAATTAGTGCTTTCACTCACAATTAGAGCTATTGTGGGAATAAACATCATACTCCCAGAAACTCCATTCACAGTATGATGCATGAATAATCCAGTAGGAGAAAGAGGTGGGAACTTCGCATCTCAGTAAAGAGCAAAAGTTCTTGTCTGTTTAATCTACACTCTGTCACTTATTGACGGAAATTAGCAGAAGCAATTTTCTTCATGTCTCCCTACCCCAAAACATAGGAAAACACAACAATTAAAAATAGCAAAATCTGCATCGCCTCCCAAATCAGTTGAAAAATGGCCACATGTTAATTTCAGGTTTAGTTCATATCTGGGCCATCAGAACTCTTGGGGCAGCCAGAGAGTGGGCACTAGCGATTTCAGCAACCCTTGGCATCTGGAAGATGGTTACAGCATTGAAGGTGGCAGGGCATGTAGAGTAAGGAAAAGAAGTCCTTGGGGACCTACATTTCTGTCGGTGCGCTAGAGTCACCTCTGAAGAGGAACTAATGGAGCCTTCCATTATTAGTCCTGAGGTGTCAACACAATGTTATTCTAAACCAGAGGTCAGAAGATATGTTCTGTAAAGAGCCAGATAGTGAGTGTTAGGCTTTGCAACCTGTATGGTCTATGTCACAACTGTTCACCTCTGCCATACGTAATACATAAATCAACAAGTGCATTGTGTTCCAATACAATTTTGTTTAGATAAGCAAGTGGCAGGCTGGATTTGGCCTGTGGATTATGGTTCACTGAGGCTGGTTCTAGACTGTTTTGTCTTGAGCATATTTCTCAGCGCTACTGAAGAAAAGTCTTCATGCGTTTTCTGCATGTCCCATAAAGAACAGAAGAGTTGGGACTCTACAGAACGAATACTGGGACCTATGAAAGCATGGATGCATACAGAGGTCAGAAACTAGAGACACAGAGAGCTACAGCAACTCACAGCCATTTCCAAGTTACTGAACAGAACATTCTGTAACCATTAATAAGATTTTTAATGCAAGCAGGTGCCACCTTAGACCGCATGTAACAACATGTCAGGATGCACAATAGACTCTTTATACTTCTTATACCCGTTCCCTTAACTTCACTGATTAAAGTTTATCAACAGTTTAGACTCAGAAGGAATTAAACAAATCCTTTAAATCAAAGGATTTCATCAAACCAAAACACATTATCTATTATTCATAGTTGATTGTATATGGCATATAATAAAATACAGGTCTTTATTAGAAAATTTCTGTTTAGCCATTCTCACATTGTTATTTCTTTTTAAATTCTGAGTTAAAGATCCCCTTCAGATGTTGTTAAACATAACTCCTCAATAAGCCATATCCTATCTACCTAATACAGAAAAGATTTTGAAGTCAAAAATGGACAAAATTGACAAGTACTTTTAAAATTCTTCACTAATGTTTCAGTTCCTTTTTTATTTAGCTCGTATTTCATGACCTACCACTATAAATACTTCCATAGAAGCATTTTTATTTACCCATCTTTCTGATGGGTTCATTTTAGAAAACTCTACAGGAATTAAATCCAATTATGTGCTTACTCTATAACTGCCTATATTAAATAACAAGATCTGGCTAGAGAAAATTTTGCATTTTGACTCTTCACCCTTCAAATTTAAGAGCAAAATTTCAAAAGAGCAATTAAAACCAAGACAGTCTACCTACCTAGTAACCTCACTTTCTTACTCTCTAAAACAACTAATTTTTTACCTTCTCTGTTTGGTAGATTAGGAAACCATATGAGAAACCAACATATAGAAGTCTATATACAAGATTGCACCAAAAGCTTAGGCATCACCTAGAAGGAGATAGATTTGTGGATGAGCACATACTTAAGGGTAATGCTTAAGTACACAAACTGCCTTTTATTTTTATTTTATTTTATTTATTTATTTACTTTTTGTGGTACGCGGGCCTCTCACTGTTGCGGCCTCTCCCGTTGCGGAGCACAGGCTCTGGACGCGCAGGCTCAGCGGCCATGGCTCACGGGCCCAGCTGCTCCGCAGCACGTGGGATCCTCCCGGACCGGGGCACGAACCTGCGTCCCCTGCATCGGCCGGCGGATTCTCAACCACTGCGCCACCAGGGAAGCCCTGCAAGCTGTCTTTTTAAAAATCTCTGTACATAGATAAACTCTACTCTTCTCCCAGGGAAATGCATGAATTACTAAAGAAGCAGCTGTAGTTTTAAGGACTATGCCCAGCAGCTGGGCATAATACAAGCATGAAAAATAAACCACATTGTCTTGTAATGGAAGCAATTTGATAGTTTTACTTTCATACACGAGCAATATATTCTCTAAAAATGACCACGGTACTTGAAGAATACTTTTGTGGGTATTAGATAGTTGTTCTTTTTATAAGATTGTGTTTGCAATTAGGCAGTCTCTCATATCCTGCTTTTCTTCTTGCTTCCTGCTCCTCCATTTCTGTAACCCAGTCTGTAGGGTAGAGACAGGCAGAGTTCTGTGACTTTCCACTTTATGGTTATGCTAAGATCCATCAGGCTCTTAGACAACAAATACCTGCTGGAACCCAGAAGACAGGTAGTTTTCAGGCTTGGCACGTTCTTGGGATGGCTTCCTTTGAAGGAGACTTTCTGGGTAATACAAAGAAGACCAGACAAAGGAGGGAAAGGAAAGGGAAACACCTCCACCTAAGCTTATAGAAACTGCACTCCACCCAGCCTCTTGTGAGGATAAGCAGGGGCTCTAGAGCTAGACTACCTGTGTTTGAATCCTGGATCTGGCACTTTTTTGTGACCTTGGTCAATGTAGTTTTACTTCTTTGGCCTCAATTTTCTCATCAGTAAAATGGGAATGATAATAGGGTTTATTTTCAAGACATGTTATCTAGATTAAATAATCCAATATTTGTAAAGTTCTTAGACTAGTATCTAGTAAGTAGTATGTATGTACCACTTAAGCGTTTGTTAAATAAAACAAATATTTTTTAGCACTATAAAATGCAGGCTACTGTGAATATTATGCTTCTTATGCAACGGGTAGACAAGAAGGTAAGGTTCAGCCAAGGTCCTACCCAAATCAGGATCAGTTATGAACAATAAACATTGCTATATCCTTGGGTACTAGGATTGTAGTGATCCCAAGGGTTGGATTTGGGCGAAGCAGCTACCATTTAGTCTGAAGCCAAAATTATAATCATTCAGATAAAGCAATCAAAGTGCTACTGCACCTAGGAGCAAAATCCTGAAGACAGATGTTAGGACTGGGTGATGAGAACTTGTGCTATGTGCTTGTGTCACAGGAGATTACCACAAACCCAGACAGGCCCAGGAGTAGGAACAGATGGGAATTAAAGCTGGAACGCAGTCAGGAAAAAATGAAGTCTGGTGTTCGATGAGCAGTCAGCAAGAGACACAAAATAATACAGTCTTGGCACTTATAAGGACTCAAAATGTCATTTAAGTTTGTTTCTCCTTATTCTTCTAGCAATGTCTACATATCCCAAAAAGTGGACATGCCTCCTTGTCTTGATTCTTTCCACGTATAGGAAAAGTTCCTTCCCAAGGAAATATGCTTTGTTTTCAGATAATTTGAGTCAGTAAAGTATTATTTGTTTTAATATGCTAAACCCTAACTCTATATATTTCATTGACCCACTTTTCCTGTTCTGTTCTCAGAAACTTCAAAATATAGCAAATATCTTTCATATATTTGAAATTACATGTATTGCTATCTTGTTTTCCATAAATCTTCTTTTCTCGAGGCTGATTATTCCCTGTTTATTTACTTCATTCAACATGGCTTTTTTTGTAGCCCCTTTACCTTTCCCATTACTCTCTTCTGGATAGTTGTTAGTGTACCCAGAAAAATGTAGAAACTGGAACTGAAATGGTTAATAAGAATAACCATTAAGAAATAATGCAGAAAACATTGGGAGTGATTATCTCCCTATATGTGGATGCTCCATATATATTAACAAAAACTGTCAACACAGTTTTTCTGTAAATATCCTGATAGTAAATGTTTTAGGCTTTGAGGTCCATAAAGTTCTATTACAATACTCAATTCTGTTGCAGCATGAAAGCAGCCATAGACACTGCAAATGAATGAGCATGGCTGTGTTTCAATAAAACTTTATTTACAGAAAGAGACAGTGAGTTTTGGTTTGTTAATTCCTGTATTAGATATTCATATGCTTTCAGTCAACTAAAACTCTTAGATTTTCTTCACTTCATGCCTCTAAGCTATAGATCTTCATGGTTTACTTTAAAAAGACTTTATGTGTATCCCCATTAAAATTTTGTATGATTAGATTTAGGCTATACATCTAAAGTACCACAGTCATTTGGATTCCAATTCTGTTAGTCACTGCATCTGAAGACTCCTCCTCTCTATAGCATGCCACTTGCATATTAATTAAATATGTCCTGTCTTCATTTTAATGCAAATTATTGACTAAAATGTTGATTGGGACAGGACCAAGGAAAGAATCTTCTGCATGAAACTCTGAGTTAATAGAAATTCATTCATAAACATTCTTTGGGGACATTTCTTCAATCAGAATATTATGGGTTGATTTTACCACCCACCCATAATTTCACATCATAGGAGCTCAACAAAAGGATTTAAATTTTCTCTTTCTTTGTAACCTAGTGTTAAGTATCTCAGTAGTCAGGTATGTAAATTCTTCAGTTTTCCCCACCTGTTTATGGCAAGACTAAGTGCAGTGCTTGAAATTTCAAGAGGTCAAATTGCGGCTTATACAAAGAACAAGTTTCTAATAAGTATTTAGCATTGGAACGGATTGTGTCATGAGGAAATGGGGTTTCCAGTCATTGCAGGTATTCAGAAGATGAAAGATAAAATTTGAGGATGACTTAGAGAGATTCATGTATCAAATAAATAATGGAATAGATGACAAATAAAAGCACATCTACCTCTGAGAGTCTGTGAATCTGAAAGTTTGTTCCACCAAATAATTATCAAGGATTTAGCAAGGAAACAGCCTCTTGACTCTCTGCTGATATTCAGGCTGGAAGGGAGGTTAAATACACAGCAAATAGCTGCAGCTCATACCTCACTTTCATTATCAATGCCTTGTTATCTGCAGCTCCCGAGATTGTACTGGCAATGGCCCCAAAAGACAGGATATACAATGAGATTGAATTTCTGACAGTCTGAAAGTCATGAAATATTTATTTCTACACAGGAAAAGAGGAAGTGGAATGGTTCTTTTACTAGCTTTATTAGAAATGTAGCCGTTTAAATTATGCCTTTAGCCTAAATAGGATCAGTCCACAAAGGACACCATATATCCCCGCCTCTACTTCATTTAGAATATTTCCCTGATCACAACTTGTTTCAAGGATATTGTCCTATTTTAAATAATAACACTATTGTCTGAATTGTGTGTAACATTTTGAGCTATGAGAATGGACTGAGATAAATCTTTCATTAAGATGTAAAAATTTGGCTTATGATTATGTATAAGAATATAACTTAGGCAATCACTTCTCAAAGTTATTTTCATCAAAATCCATTCATTGGGTGAAAAGAGATTCTTCTAATAGCAAAATAAACAAAAAATATATATACACTCATTGTCTACACCCTGAAATTATGACAACATTCAAAAACAACATAGTAACATGATTAAAATGCAGTCATGAATATAGTTTTATCAGAATTTCTAACTGAAAACATTCTGAACATTTGATTGCTTATTTTTTTTTAATTCATGTGGTAAGACAGACACTTGGCAGCATATCTTCTGCAATTATTTTTACCATCCATGAAAAAATCATGGTGTACATTTCCTGACAGGAAAAATGTTTTTTACTTTAGTAATTCTTCCTCCTCCAGCCTCCCACCTGAAGCCCTTATACCAAGTTCCTCAGTGTTACTACATATCAGAGAAGTCATCATTGATAAAGTTCATGTGTGGAGTTTGGCGTTTGAATCTTGTTATGATAACAATTATGGAGTGTAAAACAAGAAAGAAATCGAAACAGAATGAGAAGACTATAACTTCATTACTGACTTTGCCATATCTTGAATGACCAGAACATCATATAATTCCTTTCTAAGAATGGTGAACCTGAGTCTGTGAAGTTCTGTGAGAACTTGATTCTGATTCCATTTATCATTCATGGTTTGTTCAGAACAACATTGCTCTACTTCGGGAAAACTGTTTCTCGCTGACTCTAATTAAATGGGCCTGGTGGAGGCTGCCAGGCACAGTTTTACTCCTACTTCCATCTGACCACAACCAAGGGGCCACACTTTCTTACCCTAGAGGTTGTATAGGACGTGGGTAGATGATCCAGGTTCGGTTCATTTACATTTATTCTAGGAGTTTATGAATTAGGAGCTATGTCTTCAAAAAAAGATCTGAGGTCAGAACTGGGAGCCATGAATTACACGGAGTGGAGAAGGGTTTCAATTAAGATGCTCTTGGTTGTAATCCAGAGGAAAACAAACTCAAATTCTTATACATAAGGTGGCAGATGGGAGGTAACATCTGGGAAAGGCAGAGTAAGAACCTTCAGACATTCTCTGCTCAATAAAAGCAATAAGAACACTGACAAAATGTTTTTTAAAGAACTGTGGAAATTAACCTAAAGCTTCCAACAATCTGGGAAGTGTTTATTGGGGAAAAATGCCTGAATTTAAGAACAGCAGCGAGCCTTTTAGCCTTTTAGTCTGCCCTGTTCCCAGCTCCCTCTTCCAAATTCTGTGGTAGTCTTGAAAACCAACAGTCCCACTATCCTGGTGATAACTAGCAATCTAGTAGCTTCTGAAAGGGGCAGCATGGAGCTAGAGCACCTTTAAAGTCCCATTCCCAGATAACTGTCATTATTTGATTTATCAGAATTTCCCTGGAAAATCCCATCCCAAAGCTTACTTTATTTAATCAGAATCAGAGTTCATCCAGTGTGAACCGGGTTTTTCCTGGGTGCATTTGATAATCAGCAGCAGCAATTGTTCTGATGTGGCAAGACAATTGGGAAAAACAACAAGGTGATCAAAAAACTTAAAAGAAAAAGCTGGAGAATGAAGTGTGTATAGAGGGCTTTTAAAAGCTCCAACATGCTCCTGGGAATCTAGAAGTCTACGTGTATGCCTAGGTCTGTGTGCATGCCCACGAAAGATGAAGAAGGCTCTGAATGACCTTGAGGCTCTGTGTGAGTCTAAGTCTAAGCCTAAAGTCTAAGGCAAAGTTGTAAACTACCTGTCTGAACATTGAAGGCATACCTCCACAGGCATGCAGAGCCAATCAGCAAAATGGGAGATTTACTGATTTGAGTCATTTAAGGAAATCTCTCTCCAGTCATTACCTGACTGCTAAATTAACCATCCAAAGATTCCAGAGGCTACATACAACAAAGAATATCAATGTTAAAGAGTTAGTTTAGGAAAGTCACTGAACAAACAAATAGTCACAACAACAGCAAGCAGCCACAACAATAAACTCTGCAGATGGGAGGGAATCTAATTTCCAGAGTTGCCACATTGTATCATTTAAAATGTCCAAATTTCAAACAAAAAATCATAAGACATGGGGAAAAAAAGCAAGCATGGACTCTACATAAGAAAAATAAATGTCAAGTCAATAGAAACTGTACCTAGGGAAACCAAGACATTGGATCTACTGAATGAAGATTTTTAAGTCATTATTTTAAACATGCTCAATGAACCAAAGAAAACTATGTCTAAAGAACTAAAGAAAAATATGGGAACAATGTCTCATCAAATTGAAAATATAAATAAACAGAAATCTCAAAGATAGGTCCATTGAGATTATTCAGTTTGAGTGTGATAGTACATTAGGGTTACTGTTTAAAACAACAACAACATCGATTGGGTAGCTTATAAACAACAAAAATTTATATCTCACAGTTCTGGAGGCTGAAAGTCTGAGATTAAGGAGCCAGCCTGGTGAAGACCCTCTTCCAGTTGTAGACTTCTCCTTGTATCCTTATAGGGCAGAGGGGCTAGGCAGATCTGTGGAGTTGCCTTTATAAGAGCACTAATCCCATTCATTAGGGCTTTACCCTGATGGCCTAGGCACCTCCCAGAGGCCCCAGCTGCTAATATGATCATATTGGACATTAGGATTTCAATCTATGAATTTTGAAGATATACAAACATTTAAGCCATAGCACTGAGAAAAAACATAATGAAAACTGTACACTAGAAAAACATATTTAACACAATAGAGCGTAGTGAAGGAAGAATATAGGATAAACAAAGATATGTAATAACAAATAGCAAAATGGCACACATAAATTCTACCTTTTCAGTAATTACATTACACGTAAATATGTTAAAAATCTCTAATCAAAAGGCAGAAATTGGCAGAATAGGTTAAAAAATATTGTTCAACTATATGCTGTTTGTGAGAGATATACTTTAAATTCAAATACACAAGTAGGTAGAAAATAAAAGGATAGAAGAAAATACACCATGTAAACAGTAACTAAAAGAGAGCTGGATTGGCTATGCTAATCTCAGACAAAGCAGAATCCGTGATAAATTGTTATTAGAGGCAAAGATTGGTATTTTTTAGTAATAAAATAGTCGATCCATCCAGAAGACAGAACTATTATAAGTATAAATGCACCTGACAAAAGAGCCTCCCCCAAAAAGCATGAAACAAAAGCTGACAGAATTGAGCAGAGAAATGGACAATTCAGCAATAGTAGTTGGAAAAAATCAATACTATATACTTTCATAACTGATAGAACAACTAGACAGAAGGTTAGCAAAGAAATAAGAGATTTTAACACAATAAACCAACTAGACCCACGTAGCCATCTATAGAACAGTCCACCCGACAAGAGCAGAATACATGCTCTTCTCAAGTGCACATGGCACATTTGCAAACCCTATATCTGATAAGGGACTAGTCTCATACATAAATATTCATACAACTCAATGATAAAAATACAAATAAGCCAATAACAATGTGCAAAGGATAAAAACAGACATTTCTCCAAAGAAGGTACACAGTGGCCCATCAGCACATGAAAAGAAGCTCAGCATCATTAGCCACAGGGAAATGCAAATCAAAACCACAATGAGATACTATTTCACACCCACTAGGATAGCTAGAATCAAAAAGATGGACAAAAACAAATGTTAGTGAGGATGTGAAGAAATTAGAACCCTCATACATTGCCAGTGGGAATGCAAAATAGTGCAGCAGATTTGGAAAACACTTCAGCAATTCCTCAAAAGTTAACATAGAGGTGCTATGTGATCCAGCAATTTCACTTCTTAGTATATACTCAAAAGAAATGAAAACGTGTCCATTCAAAAGCTTGTACACAAATATTCATAGCAATATTATTCATAACACCCAAAAAGAAAAAATACTCAAATGTTCATCAACTAATGAATGGATAAACAAAAGTACATACAATAGAATATTATTTAGCCATAAAAAGAAATGCAGTATTGATGCATGCCACAACATGGATGAAAACATTATGCTAAATTAAAAATACCAAACCCAAAAGATCTCGTGTTGTATGATTCCATTTATATGAAAGTTCCAGAACAGACAGATCCATAGAGACAGAAAGTAGATTAGTGATTTCCAGGATCTGAGGAATGCAGGAGAATGGAGAATGACTGCTAATGTGTAAAAGATTTCTATTCAAGGGATCTAATGTTCTGAGATTATCAGTGGTAATGGTTATACAACTTTGTGAGTATAATAAGCACTGAATTTTATACTTTAAAAGGTGATTTTTTGTTATGTGAATTGTATCTCAATTTAAAAAAAGGAAAAACAATCTTATACATAAAAGGCCAATGGTATGAGTCTAATAGCACAGTCTAAGGCTCCCTGTTGTCAAGTACATAAATTTGAACCTGGGGTGGAGTTAGCATTTCCAAAACCACACAGATTGCCAAGCAAATCTGGGAGAAGGTGACATGCTGGTGAAAACAAGGTCCTAAGAGACTGAAGAGGACTTGCAGTTAGAAACAGAGAAAGGGACATAGGGAGGAAATCTGAGACTAAAGACTGGGTTCAGCTATTGCATTCTTTTTCATGGTTAGTTTTCAGAGCCAATAAAGTTTCCTTTTTTCCACTTAAGCCATTGGGTTGGATTTCTGTCACTTGCTAGTAAAACTCTGGAATAATAGCTGTATTTAAAGAAAAACACTACTCAAAATAACTTAAACCATTATAACACTAAAAATTAGAGTATATTGAACGGTGATGAGTGAAAGTGAAGATACAAGAGTGTTGTATTTCAATACCATCGGCCAGAAAGTTGTTAATGGATAATTTAAGCTCAAATCTTTAATACGGTGATTCTGAAATGTGAGTAAAAACTCTTGATAGGATCAAAGCTCAAAATGTTCGGGAAGAATATGATTGCGAATTATCAAGCCTGATTGTTATAAGCAACCTGTGCTTGACTAATCTCTATGTTTTAATGCAGTGATCAAGCTCTTATATTACTGCTACTGAATTATTTTCTAGGCTACAGAATAAAGTAGCCCAAACAGTGGATATCTTTCCACATGTAAGTATGGCTTGTATTTTAGTTTTTTGAGAAATGAAAATTTATTTTCCACTATTACTTTCTTTACTAAATTATTTCACTCGGCAGAATTTTTAAAAATCTTCAGATATTTTTGCTATTAAGAAAATCAGTTAATCTAGTGAAATAATGCTAGGAATTTCCATTATTTTTCCTCAAAAATTATACTTACGGGATCCTGAGGGACTTCCCTGGTGGCACAGTGGTTGAGAATCCTCCTGCCAATGAGGGGGCACGGGTTCAAGCCCTGGTCCGGAGAGATCCCACATGCCGCAGAGCAACTAAGCCTGTGAGCCACAACTACTGAAGCCTGCGAGCCCAGTGCCTGTGCTTCGCAACAAGAGAAGCCACCACAATGAGAAGCCCCTGCACCGCAACAAAGAGTAGCCCCGACTCGCTGCAACTAGAGAAAGCCCGTGCGCAGCAACGAAGACCCAAGGCAGCCAAAAAAAAAAAAAAAGAGTATAGGGATCCTGGTTATCAAATTCATTATTTTAGTATCTATTAAAAGGTGCCTGAGGAATGAAATTACAAATTATTTACTTATAGAATAATCCCTTTTATACTACATAGGTACAATAAATTTTAAAGAATAAAATAATTGAATTTTTAGGCCCCAACTCTCCAGGAGGAATCCATAATATCCTAAATTGGCCTGATCAATTTTCTAGTAATAAATGGGTATTTAATAACTTCCTATACCTAAACAAATAGCAAATGAAATACAAGAAATGAGTAAATTTTCTTAGTTGACAAAAGAAAATGCACAACATACAGTTACCTGATTCTAAATGATATCTAGAATAAACAATCACTGATAAATGAATACGTTAATGCATAGATACACACCCACAAAACAGAAGCAGATTTGTAAATCAACTATACTTCAATAAAAAACTAAAATGAAAAAACAGAAGCAGATGTGTTGATCAAATTTCAATAAATTTTAGAAGCTCTATAAAAGAAGATTGTCTTCCAAAATTATCTAGATTAACTGAAGATCAAAACCTAATCTCCTATAAAGATATGTATGTGAGTGTTTGAGAGAGAGACAAAGACACACGGAGACAGAGATAGAAAGATAGAAAAAAAGAGATATAGAAGAGACCAGTCACCCCTCCCTCCATATCTACAGGTTCTGCATTCTCGGATTCAACCCGCCATTGAAGATGGAAAATATTCTGAAAAAAAAATTCCAGAAAGTTCCAAAAAGCAAAACTTGAATTTAATGTGTTTTGGCAACTATTTACATAGCATGTACATTATATTAGGTATTATAGATTAGCCTAGAGAGGATTTAAAGTATAGGTGAATGCGTGTAGGTTATCTGTAAATATTACAACGTTTTATATAAGGGACTTGGGCATCCATGAATTTTGGTATCTGAGGGGAGTCCTGGGACCAATTCTCCACGATTACCAAGGGTGGCTGTATTTTGAGAAATAAGGTTTTCATCCTGGGCTTGATAGGATTCCTAGATGGCACCAGGAAGTTCCTAATAATAATAGTCTGACAATACTGGCTAGACTAAAAGTACAAAAGCTCCTTTGCTTTTTGTAGGCAGAATAGACTGCAATTTGGGGTAAACACACTATTTTATTTTTTAAAACATATTTGAACACTTTCTTCCTGAAGTAAAGTCACACAGAAAATACAATAATTCATCCAATATACATGTGGGAATTTCTCACTGTGTTCCACATAAAATAATTTATTGGTATCTTGGAGGTTCTGCTCCTATTTAATCTATGTGTATTGACTGATTCATACTGATTTTTTAGCATTTGGTCATTTTTTTAATGAAATTGGGGGACCAGTCTTCTGGTCAATTGTAAGTCTTTAACACATAGAATATTTCTATTTAGTTGGATTTTTTGTCAGGAAATAGGTTTAATTTATATATTGTCTATATTTGGGCCCCACAAAGAGCCTGCTCTCCCAGGACTCCCAAAAGTTAGACTGACTCTGTGTAGGTCCATGGTAAGCTTAATGCAGCAGTAACAAATTGAACAGTACCTGTAGCATAGAAAGAATAGCCGTACATATTGGTAAGAAGAGAGCTGAGTGCCAGGGTGGCCCCTGTCCCAACCTAATGGATGGAAACACCTTCATTTCTTGGCTGTTATCACTGGGCAGGATTCTCAGTACTACCTGTGGGCTGCCAGCTCCTAAACCATGAGCATGTCTCCTTAAGAAATGGAGGGTGGCCTTGCAGAGCCATTTCTAGTCAATTATTTGTATCCTCATTTCGTGCAGTCTTTTCACTACTTGTTTGCTGTTTCAGTGGTAAACTGAAATGAGACACCACTAAAGCCAGGCAGAATTAACATTCTTGCCAATCTTCAAATCCAATCCAGCAATTTGTGGTCTAACTCAGATCATTTTTCCATTCCACAAAGTAAGTAGGATTGGTTAAACTCATTTTGTAACCTCACTGCATTTGTCACAGTGAAGTTCAAATAAATAATCACAAGCTATATTAAGGATAATAATCATATAAGTCTAAACATATACTTTGATTGAGCAAATGATATGTCATACAGGGAAACAAAAATGTACATTTAAGAAGTCTTCAGCATGCTCGATGCATCTACTAGTGAAGAACATTTCTGTACCTTTAACATCAGCAAAATGGTTTAATGAATGACAACAAAAGAAATAAGGTCAACATTGTCTCAATTTTGCCCCTGTGATTTAATCAGCATGAAAATAGTCATAGAAAATCTAGCCCCCTCAGATTATTAACTACCTAATGCATAAGGGGTAGAGATGGCTTATGTCTCCTACTCTGTAGATATTGAACATAGGTATAGGATATTTATATGTAAGTATAAGGTATTTATACATAGGTATAGGATATTTATACACAGGTATAGGATATTTATACATAAGTGCCTTAGAGTAAGCCACAAAACAAGTCTTAGGTATCCTCCTGACACATCAATTTTAATCAAGTATTTGGTAACAAGCTAAATATTTTAACTCATCTAATATACTATATATCAAATATTTTCTCATCAAAATCAGAATAGGTATATGTGGAGTAGAAGATGACATTTATTTGAATTTTAGAGATAAAACACAGAATTTCAAAGAAATGCCAGATGTTCAGGGAGCAGTTTGCCTATGCTTCACAGTATCTACTCCCTATGATATTAGAGATACATCAGTGAAATGTTTGAGAAGCATTAATACCGGATTTAGAAAGTAATATTATCAGGACTTCCCTGGTGGCACAGAGGTTAAGAATCTGCCTTCCAATGCAGGGGATGTAGGTTCAATCCCTGGTCAGGGACTAGAGCCCACATGCATGCCACAACTAAGAGTTTGCATGCCACAACTAAGGAGCCCGCCAGCCGCAACTAAGACCTGGCACAACCAAAATAAATAAATAAAATTATAAAAAAATATAAAAACTAAAAAGTAATATTATCAAAGAGTAATTAGTAAATACCTGTATTACTAATTAGAGAGACCAGAGAAGAATGCATCACCTTTAGTAAAAAATACATTATAGTAGATGCAGGTGGTGCCCCACCTAGATGTTCTTTACTAGACAGTAACCACCCTGCCCAGATCTTATAATTACTGATTGCTAGTAGCTCACACAGATGCCCCCTGTCCTATTGTGGACACCTGATCTCAGCCAACAAAAGCCATCTTACCTGGAACGTTATAGTGGCTCCCAGGCAAAGCTAAGGAGGGGTCAGGCTGAAGCTAGACTCCAGCTGAGACCAAATCCATGCCCTGTCCCTCTACCCCTCATTCTCTTTCTCCTGAGAAGATCCCCTCAATAAATCACTTGCACAAGAATCCTGTTCAGGCTGTGCTTCTAGAGAACCAATCATAGGCATCACGTTTCTGCCTCCACACTGCTTCTCCCAATAATAGTGTAATTGGGAGTGTGCAATGCTTAAAATCTCCACAGTTTGTCCTTATTGTGCCCAGCCAGTGTCTTCTGAGCTTTTGCCTTTCTCCTCAATTGCATCCTTGTGAACCCTTTCCCACAGGAAATTGCCTGGATCCTTGTAGTCTCTTTATCACCCTGTCTTTGACTTGGTTTTTCCATTCTCTTTGGATTGGATTGGGAGGGACATCATCCTCATGGGTCTAGCAAGGAACTTCAGAGATAACTTCAAGCAGAAGAGTGTATATAGAAACTCAACCCACTTCAATGTTTTAACATCCTTAAAATTAGCACTTTTTTCTTTATGTCCAATAAAAAACTTGCCCTTCTTTAACTTCATACCCATTTTTTGGTTTTGGGTCTGGTCTTTTGTGGACATAAAGAATAACTCCTTATAAAGTATTATACTTCAGAAACAAAGACTACTCTCATAATCTAAAACAGTCAAAATTGACCCACTAGATCTGTGTCTAGGTCATCTTGCCCAAAGTCAGTTCTTTAAAAGCCACTTCACCAAACAGGCAATCCCCCAAATGACCAATGCACCAAAATACTTATATCTTTAACTATTTAGTTTTAAATAGATGGTTCTTGTTTGGTTTTCAGAACAGGCCCAGGGGCTAAAACAAATAGAATATTTCTTATGCCATTATAATGAGGCAAAATGCAAAACAGTCAAATAAAATTAAATGCTTAGAAGAAACAAGTAAATTCTGCAAGTTGATCATTCTAAGGATTGTATTTGGCTTCTGGGAAATTGTTGACTACTTGGCTTACATCTGTTAGATATCTAGGCTACATATACTTTTTTGTTTTCATTCCTCAATATTTTAGAACTGATTTCCATTCATTCATTTAAATGTCCTTAATGTTGAAAACATTGGGAGTTTATCCTCAAATAGGTTCAATTTCCTGTTATTCTTCCCACTTATTAATATACAAATCACTTCCATCTTAAATTGTAGTGTAACCTGTAAGTGGCTACTTGAGAAGTCCGAGTTAAAGATTTTGTTTTCACCTTTAGAATTTTTTTTTTTTTTTGAGTTGAGAATGGCACTCATCCACCGATGGTAGGAATAAATAATACTATCAATGGTCTTGAAAATAGTTAGGAAGCATGTATCAAAAGATTTTAAAAATGATCTTTCCCTTTGAAATATTAACCCAATTTCTAAAATAAATAATCGGATATGTTAGAAATACTCCTATGTCCTGTGCCTTTCCTTCCTGTGTATCTCATTTACTCCAAACTACTACCACACTCATCACATTTCTGACACCAGATGTGTGGAGGTTTTTCCCCACACCAAGCAATACTCTGACACAAGCTGCATGTCCTACAATTTATTGATAGCTCAATTCTAACCCTATCTACCTGGAGATAGTGTTAGATCCCACAGGTTAAGGGACCGGTCCCATAAGACTGCTGCCACCCTTCTTCAGATACTGATCACAAGTAGTAGGTTCCCAGAGTAACCACAACTTCTATTTACTTGACTACAAATCAGAGGTTCCCACAACCTCCTCTTCCTTTGGATTTAATTAATTTGCTAGAGCAGCTCACAGAACTCAGGGGAACACTTATATTTACCAGTTTATCAAAGGATTTGATAAAGGCTACAGAGGAAGAGTTACATAGGGCACATAGAGTGAGGTCTGGGAGGGTCCCAAAGACACAAGCTTCTGTCCTTGTGGAGGGTAAGACACCCTCCTGGTATGTAGATGTGTTCACCAGCCTGGCATCTCTTTAAACCCCATACTACTGGGATTTTTATGAAAGCTTTTATCACATAGGCACGATAAATTGTTAACCTCATTTTTAGCCCTTCTCCCTTCTCAAGAGAATTGGGGAGGGGAGAGGGCAAATCCCAAGCTTCTAATCATGGCTTGGTCTTTCTGGTCACCAGTCCCCATCCAGTAGCCCACCAGAAGTCACCTCATTAGAACAAAATACACTCCTATCACCCAGGAAGTTAAAGGCTTTCAGGAGCTCTGTGTCAGGAATCAGGGTCAAAGGCCAAATATTAGAAGTGCTGTTATCACCTGGGAAAACAGAGGGGTTTCAGGAGCACCGTGCCAGGAAACGGGGTCCGAGAACAATATAGATTTTCTTTTATCTCACATCAGACACGAGTACAAAATAAATTGCTGAGATATTAATTGCAACATTTTTAATGAAAATTTAAATGAAAAGGACAGAACTAGGACTAGTTTTGGAAATGGATGGACTCAGAATTCAAAATTGTTGTCAAGAATTCAACTTTTCAGGCTTCCATGGTGGTGCAGTGGTTAAGAATCCACCTGCCAATGCAGGGCACATGGGTTCGAGCCCTGGTCCGCAAGATCCCACATGCCGCAGAGCAACTAAGCCCATGCGCCACAACTACTGAGCCTGTGCTCTAGAACTCACGAGCCACAACTGCCGAAGCCTGTGTACATAGAGCCTGTGCTCTTCAACAAGAGAAGCCACCTCAATGAGAAGCTCACGCACCACAACAAAGAGTAGACCTCCGCTCACCACAACTAGAGAAAGCCCGCGTGCAGCAATGAAGACCCAACGCAGCCAAAAATAAGATAAATAAATAAATTTATTTTTTTAAAAAGAATTCAACCTTTCTTTGCCTCTTGATTCTGTTCTTCTTTATTTTTTATATGGTGGTCCCCAAGACAATATTTCTGTGTCTACCATTCATTGACTCAAAACGTTCCGATGTCCCCCCCTTGAACAATTTTGTGGCCAGGGAGCAAAGATCTCTTGATTAGTTTAAACCAATAGGCTCTACCTCTGGCCCTTAGAGTAGAAACAACCACCCAAATCATGATTTTAAAGTAAAGGAAATTTGATAGTTAAAGAAAATTTATCATAAGAAGGAAGAATGTTTTCTAGGTGACAGAAACTAAAGATACACCCTCAATGATAATCTGAAAATATGATAAATTACTATGTATATATTAAAAGTCATATTGTTAACAAATATTTTGTTATATGAGAAAATGCTTAAGGTGAAATGTCACAATCAGAAAGCAGGGGGAATAGCAAATGTGAACACCTGAGGCAGAATCAGTTTTGACTCATGAAGAATGAAGAGTTATATGAGCTCAAACATAATAAAGAAGGGGAAAAAAATCTTTATAAACAAGACTGGAGAAATAAGCAGAGTCCAGATCATGAAACATCTTGTAGACAATAGCACTGATTTTAGTCTTTTTCCCAAATTCAATGAAAGACATTGTAGGATTTTTAGCAAGTTGTTTGCATGACACAATAAATATTTTTAAAGAACAATGTGACCAGTGTGTAGAAAATGGATTAGAGAGGGGCAAGTGTAGAAGCAGGAACTAACAAGATTTTTCTGGGAAAATCGGCAGTCTTGTATTTGTTTGGTTCTGTATTTAATCCACATCCAATGATCTCACCACCCCTTTATTACCTACGTTCTCCCATTTTGCACTCCATCATTTACACACAATTCCAGGAGGGCAGAGACCATGTCTACCCATACTTTACACCTCTTTCTGGACCTAAGATATACTAGGCAATGCTTGCTTGTAAAATCTTTGTGTGTGTGAGCTTCAAGACAAAGTTCAAGATGGCAAAGACTTTATAATTCTTCTTTGTGTTTTATTAAAACACTGTATTTAAAATATTAAGTACATTTACATTTTTTCCTATTAGCAAATATTAAATAACAAAGTGATTCCATCTTACTTAACAGGGGGTCACTTTGGATCCTAAACTATTGATTGTGTAATTTTTGAGAAATTACTCGATTCAGAGTATATTTGTGAGAATACCATCATGAATAGTTTAAAAGTAATAGATTTCAAGTGAAAATTGACTTGAGTTACTGCATTATCCCTGATGTTTTTCTGTGATTCATGAAATTTTTACAGACAGATTCAATGTGTAAAGTCACCAAAAAGATAAATAAAAGTTTATTTTTTATTGGTTCTCATGATGTTTAGTTTGTTTTCCTGATATTTAAGCATATATGTACAGTTAATTTTGATTACTTCTATATACATTCAAATTTGAGAACAGAAAATATTGAATTTCTTCTAAGCAAAAGGCCTCAGCACTTAATATTTAGCAAATTCCTTTGTATTCAGTAGTAGATAGTAGTATTCCTATTTTAAAAACAAAAATGTAGAAGATGAGAAAATTTCTCAAGCTTGTCTAGTTAATTTGTGAATTTAACCTTGTTCTGTGCATATGTTGACAAATCATAATTTAAAACTCAGTGTTCTTGCTGTGGTTTTAGATATTTTCAGTGAGCATTAAGCATCTTTCATTGTCTAACACTGGTATTAGATGCTTCTCTTCCGAACTCTTACAGCATTTCATTCATACCTCTGTCACCATACTCATTTTACTGCATTTTAATAACCTTTTTACTCTCTGTCTCCCAACAAGAATATGAACTTGAAAGTAGGGATTGTTTCTTAGGCACATAGTAGATATGTAATAAATGTTTTAAAATAAATGATTATTTAAAATAATTTATTTTTTCATAGTAGCAGGTAGGAACAGCAAAGCCTTGTTAGTCATGGAAAATCTTCAGTGACCTAGAATAATATTATTTGCTAGTACTACTCCCTGGAAAGAAGGATTTGGAGTATATTAAAACACACACACACATGCAATAGATGGCATATGTATTTTTTTGAAACATGACCATTATGGTACTACTTTAACGAAGACTCCGTGGGGCTGATCTCAAGTACATGTTCTTGAAAAAAAAAAAAAGTGAGATTTGGGGGTTGAAGTGCATATACGCAAATTGGCATCATTTGTCTTTGGATAGAATTTCAGCCAAATGAGACTCAAGATTACATTGATATGGCCAAGTATCATTTAATGCCACTTGTGGGCATTACAAAACTTTCATGGAAAGTATAGTTCTCAGGTTTCTTATTTAATAACATGGGCAGTTGCCAGTGATGGGAAAATGCCAAGCCTATTTCAGTTTTGAGGTTAAAAAGTCTAATTTACTCAAAGTCAAATTTTATCATATCTCCTTAAAACAGTTGCTACTGAAGACTTACAGAAGTGTGTTACTTACACACACATTTATACTTGCAGAAATAATGCTAAAAATATTTCAACCTCAGTATTGTTTCGTTTATGCAATCAAATTTAGTTTAAATGGGTTTGGGTTCCTTAGCAAAAATATGATACGTAGACAAAGGAAAGGCGGATTCTCTAACGAGACCCTAGAAAACTCAGGTTTTGAGTTAAAAGACATAAAATTAATTTAAATCATTCAACAAATATTGCAAAGTACTTTAAGTTGACTACCTATAGAGTGTTGCTCTTCTAATTTAGTCAATGTGTGCCTTTTAAATACTCACCTGATACTTTGAGTACTCAACTAAAGAGATGTTAGTATCATAGAACTATGTTGTCACAATTTTTCACTTATATATGGGTGATTTCAATTGGATATGATTTTGATCTGTTGGAATAAAATTGAATAGATGGCTGTTTATATGGATGTAATATTTTTTTTTTTTTTTTTTTTTTTTTTTTTTTTTTTGTGGTATGCAGCCCTCACTGTTGTGGCCTCTCCCGTTGTGGAGCACAGGCTCCGGACGCTCAGGCTCAGCGGCCATGGCTCACGGGCCCAGCCGCTCCGCGGCATGTGGGATCCTCCCGGACCGGGGCACGAACCCGTGTCCCCTGCATCGACAGGCGGATTCTCAACCACTGCGCCACCAGGGAAGCCCGGATGTAATATTTTTTTCTCACAAAATAACAATCAATCACATTTATTCCTCAGACTGCTCCAAGCCAGGAAAAAAAAAAAAAAAAATCTCATTTGAAGGTTTCCCAGTAGCCTCTGAGGAAAGAATTTGGTGGAGTCAACCTCCATCTAACATTCAAATTACTTTATTATTTTCTATTTTTGCTTTATGTCTCCTTTCTTCTCCCTTTTCTTCTGGCTTTCAAAGGTCTTTTGATTGTTTGTTTTCTTTATTTACCTTTTCTTCTCCTCTATGTGTTACGATTTCTGGGGAATCCTGGATTAACGTATCTATAAAGTACTATGCACAGCATGGACTGACCAAAATCATAAAGTCATTCAATAGTCAAAGTCTATAGCTGGCATGCTTTGGTTTCCTCGATTTTAACACAAACTGTCAGTCCTGGGTGGGGCCCCATAATTCTCATGTTTTCTGTCTTTTGTCATTCCTGGGAGTTTCTCTTAACTAGTCCCTCTTAACAGGGCTTACAGACTAAATTTCAGAACAGACGTCCTCAGAGCTCACTGACAGGAGCAAAGCCTAGCTAGGAGAAAACTGAAGACAATGATGGTAATGGCACTGCTCTTTTTTCTCTTTCTTGTTTGCTAACTTCATGAAGCACACACACTCCCTTCATCCTCTGTGCAGAGCTGACTGCAAATTTTCTCTAGCCTCATCCAAAAATGGGCACTGGGTGTTTTGACTACATAACTTTATTTTTGTCAAATGAGGTCGCTTTGTCTGAAGCAAAAGGCTCCTGTTAGGACACATTTTCCACCCTGACTTGTTTAATAATGTGTTTCCCTTTCTTATTCCCAGCGCATACACACACACACACACACACACACACACACACACACACACACACACACACACACACACACACACACACACACACACACCCTTCCTCCTAATGTTTTCACTCTTAAGGCAACCTGCCACTACAAAGACTAGTAACCCATCCTCATTTGCTTGGTGGTTCATTCTGTCAGCTTCCATAGCATTAGCTACAATCCTATTTAACCGCTGTGGCTAGCATAATGATTGCATTTTAACTGTTGCCTTCTGGAGATGGAAATCTCAGTTTCTATTTTCAAGCCAAAATAAAGTTAATTTTTTTTAATTTAATGTATTGGAAGAAATAAAGTTCATCTGTATCTCTTTAAATCACATCATGTAGGTAGAATTCATATCAGCTATAAATTACTAACAGGCATAAAAACTAATAAGTATATTAAGTATTATTTTTAAAGTCTTCTAAAAAGTTAAGAAGGAGTAATATTACAAATGTGAGTAAAATTTCTGAGCTGCAAGATGGAAAAGGAACATCTCTAAGGTGCTTGCTGGAGCAGTAGACTCTTAATCAGCTTTTAAAATTAAATCTCTAACCTACTCAGAGTCTCAGTTTCCTAAACTGTGAAAGGAGGATAATAGTTCTGAAGCTTCAAAGAAATCATTTTTATCAAAGGCTCTGAGAAAACAAACATAAAAACTGTTGTTATTTAGCAAGTAAGTTTAAATGACCTAGCACACACAGAGTACAGTGCTAGCCTTACTAGCAAATAGAATAATAGAAATAGATCAAAGCCCTCCTCTATGCAGATATTGTACTCTCTCTAGTGGAAGAGTCAGTGTATGAAATTTCTCAAATACAACACAGGGTACACGATAGGAGGACCTCTAACAGAGGTGCCATAAGCTGCTATGGGAACCGAGGCTTGGAGAGAGAGAGTGATATTTCCTGGGCTTCTGGGAAGTTTCACACAGGAACTAATTTTCTATCTGAGCCTTAAAAGGGAAGGAGATATGGGGTGGGAAGTTTATTTACATAATGACAATTAAAGCCAGCATGCCAGTCATCTCAATATGATGAGAGCTCGCTGACTGGCTCCAGGCGGCCAACATTGCTGTCTTTATTATTTTCAGTATAGAGCTGAGACTGGCATAAGGGAAAGAGACTGAACTGAAAAAAAGTGTTCACTCATAGTAAATATACACATGGCATAGTTAAAGGATCAACCGGTTTTGACAGAGTTGGTAGAAACTAGGTTGCCAAATTTAAAAGAATATTCTTACAGAAATTATTTGCAATAGTAAGTGTCATGTCATTAAGTCATACAGTTATACAGTGGAATAATTAAATAAAAATGGTGAATAGGTGTATGTGTGTTTCTGTACTCATGTGTTTATAATGGATCTATTTCTAGTCCCTGCTCTGTGTCCATAGACATAACTTAGGCTACTATGTCCTAACAGCCAACTGAATAAATTTGCTTAAAATTGCTTTAATTACTTAAACTAATTTTCCAACTGCAGTATGTGTACAGTGATTTCCTTTTCTTTCATGCTGAACTTTTCCCCAAGCGGTTTGCTAAGAAGCAACCTTTTTTCCCGATTCTCAGAAAGTCCTGTGCTGGCTTATATATCTCTCCTAACAGTCCTTGAGTTCAGACAATTTGAATCCCACATGTGGAGGAAAAGTTTCTAAGTGAAACCTGATCTGACCCTAAACAAACCAAGCTGTACAGGCAAGGTCTTCAGAGGAAGAGGGGAGGGCAGAGCCCAGAAAATGGGGGCCAGGCTCTAGGATGCTGTTTCTCAGGGCAGCTGCCTATAGATCCCAGAATGTATATGTGTACACTTAGGTCAGTATATCCAATGTGTATCTCTGCATATGACATCAACAGGCCAAATCTGACACCGAAAAAGACTATCCTGAATCCATTGCCACTTTCACTTTGAGGGGAGAGGAAATGCTGCAATCTAAACGCACACCATTGTCCCAGCTGGGGTGGGAGTGCATATGGAGTAATAGCCAGGTGCACGCAAGCCTTTCTTCTTCCCTTAGTGATGTCGTTTAAATAATTTAAAATGTTCACATCTCAGTGTTCTTATATTATCATGGGAATGATATTTACACCAGTGTAATAGGGCTATTGTGAATACAAAATGTGTACAAAGCACTTAGCACAGTTCCTGGTACAATAAAAGTCAGCCAGCATTATAAAAATTAATTATTAAATATAAATATCATTTTAATGACAGTACATAAATGCAGTACCTAAATGTTGGAAAGATAGGACAAAAGATACAACTTTGGGGAAGTTATATGGTGAATGATACATGGGGGAGATACCCCTCATTCTGCTATTGAAGCGGAGAGTATGTATCAGTTATTTACCCAGAAGCAGATGTCTGTCATGCTCTAATTTTGTCTTCCTCATTACAAACATCATATAAAATTTTTTTTGCTGCTAATTAAATAAATAATTCTATTTGCAAAGGGTTTTTAAACTAAATTCTAGGGAAATAAGAGCATCCTTAGGCATGAGCTTTAGAGATGAAGCCACTAACTTTGACTTTGAGAAAATTACTGTCTTCCAATTTCTTTTTTTAAATTTTTATTTGATATTGGAGCATAGTTGATTTACAATGTTGTGTTAGTTTCAGGTGTACAGCAAAGTGATCTAGTTATACATGCACGTGAATCTATTTTTTAAAAATTCTTTTCCCATTTAGGTTATTATAGAATACTGAGCAGCGTTCTCTGTGCTATACAGTAGGTCCTTGTTGGTTATCTATTTTAAATGTAGCAGTGTGTACATGTCAATCCTAAACTACCAATCTATTCCTCCCCCACACTCTTCCCCTCTGGTAACCATAAGTTCGTTCTCTTAAGTCTGTGAGTCTGTTTCTGTTTTGTAAATAGGTTCACTTATATCATCTTGGAGGGGAGGGTGCATCACATGGCATGCGGGTCTTAGTTCCCCAACCAGGAATCAAACCTGCACCCCCTGCCGTGAAAGCATGGAATCCACTGGACTGCCAGGGAATTCCCTGTATCCTTTTTTTTTTTTTACATTCCAAATATAAACTATATCATATGATATTTGTCTGACTTACTTCACTTAGTATGATAATCTCCAGGTCCATACATGTTGCTGCAAATGGCATTATTTCATTCTTTTTAATGACTGAGTAATATTCTATTGTATATAAGTACCATATCTTCTTTATCTGTTTATTTGTTGGTGGACATTTAGGTTGCTTCCATGACCTGGCTATTGTAAACAGCACTGCAATGAACATTGGGGGGCATGTATCCTTTCAAACCATGTTTTTCTCTGGATATATGCCCAGGAGTGGGATTGCTGGGTCATATAGTAGCTCTATTTTTAGTTTCTTAAGGAACCTCCATACTGTTCTCCAAGGTACCAATTTACATTCCCACCAACAGTGCAGGAGGGTCCCCTTTTCTCCATACCCTGTCCAGCATTTATTGTTCATAGATTTTTTTGGTGATGGCCATTCTGACTGGTGTGAGGTGATAGCTCATTGTACATAGATACCTAACTAATTCTAATAACCAATAATAATTGCAATATTTCAACAATGTTTGTTATTGTTCTGGGTTAAAATTATATAATGTCTTCAAAAAGTTAAAACTTATTAAAGGCCTTAGACTTCCCAATGTATTTCCTCCAAAAAAAAAAATCTGCTCAGAATGAAAGTGTTAGTGCAATCATCATAATATCTGAGATTTTTGAAAATTAGGAGAGACTGTATGTTGAAAGTACATTAACCAGGTACATCTCACTCACTGTTGCTTAGCAGACATCTCAGGAGAAAAATAGTGGCAAAAGACCGGGCTGACTGAAACACTGAGAGAAATCATACACAGAGGAAGTGTTCTATTTCCTTTGTTCTTTATGCGTTCTATAAATATTTCATGTATTTATTAAAGCTGTGTTATTGCTGGAAGCCAGCCTTCTCCCTTGTTTAAATCTTCCCCCACCCTTGACGGGTAGAAATGTTTGAAATATAGGGAGTCTGCATTCCACATACATGTTTTCTTAATAGACAACACATGAAAATTAGAAAAATTTCTTAAAAGAAAGAGAAGGGGAAATATTTAGGATGATTAGAAAGAAAAGTCTCACAATACCCTGGAGGTGACCTTGGAGCAGTGACTTCTATCAGAATTCTATGAATTGAAAATACATGCAGTTCCAATAGAAATGAGAGTCAGCTTTTTCTTCTCATAGCTATGTTTGTCTTCCTTGGCCCATGTGGCAGGAAAGTCATGGTTTGAGGGGCTTCATTAGAAAGCTGCCTGCGGGTGGTTCATTACCAGTTGTATTTATTTCAGTGTTAAAAGGGCAGATTTCCTGTTTAAATTGTATTCATCTTTGAGGGTGAGGCACCACTGTTGGAAACATCAACAAAACCATTCCATTCACTAACATTTAAACCCAAAAGCTGGAATAATGCAAGGGATCAATAAATCAGAGATCAACATAGGGTTCTCTTCCTTTGGGGACCCTGATGATCCTGTTGTTTCAATCTTGTCTGGGCTGTGAAATGAACAGAAACAACTGGGAACATTCCATCTGGTCTTTGGCGAACATAGGCTTCAGCTTCGTTCACTCATGAACATCACTGCGGGACTATGTGCTATTCTATTTAATCTCAATGTAATACCACTTGTTTCCTAAAACAGAGCATTGATAAGTTGAAAAGCTGTGATTTGCTTCACATTGGGGGAAAAACAGTGCAGTACAAAAGCAGATACCAAAACCAATTCACACAAATTAAAAAGTGTCAAAAATCTATGACGAATTCCCTGCTGTGTTGTGTCTTCTGTAGAAAGTATCTATGCTACTTAATATGTGCCAGACAATGTGACAAGCACTGGACATACATTATCTCATTTTTCTTCAAACAATTTTATGAGCCTCAATTTTACTGAGAAGGAAACTGAGGCTTAGAGAGGTGGAGTTCCTGTCCAAGTTCCAGAGTTAATACACAGGAAAGTTGAATTCCAAGACTGTTGGATTCAGCACCTGAGCACTCAGTCACTACACAGCCTCTAATTAGAAGTTATGTGGCTCTACTTGTTTAAGAACAAGGCTAGTTTAACCCTTAATACCAAAGTTCTACTAAAGACATCTGTCCTCACTGAGAGACATCTATATCCTGGAATCGCAGAATCACAGAAGCTCAAAGGTATTTAATAGTAATGCTATCATATAAAGCCCAGTCTTCCAAACTGGGATACTTTTGCAAAGTGAAGAATGTGCTAATAATACTTCGCTGAGAAAACAGGTATAAACCAGGATTGATCATGTGAACTTGGAATGTCTGTGGATTCCACTTGTAGACAATCTTGACCAATCATCTTATGATTAATGAATTTTCTAGCATTATACTAATATTAAGAACTACAATATAATGCTTGCTGCTAAGACCCAGATTTGTTTATATACATTGTCTCCATCATCTGCGCCAATTCTTCAGGTAGAGATTATTACCTCCATTTTACCGTTGAGAGAACAGGGATCAGAGCAGACAGATGAGTTGCAAAAGGCATTTAATTGTTAACAGGCAAAACTGAGATTAAATACCAGGTTTTGAACGTTACCCCTTACTGCTTTTCTTTTGTTTTCTCTTGTTTCCTATACCCCTAGGAAAATTTTAGTCATGTAAAATTCATTCCTTCTCAAGGTGGGGGGGGACTTTGGTAGATATAATCCATTTAAAACATTGTATCAAAACAGCTGAATAAGCAAATGCGATGATCTTCCTACCCACTTCAAATTCTTAGAAATGACAATTTAGTTTTTTAAAAGGAATAGATCAGTATTATCACTGGCAGACTACAAATAGTGCCACCAGCAGACTAAACGTTTTGGGAAATTTTGTAAAACATGGAGTAAATGATATCAGATTGTCAAAAGACCCACAGCTCAAACCATTTGGGGGAAAGGGCCGCTGCAGAGGCGGGAGTGAATCTAGGGCACAACATGCTCAGAGACAAAGGATGCAGAGCAGAGGGTTCCTTTTGGCAATTGTTAGGAGGAGTCATTGGGGATCTGATTCAGAAAAGTTAATAGGCTGGCACCTATGTGTTTGCTGATTAATAGGCCATGGAGGTTCCCTTCCAAGTTAAAGTGGAGAGGATGTGGCCACCTGGGAGGAAGGACAGTGCAGGACTGATATGCAGTCGGTACAGACCAGGTAGACCAGTTGTTTAAATATTGTAGGATTTCTCTTCCAGTTATTTAATCGATGGTGCTCTCAGCCCCCTAAATACCTCCACTGCCCCAGCCTCCCAAGCATTTCTTCCAGGACCCATAGGTCCCCTCATGATTCAGCACCCCAGGGGTAAGTCTGGCACTACCAGGGGCTGTAAGACCCCAGTCTGGTGCTCTGGTCAATGTCCATTCTGACTGCTCGTTACCTGTGGCATGTAAGGGAGAGTAGATAGTAATCGACTTCTCAGATGTGTGATTTCTCCTTTCTCAGTACCTATCCCTTTATGGCTGTAAGTGGCTATATGACTTGCTTTGCACCAGTAAAGTGTGTAAGGAAATGATATGTATCACTCCAGGATGGAAACATTTAGAAATTGTACTCTTCACCTTCCATCATGAACCCTGAAGCTTCATGTAGAAATGTTAGCTCACAACCTGATGGAAACCCTGTCAGCCTGGGTGCTCAAGGGACTGTGATAATTATTTGTCATTTGATGTCATTGAGATCTAGGGAATGACTATTTAAACACCAGAACAAAGCCTGATTTAAATCTACTAGCAGTTAAATAATTTGTAGCATCCAATACAAAGGGGGTTGCTACTCACCCAGAAGCCAAGGTCAGTGACATCAGCAGCCTACTATGCTTTTCCACTGAAATAACCCTTAGAAGTTGCATCCACCAATGATCAGGAGTTCTCTAGTATAAAGATAGCCAGTGAATAAACAGCAACAAAAAGAGATGAAAAATATAAGGAAAGCTTAATAGACTGTGAGGATAGATTTGAAAATTCCAACATCCACTTGAGAGACATCCAGAAGGGTTGAACAAAGGATATGAAGCAAAAGAAATAATTCTCAAGGCTCAGATAAGTTCTAAGTCTTTGATTTAAAATGACCCTCTAAGAGCTACATAATATAAATAAACAAAGACAAACTCACTTTCACATTCTTAAGGAATTACAAAAAATTGATAAAGAGAAAATTCTATATGCTGCTGAGGAGCCTGAAAAAAACTACAGGCTCACCAAACAAGAATAAGCTGTTGTTTCTGTTGTTTTATTGGAAGCTCTGAAATCTAAAAGACAATGGTTTCAAATTTTTGGTGAAAAATTTTGATCCTAGAAGTCTATCCCTAATGGTGGTTGCTATAGATCCACTGAATTCAGCAGAAATATAAATCCAGCGACTTGAATAAAGGTTCATAGTAATGTAACAGCTTCTCAATACCATTAATATCCCAAGCTCATTCTGTCTAAAGACCACTATCCTTTGGATGTGATTTTTCACCATCATAGGCATCTTACAGTCATAAGATGGCTAATCATTCTTGTTTCACATCTGCATCCCAGGAAAGAAGAGCAAAGTAACAAAGGGAAAAAAGCTTATCCTACACTGGAAACTATTCAATGTGGTGCCTACATTGAAAAGGAAACTTTCCTAGACATGCCCAGAAGACTTTTACCTACAACTCTGTGGCAAGATCTGTGTTACCAGCCACACTTTGTTTCAGAAAAGGCTGGAAGTTAGGCTCTTTTAAGAAGACACATTCTACATTAACACAGTTGGGGTTACAATAGTAAGGAGAAATGAGAGAGTGGACATTGGGTAGGAAATTAGCAGGGTCTGCTTGTGATTTTCCTTAGCATGAGTTCTGATCTTCCTCTCCTTCAGGGCACACGCTATCAACAAATGTTGGAATGATGACCTGCACATTTGGAAATAAAGTTACATGACAGTCTCACAAAATACATAAAAATAATTCCTTTTGAATCATGGAACAAAACAAAGTTAGGAAAGTATTATAATTTTACTAAAAAAACCCCAAGACTCAGAGTGCTTACGTAAAAGGATTAACACTCTTAACACTGACAAATATAAAACTTCTCTACAACCAAAGAAAGCAGAAAAAAATGTAACTTGGTATGTTGAAGAAGGGTTCTCACATTTTTTTTCATGTACCTGTTGCTGTTTGAGTATTTTAGTAAAGAGGATATATTCTTGTATTCTTTGTGTAATTATTTTAAATACGAAACAACAAACACACAAGCATTTTATTTTACTAGGAATGAACCAACATATTTTTCCACCATCTCGTCTATTTTAGTTATACAGTCTAACACTGGGTCAAAACAAATCTAATGTATTTTGTAAATGGATGGCCATCCTTCAGATATTAGATGAATACAGTTATAATGTCATTCGGAGTTTCCGCTTGTCCAAACCAGATATTCTTAATCTCTTCAGTCATGGCTAATGTGGATGGTATTGAATTGCTTTACTCTCCCCTGAATGTAGCAGCTCTACCTCTTGAACCACAGAGGTCCAAACTCACACGTCAAGTGTGGTTTTTTTCAGGGGCAGAATAAATCAGGAGTATCCCTCCTCTAATTACAGGTATAATGTTTCCACTAATGAAGGCTAATCATGCCTTTACTTTGTAAAGCAACTCAGTCGTGCAGTTAGTACATGTAAAGTTTACTGGTTTTTGCCTTAAAGTTCATTTTCTTGGTACTACTAATTAGCTGTACCTTTTCCATGTATTTTTCTTTATGGAGAGAGTATGCTTTTCTGTCTTTCCTCAGCTACTCTATGAAGATTCACTGCTGCCTCTTATATACTTTTGAAGAAGCCTGAAGGCCAAGTTTCTTATAATTAGGATTGAGCTGGCCGTACCCTCCAGAGACTGTGCTTTGATGTTTTGACTGTTTCTTTGAAGTCCATATTTGCATCTGGGTCAGTTCTGATGTCTCCATGGTTATCAAGGTAAGTTCTAGACCCCTGACTTTTGTCCCTTGCTTCATGTTATTGTGTGGCCAATCTGCATTGCATCCAAAACAGGCTATGATTTACATATTATGTACTTGTGTAATTGGACTTTTTGCGTATAAATACCGGACCTTTTATTTATCCCTGTTTAATTTCAATTTTTGCACGTACAATAGGTAGCGCTTCTTATTCTTTATAATTCCCGGCATTGTATCAGGCCTGTTCTTGATAAGAATTGTCAATGTAAGTACATCCAAGTTACTGGTATAAACACTGAGCAGAGGCAAGGCCAAGGACAGAACCCAAGAGCACACCCAGCAAAAGCTTTCTCCAGGGAGAGATGTGTCATTTCAAGCACTTACGTTTACTTATATTCTTATAAGTATAGGTGTATATTGGATTTACATTTTTGTGCTTCTTTTTCCTGTTATAGGAGAACAACTCATAAAGCTTAACTTCTGGATTATATTCTGATTTATATCAATCCCAAGATACTAATGTGTGTTAGGTTTTATTAGGCAAGATGTTTTGGTAGAGTATACAGCTCCAAATTGAATAGTAACTTCAAGACCTCAGTTTACCTATTTTATGATAATATTCTGCTTCTTTAAACTCTAAACTATTGGTTAAAAGATGGATATAAATTTTCAATGGAATTTTCCCAATTGTTTGAAAAAAATCTGATTGGAACTTTGCACTTACCTGAATCAGAGAAATTCTGTCAACTGGTAAAAAATAGCATATTAATTTTCTTTTTTTTTTTAACTAACCAGTTATTTTAACATTGCATAGATATAGCTAGATTTACTTTATATATTCACTTGGAATGCTTAATATGATTAATTGGTTACATGCTTTATTTTGTTTAATCCCCACAAAAACTTACAATGAAACAAATAACTCAATGAGGTAAAGTAATTTATATAAAGTTGTACAACTTGTGATGGAAAAACTAAGGGTCAGTTTGAGGTGGGTGACATGAGAACAGTCACAATTATTCGCTAAACCATTGGCTCTTTATATACATTGTTTCTATTAAGCTTTAGAACAGTTAGAGTGGAATTTTGATATTGGTTTTGCTTTTCCAACATTTAAGAGACTTACTCTGTTGGAAGAGTTCCTCACTCTCTGAGTCTTGCTGGGAACAAGACAGCAATTCTTGGTCTGGAGGAGCTTAACAAGCCAGAAGCTCTCTTTCTAGCTTTCCCTACAGCCTCCCGTCCAACTTCCCTACTCGCATCCAACCTCACCAGTGTCCGACTTAGGATGAGGAGCCTGGTCCCTCTTTCCCTGGGATGGTAGCAGTTAACAGTAGCCACTGATGAAGTCGATGGGGCAGAGGTGGAAGTTGTACGGAAGTTACGGTGGTGTAAATTTACAAGCTTAGAATTGAGTTTGGTGGCAGCAGCAATGATATCCTCATCACCATGGTTTTGAACATTGCTTCTGGCTGCTTCACCTTGAGTCTGATGTACCAGCACCCCTCACATTTCTGTGAGTTACCCAATATTATAAGACTCAGTTTAGAGTATTCATTAAGAGCATAGGTCCAGATCTGCTACTTCCTCGCTGTGTGTGGCCTTGGTTTAAGTAACTTAATTCCTGTGTGCTTCGATTTACTCCTCTGTGACAAGAAATAATAAGAATGTGGGGATTCAATGAGTGTGGTACTTTGAAGACTCTGTGGCAGGTAGAAGGCACTCCATAATTGCCCACTATATTACTAGACTAATTTTCTCATTAATCAGGCAAAGTCTGGGCTTCCCTGGTAGCGCAGTGGATGAGAGTCCGCCTGCCGATGCAGGGGACGCGGGTTCGTGCCCCGATCTGGGAAGATCCCACATGCCGCAGAGCGGCTGGGCCCGTGAGCCATGGCCGCTGCGCCTGCGCGTCTGGAGCCTGTGCTCCGCAACGGGAGAGGCCACAGCAGTAAAAGGCCGGCGTAACGCAAAATAAATAAATAAATAAAAATCAGGCAAAGTCTGTTTCTTTCACTAAGAACTATGACTGATAATTATTAATATTTGTGGTTTTGATGAGGATACAGGCTCAGAAGAGTTACTTAAGGTTATAAATTTGTAAAAAAAAATGGATGCAAGAATTTTAGAATAAAATTTAGCTCTATCTGAACTCAAAACTTAGTTCAGTTCTTTGCATTTTCCTACTTAATAGAGAATGGCTTAAAATAGCCTTATACCAAACAAGTAGAAATATCCTCATTCAAATGCAGTTGACTGGGAAAGAGAAGAGTTTGACTAGAAAATTTCTCTTTCTCTATCATAATTACATATAGGAGACCTTCTACCAGAATGAAATTCCAATTCTCAATTAAACCACAAGAAAAATGTGTCTGTGTATATGATATAGCATGAACTCAATAACTTAATAATTCTGTTTATTAAAACTGTCTTGAAGTTAATCCTAGTATAGATATCTAGTGCCCTGGAAGCAGACAAGATTACCAAAACAGAACGAGTGTAGTTTTTCTATAGCAACTTTTTTTCCCCCTTCCATCTCATTTTCTTGGCTTCAGAATTCAGTAAGCTGCAAATCTCCACTTTCTTTCTGATACTAAATGTAGCAAGGTTAGCAGAAGCTCTTGATATAAGGGCTTATCTTTCTTCTTTACACTCACCAGGCAGAATTTCATCTCTCTCTCGGTGTGGCAGCAAAATAAAAATGTGTCTTCCAATCAAAACAGTCAGGCATTTCTCTTTTGAGCTAATCTTCTTTTGCTATAGTAGAAAACTCTTTGTACCTCATCAAGGAAATCATCAGAAAAAGGGCAATCATTTTCAACCTGATATTTTCCTTTGTACAAATCTAGCCTCAAAGGAATGCATTTATCTTTTTAAAATGCTGCTATAATTTATTTCATGTCTCCACAGCTAAATGTGATGATTTGATGGGAAACCCAGGAAATAGCTTTTGATAGTACACATTATAATTGCATCACTTACATGTATGCAGAGCTAATCATCAAGCATCAAATACCAAATTTTTTTAAAAATTATTTCTTTTAGAAATTGGGATATGGTTCTATTATTTTCTTATTCTATGTTCATGTTTCAATTTTAACAGAATACCAAAATATAGCATTTCCATTTCTATCTAATTGTGTGTAACTTTGAATATGTTTAAATGGGTATGCATATTATTATTTGCAATTTCTCCATGTCATGTGGTATTATTTTTCATGTATTCTTATAATCACCAGTAAGGCATACATTTGATAACCAAAAGCTGATAAATCCTCAACTTATTAAACCAAACCAATATAAATTATTTAAAATATTAATTTTCATAAAGCAACTGTGAAACACAATTGTGCATTATTTGATAACATAGTATTCCTGGAATAGAATCTGTTGTCTCTTCTATGACCTTGAAGAATAACTTTGTTGTTTGCCGTGGGTTTAAAAATATATAAAGTGCTTTTACATTGATTTTCTCATTTAATTCTAAAAAATGTATGAGCTGTATACAGAGGGTTTTATTGTTACATTATCAAGTTGAGAAGCTTCTGAGATGAGAGGGTAAGTTGTATTGCACAACAGGAGGGGGCGGGTGGACCACGGGGGCGGAAGGAGACGGCAATAACTGCTCCGACTTGAATCCATTATTCTGAAGTGCGGATCCAGTGTCTTTCCTGTTACAGCCATTCCTCTCATTCTCTCGCTGAGTTCGTGTTTAAGAGTTTGAAAGCGAAATGAGTTGATGTATCTCAGGAACCTTGCTCTGGCTGCTTGCCTTGCAGCAGAACGCGCAGTGCTAAGTCTCAAGCCCCACTGGAGACAAACCCCTGTCCCCGGACCCCTAGAGCCGAAAGTAAGGGTGTGTGTGTCTGTGCGTGTGTTTTCTCCCAGCTTCTCTTGTTGGGCCTGAGAGGATGGGGTGCAAGGCACAGTGGGAGCACCAAGTACCTGTCCGGTGTCTGGCTGTTAAATGATGTCTGGTTGTTAAATGAGTAAGTGATACCTGGACAGGCTTGGGATCTCATGGAAAGAACACTTGACTGAGATTCAAAATGTTTGCCGGAGGCTCCAGGAATCCTCCCGAGCTCTGTTACGATGGAATTCTTTCTCTCTGAGTGGAAGTTTGCTCATACATGAATGAGGCTTGACGGAGACATTTAAATATATTATAAATGTTATGATGTTTGTGATGGTTGTATATCAGTTAGGGAGTGCTAGTCAGGGTCTCATTTTACCCTAGAGGTGAGCAGTCTTTTGCCCTTCATTTATCAGGTAGTTTTGTTTGTTTATTTTACATAATGTCCTTCCCCCCTCGCCTCAGCAGTGTGGAGATTACTTTGATGATCATTGTTTCTGTGTTTGTGGAGCGCCGGGAAAAGTAAAAGCTTCCCATCTGTTAGATCCACTCTTATTACTTTTATAAAATGAACACTGCAGGCTAATTTATAAGGCTGGGATTACCTGGCTCAGTGAATAATTTCTGCACCAGAAAACTGATACTTTGTTAAAAGGTGGTATTTTAAAAATGGACTTACTGATCTTGGCACTGCTTTTGTGTTAAAACACACACACACACACACACACACACACACACACAACAAAACAACTCTTTCCTTCAATTTAATTTTTGGATGAGTGATACAATTTTTGCCATAGTTTAAGAAAAGTTCACACTAATGTCTGTAACATAAAAATGTAAGACAGGATTAGGCTTTTGAGGTATGAAGTTGCTTCTGTGTTTCGAATGGCTGAAATAAATAGATTGAGCACAGTAGTACAGGAGTTGAACAGGATTTCAAGTTTATAACGTATTTGATGCTGTGTTGTATAGCAGATAAAAGTAGAGATAATAGGGACAGATTTCTTATTCCTGAGAAGAATGGTTTTCTTTACATGTCTCTTTATCCCTATCAATCAGTCAGGATTATATATCCTCAAGCTATTTTCCCTTCTGGTTCAAAAGTGAATCTTCATGTGACAACATAAAATTCCCCATCTTAAGTTATAATTGCACTACCTTCCCACAGAATCTTCAGAAACAAAACATATACACCTTTTTCAGAAAGAAAACATGGAATCAGAAATCATTTTCCTCCTTGAGAAAGAAAATAGCTCATAGTCAACAAATTGCCTCAATAGGTAGATTTATGACAACCAAGGATGAAAAGAGAAGGAACTTCTAAAGACATACAACTCATATGTATCTATTATGAAGTACACATTATAATCATTTATACTTATTTGAAAATTTGTTTTAAGTGATTACATGGTCATAAAGTGATAGCTAGTTGTTTAATAGGAAAATTAGTGATTTATATATTGATTCTAGTTGATACATAAAACCTTCCTAGGCTCCAGTTTTCTTATCTATAACATAAAACCTTAAACTAGATGATTTGTTTATACCTTTACAATTCCAAACTACAGTGATTAATCTGTCTTTCAGAAGAGCAAGTTAATTTTATGTTATTTTCTTGTATTGTTTCTTAAATACTTCCAAGAGAGTGTATCATGTATTCTTGGAAACCTCATGAAGCTTGTCATTCACATAAAAATCAACAAATATTAATAGTACATTAATTATGTATAAAACATTGTAAGCTATAAAAGACCCAAAGAAAAATAAGAAATCATTAATAACCCCAAGGAGCATACAATCTAATTTTAGAGATGCAAATACAGGAAAACTCAAATAATACCATACAATCATTAGATAACTCATGTCACAAGGGAATTAACGAGTATTGTCTGATTTAATTGTATGTGTAGCAGGAGCTGAGTTCACTCACTGGGGCTGAATGGAACTAGGGATTCTTATGAAAAAGTAATTTGATCTCTGTCTTGAAGGATGGGGAGAACTTGAATAGGTAAAGGGAAGAGCCATGGCCATCACAGCTATATTACTCTTAGATCTTTTACAGTATGATAGGTGCTTTCACACAGTAACTGGACAAGATATTATGACAAGTATTCTTATACCTATTTTAAATGAAGAAAACAGGAACTAAAAGAAATGAAACTCATATTCTGGTCTTTTGATTTCCAGTCTTCTGTTCTTACCTCTACTTTTACTGTAATCTTGAATATGTATTATTTAATTCTACTATTATTTTGTTTTGTTTTAGTTTTGTTTAGGAAGGGATTAGAGAATTAGCGTTTGAGTCGTCAACACTTAATCTGCATTATCTTTTTAATATAGGTGAATGTAGTCAACACTTAATCTGCATTATCTTTTTAATATAGGTGAATGTAGTATTGTTACTCTCCCCCCGCCCCGCCCCGCCCCGCCCCGCCCCGCCCCGCCCCGCCCCGTACGCGGGCCTCTCACTCCTGTGGCCTCTCCCGTTGCGGAGCACAGGCTCCAGACGCGCAGGCTCAGCGGCCATGGCTCACGGGCCCAGCTGCTCCGCGGCATGTGGGATCCTCCCGCACCGGGGCACGAACCCGTGTCCCCTGCATCCGCAGGCGGACTCTCAAGCACTGTGCCACCAGGGAAGCCCTGTTATTCTTATTTAACAGAAGAGGAAGCTGAAACTAAAGAAATTAGGCATCAAAATAAGAAATGTGGAAAACTGCAAGGGATTAGACTGTGAATTTTGTCTTAAACAATTTATAGAAGGAAAAACTTCCAGAAAAGTTGATTGTAAGCTTCTCTTTCACAAATGGCTAATTGTTATCCTTTTGACCTCAAAGAGTTCATGAACCTTTATAAATCCTTAACATACATGCAAGAGCTAATGTAACTAACTAGGAACTCTAATTGCTATTATTACTTAGAAATCAATAAGTAGTTTTTAAGTGCTAGCCTTGTGCCAGATGTCAAGCTCATTGCCCTCCCATCATCAAGAAAAAATCAAGAGTTGAATGATTTTTAAAATTATTTATCCATATGTTCTATAATTACTTGGAAATTTTAGTTTCTAAGTAATTAGCTATGTAGTGGGAGAAAAAATATTGAAATAACAAACGAATCTCTTACATTATCTAGGAGTTCTAAAGGTCAGATTGCTAGTTGAGTGTCTGCCTTTCCCCGGGAAAACAAAGTGGGTCCTAGAGGAGGATGTGTTAGCAGCTATTGTATACATTTACAGAAAAATACAGGAAAGGCATTTTATGAAATCAATAGCTGAACTCCTTGAAAACCCTAATGAGGGACTAATGAAATTTCCAGGCCTCTCCTCAATCAAAAGAAACAAGGGAAGTGTTACTCTGACATCAAAAACTAGCTTCAACATCCTTTAAGTAGTTTTCTTAAAAAAGAAAACAAAGCAGGAAATGGAGGAGAAGCTGGGGAAATGGATAACAAAATTTCTGCAGAATGAGGTGATCAATTTTAACCCTTCCAGGTCTTTGTGATACCAAAATTTCATAACCTTGTATTTCCCTGATGCTAAAAATTCCATAATGTACTTTTATAATTTCACCTTGAAGAATTCGTTCAGACTATAAATTTTCTTTTTCAAACCAACAAGTTCTTTCTTTCTGTAATAGAAAACACATTTTCTTCCATCTGTGCTCAGGTCTACAATCAATGAAAGCTTTCTTCATATGTTTAATCAAACAATAAAGAAAGACCCAGCACAAAGAGGACAAGCCAATGAGAACAGCTCTTGTAACCAAGGATCATTTTAATCCTCCACTTTTTTTTAGCAGCACAGAATTTGGTACACAGAACCTCAGCTGTAATACTTTACACTTAACAAGCAAAAATAAGAATAGTGTCCCCTTTTGTGCAGTGGTATCACAATTATGGGGCAGTATTTATGCACTCATGCTAGCTTGGAAAGAGAACTTTTCACTAAAGAACCTTTTACAGTAGGTGTTTCACCTCCCTTTGCAGAACATATTTGGGTGTGAATAGGAACTTTCAAACAGTCTAAATAGATTTCTCCATCTGTATACTTCAGCAGTGCTGCCTGAACTATTTGTCTATGGCAGCAATTCTCAAACATACTGGGCTCTGGACCCTTTTGATAATACTCTTAAAAATTATAGAGGATCCCCAAAGAACTTTTGTGTGTGTAGATTTTATCTGTCAATATTTAGCATATTATAAATTAAAAGATAAATTTTAATTAAAAATAACAATAATGAACCCTCTGTGGGTGAATATAAATAACATAGTTTTTGTGGAAAATATCTACAATTTTCAAAACAAAAAAGAATATTTGGCAAGAATAGTGACTTTTTTACACTCTTATATGCTTTTATATGTTTACAAATTTTTTTAAACGCCTGTATTTATGGAGGACAGCTGGTTTCTTATATCTGCTTCTGCATTCCATCTATTGAAATATAGTTTTGGTTGAAGTATATGAAGAAAATATGACTTCATCCAGATTTTAAGTTGGCAAAATAAAGTATATTTTAACAGCCTTTTAAGACAATTGCATATATTCTTCTTTGCTAATTAACCAATAATTGACAGGTGGTAGTTTCTCAAAGGTTAGTTGCACTATGGAGTCTGTTCTCATATCAATCAACTTTTTGAACTCTGTTACATTAAAACCCATTAGTTTAACTTGTACCTTGAATATTTTACCACATGATTTTGTAAAATTATACATTGATGGTACAGAAAATTTACTGAGTTATACAGATCTTCCTGATGTTGACACATCTCATTATATAATATAAAAAGTTATTAATATTATCACCAACCTTATTTAAAACATCTAGGTATTGGAAGCTGTGGAACCATGGTGAGAATACAAGTTTTCCAAAATTCTAATTTTTACTTGAGAGCTTGAATTTATTCACCTGCCACAAATGCTGTCAGTGTTTTCTTTGAAGGTACAGGCTCACTTTATTCATTTTTGAGAAAATATCTGCCAGATACAGATATATATATCTGAATAATCATAGTTTGTCTGCCTGCTATTTATTCAAGAAAAAATGGTGTTTCATGAAAAAAAATAGCTAGTGCAACTCAAGCAGTTACACTAGTGCTTTTGCTTGTCCAACTGTTTCTTTGTGTGTCCAACAGAAGTGTGCTCTATGCATACTCTATTTTATCACACAAATATTAAAAATCACATGTTCTCATGGATGAAGATTTAATAAAGATCAGTCCTAGTTACTCTTTCATCAAGGACATCCTCAACTGGAACCAGCATTTTTAAAAACTGTGATTGTGTAGTGATGAAGAATACAATGACTATAGTACAGATAGATGCCATTGCCTGCATTCATTGTAAGGGACTGCATTTCACTCATCCTTGCTTTTGCATCATCAGTGGAAATGTCACCACAATAAAATAGGAAAATAATGTCATCATATTATTATGAAAATAGTTTGAACTCACTCTTTTTTCTTTTTTTAGAAATTTTAAAGCTCTTTATTTTTTTACTTTATTTTTTTGATTTATAAATTTCTTTAAAAAAATTTTTTATTGGAGTATAGTTGCTTTACAATATTGTTAGTTTATACTGTACAGCAAAGTGTATCAGCTATACGTATACATATATCCACTCTTTTTGGATTTCCTTCTCATAAGGTCACCACAGAGCACTGAGTAGAGGTTCCTGTGCTATACAGTTTGTTCTCATTAGTTATCTATTTTATTATAGTATCAGTAGTGTATGTATATCAATCCCAATTTCCCAATTCATCCCACACCTCTTGGTATCCATACATTTGTCCTCTACATCCGTGTCTCTATTTCTGTATGAATTCTCTCTTGAAAGTGTCTCAAGAGCCTCTAGATTTATAATGTGAAAAGATTATAACCTCAGATCTATGTTCACTCAAGGAAGGGAATGAATTATACATGAGTAAATAGTTTTCTATTTATACCTACAAATAGATATATAATACCCACATTAATAATAGCTCACAAATTTGCATAGGGATTGAAAATTTTATGAGCCTAAATGCAGCTAGACTTATTTAAGTTTGAATATATCTGTTTATTATTTTATTAGAATAATGTTAATCCAAAGGTAATGCTTCCTAATTTTTTTCCCACGAGTCATGAAAAATATAGAGCAAGAAACTATTTTCTAAGACACCCATGGTTGTTCACATTAGAGAGTTAAATAAAATATTATTCACAATTAATTAAACATAAGTGCTTCAGATACTAATTGAATATCTGGAAGAGCTAGATTATTCCATATTAATAATATTATATTTATTTTTCAGTTGTCAGTGAGGACTAGTTTCATAATCTCATTTTAATTCATTCACTCAATAATTGTTTGAGACCATGAATGAGCTGGTGGGAGGGAGTGAGGTTAGCGTGGAAACATAAGGTACATCCTCTATTTACTGCCACACAGTGTTGGATATAACTTAAGGTGGTAAGTGCTAAAATAAAACTAAAATATAAAGAACTATGGAATTACAGAAGTAGAAGGACTAACTTGACCCGGCGTGGAGAATCAGAGACAGCTGCCTAGAAGAGGATAAGCTTGGAGTTGATTCATGAAAGACAAGTAATTAAAATAATAATAACTACCATTTCACTTACGTGCTAGGCCCTTTTTCCAAGAAGTCTACGCTTTTTTCTTTAATTAATTGTTTATTATTTGGCTGCATTGGGCCTTTGTCGCGGCACGCGGGCTTCTCTCAAGTTGTGGCGTGCAGGCTCTAGAGTGTGCAGGCTTAGTTGCCCCGCACCATGTGGGATCTTAGTTCCCCGACCAGGGATCGAACCCAAGTCCCCTGCATTGGAAGGCAGATTCTTAACCACTGCGCCACCAGAGGAGTCCCAGTCTACACTTTACAGACTTGGTCCTCATAATAACCCAATGAGTAGGAACAGTCATTATCCCAGTTTTACAGATGCTGAATCTGAGTCACAAGTGGTTAAAAAAAACCTACCCGTAGTCAAACAGTAAACAAATATTCGGAAACATTTGAACCCAAGATGTCCAGCTTCAGAGTTTGTGCTTCTGTTCACTGTACCATTCTGCAATCTCAAACCACATGGAATGTTTACTCAGTACAGGGATCTATGTTTTCTATGTTAGCATTCATTGTGTGTGCAGGAGGAAGGGGCATGCTAAGCAAGAAATATTTAGAGTCTAGTGAGAGGGTGCCATACTCTGCTCAGTTTCCACTCTGAAGTAGGAAGCAGGGTCATCTTCCTTGGGAGGCAGAGGTGGGGAGATGGCTAATGTTGAATTTGAGTAGAAATTAAAGATTAAGAATAGCCACTGCATTACATGCAGAATGGAAATAACTATTTATACATATAGATAATGTTTAAAACCTTACATTTTTAGTGATCCAAGTCTACATTGTTGTTGATTTTTTTCCCAGTGGATCTCAGAAATTGAGATAGAAGAAAATATCTAGATTGGCTCCATGGTTAACAATAAAATAGGGTTTTAGGATATTTTTGAGGGAGTAGGTAAAATCATAGACTTTGGGGTTTAGATTAAATAGAAAAAGTCCTGACAGAGAAAGTGCAGAGCTCTGTTATTTTATTTCTGACTTTTCTACCTATGAGAAGGATGTTCAGCCTGGAAACAGCAGAATACCACTGAAGCCCAAGAAAAATGGGAAGACTTTTATGAGCGCATAGAGTTTCCAAATGAACGTATGTTGCCTGTTCCAGAAAAGAAAAGAAAATGAGAATTGGTTCATATCTGGAGTTTCACTGCCTGTGATGAAATGCCAGTTTTTGTGATAGTGAGCAAACTAAACTCTCTATACCTGCACTTTCCTATCTATAAAGTGAGGATAATAGCTGTAATTTACCTCAGAGTGTTATTATAAGGATTAAGTGAGTTAAATCATGAAATGCACAGATAGATGCTTGCTCAGAATAAGTACTTAATAAGTACACACTTTTATGACTGATATTGATATTGTTATTATCATAAACTCAAGGAATAAAGATAGAGAATATCTGGATGAAGAGTTCACTATACGAATAAAGACTGTAGTTTTTTTTCTTAAGATACTCATTCCGAGTCTGAATACTTCAAAAACATGTTAAGTACGTCACTCGGGATTCCTCATTTCTAGGATCTCACTCTCTGAGTCTGTATCAGTCAATTTTAATCTTACAAATACCAGTTTATATTGCAAAAAATAATTCTTCACAGTATACAAAGTTTGTTTTCTCTGAAATAAAAATAATCAGAAAGCAGCATGGTGGACAGGTACCAAGGAAATCTAATCCAAGTATTTTGGAATCTATTCCATAATGTCCTACATCCTCAGAACTTTAGCTGAAGAATCCCCCCTTCTTCTGGCCTTAACTAAAATCTGGTTCTTCCCAGATTTGTCAGAAACTGTTATACCTCAGGACAATTACAAATACATGGATTGATGTGCAATCTAATAATGCTTGTGTTTAATCATCTGAGACCTATAATATCAATAAAATAGGTAAGGATTCTTTATCCATTCGATTGACTTTTTAAAAGTTGTGCGAAATAACTAATGCCTATAGCTGCAAAGTGTCTAAGGCAGAGAACTAGTAGAAAGTGAAGAATAACAACAAAACAACTACTCATTATTGAATGTTTACAGTGTACCAGGTATTATTCTAAGTAATTTTACATGTATTGGTACTTCTTAATCAATGGGCACTACCGATTTTTCTCACCTTAAAAATGAGAAAGCTGAGTCTGAGAAAGATTATACAACCACGTAAGGGCACACATCTAGGTTTTATAGGAAAGGAATTGTCAGGATTTTCAAATGTGATTATAATTACATCCCTGGGGATAATCTTTGTGTAGTATACATTTCTGCTATTATAATGGGACAAAGGTTATGACATATTTTTTGTCTTACATTCAAATATAGGTGATATAAAAATCTGAACAAAATTAACAACTTCTATTTTTGTAATGGCTTCACAGTATCCTAACCTGGAACTTGCACTGCCTTTTTCTTTGGTAAGACCTCATACTCCCACTGTCGGTGACTTGAAGGTTCTCTTCTTAGATCAAATCATCATGGCACATTCCATGTGGAGTCTTTAAACATGCTCAGTTACCAAGACCTATCTATTTGCACACTGTTTCCAAGGAGATATTTTGTAGGTAAAT